>NC_137139.1:16713222-17348782 GCF_949319135.1 Squalius cephalus
TTACACGGGCACCTTCACTTCACTGGCACAATTTTGTCCTCTTAGCTTCTGGCAGTCTTGACGCTTCATTAATAAATGTATATGTTTCATCTCCACAGAGTCTCTGTACTCACAGAGGGACTAAGTACATAGATGAACTTTTGGATAGACAGGCCCAGCTGTCCCGCTTTTGTGTAGAGTGAGTGTGTGTTAGCACTGCTGGGGAATATTCTCTCAGCCTTTAGCAGCAGGGCTGTGTAGAGTCTTGATGTCTGTGGACTGTGTTACGGGAAGCTGTGTGATGGTCAGAGGTGGTCAGAACCCGGTAAAGCACGTCCACTGAGACCAATAACCCCATCAGAGGATGCTCTGGCTACACCAATACCAAGCTAAGCAGTGCCTGACTTGATCTGATGAGTCTGTATGCTTGTGGATTAGAGTCTAGGAATGATTTGAAAAAGAGATGTTGAAGATATATGTCTAAAAAGAAGTAGGTAGTACATCTATAAAAAAGTTATAACGGTCGCTATGCATTAGTTGTTTAAGGCCTTCGGTAGGTTAGTGTAGGAGAAAGTAAAGTGAGACATTGCAAATCAGAAAGAATGGTCAAAGGAAGAAGCGAATGAAAGTGGGATAAGCCTCCCATGGGACGACTGGAGAGAGAGAACGAGTGACCGAGATGAGAGAATGGACGATATGTACATAGACGAGTAAATCACAGGAGGAGATTCATGGGATAGACAGTAGATAGGTCAGGCTGTGAAGTGTGTGAATGTGAAATAGCATGTATGAGAGAAAGAGAAAGAGAAAGAGAAAGAGAAAGAGAAAGAGAAAGAGAAAGAGAGAGGCCGGATTGATGATGGCGGTGTTCCCGGCAGACGGGCTGTGAAGCTGCTGGACGGAGGGATTGAGGGGGCTGGGAGGTGTATTGTTCTGTCACTTTTCCTGTGTCAGCAGGTGGAAGCATTCATCAGGACATTAAATATGCAACAATGCTGACTGAGCCAGTGAGCTGAGACAGTCAAAGCCCAGCACTGAGGGGCCCACTAGAATCCCAACACACTTACTAGCCCCAGCTTAAATACAAGACAAATCCAGCCCACCATCCAAGCTAGGTTTCCAACAAGCTATTTGTCTGTGACACAATCTCAGCCAAAGATATTTGAGGTTTAAATGTACAGTTTTGAAGAGTGTGATTTGGGACCAACGAGTTATAGGTGCATCCAGCACGACACTAGGGCTGTGAATCTGCACAAAAGTCACGCTACGTATTCTGATACAGAGGCCATGATATGATATAGTTCACGATACAGGTCTGCGCTAAATTTAATCTCAGTAGAATTTATAACAGCTGTTTATTAAACTCTGCATACTATATAGGGCCATTGCTGACTATAGGCAGAGTCCCTCTGCATTATGAGGGGCCTCTGTAACACTGTATAACAATATAGGTAATGGCATAGGTTTCGTGTTAACATTGGGCACTCCCCACCAGGTACAATATTGTGTTTGTTTTCTTCTGTTTTTTTAAGCACATCAATAATATATATAATAATGTATTTCACTTTTCTGTGATTAGAATATCGAACTGGAGATCGCTAAACTACAAGCTTACTGGTGTTTTGCCAGGTTGAGAAAAATAAGTAAAACACTTATCGCGCAAATGTGAAGTTCTGATTGGGGAATTACATCTCTTGATATCAGGCAACCCCAGTTATGCTCCTCTGTGGGACAGATTAAAGCTGGTTCTAGCCTATAAATTATATTCTATCAATTCATTTCAGCACATTTCCACTTCGTTTAAACGTTGTTCTTGTATTCAAATTAAGCATGGTCCACTGATGCGCACGTGCTGCGGAATCGATACAGAAGCAGCTGTATCAATACTCATATCGACTAGTAATCGTCGTATCATTGTATTGAACACAGCCCTACATGACACTGTAAAAAAAAAGGAGAAAGAAAGCAAGTGAATGACAAAATGTCAGATCACTCATTGCATTGCAGAAACTTCAGAGGGATAGTTCATAGTTCATATTTTGAAGAATGTCGCTAACCAAACAGGTAGTCATTGACTTCCATAGTATTTTTTTCCTACTATGGAAATCAATGGTTGCCATCAACTGTCTGGTTACTGACATTCTTCAAAATATCATCTTTTGTGTACAGATTTGGAACAACTTGAGGTTAACATTTTTGGGTGAACTAGGCTATCCCTTTTAGGATTTACATGGAAGAAATAAACGTATCACATACTGTCGACATTCTAGGCCAACGTGGTGGAGGATATCACAATAGTAAGGACACATAGTTTTTATACTAACATAATTCTCACAGTAAAATGCATATTTAGACCAGCTAATAAGTTATTAGGGGAAATATTAGTTTAATGTTTTAAATGGCTAATTTTGCTACTTCAGTTTAAAAAGGAAGAGAGGACTGGAAATGATGGACAGAAGGCATACTGTAACAATTACCGGATAGGGTTTACTAATTTATATATATCAGCATATTTGTGGAAAGCACTGAAGACTGGAGTAATGGCTGCTGCAAATGCAGCTTTTCCGTCACAGGAATAAATCAAAACTTATTTCTATTTTAATATTTGAAATAATTTTAGAGCATGCTAACCACTAAGCCACAGACCCAAACTAAAATACCTCAGAGATGTCGAACGAAATCAAGTCATTAAATATAAAGGATTGTGTATAAATGATATCACAATTGATCTACAAGCAGTAATATCCCATTAGAAAAACATTCACAAATTGGCTTGAGTGGTAAATCATATGTCCTGTATACGGGAAATCGCACTATGTGATGAAATAATTTCAGAGAATTAATCACTTGACACGTGTGCCAAGCAGAGAAGCAATAATGGAGGAGATAAAAAGAAATATTTCCAGGGAGGATTTGGGATTTGTTAAATCATAAATCGGTGTCTGATTTGTGAGATTATGAAAAATACGTTGGCTGATGGTGTCAGGTCGAGAGCAGTGATTAAGTGCAGTGCAGCCTGGGAGTGATGCGGGTGCGGGCAGATAAATCAAGCACAGTTTATCAAGGTGGGCAATAAGGAGGCAGGTTACAGAGCATAACATTATTAGTCTTCCTAACACAAGTGTACTGAAGGGTTGGGCTACTGACACATGATGAAAGGAAACCATTGCACAGGATGTGACACTTTTGTTAATTTAATACAGCAGCTTATAGACAGCATTTCTGATGGACACTGAATGTTGGGGTGTACTGGGACAGGACCATCACAACCCACAGCATATAATCCCTGACTATATATATGCATTTAATATGCAAATAACGCTCACATATCACATACAGTAGTGGCTAAAAATGATGTCCGGCGTAGGAAAATTGCTATCTTCCCCCCTTACACAAATATTACAACAAATTTTGTAAGCATATTGCATAGTTGTGCTTTGAGTCAATTCTTTTATGATAACGCAATGAAACATGCCAGACAAAATTTTTGGCCAAGCTGCCGTACAAAGAAATTATGAACATGCAAAAACAAGAGAGAACCAATTAAATTAATAACTGATGATTATGTTGTAGTCAATGCAATGTATGCTTTTATCCTGTGAGCTTTTTGTTTTTATGCTTTTTTTTTTTTGTATAAAATCTGTAGCAATAGTTGCCTTTTTCTGCCAGTCTTTTGTACTTCCCTCATATTTGGAAAAAAAAAATGTTTCATGATATTTTGATGGTTTAATCGAATTTGTAGGGTCATTAAAAACAAATATCCAAATCACATTTGACCATTATACTGTTATGTATGCAGCATACAGTATAATTTCACACTGCTTTATATTATATGTAGCGTATATACAGTAAATTATCTATACTACTGGTCAAAAGTTTGGGGTCAGTAAGATTTTTGGTAACACTTTACTTAAAGCCTTTAAGTATAATGCATTATAAAGCTATTCATAATGTACTATGTCTTTCCATAAATTATCGTAACTAAAGTTAAAATGCCTTTTAATATTTGCAGATTCCTTGTTACATCTGAAATTGGTTGCTTGTTATCTGTTTTAATGCATTATACTTTCTGAAGGTGTAACAATGAATAGACAAGTATTATGTATTATAACCGTGGTTACAATTAATCATGAGACAATAAAAATGCATTTCAACGCATAATTAATGTATTAAAAATACTTTTATAATCCATTATACTGAGACTTATATAATTATTATTTGACTGATAATAAAATGATTAATTTCTTCAAATGAATTGACCCCAAACTTATTTTTTTAACATTGGAAAGGCAACAATATTAAGTTGCACAATTAATTATGTTAAATCAGTCCATAATTGGGTGGTCGAAAGATATTTACAATGAGAAAATGGAAACCCATAAACTTTCAGACTGGCTTTAATTGCATTTGTTTTATGATTTAACTGACTTAATTAACTTGACAAGTACCATACATTTTTAAACGACATTCATCCCCAACCATGTTCGTCCTGTAGCAGGTGAAGAAACTCTGCAGGCTTATAGGCGGCCTAATGATGGTGGAAATTTTATTCCCAGTCCATCCATCCCTGTTCGGGTGTGTGTTGTTAATTTATGAAGTTAGTTTCCAACAAAAAGACCAAATAAATCTGTGCTCTTTAATCTCACTTAATTTATCAATGCTTATTTTGGAAAAATTAAACTGTACAGCAATTAAAATTTTAAAGTGAGAGTGCGTGTTGACATTTTAAAGAGCATTTTTTAGTCTTTTTAGAACATTAGGTATTCTGAGAGGTGGAGCAGTGGACAAAAGTCTCGTCTCAGGAGAGCGTGGCAGGATGAGATCAGTGTTTGATCCAAATCTTCTGTCCCTTCAGCCAACCTCCATGTCCTGTACTACCATTGGGGGTTCATCAAGCTGTCAATCAAGCGGTGTGTGTCAGTGTGTCAATGTCCTCTGTTTGAAAACCTAGTAAGCTTCCTCGCTGCCTAGTGAAGCAGCATGCTGACTGGAACAGAACCTTGTGGGTGACTGATTTTGAGGACTCGATGTGAACAGAAACTTCATCATACGGAGTAGTGCTTCACACCTAAAACACATAGGAAACTATTCAACTTGATTTCAGTACACTACCGTGTAAAGTGACATGAGGGAATGATGATAAACACTAATATCGTACATTTACACTACAGTTAAAAAGTTTGGCCAATACGATTTTTAAAGAAATTAGTTCATTAGGAAGAATGGATACAATTTAATCAAAAGTGACAGTAAAGGTATTTACAATTTTACAAAAGATATCTATTTCAAGTAAATGCTGTTCTTTCAATCTTAGAACTTTGAAAAAAAAAATGTATCACTGTTTCCACAAAAAATATTAAGCAGCACAACTCTTTTCGACATTGGAATGAATAAGAAATGTTTCTTGAGCACCAAATCAGCATATTAGAATGATTTCTGAAGGATCATGTGACCCTGAAGAAAATTCAGCTTTGCCATCACAGGAATAAAATAAATTTTAAAATATATTCAAATAGAAAAAAATATTTCGTAATATTACAGTTTTTACTGTATTTTGGATCAAATTAATGCAGCCTTGGTGAGCATAAGAGACTTCTGTTAAGAACACTAAAAAATATATTACAGATCCCAAACATTTAAATGATACTGTCACAAAATTGGAGTAAATTAGGCCCTATTTGAAAAAAAAAAATATTTTTCAGCACTTTTCAGTAGTGAAATAAATATAAATAATTTAATATGAAAATTAAATTATGCACCCTTATTTTTATCCTTAAAATGCAGCCTTACAGAGGCAGCTCACAACATTTTTAAAAACAAGGTAAAAATTCTTACTAGGCAGCCATTCAAAACTATATAACCAATTATGAAGGTCATTATTCAGCTGCAACTGACAAAAAATGAATAAGTGTGAATAAACCTAGAGAATAAAATCAAGCTTTGAAATCTTTTTCACATGCCAATGCCCCGCGTCGGCGTACGCAGAGCGTTTCGTCTCCATGAACCGGAACAATTCCTTTGCGGCACACACACCTCGCTTCAGTGCCACTCACAAGGAACACTCTCGAACCGAGGATCAATGCGTTGGTAATTTGTTTCAATCAATTAAAGCGACATCTGCAAGCATTTAAATCCCAATAACAGTCAGCCTTATCTAAAACATGCTCCCACTGCAGAAAAACAGAGAGAAGGAAACAGAAAGACATGCTTTAAAGTCCTGCGAATATAATTATAGCACATAACAGTATAGCTGAGTATCACAGATGGACGTATTATTATAGGCTGTAATTTTTCTTTTAGCTGAGCTGAAGGAATTTTCTCAGTAGGAAGTTTGCAGTATGACATCATAATTACTTTCTCCCCATCACACGAGAATTGTTGGAAGAGCTCAACATTTCCTAACACCAGCAAAATCACCCAGAGATGAGCTTGCGGTTGTTTTCTTCCAAGTGCAGTTGCGTCCAACTCTCCCAAAACGGCCCGATAGCAAATGGATGTTCTTCCCAAAAATTAGCATGTTGGATAATTAAAATTCACTGGAGCTGTAAACCAGGAGGAAGTAATTAAAAGAACAAGGGCGCTTCGACGCAAAGCTTCATTCCATCAGCGACGAGGAAAACATGAATTCCTATCATTTCTCTCTTTCTCTTTCCATTCTGATATGAAATGGGAGTTGGTCACTGCTGCAGACTGCATGCAGCAACGTGGCTCACCCTCAGCTTAAGGCATCTTCTTAATTGAAATAAGATCATATAACAGCAAATTTACTACAAACACTAACTACACTGCTACTACATGGTAATAACTATGTAATTGGAGTATTAATATCAGAAACCACCCTGAACACTGTAGAATCTGAGAGTGGTGGGTGTGTGTGAGACTGATAAAAACTCCTGCAGTGGTCTATCTTTCCTCTCCCAGGGCATCCGCTCCTGCAGAGTCAAATCCACTACCTGAGAGTCCAACGCGCATTCAGCAATACTGGCCGCCATAAAAAACACATTCTATACTTTTCTTACTACTAGCAGGGACAGAGGAAATATTTACGGTCTGAATAAAAAGTAAACATAATGTGAAAAAAAAAAAAACTGAAATCATGTGTGGAATAAAAAAGTATATGAACATTTGTAAACTCAGAGGAGACTAGGAACAACTGTATTTTTTGTTAACCCACTCCATCTCAAATAATTAAAATATAATCTCAAAATTAAAATATAATTATCTATTCAATTATTAATATTACTAGTTTACACCTTCATTACAATTACTATTGAAAAAGTCATCTGAATATATAACAGCGGGCAGACGCGACTAATCGATAATCAAATTCGTTGTAGATTTTTTCATTATCGATTATAACCGATTTTCATCGATTTGTTGTTGCAGTCCTACTAACAACCTTGATTACGGGTGTGGTAGCAATCCAACACAAATGACTCAGGAATTCAATCCAAAAAGTCTTTAATCCACAAACAGAAATAAACAGGAGAATCTGAGGAGAACATACACGCAAACCCCACTTAATAATGATGATAACCGACAATGCACTGAACTAAACAGGGGATATACTATATATACACAAGTGAATAGGCACAGGTGGAGCTAATCAGAAACCAAGGCAACTAACCGGGTGTGATTAAGGTCAAACTGAACTGAAACAAAGAAACAGATAAAATGGCTAAATAATAGTAAATAGGCAAGTCATTTAGACAGCAGAAGCAAAATACTGGACACCCCAATAAATAAAAATTAACCATATTTTTCAGTTGCTACTGTAAAACCACAATAACTTAATATTCATACTACATTTCAAATATAAAAGTATAATGTCAAATATTTGTTTTGGTCATTTTGATAGTGATGCATGCCAACAATGAAGTTTTAAAAAATGAACAATTACTCTTTTGTGCAAATCTATGGTTACCATGGGAAATGTGTTGAAGTCTAGTAGTGGGTAACTGGAGCAGAATGGAAGTTTAAGCACAGGTGAGCAGGCAGTACACGCATATATAAGGAGCATCCGTGATCACACAGCCCTTTAAGTGAACATATATTTCAGAGGTGCAGCGTCAGGAAGAACCTAGTTAACATTCCAGCATCGCCGCACAGGGTGTTAGCCAAGTGCTGAGAACATTACTGAAAGAGAAAGAGAAATGAGGAGATTGAGTGATAGAATTCAGGGTAATAAGGAAGGACATTGGGGAAAGAAGGGTAAGATGATCCTGAAGAAGTTTCAGTATGAAGAGACCTCAGAAGAGTTCTCTGTGCTGATCGGTGTATTCATCATTTGCATTGCAGAGTTTCACCGTCTGCTGCTGTGACATTACACCGACCTCGTTGCATTTGCAATAGAGCTGAAAATAGAGCCATACAAATAACAAGACCCTGTGTTTGAATTAACATGCAGTAGAAGTTATTCTCAATATAAATGGAAGGTTAAAAATATAAATCAGCATTCCTCTCACTGAGAAACAGCAATAATGATGTGAACAATTATATGAACTTTGTACAAACTTGCAGAATTAGATTTTTTTAATCATTTCTCAATTGAACTTTTTACTCACACTGTTATGCTGATAATATATTTGTAAAGAAAACAAACAAGTACACACAGAGAGAGAGAGAGAATATATACTTCATTTGTCACTACTTTGATTTGATTTAATTTAAGGCAGCAATTATACTCATGTTTTCAAATTTACAGTACTTTATAGTGCATGAGCAGAATACATTTAAAGCACATGCTTCTACGTGACTTCAGAGACTCTCACAACATATGACCTCAGCTCTGAGTGTGTTTAAACTTACAGGCGAGCTTAGCCCTCATCCGTTCACTAGGCAGGCACACACACAACCCTTCCACCGGCCCCTGGCCCCATTCTCTCGGTCATTGTTTCAGGTGGACACACATTTAAAAAGTCTCTGTAACACCAGGTTTTTCTCTTTGAACACAGAGGGAGGAGGGGGACACAGCTGGGCTACAGTACAAATCGTTTCAGTCAGATCACTTTTCCACTTCAGTTCCTCTCCATTTCTTTTCTTCACCTTTTTATTCTTCTGTCCTTCACTGGTGGAATTTTATTGTGAGTAAGTGTGTGAATCTAAAGCTCTAATGCTGTTTTCACAAATGCCTGTAAGTTGTGTTTGTATAAGTAGCTACTAATGAAGAGGTGTACAGATAGCAAGGAGAGTTAGAGATGCAATGAAACGGCCTGATATTTGACATACACTACTGTTTAAGGGTTTGGTGTTTTCTTTGAGCAGCAAATCAGCACATTTGAATGATTTCTGAAGGATCATGTGACACTGTAGACTGGAGTAATGATGCTGAGCATACAAGTTCTTTTAAAAGTATTTTTATCAATATCAAACGGTAGTGTACTATCTATTCAAACAGAAACTTGATATGGGACACACTTTAAAATAGCTTTAGCTATAAGTTAGTTTTTAGCTTTTAGGCATCATTTGCTAGTTGGTTGCAGGTAGTATTAGGACTCTTATTTTACAAAGTATTTGATTGGACAAAAATATGCGTAGAGCAGGATGAGTCATCAATATTTTAGTTTTCATAAAAATACAAATTTAAACATGGATATAACACTCTTGGACTAAAAGTCACAAACATTGCATGGGCTCTTTAAGGAGAGTGGAAGGTGAGGGAGAAAGAGCAAAAACAAGAAGGAAGTGGGAAAGCACATTTCTGAAAAATCACAGCATCGGATTACTTAAGCCCCTTTCACACAGCGCGTTGATCCTGGGAAATTGCCGTAAAATTGCTAGAGTGCCTTCTGTGTGAACGCAAACACGTCCTGGGATTGATGCCGGGATGGGGACCTAGTAACATTGCCGGGATCAGTCCCGGAACGCGCCCTGTGTGAACAAAAGCCAGGGCCAATGCCGTAAGGGATATTTTGTTGCTCTTAGAAGAAAGTTTGTGCTCATCATCAACAAAGAAAGAATGAAAAAATGTCTGCAAACTAGAATGAAGCGGAGACCAGGGAGCTATCCGCGCTGAAGCTGAGATCATTCGCCAGCTTTGTGGAACGGTACGCGATGCGTTAGTGTACGACCGAATCCGGAAAAAAATCTGATCGAAAGTGCAGATCATTAGTAAACTTAAGACGCTGCGTAAAAAAATCCACCAAGTGCATGACTACAATGGAAAGAGCGGTAGTGGAAGATTAGACTGGCCTTTCTACAACACATCCTGACGTCACGTGTCTTTACGGGATCTTTACGGGATGTGTGTAAACGCACTCACAGATTCCGGACAATCACTGGCAGTGTGAATGAACCAAAATCAATCCGTGTATTTTCTGGAATCTCTGTGTGAAAGGGGCTTTACTGAATTGTATTAAGTACTATACGCATATATGTATGTTGTAAGAATACAATCCAGACATACTACATCCGTTTGTCATGTGTCCATTTGTCATGTGACCTATAACATCCACTGTATCAGTTTTCCATGCCATACATAGGAAGTGTACAATCCTGGTCTTGGAGGACCAATGTCCTGCAGGGTTTTACAGCCTGTGCAAACACACCTTGTTTAGCTGCTTTAGGTGTCCTTAATAAGGGTTGAAGAAGCAAAACTCTGCAGAATAATGACCCTCCAGGACCAGGATTGAACAACCCCTGCTATTCATGAATATGACAATGACTCTCCCATGGCCTCACAGTTTGGGTACTTTTTTAATGAATGTTGTGTATTAGGACATAATACTTATTCGACATATACAGCATTTTAACTGAACTTTTATCATATTCTATGGTGCATCTTGATCAGTGTTCTTTTAGTATTATTTATATACTATTATAGTGTTTATTAATATTTTGAATAAGCTTTTATTATTATATTTGCATAGTATTTATTAATATTTTGAATAAGCTTTTATTATTATATTTCAGTTTTCATTTTAATTTAAGTTTGAATACTTTTATTATGTGCTTTTTTGTCATTCATTTAATTCGTTTTTATGTTTCTATTTAGATTTCATTTATTTTTATTTGAGTTTTTGTTTTACTAATTTTAGTACTTATTTCAGTTAGTTGCAAATCAAACAAGTATTTCATCAAATATTTATATTTTATTTCAATTACCGAAAAATCTTCAACAGCAATCTCAATGATATAATAACTACTTGATAGCAAAGAACATTTTCTGTTGATGATTCTCAAATAATTTTCTGTTTCCTTTGACTCTTGAGTCAGACCTCCAAGATATAAATGATGGTCATTAGGACATGAGAAACTCCATCAGTGCCTGTGGGTGTACAGAGGCCTTCAGTGTGTTGGAGACCTCTCAAAAACAGCATGTGAACTTGCTTTAGCAGCCACTTCTCCTTCAGCAGCTGTAAAGATTTTAAAGCTGCTCCATTCCACATATCTCTTGGTGGACAGACAATATGATAAAAGAGAGAGAGAGAGAGAGAGAGATAACAGTGCTGCAAATTAGAGTGGATAAGAACTTCAACGCAACCACAATTTAGATGCTGCAATTAGATGAAAATGTTACACCCCGGAGTAGAACCTCTATTAAACCAGATTACAGTGGCCCAAAGGCAATAAGAATTGTAGACCCCCTACAGTAACAGAGGAGCAAATGATCTAGATGACTCCCACTGATCTAACATCTGCAGAGAGAGAAGCACAAGTAAAAAGGGATTAAATAAATAATTTAAAGAAAAAAAAATCTAAATTGCTATTGATTTCCTTAAAAGGTGTTCCCCTTAGATTAAAAGGTTAAGAAATAAAACCGCTTTGGGGATTACATCATTCTGAAATTAAATCAAAGATCTGCAAAACAAAGATGCCAGTAATCTCAGAGTAACCAAAACAGGATAAAACGATCTTTAATTAAATGAAACTGTCAGAGCATATAGAGCTGTGGTGCTCTTATGTGGACAAGTTTTAATCCTTTTAATTCTATTAATAATACAAAAAAATAAAAAGCTAATAATTGTTGGTACCAAGAACATTCTGATACTGTTATTGTAATTTAAAAAATAAAACCTAAAAGGAATATTTATAGAACGTTGTGAACTGGTGCATGTGCTCGGAAGTTGCACAGTGGCGCTTTTTGACAGGAACACCAATCTTCCTATCATTTGCTGTCTCTGTTGTTATAAATGGCCCAACGCAAAAAAATTAAGTATATAAACCGATGTGTGAATAAGGATCCTTTGTGATTTAACAGGCCCACAGCACACAACATACAACAAAATGCAGCTTCAGAACCAAAAACCAAGTTCAATGATCGGTGAATCAACCAAAATTCAGACACTTTGTTCCGACAAAGGAGAGTCAAAAAGCTGACTACTGTCTACTATATTTGTAGAGGTCTGATGCATGGATCAGCCAATCAGGGCCAGAAATAATGCTGAGTAAGGGCCTACGCAAGTGCTCACGTCCGAATGCAGAGGAAAGGAAAGAAGCCAGCTCTGCAAGCACACTGCAGCACGCTCAGCACCTCTTCCCACATCCTCTGCTCTATCTGAGGGCACCTCCAAAACTCTAGCCCCAGGCTTTTGCGCAAAGTCAGGCCCAGATCACCAGTGTTGGGGTCGCTAGTTGCGCTACAACAATTCATCTCTTTTTTTGAGATTGAATGTATTGAGAAGGAAAAAAACTACTTACAAACTACTAAAGGCCTTTCTAAAGTTCATAGCAAAACACACTGGTCAGTTCAATGTACTGCCGCAAAGTGAATTAACTCAGTTAGCAGGCCAGCTAATTAAAATGTCCACAGAGACTCTGCTGTGGTGTCCACAGCGTGTGTATCTGATGGGGTCAGGTCTGCTAAACAATCCTCAGCTGCTGGCTTTTAAGAGCACTCTATGAAGCACAGACTCACACAGGGTGCAGTCAACCATTTCCCCTCTTTTTTGTTGTTTTCTATGTGTCCAGCAGTTTGGAATTTCTTCCGTAGCATCTGTTAAATAAAAGTGGCTGGTAGTGATGCAATGGTACAGGTGCTGCAGTCACATTTTAAAGTGTTGATCATTTATTCACCCTCATTGTCATTCCAAACCTGTATGATGTTTTTTTTTTTATTCTGTAAATAAAACAGAACTTTATGGACTTTTTTTGTCCATAAAGTGAAATCAATGGTAATCAAAACCTTTTTGTGTTCTGCAAAAGAAAGTCAAACAGGTTTGGAATGACATGAGGGTAAATAAATTAGACATAAATTAGACAAATTATTTTTCGGGAAGCGAGGGTCACTCAGGTGGGCAACTAAGAACCCCTTTTGTCCAACTATGGAGACAGAAAGAGAGAAAAAGTCATAAAAACTGAAATGTTATTTTGTAACACCACGCAATACCATGTACGCACACACGTTACGCTGTCCTGATAATAAAAGTAATGTGGGGGACATATAGTATAGAATGGACAGAGACATGCAATGTCTTTAATTCTGACACATGAACTCTTTACCCTGAAACTCCTTTAACATACAAGCACAACCATCCTAAATGAGTCTTTCAAAAAGCCGATAGGATAAAAGCTATTCTGGGAAAAAACACATTGTGTCTGTAAGCGGCTGAGTGTATGGATTGGTATTAAAATCTGCGATGAAACATGTCTTGATTCAGCACCGTCTCTTTATATCCTTTCACTTTGTCCTCTACAGCATGTGTGCGCTGATCCACAGACAAAGCTGAAATGAACACAGTGGACATAAAAGACATTTATCGTTATACATATGAAGTATTATTGTTGGTATTTAGATGCTAATATTAGTAATTAGACTGAAATGGAAGGTTGTGTATTTATTATTACACACAAAAGCCCCCCAAAAAAAAAAAAAAAAGGAAGTTCAAGAAAACAATTATGCAGTAATTCTGCAATGGGGTCATGTATTCGCTCTGCCCTGCCTTGTTCTACTTCCTGTTTTCTTGTCCTCCTCTTTTCTCCTACACACTGTGTCCTAACTAGGGATGAGGAGAACTTTTTTTCCCTTTCTCCACACTGAAAGCAAAAACCTTGTCAAATGGTTAGGGAGACAGTGTTAGAATCCACATGGTGTACAGTACTAACAGAAAGTGTTAAGTAATGGTTACACTATTTCAAAAGTCCACATTAGACATTCTACTAACTATAAGTAACTTGTCAACTACATGTCAACTAACTCTCATTAGAGTATTAGTACATTGCAGTAGACTGTTAGGTTAAGGTTAGGGTTAGGTTTCATGTTAGTAGAATAAGTTGACATGTAGTTGCAAAGTTACTTATAGTCAGTAGCATGTCCGTTGGGGAGCATCAAAATAAAGTTTAAGCAGATATTAAGCAGACAGTCTACTAATACTTGAATGAGAGTTAGTTGACATATAGTAAAGTAACTTAGTTAGTAGAATGTCTAATAATAAATACTTGATTTGAATGAGATAGAAAATTCTAAATACTGCACAAAACATGCATTTTAATGTTGGGAAATAATCTGTGCAGCCCTAGTTAGAGAAAAAACTTAGAAAGAATTGCAGAGAAGTGGAGGGGGGGGGGGTTAGTGCACTGGGTATGTGGGTTGCTCCGAGGTATACTGCAAAACTGATGTGGATGCGGGAAAGATTTAACAAATAGCCTATCATAAAAAAATATATAATGCCACTCTCCTTGAGCCAGATCAAACACACACTTACACTATGAATACATGCTTTTCTCTTCAGGCTGTCTAGGGAGAATGGCAGGCAGTTTCCCTAATGGCAAAATTATTAGCTCATGCTAATTTAAAGATCCAGCCTGAAGGACAAACATAAAGAACCGAACACAATGAGTCGGCCTAAACTGCAAAGAGCCGCCTTGTAAAAGCACAGACTTCAGACAGAATGAGAAAACAGACAGAGAGAGCTTAAAAAGGCAACGAGGGAGAATGAGACATAAAAAAAGACAAAGGAAGAGTGGAAAGTGAGGGGGGTAAATGGGAGTTAATTCTAGCTGTGTGTTGTCTTCTGGCTTCATTAACCATATTGACAGGCATGTGATGAATTCATTTTCAGAAGATTGTCCGCAGCCATCATTTACACTGATTCCTCTGTCATCGGTGGTCACTCCTATTTTCCTCTAACCTCTTTAAATAATTTCCTGCCCTTTCTCTATGAACAATGATGCATCCACCTCCATTCTACATTCGTACACCACCGTTATCTTGATCCTGACTGCATTAATTCTTGTTTGTGTGCGTTGTCTAACCTGATACAAGCTGTAATTGAGTCTCTAAAACAGGTGTCAACTTCATTCTAGGTTCTGGGTCGGATTGGACTAAAACGCCTTCACAACTGGCAAACTTGGACAGTGCATGGATAGTAGGAAAAATAAAGCCAGATCTATTGTGTTTTTCTACTTTAGAAACATTCTCACATGATGCTAATACAACTTAAAAGATAAATATTTTAAAGTGCATTGCAAAGTTCAGAATCACTTCATGCTGCTTTAACAATATTGGAGAAAAACAAAAGGGAACGGACTGAAGATACTAATTTCACTCACCAAAAGAAATATTATTTGACTGTATATACAAAAGAGAGAGAGAGAGAGAGAGAATTTGTCAACTTATATTGACAAGAAAAAAAAATGTTTTTGGCTGAATAACTAGCTATCCAAATCCAAACACAAAATTAGCTATAACGAAAGATAGGAAAAGTTTCTCAGTCAAACACTTACAGCATTAAAGCAGTATTAGTGTAGAGTGTTATTTTATATTATTTTATATAATTTCTATTATATCTACTTAGCTTTTTTTTTTTTTTTTTTTTCGTTTTCATTTTGATTTTAGTTTAGGTTTAGTCCAGTAATTGTGTTTATGTGTTTTTGTCCTTTTAGTTTTAGTTTTTTATATATATATTTCCATTTAGCTTTAATAGATTTTTATTTCATTTTTAGGTTTAGTAATTGTAGTACTTCAACTTTATTTCAGTTAGTTACCAAGGCAACATTTCCAAATTTAGTTTTTAAAGTTAAAATGTTTCATCTAATATTTCTATTTTATTTCAGATTTATTTCAATTAACAAAAGCTAAAAGTTTGTTTTAGTTTTAGTTAACAGAGACATTAACTAAACTAACAGAGAAAATGTGTTGCACCCCAGTTGTGGGCAACTCTCTGGGGGGAATGAACTACATTGCTCTGGGACAGCTGTGTCACCCATAGATTTAGTTTTAGCTGAAAAGTGCAAATGTATGCCCAAGTGCCAAATTCTGCACCAAAACACATACAGCTTTAAGACGGAGCCATAAATTAAAGTTCGTCTATCTTGCTGTAGCTATTGAATATATGATTCACTCTAATAACCTAATATATTTGCTTTTTTTTTGTCCTCAAATTATCCCGCTGGACGTATTGGATGGAGGTGTCCAATATATCCAGTGGGATAACTTGAGGACAAAAAAGGCCTGCATTTGTGCTGCGATGGAGTACAAATCTGTGTTGCTGCTTCTTGTAAACATTAAAGTTGTTGTGATTGACTTTTAAAAGAGAAAAAACCCACCACTCAACTTTTCTGTTCTTCTTCTACAGGTTCTGTGGTGTCCTTTCCCGGTCCTGTTTGAGATTCTGGTCTTGCCCTAAAATGCTTTGCTAAAGCTGGTAAAATGGAACCAAATCAACTGTTTTATGGATTTGGTCCCCTTCAACCAGCTGTAGCTGTGCATTGATCACCCCGTAGAGCTGTGATGAAGAAAGAGAGGTGTTCAAAAGCACAATGTACAATAATTGCTCTGTGTGGATCTAAGTTCACAGTGCAGGACCGGCTGTTGAATGAATGTTCCTTTAAGCACTAATATCATGATTAAACACTCTTTGTCCTCTTAAAACCCAGGCAAGTATTATATATGTCATGTCATTTATTATTTATGAGCTATAATTGTTGATTATGTATTCAAGTCAAATCACTATCATTGGAAAGAGGGCTCTGGGCTCTTTATGGTCACCCATTGATTTCTTGTCTCTCCGCTGAAAGAGTGAAGGCGTGGGGTGGATGGATGCAGGGAATGGAGGAGGAGGTGTGTGTCAAGCTGTTGAATAAGTAAAACAGTCGTTCCTTTTCTCTCTCTCTTTTTTCCTTTCCAGACTAGTCGTGATTCTTAATGCACATGGTTGATCAATAAAAGCTCATCCTGAAGTTCATAAACTGCTGAAGTGGTTTTTGCTTTTTAAGTGAAACAGACTATTCAGCGGGAAATAATGTAGGGCGGGGACGTGATTTTATCCATAGGGATTTGATTGGACTGAAATGCACAACACTACGATATTATTGGTTAGTATTATTTTTCTCTACTCACATAGTCATAAAAAACTGCAGAAAAGTCTTTTCAGAGACATAAAATTGAATTATTAACAGATTGCAATTAGGTGATAGTACTGGTGCAAATATTTTCCTTTAAAGGGTGAAATGTATATTTTTCATCAATGTAAAATACCATCTTCATCATTTTAAATGTTGGCGTTTGTAATATGTATTTTTGCTGACTGTTTTTGAAAAAAAAATAATAATCTTACACCATGAGCAGTACTGTATTTTTTTTTTTTATTCCATATCAAATTTTACAAACATGAACTTTTCTTTCTGCCGTCAATATATAGAATAAACACAACTGAACCCATGTGATTCAAACAGGCCTGCAGTATCAAATCACCAGAGTATCATGGGCTGTAAGGTTAACAATCATAGCCTGTCAAAGACTGGAAGAGATCCCTTGATGGATGAGATATATAAAATATTTCTTTATGGCATTATAAAAAGAAGCCATTAGAATAACTGTGTGTGCAATCAAAGATAAATGTACTCACTTCACAACTGTAAACATTGTATTATATTAAAATTACATTACATATACACTACTGTATACATTTCTACAACATTTTTGTGTAATCCATGATATATTTTTTTCAAGATTCTTTAATGAAAAAATGTAAAAGAACATCGTAAACGGTCACTTTTGATCACCATGAATACATTCCTTTTAATAAAGAAACTTCGTACTTGGGATGCCATTTTTCATGGCCGATTCTGATTTACAGTAGATTGGCTGATTCAGACACCTGTTACAGATTTATTTCCTTAAGTAAACATATTTGTTGTTTATTTGCTCTATCACAGGTCAAACTAACACACTGCACCTTTCAAAAATGTCAAACACATAACCTCATCCAAAATACATTTTAGTGAAACTATAATCTCTACTACATTCTATCTCCAACAGGTAAACATGCATACAAACACATACACACCCACACCATAAATTTAGACTCTTAACCAACAAAACAAAATTCCTCTCAATGCACAGCATATTTTTCATTATTTGCATGATCAAGGCTGCAGCCATAAAGATCAGAATAGCTCTCTTTAACCTCAGCATGAAACCAGACACCACACTTACACGCGCTCACAAACACAGCAACTCAGCCAAAATACTGTATAATATGATACGGCTGCTCTGCAGAACATGGATTTATGTCGCAGGTGACATTGAAGAAGCCGGGAGCGCTGTGCCAAGCAACATAAAACAATAGCAGACATTTTAATATTGAGATTGAGAGGGAGGATAGGGTGGAACGGGACATGGCGGAGAAAAACAAAACGTCAACATGGCAGACTGAAGAGTCCAGCCTCGTTACTCACACCGTATTGATGTTTGAACACATTCATCACCTGCATTACAGCACGGACCAGTGAACTACAGGAGCAAACGTGCACACGTACACTTTTACTGTCCCTCTGTGGTCTCAGAATTTCTCCAACTCGCATATTCTCTATTTCATGACTGGTTGTGTAAAAACATAAATGTTTCATGCCCATAAATGAATATTCTGGGTTCAGTACAAGTTATGCTCAATCGACAGCATTTGTGGCATAATGTTCGTTACTACAAAAAAGAACTTCAACTTGTCCCTCTTTTACTTGCAATGGCAGAGACTGGGACCAAATCGTAAACCATGATTTTGAATCCAAAAAATTGCTTAAAGTTTTTCTGTGTGTAGTTTTATCCATTTTTACAACTTTATTGCCTTTTTAAAGCAATAAACCCTAAAGTTGTGTAAGCTCTCGCTCAATCGGCCCAATGGAGGCATCCGGTCAGCGGGGAAGGTCTCTGCGTGTTACTGTCTTTTCTCGTGGCAAAGTATTTTTGATTAAATGCAATACATTTTCTCATATGTAATTACCTCGTTATTTCATCTGACTCCATAAATGAAAAGGTTTTAATGATATCTGTGCATCATTAAATGTGAGTGAATGTTTGACTATTCCTTTTAACTCTTTATTGAAAATAATGTCCTAGTCCGTTAGAATAAAATCAAATGTTTACAATTTATTATGTCAGGTTAATGTATCATGCTAATTTCATAATCAATTCAAAGATAATAGATACAAAACATCAAATGCTCTGGAATAAAGAGAGAAGATGCAATACCTTATAAAATACATGATGCAAAGTGTTTTGCCTGCACTTCGCATCACGGGCTGATCTGGGTTACAGAATCGCGCCGATCCTCTAGTTGCATTTCATTATATAGACAGAAATTTCTTTCACATGGAAACATCTGCAAACAATGGGAATTTACATTCAGAGGTTACACCTTTTGGGAGTAGGAGACCATTTGCCTAGAGACCACCTTCCTTTGTGTGCCAGTTATCTCTAAACTCTTAAAAACCTTATTACCTTTTGTTTTACTTATTTGGGAATGAGACCTTTGTACCAGTAGCACTGAGACATTTCAAATGATACCAAACATGTGTAATACTGTATGATAATTATTCACATTAAACTATAGAGATTCTTGGGTGAATTTTGGTGATTTCAGCATGAGGAAGGAGGGGTGAGGGAAGAGGGGAAGAAATGTAGATTAGGATTGCTTAGGTGAGAGGTGCTAGTTTCACAAGAGAGAGTTCAAATGTTAATTTCCAGAAAGGTCCTTTGTCTTCTCGAGGAGTGGTCGTTCCTCAACCAGTTCTTCCAGTTTCTTACAGTTGCAAAAGAAGAATTAATGTGTTTTCATAAAATTAAGCTTCACATTTCTGCTTTTAAATCCCACAAAACTGGCCACATTTAAGTGCCATTGTAAGTTCCTCGACTTAACCTAATTTCTTTCTTTATTATGTGGTAAATCAACATTAATGTTATGCCACAAATGCTGTTGATTGAGCTTAACTTTGACGCAGGTTTGACTCTGGTCCGTCTTCCATTCCCTCCCTAATAATTTATTTACCATGTATCTGTCAAAATTAGATGGCAGGAGCGCATTTTCATGGAGGATTGTAACTGTCAGCAGGATCGGATGTAAGAACTCAATTATCTAGAAGTCTCTCTCTTCCCCACATCTTCCTCAACAACTTAAAGAACAGTGTTTCCACTATCATAAAAACAGGTCTGCTAGAGACCTGATCGACTGCTGAACTGACATACTAGAGCAAGAGAAATCAATGAAGTCAACGATGTCAGAAGATCTTCTGTCCATGTCAGCTCCTATATGAGCCGTTATCCTGCGTTTCTCTCTTCCTCACACACTCACTCTCACACACACACATACAATGTCAATGTCTCTATGCATACCTTCTCTACTGTATGTTTGGCTGCATATAATGGAGTTTTTTCTTTGAAAGAGAATAATTTGCACATCATTTGCAAGAAATCACATAAATATTCCAAAAAATGAAAACATTAGAAAATCAATTCAGTTTTTACATGTGAACAAAAGAGCATTGAGGAGAGAACAACATTGATGATCTGTAGAGATGCACCGAATTGAAAATTCTGGGCCGAAACCAAAACCTCTGGATGCACTCGGTTTTAAGTTAAAACGTTTAAATTATATATATATATATATATATATATATATATATATATATATATATATTTTTTTTTTTTTTTTTTTTTTTTTTTTTCATTTATATAATTGTATTAATATAAGACTTTTTAATGAAATTCAATCATTTTAATGATGCTGAATTTTATTTTTAAAAATACAAGACAATAAAAACTAAATAACCACACTTTTATTGAAAGTATAGAAATATAGAAAGTAACACTACAATTGGACAGAACATATATTAATAATGTTAAATATTATTATTCTTTATTCGGTTCTATGTAACAGAATCAGATATTTACAGATTTATTTTTTGACCAATTATAAAAAATGTATAGTCCTACAAAGCTATTATTATCAGGCTCATATTTTCATCCGGTTTTCTCTTTCGGACAAAAACCGAAAATGCCATTTTCTAAAAATTCGGTGCATCCCTAATGCTCTGTAAGCACAACTCTGCAAAATAAAGAAAATCAAACCACAAAGCATTTTTGTAAATCTAAAAAGATAGGAGCACATCATACAGATAGAAATGAATGCTTTTGGGTCTTTCAAAACATCGGACGACACAGGCAAGTGTTTGCATTTAGCTCAGGGATCAAATATCTTGAGCTGCATTTCCCATTCTATGAAAATAATTTTTCCGATTCGCCATCACATCACTGGGTCTACTGGGAAACATGAAGGGAAAGAACTTTGAGTTCGGTCAATGAAATAGGGCAAAGTTGCTGATGTGGCAATGGTCAAATGCTCCAGTCATCATCGCAACAGCATCGGCAGTTTGAATTGCATTGGGGTCCTCTGATATTTGAAGGTAGGAACATAGTGGTTTCATAACTCTATGTCACTTCAGGACAAGGAAACTTCCCTATTTCAGCAAAGTTCACTTTTTCGCTATTCAGCAGAAAATTTACAGCATTACTGTAGATACATGCAGTCATGTAGGAGGTGGTTTATTGAAATAATAAATCTGCAGACAGATAATATCGATATGGAGTCGTCGTCAAATTACAAACACAAAAGTGGCTTTCAAAAGTGAAAACGAAAAGAGGAATTGGAGAAAATAATGAGTAAATTACCAAAAATAGGAAGCTTCTTTAAAAAGTTAGCACAGGAGGGGGAGATTGAGATTGAGCTGGTGAGTAACAATGTGTTATGGTGCACCATCACCAGCAGTGTTTTTTCATGTGTTATGGTGCGCATTCACCAATGGGTTTTTTTGGTGCGCGTAGGCTACTCCTGATTTTGTCAGTCATCTCATATCTTATCTCTTATATGCTGTGTCTCTATCCTGGCCTATTCATGGTAGCCTACTCGTGGACACTGCGTCATCACGTGCTGTAGTAGGGGGGCCCGCCTTGATAATCCTGCATAAGGGCCCGGTGTTGGCTCGTTACGCCACTGTCTGCAAGCTACAAACAAACATTTACAAGTGTTACAGGGGTTTATAGAGTCTTACTTTACCCTGCAGTCCTTTGGGGTTTAGTATTGTACCCATGAGACTGTTAGCTGTCCCAGTGCCAGGACTTCAAGAACATGGTGCTGATTTTCTAAACAGCCACCTGTGGTCTCATGTTAATAGCAGGTAAAACAAAAAGACTACTAGTATGTAAATCTTGCAAAAGTGTGTTTGAAATCAACAGAAGTAAACACAAAATTGACTTTCTCTTTGCCTGCTTTAATTACTATCATTAACGTTTCCCTCAGTCTATTACTGTGATTAACCTCAGTTAGCCTCTCTGCATGATGCTGCAGTGTAATTTAGTACCACAACGTACAGTTTTTTTGCATGCTAGAGTAATTGAATATTAATTGGAGCCCATATTAATTAATTAGGCATTAGCTTAATGTGAAAATAAAGGAGATTTAGGGGAGACTGGATACAGCGTCTCTAACGCAGAATAAAAGCGCAAAGCAAAACAAGTAATAAAAACTCAGTGAGTGTTTTAGCGCAATTTTCTGACGTCATGGGATCACAACACTAAGAGATAGTAAATCTTTTCCTGGATTTTTTTTGTGTGTGTTCCCGAGATTAGACCTTCCTTAACATAATGCCGAAAAGGTCTCTAGGTGGTCTGGTTGAGGAGTAGATAGAAGTGCAAGATTGGTGCGCACAGACAGAACAGAAATCATGAGTTAACAAGCGCAATTTTGTCCGGTGGAAAATTGCGCTAAAAAACAACAACTATATAATACTTTTAATTTCAGTATCAAAAAAGTTTGTGGTCAGTAAGATTTTTGTTTTTTGAAAGAAAAAAATACTTTTATTTAACAAGGATGCAATAAATTGATCAAAAGTGACATACATTCATGTTACAAAAGATTTTCATTTCAAATAAATGCTGTTCTCTTTTGAACTTTCTATTAAAGGGGTGGTATAATGCCCCCTTTTTACAATGTCAAATAAGTCTCTGTTGTCCCCAGAGTGTGTATGTGAAGATTTAGCTCAAAATACCCCACAGATAATTTTTTACAGCATGTTCAAATTGTCCCTTTTTGAGGGTCAGTAAAAACGCGTTGTTTTGTGTTTCCCTTTAAATGCAAATGAGCTGCTGCTCCCGGCACAGAGGACGGAGTTTCAAGAGCTTGTGTGTGTTACCAGCGCCGATTACCTCAAGCAGACAAGCACTAAAATGTCAGAAACTGTTCTGCCTTTTATGTTTAAACTGGAGTCGGACAATGATGAAGAGACTCAAGAAGAAGTGGCAACATGTAGAATGCAACAGGACGTTTCTGAATGGTTCGTTGATGAATTTATGTTGTTGATGAGGAGTTATCAATCTTCAAGTCTTTGATTAGCATATTCTGTTATGATAATCTATAAAATCGCTTGTGTGGGAACTGTTGTAAGATGCCTGTAGAGTGTATTTGTGTTACGTACTGTATTGCATGTGAAAAGAGGGATGTGACAACTTGAGCAGACTTACAAATGTGCTGTACTACAACAACGCTTCCTCCTCTCAACATGGACTGCGTGTTTCTGGGTGCGGGGTTTATGTAAATTCTAGAGTTCGTGATGTCACTAACCCGGGAGGAATGTTGTGTAGTCCCTACCAGCCGTTTGTTGTAGTCCTTAAAAAACGATTTCTTTAAAAGCAAATATATTCCTTTGCTTTGAACTTTGAGCGTTGTAACTATGCAGATGTTGTTTATGCTCAAACAGCAACATTACACACTAACTAAAGTTAGAAAAGTTCAATCATAATCAACCACCCCTTTAAAACAATCCTGGGGGGGGGGGGACATCTAGCCTGGTTAAAACCAGACCATTCTCAGTAGTAACTGAGTTATGGTCTGGCAAAGCTTCTTTAATAACTAATTTCCAAAGGGGCGTCACCAACGGACGTCGCTCAAATGCCTCCGGGCGCAATTGGATAGACCTAAAACTCCTAAAACCAATCAGAGCGATCGTCATCGTGTAAAGCCATATGCTGCGTCCCAATTCGCCTAAGTTAAACTACGCCATAAAAGTATGTACTCTTTTTGTGAAGAAAAGGTATTTACTTTTGAATGTGTAGCAAAAAAGTAGGCAAGCTTTGGGACATACTACTTCGTCATCTTTATCGGACGGATCTGTCGCGTGCATCCTGTCACTTAAACTGCCCTGTCAATCATCTTGTCACAGTTAAAATCCTCTATTAAATCTAATTTAATTTCCTACCATTTCGGAGAGAAATGTAGTAGCACGTTCATCTGCCAGTGGGTCTTTCATGGAGACTGTCCTCATGTGTTTGCAATTTGAATATAATAATGCATTTAAAAGTTGCTGCGCTTCACCAACGGACGTCACTCAAATGCCTCTGGGCACAATTGGATAGACCTAAAACCAATCAGAGCGATCGTCATCGTGTAAACGTTTCTCAACGTTTCTGATTGGTGCTGCGATTTCGACGGCTTGGAAATGGGCTTGAATGAGCTCTTTGCCAGACTACTTGCAGAGCAAATCTAAATTTGCCGGAAGTTGTCTGGGTTTTCCCAGGCTAGAAAACATCATGCTTTCCACAAAAATATTAAACACACCAACCGTTTTCAATAAGAATTGTTTCTTGAGCACCAAATCAGCATATTTTAATGATTTCTGAAGGATCATGGCACAACCAAATAAAACAGTACAGTAATGACTGCTATAAAGCATCACAGTAATAGAAAACAAGTTTTTTAAAATAAGCCTCTTATGCTCAGCAAGGCTGAATTTATTTGATTAAAAATTGTAATCAAACTTTTGAAATGGCTGTGCATATATTTCCACCTAGCTCAATTACAGTAGATGTGATTATAGCCACTATTGAAATGCACATAATTTAGTAAAGAGGAAAATTTCCTCCTATATACCGGAAGTTCTCTCTTCCCCCACCACCCTCTTGTGTTTCTGTCCCTTGTTACATCAAAAAAACTTTTTTATCCCTAATAAAAATTCATCCACCTACTGAGGTCAACACCACACTTCCGTGCAACTTTGAGACAACATACAGCACCTGACAACATAAGGCTCTTCAAATGCCGACATCTCTATAACATGCGCGCACACACACACACACACACAAACTTGCTGCTGAGCCTGTGTTTACTGCCTGTCACATCACAACTACACACACAGCTGAAAACAAACCCTCTTGAATATGTCTAATGCAATCATGGAGTTGTACATCTACAGCTGGTCCTGACAGAGCAGAGAATCATGTGTCTCTCTCTCTCACACACACTCAGCTCCTCCAGACTCCAGGAGAGAGAGAGCAAAGCACCACATTACGTCCTTCAGCCGACCGCCACCGACAAAGCATCCCATGAGACCGAGAGAGAGAGAGAGAGAGAGAGAGAGAGAGAGAGAGAGAGAGAGAGAGAGAGAGAGAGAGAGAGAGAGAGAGAGAGAGAGAGAGAGAGAGAGAGAGAGAGAGAGAGAGAGAGAGAGAACGCTAAAGAACTGAACAGTGACATTGGCAGGGACACAGGGTGAACTACGCTGCAGCCAAACGACAATACTGAGAAAAAGATACAGAGAATGAGAGAACAGATTATTTATATAGCTCATTTCATACACTATGGTAATTCAAAGTGCTTTACAGAGATGAATTAAAATAATCACAAAGTAAAAGCAAGGAAAATTAGTTATAATTTGTTATAAAAGAAATAAAAATAGATATATGGTATAGTTATAAAATGAATTAAAAGACTAAAAAGATGATACATAGATAAACTTCTCATCTGGCAAAACACCAGTGTATCATATTTTTCACAACTCCCAGTTTTACTCTGAGATTTTCCCATGGTGGTTACACTGTGTCTGTTGTGTTTTTTCTAAAAGAGTAATAAGATTATACATAAATAACTTTCTCATCTGGCAAAACGCCGCTGTATCATAAATGTAGAAAGGAGAACATCCAAGGCACTCTTCTTCAAAATTATTTAAAAAGCCTTTATTTTACTGGCTTTTTCTTAATAGAAAATTTAAAAGACATTGGGGAGAAGCAACCCACGCGTAGCGGCGCAAACAGCCTTCTTCAGGGTGTGCTTTCCAAACAAACAATTTCCCCTTTTGTGTGCGCTAATTAGAAACAACTAAGTGACATGGTGAGTTACCACATGAAGCATGCCAGAATAATACATACTGTACACATACAGAGAGAGTCCACTAGGTGGCTACATTGCAAATTGAAACCAAAAACAAAGATATATACATATTTTCCACAGCTGCTTGTTTTACTGTGAGATTTTGTCTGTGGTGTTCTTTCGACGCACCCAAAAAATCAATTGGACGTCTCCAATAGACCCGATTTTTCCCAAAAATTGGACAGGAGGAGCTCTAGGACTGACTCACGGGGTAACCTCGGGTTCACTGCCCCATCAGTCCACACCCCAAAAACCCACTTGTTCTGAAGCTCTAGGAATGGAATCAATCCAGTCCGCACCCCACAGAACCTCAAGTTTAATCACATCAAACTCGCAATAGCTAAAAGCGGACTCGCCATGCTTAGAGTGAACCCTTTGTATTTCTAGCTGATGTGATCCTAATGATCTGAGTGATCTGTTAGGGTTATATTTAGTGAGCATGTCTGCAATGTATTGACTAATATCAATATGTTTTGCAATGTATTGACTAATATCAAACCAAATGACTAGTATCACTATCAACAACTACACCACTTGCCACTTACTTTGATACTTTTTTCCTGATTAAATTACTAATTTTGACACCTAAGTGTGAATAAACTGTTCAAATACTTTTTGGGGCCATGTGTGTTTGCACGCAAAAGTATGTACAGTAGTGGCCAAAAGTGATGTCCAGAGGGGCTATTTGCACAATATGTGCTTTTACACTCCAGGTTCTATTAAACAAATCATAATATGAGTAGTATGTTATATCGGGAAGAAGAATACACTAAACTTGGTTAAGGAATTAAAATGACAAAATTATTTGGCAAGAAAGGCAAACCCCAGGATATAATAAAATATGGGGTTTATTGTATTATGAAAAAAGGCATATTAAAAATGTACTACAATAAAGCATTGACTACAATGTAAGCTGTTATTAATATGTCGTTGGTTCTCCCTTGTTTTTGATTACAGCAGCCATTGTCCTGGGCATTGAACTAAACTTTGTTTAGTTATGTGTATGTGTATTGCTCAACTTCTTCCCAAAGTTTTGTTTCATTGGAACACCTGCATGACATATCACAAGTGAAGTTTATCATTTCCCAAAGGTTTTCAATGGCTTTAAGGTCAGGGGACTGAGATGGCCACTTAAAGGGACAGTTCACCCAAAAATGACAATGTTGTCATCATTTAGTCACTCTCAAGTTGTTCCTAACCTGTATGAATTTCTTTCTTCAGCTGTACACAAAAGAAGATATTTTGAAGAATTTCGGTAACCAAACAATTGATGTACCCCATTGACTTCTATAGTATCTTTCCCATCAACTGTTCGGTTACTGACATTCTTCAAAATATTCTGTGTATGTGTAAGGATCATGCTATGTGTAACAACAACAATCACAAGGCCATCAGCGCCCTCTACAGGCAGTTGTAATAATATGTACATAAGTTGATTGTTTATATTTACATTATGTATTTTAACTGTAGTTCAATAAAACCATATGATTACTTGCTTTTGATACTTTATTTGAACCAATTATTATTGCCTCATTGTTATTATGTATTTTAAGTCATGTTGATGGTCATTGTTTACGGGTCTATTTTTATTACCACAAAACATTTTTTCGGTTACTCGATTAATTGCAAAATAATCAACTGATTACTCAAATATAATAGCAAAAATAATTGTTAGTGACAGCCCTAATTGAATTATAGGCTTGGAATAATGAGTGTAAGCTAGTATTACCACTTGGCCAAAATGACGTCCACACAATTCGGTTTATTTCTAATTGTAATGTGAAAGGCGTAATTAGTTTTATACTTCAGGCATAACTACACACACACACACACACACACACACACACACACACACACACACACACACACACACACACACTAACACATAATAACTAAATAAAGTAACAACAGATTGACTTCTATAACAACGTAACCTTGTTTCTGATTTGCCTTTGTATGGTAAATCTCCTGAAGGTTTTGGAGTTGCATGGTTAAGCTCTATAAAATGCAGTTACACAGCGCTGCATTATGGTTAAAAAAGTTTAAAAAAACTGGATCGGCACTGCTCTCACTCTCACTCCCTCTCTGAGGCAGAGAACAGGACCCTAAAGGAACGAGGAGCAGAGAGAGAGAGAGAGAGAGCTAGTGAAGTAACCAAGCACTAAATTCTGCCGCTCCACTCCTCTAATGCTGCCTATCCTCTGTCTCCGTCCTCCTTCACACACCAGCTGCTCTCTGCCACTGACAGGAGCAAACACACACACACACACACACATACACTTCTTAAATCTGATATTGAATCGTAATAGACTAGGTACTACAGGTACATGACAAGTATGTGTGCATAACAGCCATAGAGAGAGTATGTGTGTATAGAGGATAGAGCAGCTTCTCATATGTGCTGTTTGTGCTTTCAGGATGAAACAAACCTTACACATACATTCTAAGACAGTGAAATAAAGGACAAGACTGAGGGTCACAGAGACCAAACACAGACAGCAGTTCACACGCACACATAAACACCTTGACTATCTCATTAGAAAAAAATGTGTAAAGAAACACATTTTCTCTGCTGTAAAGAAATATCAGTTGTGCAGAAGGTAGCAGCCTCCTTTACACCTGCAGAGGTGAATTATGAGAGGAACATTGTCACCAATAACAACACACACTGTGAGAGAGAAAATGTGGAAGACAAAAAAGACAGATGGAGGTATGTGCTTATAAACAATCCTGAAGACATGTTTTGAAAGTCATAATAGTGTGTAAATGCCGATTTTTTAAAAAAAAAATCTGTTCTGGTTTAAACTGTATTGCGGTTTTCTTAAAGGCAGTGCTACACTAGTTACACAGTGTGCAAATTAGCCAATCGCCAATCATGTTGGCAAAAGTACTTTTCACTAACTCCGCCCACAACTGCTCAGATATTACTTCTATTTACACTGTGTTCATAGCATCCATCACTATTTGCACATATTGCAAACAAGATGTTATTTTTATATACACTACCATTCAAAAGTAAGATTATATAATGTTTTTGAAAAGTCTGCAATTATTTGATCCGAAATTCAGTAAAATACGGTAATATTGTGAAATATTACAATTAATAATAACTGTCTTCTATTTTATAAAGCCAGTGTATAATTGGTGCAAACAGTGCCTGCAGCACCACTATTTACACTCAATTTAAATAAGTCATTTCATTTCACACGTCAGTCATTCTCGATCAATAACATGTTGTATGTATTTTGTAACAAAGGATATAGAAGATAGTAAGTCAAATTCTGTTGCTTTCTTTAATAGACTTTAACATGCCCTTTTAATTATTTGGGAAAAAAAGTTTTCAGCATTTGTTTTTCAAAAACTTTATTTCTGTAATATTGTAATATTTTATAACAGAAACAAGAGGCATAAACATAATTTTCCCACAAAAAAAGCCTTTAAAATAACTACTACATCAAGAAAGAAGCATTTAGTGATAAAGTGTGATACTGGCACTGAGTTGAGTGAATATTTAAAAGGGTTGATAATTGATATAAAGCAAATTTGATGATTGCCCTCTAGTATTGCAAAATAAAATTTAACAAGTACTGTCACAAGCAGTGTCACAAGTCTTCCTCAATCCAAAGAGACTTGAAACAGAAAATCTCACAAAATAGTCCTTTAATAGGAAACTCGAATACTCAGAAAGGTAGCAGGTAAAATAAACACAGCTAACCTTGACGATGGCCAACACTGAACTGAACCAAAGTATTTATACACCAGGGAAATTAGCTAATCAACTGACAACAGGTGAAAGAAATGAACTGAGAAACTAGGCCAAGATAGACAAACCTAAGAACAAAGAAAACTGATGACAACAAACTGAAAGTCCATAAACATGACAAGCAGGGTTACTCATTCCTGGCTGTAATGTTCCAAGTAAACACAAAGAACTTAATTAGTTGATCCAGATGCTTTTAATTAGAGTTAGAGCTAAAAGGTGCATTTATGTTCTCGTAGAGCTCGTGATTACAACTTGTAAGCTGCCAATTTTCTGAGAGCTCCTACATGCATCACCTGACCGCTGCAGATTCATTTAGGTGTTGATAGTTGCTAAAGAAATGAATAATTCAGCTCAGAGTAGAACGTCACATGTTGTCATCTTGAATTGATGGTAATTATGACGCAGCAAAACTCTGCAGGAAAATGGCTCTCCAAGGACCAGGAGTGACGAACTCTGGGATTTCGAGTTTGAGATAAGGATCATGAAAAAGAATTAAGTCCAAGCCAAGTAAAGCCAACCTGTTTAATCCCCTCATAGATCCCAACCCAAGGCTATAAAAGAAATTTGAACTGACAGTTCATCCTTTACTTCCAATTTCCCTGAGCAACTTCTAATTATAACCCATTTACTACTAGACGCACCAGTGACAGCAGACTTGGCGATCACAGACTTACAAGTGCAAACTCCAAACAAAACTGATGAAGTCAGCCATTAGGGATGTGACAGTGAGGAAATTTTCCGGTAATACCGGCATTACTGGGGGAAGGGTTTGGGATGTTGGAGTTTTCCCCTCTTTTCCGCCTATCTTTTAAATCGCTTATGAATGCATGTGCGGTCATGTGCATTTTACAATTTAGCGGCAATTCTGGGGCAGCATTTGCTTGAATGGTGGGTTCATTATTATTCTTGATGAAAAACAACAACAAAACAGCACAATGACAAACTCGCTTATATTACGAATAAGCACGGCATACACCATGCTGATAAATGAAATCCGACTCCTGCTGCTGATCTGTGTGCGACTCTCGTTCGGTTCGCGCTGAATTGAGCGGACGCATTCAGTTTTTGATTGTAGTGTCTGTTCTCCAACTGAAATGATTTTTCTTAGTATAAAAAAATCTAAATGACGGTGGGGGGGTGGTGCCGTGGTGGGCAAGTAATGTAATCGGGGCTGAACACTGTGTAACACCGGGAACACTGACTATCGCAGCAAGCCTAGCAGCCATACACCTTCTTTCCTTAATATATCATTACCTTCAAAAAAAACATCAGGATCAAGAGGTCTGCACTTTTTCCTTCAGATTCCTCGGCGTAATGACTTTGAGAACTGCTGATTTTATTAGCCGTGATCGGCTCACCCACTCTGAAAATTACCAATTGAGTTTCTCCAGACCTGGGCAGGGATTCAACCCCACAGTGGGTCACAGTGCACATTTAAACTGTCACCCATGCGCATCACACTCCCTAATCTAATGATAAATTAATCAAGATTTTAAACTGACCACTATTTTAGCATTTTTACTACAAAACTGCTGACACGGGAGCTTTAACAGGCTCCACTTCCTTGCGTCAGACAACAGGCCTGAGTTACCTCACAGCTGTTGTGTGAGAAGATATGACTGAACCTTTTATTTTTGAGACAATTAACACGATAAATTAACTTAATGCTCAAGTCAGCCTGTTTTACAACTTCTTTACAGCCTCATTGTCTTTTCCCTTCTGCTCTTGTCAATACACCCATAACCAGAACACGTCTTATATGTTAGTGGTTTTCTTGCCATGCGACTTTGAGAGGACAGGGAAAGGAGAGAAGAAGAAATCAATAGGGAACCAAATTGGAGAAATTCTTCCCATTACTCTCCCTGTTTCCCATTCCACACACCGCATCACAGATACAGCAGCTGCCGCTGCTCTGGTCGCAGCTCATCCTCTTCAGACACACACACACACACACTCGCTGACAGGTGGTACACACAAACAGGCAGTTTGCACTGATATGTTGTCTCTTTTCTTGTACTGTGATTGTTTTTAGTTTTATGTTTGTGTGACACAAAACATCATGATTTACTTTTATCATAGTTCTTTCTTTCTCTCTCCAACAGACATCAATTGAGTTTGAATCCGTCGTAAAGCCACAATGATGTGGTTCATACTGAGATTTATGACTTCAGCTTGTCCGCACGCTCACCCACAGCAGTTTGACTCCATCAGTCAGCCAGAACAATTCTGAAGCTCATCAATTTCAATCTGGATAGATCTCCAGCATCAAATTTACATTATGTGAGTTCGATAATGCAGAGACTCCAGCTTCACATTAACATGGACCTAATGATACTGATGCATTATTCTCAAATTTAGCGAGTACACAAACAATATGAAGGGAGGAAGTCATCAGTGATTGAATTGACGAGGCTTCTATTATGTGGCTGATGCACAAGTTAAGGACTTTAACACCATGTTATCGTTGCAGCGCACAGTGCTTAACCCCAGGTTTTCATTGTTCTAAAACGTTTCACACTTATTTAAAAGTGAGGTTAGCACCCCATTACCCGGGAGTTATGAAACCCTGCTCCAGCTACCTTTTTTCTTGCCGGTGCAACTAAATTTGTTAGAGGTCGCACTGGTGCGAGGGTAAAAAACGAGGTTAAATATCGGGATAGCTTTTCCCAGGTGGAAAGAGCTAATGAAGGAGAAAGAAAGGGACGCTGAAGTTGCCTGCTTTCTTCTCGACAGGTAAGTCAATTTTACGGTCTAAATTACAAGCTTTTTTTCATTGCTTGGTTGTGTAATTCATTATATAGGCAGCATAACAGTAGAACATGTATAGTTAAACTCGATGAAGTGCTATTGGAAGACATGTTGTCATAGCTTCTTGGTACATAACGGCTACCGTAGTTGCAACACGCATTTGAAAAACGAGATACTAGAGAGCACTATTGGTTTGAATGCAAAATACAATTTCACCGCTACATGGGAGAAATTCCTACACAGTGTACCTTTAATAAGTTAATTTTATCTGCATCTCAACTCAAGCTCAGTGCTTTAATGTCAAATGTGCATTTCCAAGAAATAAGCATGTCATATTATTAGTTACTGCACTTATTAATCCAAAATAACAAAACATTTATGATTCAATTACTTTTATGATTAAAAATCCCTCCACACCCCAGAACTACCAAATCAGGTGCTGGCTCCACCATCTGTAGAACTTCGTAGCACTGGTGCCACTGCTCTCAAATGTTATTTTGCAGCCCTGCAAACGTGCGCAGAGTGAAATGTTGTGGTGTTACTAGATGCTTAATTGCCAACCAATCAAATGACTCATATTCACATGCTTTGAACAGCCATGGAAGCACCACATGTTGTATAAACAGTAGTTTAGTGACAAATAGTGATAGAAAACACGTCATTTGAAGTGAAGAAAGAACATTTAATCCTAGGGTTTAGGAATATACAGTGTGAAACAGAAAGCATATGAATACCCAGGATTAATTGTTAACCCCAGGTAAAGTATGAGCAGTGTGAAACGTAAAGGAAGATAACCCACAATTCCGTTTACCCAGGGTTAACTATTTCAAGTGTGTGTGTGGGAATTTTTTTTTTTTTTTTTGCTAAAGACTAGTAAAACATTTTCCCAAAAATGGTAGCTGTGGGGTAAAGTGTACCAGGTGCTTTGGGGTAAGCTAGCAGCTCAACTAATAGTGATAGTGAGCTCTTTCTCCAAATATTATTACAAATGCTATTACAAAATGTTTAAAGTTGTTTTACTACATTCACATATTCTACATGTTAAAGATTTTACTTGGTGATTTACACAAAAAAAGCAGATAAATTAGGTTGAGAATTAGGCTTTACATGACAGCTTTTATATATATTATATATATAAAAAAAATTTAAAAAAAAATTATATATATATATATATATATATATATATATATATATATATATATATAATATATATTATATATATGTATATATAAATTATATTCCTGTGCTGTTACTTATAGATGCTATCATCTAATTTAAGTTGAAAGCAGAGATACAGAAATATAAATTAATCATAGTTATACCTCAACTTCGTAAAAGTTATAGCTCAACTCTGTGGAAGTCCATTTCCACCTCAAAGTAAAAAAATAAAAAAGGTAATAGTGAGAGTTTATAATAAGAAATAGTCACATGGTAAAATATGAAGTAGAGATAATTTCATTAACGAAAACTATGACGACAAATGTCCGTCGACGAGCTTTTCTCCCATGACTTATATGAGATGATAGCGAGGTGACAATAAAGTCATTTACCCTTTTCACACGTAAGTTTAAAATATTGTAGCTGAGCCCCCAGCGTGAGTTGAAGCCAGCGTGACACACCGCAGCCACAATAGTGCTGTATGACAGATGAATTCCTTTTATTTAGTTTTTCCTTTTTTATCCAAAATATTCACAAACTTAACTATATCATCAACTATCATATATTCCGACTGTTAAATGTGTATGTAAATGTGTTTTGACTTTTAAAAAACTTCATAATGATCTGATCTGTAAGGCTCGATGGGCACCACCATGTTAGTTTGCGTCGCAATTCAGATAATCGGATCTGTCAGATTTACATCACGTAAATTCAAGTAAGTGACCGGTGAACCGGGAGAAGAATAGAGTAAACTATAGTTACCTATACAATGTGTATATGATATAAATAAAACACTTTGTCCAATTATAAAACAAAGTATTATTTTTGCCACTTCCATAGACATCAGTGTGTATTTTACAAACTATAAATGTATAGTACTTACAGTATGTGCATTCAAATGTCTGAAACCTAAAATAAAGATGATGTGGTTGAAAACTGAATAGTTATCATATATGACAAGAGTTGAGTGAGTCAGGCTCTGGCTCAGCGCCATCCAAAGGGAAAAAGCACATTTGAATTCAGCTGTTGATCACGTGATGCACTGAACGCTCTAATCACACAAATCGTAAGCTCCAGGGACCAGCCAAGACTGATCGCACTGATGGGAATTTAGTAAAGGTGGCACATCTTACCCCATTCTCCCTCTATGCCGTGTTTGAGAGCAGCCACTTCCACTCATCCATCCGGATGTCTGAACGTAGAGAGACTGTGGCCATCTGCCAATTAGTTCAGCCTGAGGACAAAAACAACAAAAAAAAAGAAAAGAAAAAGAGTTAATATTTAATTTGCAACTCCTGCAAACACATTATAAATACAGTTGCAAATATACAAATATATTCATATTTATTTAACAAAATATGATATGAATACCACAGAGCAATTATGCTCTATTTGTGTTTTGCTATAAAGTCTCAGGAACAGGATCTTGTGAAGCTTTCTATTGATGTTGAGAGTAGGGTTGCAAAGGGGCGTGGAGGAAAGTTTCCGGTAAATTTCCATGGGAAGTTAAGCTGGGGAATTTTGGAAATATTCATTACCATGGCAACCGCTTGCGCGTCCACTCTGAAAGTAACTGTACACATAAGAGACGGATAGATACATTATTTAAGGTTATTTCTATTCGTTAGAATATTGATATATGAACTTGTTGTCAAGTAAGCCCCGTTGCGAGCATGTGCATCTCTCTAAACTTTCAGTGTGCTGCACTGCTCTAGTTGACTTCTGCACCCCCCCCCCCCCCCCGTAAATATCACGTTAATTTTGAAAACGTAATTCCTTTTGTGGATCCTCTTGGTCATTCTTCATGTTTCTTTGACAAATATCAGTGTCTCAGTCTCACACACGCTGCACGCGAGTTAACCACGCCTACTTATTTACATGTTGCGGTATACACGGAATAAAAAAATCTGTTACGGTTGACATTTTCTTCCGCGGTAACGATATACCGTCATACCGCCCAGCCCTACTTATGTGGTAAGTAAAGTTATGCTAGCTTATTTAGCATCTAACTTATCAGCTTGCTATCTACTAGATGAATACATTTGTATGTGATATTTGCAATTTAAACATTTAATAAAAATATTTCCCCATAATATCATCAAAACTTACTTCACTTTGTTTAGTCCACAGGCTCAAATGTGTGCCTTCAATAGTCTTGTGCTTTGGGCTTCTGTACATGTGATGGAGGCATGCACAGTGCCAGTAGGGGGTGTGGTTTCCATCTTTGAAAATTCCCAGAATTTTGCAACCCTAGTTGAGAGGAATGTCACATCAATCGTGCCATTTCAAAAGGACTGCTACACTGGGGAATCCAAACTACTTCTTAAAATAGTGTGCCCACTGGAACAAAGTGAGCAGGGTTTCCCAATTCCTTTTCTATGGGAGCTAGTAGGCATACAGTGAGGCCTACAGAAGGGTACTGTGGGATTGAAAGCAGAGCAGAGAAAGCAGTGTGAGCTTCTTCTGCAGCAGGTACAGTACACTTCTCTAAACAGAACAAAACCATCATTTCAGAACATTGTCAGTATTGTGTGAAATACCAGAAGAGAAAGACAATACTGTTTTGACCAGTGTTGTGTTACTCTCGTGTGTGATATTTCAGCACAAGTACAGTGCATCTTCATGGTACACTGCATCCTCCACAAGAGGCTTACAAGATATATTGTGCAGTGCAACCTGAATTCATTTCTAAGTTTTTGGTCATGTTTACAGCTGATTTACATAGGCTAATTAGTGATTCAGGTGCTGAACCAACAGGGACATCACAAATAAACAACGCTCAGTGGGCACAATTCATTCTTAGTGATTTACCCGACTGAACGTCAAAGACAGAAAGAAAAGAGGTTACATAAAAAGGGGAAGGGGGGAAAAAAAGTGTCAACTGGATTATGGAAAATTCTGCAAGAGAGGCTAATTTTAGAAACACTTGATGGTAAAGTCACTAGGCACTGATCCAAAGTCACAACAACTCTGCCAACGAGACGACAAAGTGTTCTATTCCTCTCCTCCATTCTTTCTTTCCCAGAAACAATTAAATAATTATACAGTGCTAAATACAATTTAAAGCACACAGAATATAAAACCCATTAAAAATGTTTACTATGAAAATGTGTAAGCCAATAATATTAGAGGTTTAATAACAGAAATGTGGAGGGAAAAAAACACTTTACTTTCCTTTTGAGGTGGTTGTGGTGGAACAGTCCCTATTATATACAAATGTTACACAAAAAAAAGTTCTAAGACTAAGATGATTAAGAATGAACAACATGTCTTCAGAAGTTATTTTAGTTAGTGTTAATTGCAACATTTACCAATACATTTTTTAAATCAAAAGTTGCACTATGAACGGACATGAACAATCTCGAAGATGACATGAAGACATGTATTTTGACATGTAACATGGAGAATTGTATTTTTATTAATTAACATTAACAAAGACTAATAAATGTTTAAAATATTTCTCAATGCTCAGTTAGTTCATGTTAGTCAATATACATTAACCATAACCAATGTTAACAAATGAGACCTTAGTGTAAAGTGTTACCAAGATCATACTTCAGGATAACTTTATTCATATTCATGAGATATGCGCAATAATATAATATATATATATATATATATATATATATATATATATATATATATATATATATATATATATATATTAAAAGTGACTAAACATTTGTCATATTTCAGCTTACACGCAACAAAACGCAGAGGAAGTAGAATCTGTAATAAAATCATTTAGTAATAGGCTAATTGTTTCATTTGTACTATCGGCAGGCACATAAATATTTGAGAACAGACTTGAATTAGCACAGGATCAATGAGCCAGGACATTGAATTAATTAAACCAGCTCAGCCAACATTCCCACACACACACCAAATTCATGGACAGTTATAGAATTACAAGTCCTTCAAACAGCACTCGGAGTGTAACACATTAGTTTAAGGAAATGACAGGGGTAATAATCAGACAGGTGGATGTTAGTGCTGACGGCGCTGTCCTAAAGGTCACAGTGTACTCACACACTCAGACTAATCAACATGCTGTTAGAGTCTCTATAGAGAGAAGTATTTCAACAACAGTCAAATATCTTGTTTTAGATGCGCGCTGTTAGCCATGATAGGTTTGAATTTCTTGAAATTTGACCGAAATCACTTAAAAAGGAAATTACAGTTAAGTGCAACGCAAATCTGTCATATAGACTACATAAAATATATCATGAAAATACTACTGAAAAAGAATGTTGTGAAATCATTGTTTTAGCGCATTGTCACGGGATAAGCGCATCCACAACATCTTCATGACTAGTGAATCACTTGTGCATTCACAGACTTTGGTTTTGTGCAATTGTAAGTTGTAATATGTTTATTTTGTGTATATCTGATTTATCTCATAGGATGCGTTTGGTTTATTTTGTGTTTGGAATTAACGCTATAGTAAAATGTATACGTTTATAATAAAAATATATATATATATATTTGACACACTTACACAAAAATCATTTTTAAAAAAATTGTTAAATTATGATTATCATTACTGATAAATATTATTTAACATTCATGTATTGCATTTTTTTATAGACATTTCAAAATGTAAGCTTTCCCATGCAGGGATTGTGACCAAGATTATCAGTGTATAATGGCATGAGGTTAAAAAAAACACAACAAGGATTAATGAGTAAATAATGACAGAACTTTCAGTTTTTTGGTGAACTATCTAAAATGCAAAAGCTTTTGTCTAATTGTTCTGCTTCTTTTTAGACAGCTGAGCATTTATGCTCAGGGTCATTGTATTGAACAACGGTGTTAGTTTCACTACATCCACACAAATTCACAACTGGTACACTACTAGCAATGCAATGCATAGCCACCAAATGCATCATTCACTTTGTATGTCAGTGTATTTGAGAGTGTTCAGTGTTTGCATGTGTGAGTGTGTTTGTGTCATCCTGCTCTTTATAGAGCCCAGTGTAATCTTTTTGATTTGCTGGATTGACCCCACTTAATTCAATGGAACAGAATTGCTGTGACAGCAGCACTGAATGGATTTTCAATGCACTGCACCTGCACTAATAAGTTTAAGGATAACCTCCTTCCTTCAGCGTAGAGAGACCGAAAAAGACAAAGAGAGAGCGAGCGAGAGAGCGACAGCGGGACAAGACAAATTAGCTCACAAGTCACTAACACACTTTACATAAACAAGGGTAACACATGCTTCAAAGAGAAACAATCAAATGTATCCATGCAAAGACACACTCACATATTCACTGGTCAACATACACTTCTAGAGGCAAGGACATATGTAAAGGCAAACACAGTTCTCTCAATCTGAATATGTGGCCTATCAGTTTAAAAGACTGCAGCAGAGCTCTGGATCAATGTGTGCGTTTAACGGCCTGTCTGCATAATGTCTGGCCTGGGAGAAGACGATGTGCTTCCAGCACATCCGCCTATAGTCTGTAAATGAGAAAGCGACAGACAGGCAAATACAACAGCCGAGTTGAGCACAGGCAATGCAATCTGAACACAAAAACGTGTATATACGATGTCATTCCCCAATCACAACTCCAATGTGATATATTACCATATATACAGTAACAGACTCGACTCGAATATGGCACACAGGTTGGGCTGTCACGATTATGAAATGACGATTAATTGTCTGAAAAAATAATTGTGATTATGCAGATTAATTGTCAAGTTTTAGGCCTTTGTCATACATTTTTGTGTGCTTCATTCATTAAATAATTGCGATGAATTTAATCCTTTGCAGTGTAAGATTACAGTTAACACCTTTACATATTAAAGTAATTATTCAATTCAGTAAATAACAACAATCACAACAAACTGGCCAATCAGAGAAAAGGCCATACATGTATCATTCATACAGCCTATATATATAGCCTATATATATATATCCCAGTCTATAACATGCCAGAAACATCATAATCACTGCAATGATGATCTAATCACAGACTCTTAATCACTTGCCAATTTAAATCCAAACAGCGACTTTTTTTGGCCGGGTTGAGAGTGTGTGTGTGTGTGTGTGTGTGTGTGTGTGTGTGTGTGTGTGTGTGTGTGTGTGTGTGTGCTTCAAAGATGGCTTTCTGACTCGCTAAAGCAAACAGTTTTAACAGAAAATACACACAAATCATTATGGCTTTCTCTGTGCTTAACTTCCATCCAGTAGCGTTATAGGGCAACGGAGTCTGTCCTCTAGTGGTGACTAGAAAATACTACACAACAGAGTCACAGGTCACAGGCAGAAAAAGCACACTGCTGCTGAAAAAACCAAAGCTGTCATTCATTCATACATATTAAATATTTGATGGCCGTGGAGGAGAGAGGATACAGCAAACTGCGACCAATTGCTCACAAAGACAAGCGGGAAAATCCTGATCGGACAGTCCGTGTCAGTTTAAACTGTCTTGTACAAGAAAACAAATAAATAAATAAATATTAGAAAGCAAGCCCTTTTTATTGTCCTTAATAACATATTACAGAGTAACATTCAAGACCATTATAGTCCAGGCATTTTAAGCCAAAATGGGGGTCAACCTTGAACAAATTGCAACAGAAGCAAACTCAACTGATTATGTATCCTCAATATGTCCCAAGTCAGGAAAAACAAGTCCCGAAGAATCCCATTAGGGGAAAGTTCCGAAAAAGACCCAAATATATCCTAATACGCCTATTCATTCTTTTTCTCACATGAATAGGGTAAAAATTTTAACCTTTAGATATCACCATGAAAATTACTGAGTTGATTACTTACATCAAGACAAACAAAAAATGTATTACTAGTTTTTTTATATTGTTTGTTAACATGGACAAACGGTGCACAATCTAATTACAGATGTGCTAATTTGCATAAATATTCCAACATTAAGGTCTGAATGGAACCCATTTAGGCTACCCATGAGCATTAATACATAGAGGCAGGAAGAAGTACTTTAAACCAGCCTTTATTAATTATTATTGCAGAGATGGGGTTTGGGGCTGGGTCCGTGGGACTGTTTCTGGGGATTCACTTTTTATTTTGCCTACCTTTTGTCTTCTGCATTCTCCTTACCATTGCCTCCTGTTCTTCCCTAGACTCGTCCCCCAGAAACAGTCCCACGGACCCAGTCCCAAACCCCATCTCTTAAAAATGAATAAAGGCTGGTTTCTAAAGTACTTCTTCCTGCCTCTATGTATTAATGCTCATGGGTAGCCTAAATGGGTTCCATTCAGACCTTAATATTAAAGCTACACTGTGTAACTTTTTTAGTTGATTCTTAGCAAAAAACACTTAGTTCTTTCAAAAATATATGTGCTCATTAATGTATATTTACTTCTTTCAAGTAATAAAGTATTCTCTTAAGTTTATAATCTGCCATTGAAAGTGCATACGGGTAAGGGGTTCGAATGCCGGTCGCCATGTTGCCCCTCCATCTTGAAACTACATTAGCCAAAGAGGGACATGCCTGTAAATTCAAGCTTCGCCTTTTGCGTTTTTCACTCAGACACCGTGACGAATGCGAGGGGGAGATTACTCGCGAGCTCGCGAGTGCCAGCAGATTTGAAAGTTAGTGTGGTGTGTGTGTGTGTGTGTGTGTGTGTGTGTGTGAGAATTAAGAGAGAACAAAGAGAGAATTAAAACGTCAACGCGACAGGCAAATCAGCAAGACCATTAGTCAATATTGGAGTAACTTTTCCCAGATGGAAAGAGCTCATGAGGAGAAAAGATTTTAAAACGGACGCCGAGGTTGCCTGCTTTCTTCTCGACAGGTAATTCAGCCTGTTGTAATTCATTTGTGTAAATTCGAAGTTTTATAGTTGCTTGTCTAACCATAGCATGGTTGTGCATAACGCCAGATCGACCTCTAGTATAACTTCATCCTCGCGTCAATGGTGAAAAAGTATTGTTTACCTTGTAACATAAATCTGTGCTGCGACGGATCACAGGTGATGAATAGTTTTAAAGGCGCAATTTTTTAAGCTATATAAAAAAGGACACTGTACGTTTTAGTTATTTTTAATTGCTTTTACTTTGTACACATTGTAACGTTAGCCTAATCTGATTATGCTGGGATAGCCGATTCCAAGGGTGACGTTTACCTCCTGACATCTGTCCTGTAGTTTTATTCATTTTAGACGTATTGTTTATTATTGTCATGGACGAAGTCGATAACTGGAAGCCATGTTAATCTTGGAATAATACGGCCACCGTAGGAGTGAAAACGCCCTCGGAATTGAGAGGAACAGAAACTAAAATTCACTGGGTAGTCATATACAATTTCACCGCTAGATGGGGGTAAAAATCACACAGTGTAGCTTTAAGTATTTTACTGTTATATGTCAACAAGATTCAACAAGACATTTTCACCTGGCTATACCCAATGTTTAGATCTGTTGTGGTATTTATGCAAATTAGCACATCTGTAATTAGATTATGCACCGTTTGTCCATGGTAACAAACAATTAAAAAAAAACTTGTAATACATTTTTTGTTTGTCTTGATGTAAGTAATCAACTCAGTCATTTTCATGGTGATATCTAAAGGTTAAATTTTTTACCCTATTCATGTGAGAAAAAGACTGAATAGGCGTATGAATAGGCTATATTTGGGTCTTTTTCGGAACTTTCCCCTAATGGGATTCTTCTGGGCTTTTTTTTTCCTTACTCAGGACATATGGAGGATATAAAATCAGTTGAGTTTGATTCTGTTGCAACTTGTTCACCCTTTTTTCCTAAAACGCCTGGACTATTAGACCAGTTCTAATTGTACGCTCCCAAATTAATTCCTGGCTCTCTATTCCCCTTTAATTCCAGAATCCAAAAAATGTATTAAATATGTATACAAGTAATACACATACAGTTTTTCTGAATTGCTAGAACATATTTCTCGAAACCATAACCCACTTTGTCGAAACGTTAAACACAAAACAAAATCTTCAAACTACATTTAGAGAACATCTGACTCTTCTGGCAAAATCTAACAATTGCCTCAAAACCATTTTATCTGTGCTCAAAATCAAACAATGCTCTCAGATCATACACACAGCGAGTCAAAATTATAAACACTGACTACAGATCGTTCATTAGACACTACATCAAAAAATGGAGAACGCAGAATCCAAAGCATGCAGTTACAGAAAAAAAGTATATTGTAACAAAGCAAACATTTTGCAATTACGTAAAAAAGTATATAGTATGACAACTTACAGTAGAAAAGTGAATAAACTGTATACTGTATGCACTGCAAGTATAGTATTGTACTGAATATTGTATAGTATTGAATGTCTGTATACTTGCACTTGCATACTGTGAAAAGACAGTGACCCAGCTGCAAAAGCCAAAAAGGTTACAGTAACAAACTCTAAATGAAAAGCATGTTACAGTCACTCAGAAGAGTTGTGCAACTGCAGAATCAAGGTGAGAGAGAGAGATTGGTTCTGCTTCAGCATCATGTCTTCATGTTGGTCCGGCCGGAGGAGTTTCTCCACGTCTCAGACAAAATCATCTCTGCAGGCAAAGGGAAAACCCCTAAAGCAGATCCAGTCTTGACAACATTCTCCACACCTTGCTCTTCCTCGTCCTCCTCCTCTTACACACATACTTTTCCTCCTCTCCCTCTTATATTGTTTCCATCCATTGTTGGTATCAACATTTAGTGCAACATTTTGAGTCAATTTTGGGACTCTGAACTGACTTGCATTGTGTACAGTTGGTTTGACCACATAATTAGAAATAAGTGTGAACAATTTTGAGACGTTGTGTGTAAACGATGACAACTGTGTTGTAACTTGTGTTTAATTTTTGCCTGTCTGTGTTTAGCGTTTTGAAACATAAGTGCATCACACAGTGCAAATGTGTTTATAGTGAGAATATGTTTAGAGTTTTGAAAAAAGAGTGCATGAGATTTGCAAACAGTGTTTTAACTACCTGAACTTGTTTAATGTGTTACAGAAAGAGTGATTTAATCTACAAATTGGTTTAAGCTATTGAGAATTTGGTTCACAGAATGGGATTTAGTGTTTCAGCAATTCAGAAAAAAACTGTAATAGCCTACACTTCGGCTATTCCAGAAGAACATGTCGTTACATCAAATAGGCTACCAGCACTAGCCAACCGACAATCCCGTGCTTATAACACCCTCTAGTGGTGAATAGGTGAAGCGCTTCATAATGTTGTCTAAAACTCGTCTCACTCATCTAAAAACAGGCTTTAACCTCACGTGTTGCATAGTTACATTTAAAGAGGACTTACTGTTAAATTCAGCTGCCAATACACGAGCTCGACCTTATTTAATCCTGCAAATGTCAACACATCTTTCACGAAATGAGACAAATCTCCACAAAAAGAAACAAAACACTCCATGAGGGCAGTAGAGTATGTTCATTAGCAAAAGTGTCATTGTGTGCACTAAATGAGAACGTTTAATAGATGTTTTACAATTAAATCTTACCGTTTGTTTGGTAAAATGAGTTGCTTGAGTCGAGCAGCCGAGCTGGCGTGCGGCTTGATTGACGATGTCATAAAATGGAGACCTTCTATTAACGCGCTAAAAGTTTCCGCCAAAATGGCATATTTACCAGTTAATACGACAAAACGGTGGAAAACCAATATCAAAAAAATAATTGCCGGTACATAAAAATCACAAATTTGCTAAAGCTTCTTTAACTGACTGAGATCATCTCATTATCCGAAATTAATTGATTATGTTTTTTATCATGCAGCATGACGTATCGAATATATTTTGATTTGTTTTCTATTCTATCAGGTTCTCCGAACTGTCCTCCTGATTAATTGGGTGTTTAAAAATCGATTAAAAAAATTAAAAATGTTGATTCTGCTATTTGCTGCCTTTTGAACTATTTCAACCTGTAGCCTACTAGGCTACAATAGATGAGAACAGTCAGTGTGTCACTTCAACAATCGCAAAATAGGCTACTCCTATGTTCACAATAAGAATAATCTTAAACTTGCACTTTGCTCACAAAAAAAAAAAAAAAGAAAAAAAAGCTAGGCCTATAAGGTAAGATAATAGCCGTTTCTCAATACCAAGTACGCAAAGTTCGAACTTGAGTCCTTGGTAGTTCGGACTTGACAAGTTCGACTCAGGAGAACGAACTCCCGAGGACGGGAGGGCGCAAGTCCGATAATTCTGAAATGGAACAGAACAGCGGTGTAGGCTACTTGATAGTGTCACTCGGCTCGCTCTGGCTACTCCGGTTATCTCTTTATGTAGGCTATATCTAGGCTACGAATAAAACAAAATATATTATAAACCACCACTCTGCCTCTTTTCATTTTCATTAAAAAAAATCTTAAACATAATGGCCACACAAATGTGGTTCAGGCAACGCAATTGATTATCTTCACTGCATATTTATAACATCACGAAATATAAAACACAACCCTGACTCTTTTTGTTTTCATTTTAAAAATATGATGAATAAAAAAAAACATTATAATATTGATCATTAAAACTAACATTTAGCAAAAAGAGACAGGGTTGTGTCATTTAATTTTATTATACAATGAAGAGAATGTAGGCAACATGTAGGCTATAATAAAATATTTTATATGTTTTAAATATATAAAATAAAATGACATAACCTTTTTTTGTTAAATGTCAGTTTTAATGATTAATAATAGCCATTCTAAAAGTATAAGTAGCCTAAAAGGTATAAGAAGCTATACAATAATAAAGCCAACGATTCAGTCAAACATAAGTCAGCTCTCTAGGCTACAACGTTAAGTTAAATAGACTAACGTTAAATAAAGCTATGAAACTTCACTTTGCCCTCAGCTAAAATGTTTTGCCAGGGAACAAATTATAGATTAATGATACAAATAAAATAAATAAATCGCCCGTTAGATATACACAAGACGATTTATATCTCATGTTAAACCACTAGACTAGAGACATCCGAGCCAGCAGCAAGTCAGCAGCACTAGCCGAGGAAAGGCTGTTTTCAGCGGGGTACGAGCGCCGAGCGTCCGATTGCCTGGTTCTCACAACTCCGAAAACGTCAGATCAAATTTTCAAATAGGCGCTATCTTTATAAATAAACCAAAGATTTGATCTTTAAACAACTACATTCTCGCCTGAAATACTCTTAAAACTACATTTCGTGACACAATTATAGCAGTATTTTTAAATTACGCGGGGTTTCTCCTCTGCTATTGACACTTGCTGGTTGGTGTGAGATGCATTCTGGGATACCTGGCTGTCTCAAGTTCGCACAAGTCACCTCTCAATGCATCCTCGGTAAAAGAGGCGGGTCAAGAACACATCCGGGGATTTGAACTGGACTTGGCTAGATGTGAACTTTGAATTGGAACAGTACTAGGGCAGCAACTGATGACGTTTCACAAGTCCACAAGAACACAAGTACAGACAAGAACGCATATTGAGAAACGGCTATTGTCTCTCTTTGTTATGACAGTCTTAAATTAATAATAAAAAAAAAACACTTAACAAATAAACTGGCCACTTTATTAGGTACACCTAGCTAGTATTGGATTGGACCCCCTTTTGACTTTAGAACTGCCTTAATTATTGTGGCATAGATTCAACAAGAAACATTCCTCAGAGATTTTGGTCCATATTGACATGATAGCATCAACCAATTGTTGCATATTTGTTGGCTGCACATCCAACACTATCTCACGACCAATTCGTACGAGTGATAAAAAAGTGGCTAATTCGTACAAATTCGTATGACCTCACTCGTACGAATTTGTACGATTTGTCTAAACCCACGTGATGGGTAGGTTTAGGGGTGGGGTCAGGGGTAGGTCATTCGTATGAATTCATACGAATTGGGCAATTCGTAAAATATGTACGATTTAGCAAAAATCGTACGAATTCGTACGAGTGAGGTCGTATGAATTCGTACGAATTAGCCACCTCGTAGAATTCGTACGAATTGCCGTGAGATCAGGCTGGCACATCCATGATGCGAATCTCCTGTTCCACCACATCCCAAAGGTGCTCTATTGGATTGAGATCTGGAGACTGTGGAGGCCATTTGGGTAACCAGTTTAAAGAAACCAGTTTGAGATGATTTGTGCTTTATGACGGTGTGTTATCTTGCTGGAAGTAGCCATCAGAAGATGTGTACACTGTGGTCATAAAGGGATGGACATGGATAGCAACAATACTCAGTTCAATACTGGCTGTGGCGCTTAAATGATGCTCAGTGTGTCCTAAGAGGCCCAAAGTGTGTCCTAAGAGGCCCAAAGTGTGCCAAGAAAATATCCTCACACCATTATACCACCACCAGCAGCCGGAACCATTGATGCAAGGCAGGATGGATTCATGCTTTCAAATGGATGAATGTTGCAGCAGAAACTGAGACTCAGACCACGCAACGTTTTTCCAATCTTCTATTGTCCAATTTTGGTGAGCCTGTGTGAATTGTAGCTTCCATTTCCTGTTCTTAGCTGACAGGAGTGGCACCAGTGTGTTCTTCTGCTGTAGCCCATCTGCTTCAAGGTTTAATGTGTTGTGTGTTGTTCAGAGATGCTCCTCTGCAGACCTCGGTTGTAACAAGGTTGTTTTCTATCAGCTGGAATCAGTCTGCCCATTCTCCTCTGAAACAAGGCAGTTGCGCCTACATAACTGCTGCTCACTGGATATTTTCTCTTTTTTGGACCATTCTCTGTAAACCCTAGAGATGGTTGTGTGTGAAAATCCCTGTAGATCAACAGTTTCTGAAATACTCAGACCAGCCCGTCTGACACCAACAACCATGCTATACATTCAGAATCAGTTAAATAACATTTCTTCTCCAATTTGATGCTTATTTTCAGCTTCACAAAAGCAGCAACTTTTTCATTACCCTAAGACAGCTCTGGTGAATATAATCTATGGGGAAGGATTTGATCATGTCAATCGGGAGGACAGAGAAGGGTGAGATATGCTCTTCTTGATGGTGTTCAGGTTGCCAGCACTCCTTGAATGATTCATCTGTCCTCATGGTCAGGTTATATGTTTCAGGATATATCATCCGACCATCCCAGGATCCCCTCTGGTTGCATCTATCACACCCAGTATCCAGAAAACTGCTTTACACACTTGACCATAGCTTTTGCTGGAGCATCTCAGGTAACACATCTTACTTGGATGTTTAAGAGTCTGCCTCCTCAGGTCGGACCATCCTGGATTAGTCTTTCAGAGCTGATCTGCCACAATAAACTTTACACTCTCAACACCATCTTTGGTAAAAAGTTTATAGTGGTTCTCGTTTCCAAAGAGTGTCCTTGCAGTATGGAAGTTCTTCATGTCCATGTTATTTAAGGATGTTTAAGAGAGCATTCACAGCATTATGTTTACTTTGAAACACACATGCCCATTCTGTAAGTTGTTCTCTGATCATGGGTGTACTGTCTTGATCGCTCTCAGAACTTGATGGGGCTGGATCTGAAAACGAAAGATTTTCCTCCTCAAAGAGTTGGTTGTGACTAAGACTGTCAGTTTCAAGAATGCTGGCCATCTCAACTGAACTGATAGTTTCTTTGTTGGCTGCCTCTTTTGTGCCCTTGACACTCTAGCCCAGGGTGGCCTCCTACGCTCTTTGGATGTCATCAAGCTATACTGTACTTGTGTCTCTGCCAATAATCCAATAAATTATGTTTTTCAGTGTACTTGTAGATTTAATCTTGATTTAGGCTTGAATCAATGGTCTGCACATTCTTCACCTAACTGTGACGCTAGGAATAAGTTCATGAAGTGAACCACATCATTCTACAAACAAGAAGGTGAATTATTATTGTGATTTGGCCCAAAAGCTATTGCACTGGGGCGCCTGTTGTTTTTACATTTGCACAGTATTCAACCCTAGACCTCATTTTAATTAAACGTCGTTCTCCAGCAACGAAACCCAGTACACTAATAAAGGATCTTGCCAGGACGTCGCCAGTTTTACTATACAAAAGTTGGTGTTTTGAGGTGTAAACGACATGCCAGATAGTTGTTGTGCAATTGGATGCACTAACCGCAGATGAGATAAGCAACCTTCACAGTATACACGTCTGTGCAAATTACCATCAAAGGTAATTTCAACATTTGTTTGAATACAATGGGTGTATGATCATGTAATTAATCGTGTCTTTAAGTTACTGTAGTTTTGTCAATCAACACCACCAGTATTCACCAGCTGGTTCGGCAAGTCAGCTCAGCTGTTTGTGTTATGAGTCTAACTGTACGTTCACACCGCCGCCGGCGAGAGCGGTAAAATTCATTGAAAATGAATGATTTCCAGGCACTTTGACGCTCTCGCCGGTGGCGGTGTGAACGCACAGTAACAGCTGTCGTCTTTTGCTAACAATAACAGAAGTGTGTGATAGGTTGTTTTGAGGTTTGCGATATCTATGGTTTTCAATGAGAACCAGAGATGACCCAACAGTAGAGCTAACGTTAGATTATTTACGGAGGAATTATTACTGCTCGATTATCTTTAAAAAAAAAAACTTGTCTGCTTTACACAATTTAGCTACCTTGGAGTTAATCCTAGTCCATAGTTATGCAGCTAGCTCGCTAACAGACTTGATAGCTACTAGAAAGTCCTGGAACTACAGGACTCAACGTTGAAAATACCCGCTTGTTGCCCGCCAGGTATCCGTGGTAGTCACGTGACTGCAAAGTATGAATACGTGAACTAAGCAACTGCTAGGGGGCCCCCAAACGGGACTCACGGGACACTGCACTTATTCACAATCACAAAAGTTTATTATTTGCATTTGCTTTAAAGCCTTGCCAGTTAAACATTTCATTCGCGTGCTGTTCTGACATGTGTTTTTTTTTTTCTGAGCACCGAGCGCACGCACACTAAAAACCTGTCAAACAGCGCCCGATTACTGGACTTAAATTGCGTCTGATTGTGCAAATACATGTCAAATACACACAGGGTTTACATAGTTGGTTATGTCTAAAGTGAAAGTTATCAGTTGCGTCTGTCACTTTGTTAGAAGCGGAACAGGAGCCTATAGTATATGGATAGTTAAAGGGATAGTTCACCCCAAAATTCTGCCATTATTTACTCACTCTCCATGTATCAATTTCGTTCTTCTGCTGAACACAAAATAGGATATTTTGAAGAATGTAACCAAACAGTTGCTGGTCCCCATTGACTTCTGTGGTGGATTTTAATTAATCAACTTTAAATTAATCTAACTAATCTAAAATTAACTAACATTTGTTTTTCTTGCAGGAATAACATTCATATGCTTTTAATGTTTCCAAACTCTTTGGGGAAAAACTTGTGACTTTGAGTGTATGTCTATGGGTATTAATACAGAAAGGGGAACTGAAACTAGACATGACTAGTTCGCAAAAACCTTGTGATAAGTAATCAGAGTTTGCTTATGCCAGTGACAGAGGGAAAAGGTTGGGGCTTTTGAACCAATTGAACCAATCATATTGAAGGTGACATGTTAGTCTTATTTGTTTTCTTGATTCTATACAAACTGTTGTATATGTGTTTTTCGGTGGGATTCTCAATGGAATTTGTCTGAGATCCTCCGGCCTTGCTTCTTGGGAGAGATTCCCTGAGAACTGCTCGGGAAGATCTCCTGGCCGTGATTAAAGCATTTAAAGGACATTTGCAGGTCTGTTTGTCGATTTATTCCTGCGCAGGAAGCTAGTTTAGGGAAGCAAGTTAGTTAGAAACTCGGCCAGTTGTCGACTGAAGACGCAAGAGCCAGAGAGTTAAGGTATTGGTGTCGAGAGCAGACGCCAGAGAGTTTAAGGTATTGGTGTCGAGAGCAGACGCCAGAGAGTTTAAGGTATTGGTGTCGAGTGTAGACGCCAGAGATATTAAGATCAGGTGGGTGTCGAGTGCAGACGCCCCAGGAGTTAGGTTTAGGGAAAATATCCACGACACTTCCATATAGGAAAAAAATAAATACTATGGAAATCAATGGGGTCCATCAACTGTTTGGTTACACATTCGTCAAAATATCTTCTTTTGTGTTCAGCAGAAGAAATAAATTGATACATGGAGAGTAAATAATGAGAGAATTTTCATGGGTGAACCCTTTAATGTTAATACATTTATTATTGTTATCTTGTTACAGGGCCATATGATCTGTTCATTTTATGTATTAATTAAGTATTTAATTTAATATTGTCCGTTTTGTAATGAAATTATTTTTTATATACAATAAGATACTGTTTATTTAAAGTTATTTAGTTAATTGTTCTGCACATTTGCTCGTATTTTTTTTATTTTATTTTTATTTTTACCAAAAGCAATTTAAGTGGTTAACTAGTTTACAGTAAATGCATTGTTTGCTGGTTTATTTAGTACACCACATTGAGTATACCACTTAATACTGTAAGACTTTGAATATTAAAGTGCAAATTTAGACCTGGCCACTCTTGTGGGTTTGCTACTGTTACAATTGAAACCGTAGAAGGGTAAAAACATGCCAGCTGCCAGACATGATGTAAGCAACACAGCTACAACTAATAAAATTGATAATGGGTGTGTTTTGTAGTCTGTGAATAATCAAGCACTGACAATAGTCAGTCATATTGGTGACACCATGGGCCCCCACATAAAATTCTGCTTAGAGTCCCATAAAGGCTTAGGCCGGCCATGACTATAGCCTTTGGATAGCTATAACATGGTCATTTAAAAATGGGCATGGCATAATATACCCAAAAAACGTATAAATCTTAAACGAAAACTAAAAACTTCACGAAATCAGATGAACATATGCAACATGATTCTACACAAGCATGCAAACTTTTATGGAGATCTGACAATAGGTGGCATTATAGGCTAACTGTCAAAAAGCTTTAAAAAACAGATGTTCCATAGTAAATTGCCTGTATTGGCTATAAATGACATTTTCCATCTCTAGGTGGTTACAGGCTTGCTAAATAAAACATAATACCTTTTTTATGCATATGCTTTTAAAGGCCTTAAAGAATGCTTGAACCCTGATAATTGATACGTGTAGCTATATTTATTTTTAAATTTGTATCATTAGATATTCGAATAACTTGAAACCCAGTAGTCTACTTGCATTTAAAAAGTGTAATCCGGCAATTTCACTCCAAAAAAAATCCTGTTGTTACTAGCATGCAATGAATTCATGGGGTTTGCAAGGCTGCGAAGGATCCAACTGTTGTATCCTTTATTGCTCGGGAAACAAAGGATGCATTTCACGGCCGCATTTGAAGGAGCCTTCAACGCGCTGCTGTGACGCAATCGGCTTTGAATACGGCCTTCGAAGGATGCGATTCATGCTGAAAGAAACGATCAAAATCAAATATTTTAGCTCTATTTGTCAACATACAGTATATTGTGCATATATTTTTTATTTTTCAGCCACATACAAACCCATTATTTTAGTTGTCCTATCAGCGGGGATGCACTATGCTCTTTGGTTTTAGTTTTGGTTTGTTTGATTATATAGGTCCATGCCTTTCAGCTAACAATTATATCCTGTATTTGTATTTTGCACCCCTGCCTGTCAGTGGTAGCCTACAATGCTGCTATTGCTAATAAAACTAAAATCCCTTACATTCTTTTTCCCCCTCTGCAATGCAAACTAGATATTGATGGAAAAACTCAGACAACATTCTCCAACCAGTCAAACCTTCACCTTCTTGCATCATGTCACATATATATATATATAAACACTGAGAATAGCTCACTTCCTGAAAAAAGCAAGAGAATTGAAACCACAAAAGAGTAGAGATGTCTCTCTTAGACCACATAAACAGGTCACGAACCTAAGGAAATAAGCAACAACATTTGAGTTCAACACTCAAATTAAAAGGAATTAGAGGTCACTGATGTGAAACAAGTGGAAAATAATAATACTTTTTTTAGGTTTTAGTGTTTAAACCTTTTTAATTCACCATTTAAAAACACGAATGACATGAAACTGCGTGCATAAGAGTCAAACCAAACCTGCTGGTTAACCGAGGATGCTCGATGCTGCAGCTTATAAGCGCGGTAAAGACAGTTGTCAGACTTAGCAGCCGTTTGGGCGGATGACACCTATTGGTCCAGCAGCATAACGCCATGGGGGGCGGATTCTCATTGGGTGAACGCTGCTTAATCCGAAAGCTGAACATTCTATAACATCTTCAACCTAAACGTTTTTTCGTGGATTTACGGAGAGACAAACTAATGCTCGCGAACGTGAAATGCATTGACAGATCTGTCTGAAATGGAGAAGTCGTCTAAATCCTCAGTAGCGTGACAACGTGAGTAGCTTTCATGACATTTCCATGTTGAGACAGGGATGAATGAAGAACACCATGTGAGATTAACTATAACTGGGTATAGGATACAGTAAAGCAGCACTGGCCAGACAGTATACCAAACCACAGCGAGCCATATGGCTGATAAAACGCTCAGACATTAGTGCAGTGCAGACGACAAAGACTCATAAATGAGTCTGGACTGCGTATTTCCTCCACATGTCTCCAGTATGCCAGTGCGGAGGCACATGATCATAAACACAAACCGCACTTCATGAGGCATGGGCATCCTAAAATATAGCTATTATTGTTATAGCGTTTAACAGTATCTTTTTTTGCAATCGACCAGCGGTGATTTGTGAAGTGTTATGTCACGAAACCTACAGTGAATGGCAAATTGTCTATGTTAACAGCGTGATGTTTAATGATCAACAAGCTTTACCAAGGGAGCGCCACTATACAGTGTATTTCTAACCGTTTGTTCCTCTGAACAGCGCAACCATGTTCAGATATTTGAGGACAAAATTGTGCGATGTCCGAATCACGAACAAAACGTTATTTTATGTCGAATCTTGGCTCGTTTAAACTGGACTATGTTGGTGACGCATAGAACCGTTAAATCGTTTTTGAAACGAACTGTTCGAAAGAATCGATTCGCCGAGATGAGCCGGAATTCCCATCACTATCCACTAAAATAATTCTGCTTTCTTGTGTTCTCGAACAACGATGCAACGTGAAAACATCCGTGTTATGGGTCATATTGTTCGTATGTGGTATTTAAACGACATAACAGTACTGTGTAACATGAATGACTGGTAATTGGGATTAAGTATTCAAATCCACTTATTTTCCAGTCCTGGAAATCACATGGAAAATGAAAAAACTACCGGTAGTTTGGTACCAAGTCGATGCTGAATTTTTTTTTTTTTTTTTTTTTTTTTTTGTACAATAACCAATTTTTCTTCAGAAGTAGGCCTAGTCATTTTTTAAAGGCTACATGATAATATTTTAATGTATTATATACTTATATATATAATAATTCATTGACTTTATTTAATATTTTTATTTTCATATTATAGTTAAATAAACTAGCCTATTTAAATGGCTCATATTAATTGATTTTATAGTTAATGGTTAATAATAGTAATGGCCATAAACTGTATGTCTTTTAAATATTTAATGGAGAGAGGGAATATATATGGCAATCCTTGTCTTTTATTCCCAACGTAGTGAAATTGAAAATGTCCTGGAAAAGTCTTGGAAAATGATTCCTCAAGTTGTTTTAAACATGAATGAGTTTCTTTTTTCTGTTGAACACAAAATAAGATTCTCATTCACAGTTCCATCCTGGTGGAATGATCTTCCCACCCTCATCCGGAATGCAGTATCCCTGATAACATTCAAAAGACAACTGAAAACTCATCTCTTCTGTGAGCACTTAACCTCATTAAAAAACAAAAACAAAATTCTTTCCTTTTCCTTTAATTCTCCCTTGTCTGGCTAATGCTACTCTGAACAATGCCTGAACTTTGTATCTTGAGCACTTCTTGAGTTGTTTTTGTCTCTTCAAGATGACTCGCTTAATTTAGTCCTCATTTGTAAGTCGCTTTGGACAAAGGCGTCTGCTAAATGAGTAAATGTAAATGTAAGATATTTTGAAGAATATATTGGTAACCAAACAGTTTGTTCCCCCATTGACTTCCATAGTATTTTTTTCTAACCAGCAACTGAACAAAGAATCTCATACATGTTTAAGTAAATGATGACAGAATTTTAATTTTGGGGTAAACTATCCTCTTATTATTTGGTCATTTTTGGGAAACCAAAATAATAACATTCTAAGAATTAGGGCTGGCTATTGCAAACAATTTGGCGATTCGGTTCGATTCTTATTTATATAGTTTCGATTCGATTTCGATTCGATTCAATATCGATTAGTTTTCAGTATTTTATTTAAAATGTTAATTTTGTAGACATGGAATCCATATTTCAATATAAATGCTGATAACTGAAACCCTCCTTCTTAGCTATATACTGAAATACACATTTGCATTAACAGGGCCCACACAATTATGTTTAATTCATTTTTACTTTTACTTTGAGTAACAAACATTGTAACAGATTTAAATAATAAATATGCACATACAATGAATGCACACAATGTAGGCACAAACTGTCCAGTGCACATTACTGTAAAAAAAAAACAATTTTGTAAATGTGCAACATTGAAAAAACAGCTCATAAAGCCCTTGTCTCTGGACATTGCGTATACATACTAACTGAATACATAACTAACAGTTCTTTAACAAGAATTCATAAATATGCACATACAGTGCACACAAGGTAATTAGCACAAACTGCACAATGCTCATTACTGTAAAAAAACACCTGAAATTCATTAACACCTTGAAACGTTTAAGAAATAAAACAAATTTTAAAACACGCTCAGAGCCCTTGTCTGCTAACCCTAACCCAAACATACTAACTGTTCATAAATATAACGGTCCTACAACAATTTTTTATTGCCAAATTTTTCAGCAAGAAGAATAGCTGGTCAACATGGTCTGACTTAAGGCAGCTCATTTGCGCTGTGATTACATCACCAGCAGTTGAAAAAACTCTCTCCGCAGGAACACTTGTTTCAGGCACACAGAGATATCGCTTTGCTTGTTGTGCTAATAGAGGATACTCTTCTGCATGCATCTTCCACCAGATTAGTGGGTTTTCAGAGAGAAGGACTGGTTTCACTTCCCTGTACCTTGCCACTTCCCTCTTTACAATTTCAATGAGAGTTTTCTTTGATGCTGGGGCCGCTGCTTTGTAGACTGGTCCAAGGAGATCCATCAGTGCAGATGTTTTTGGCTTCTTTGCGATGTGGGGGCTTCTGCATCTCTTACATCATCAGGAGGACCCAAGGAGTTCACCGCAAACACCATCAGTTCCTAGTTGCTTAAAGATAAAATAATTTAAAATGACATTTAAAATATAATGATAATAAATGATCACAAAGAAAATACCATCTGCAAGTTCTGATCAAAATAAACCGAAAACATTATTTCCATTACATTATGTCACGATCCTCTTCAGACAAGAAGGGAAGGGCCTTAAAACGAGGATCTAGTGCTGATGCTGTATACAATGTTTCCTTCAGGCCAGCATATCTTCAATAAATCTTCAGCATATAAATTCAAAATGACTTAAATCAGTTTTGACCATTGCGGTAATTGTTTTTTTTAAAAAAATACTGAACTTAGTTTTGAAGTTTCAGAAATGTGACTTATTGTACAAAGTATTTAAAATATTTGGAAATATTTATAGTTAGTAAAATGTTACAGCACTCTCCTTTCTACATTCAAATTTTGATGTTGATAAATAGTTCATAGTCAGTTATATGATTACCCTTTATCACAGTCACTCTTCAAGCACTTCAAGCCTTGAACACACTCTTCTCCTCCATCTTCCAACAGTAATGATTAAGTGAAATATGAATCGCCTGACATATTGCGAATGTGATGCAACTAAGAGATTAAATTAATTTGAAATCCCTATTGACTCTTTGTGCCCCTCCTCCTCCCACTATACTACCTCCTCTATTAATCTGTAAACCAGTTTAGACTGTATGACCACTGGTAATCAGCTTTTTACCTTTCAGCCTTTTAGTCATTATGAAAAGACACTGTCAAGGAGCCATAACACGTTTCCAGGGTTCACAGAAGTGGAAGTCGACATAGATGCATGGTACATTTCTATAGTGGTGATGAATGGAAATTTTAGATTAACACATTAGATGGAACACATACAGTATTCATTCACTAGGCCTACTAGGGGTTTTCCCTCAATACACCCCTAATTACTGCTTATTTGATGAGGGAACACATATTCACTATTAACTAGGGGTTTTCCCTCAATAAATTCCTTATTACTGCTTATTGATATAGTAAGTAAATTAGTTGTTGTAGTGGTTATGTTTAATAGGTCAGGTTAAGGGATGTAGAATATGGTCATGCTGAATAAGGCATTAATATGTGTATTATAAGTACGGCTGCATGATTAATCAAAATTAAACTGAAATCACAAATTGGCTCAGTGCGATCAGATTTTTTCTTTTTTTTTCTTTACATTTTTAATTCAATAAATATATGCACTTAGTGAAGAGCGGCTCTGTGATCAGTTGTAAATGCTGCTCTATCTCTGAAAGCACTGTGGTGTATGGTGTAAAAGAAAAAAAATATTGGCTATGATTATTATTGTTCAGGGCTAGAAATGTACTTTTTTGCTTGGTATATATATCAGGGCTCGACATTAAGCCTTGTCATGTGCAAGTAAATCGGTCATTCAATTGTCCGCATAAAAAAAGTTGCTTGTCTGGAAAAAATAGGATATTTGTGTTGTAAATATAATTTATTCTGAAGCAATATTCTCATCAGTTTTCTATCAGCTTTTCTGTCATATATTTGTGATATATGCAGATGTAAATATACATATATGCCCGTTCATTTTAAATTCTTAAATTTGATCAATAAATTCACTTAGAAAAATAAGACACTATAGGGCTGTTACCAGTCAAATTAAATAATTTACATGGAAAAATTTGAATTGTATTTAATAATTTTATGAGATTGTTTTAAATATATTTTGAATATACAAATAAGAAATGTTGGAAAGAATGATACTTTTAAACTTGTTTATTGTTACTTTGTTACTTACTATTAAATGCTGATTATTACTTACAGATGTATCTAAATATTCATTGTTTTTATATTTTTATTATTCATTTTATTCTTTATAAAAATAAAAGCATTTTTATCCATCACATCTTCATCTGACTGGATCTCACTGCAAGTTTGAGTCGCTTATAATGTGCATTTGAATGTGCATCTTCCAAAACTTGTCATGCGAATGTGCGAAGCGTTCATAAACCTGTTATCCAACAAAAGACAACATTTAATAACATGCTTTTACTCCAAACTCATTTCATATGTTTGAAATAACTTCCTTTTCGTGAACTGATGTGGCTTCTTGTCATAGAATTAGGTAGACAATATATTATTTTATAGTATTTATTTACAGTGATAAAGGCTATGTTGATTAGCAATGCGTTTGCATTATAAATACATTTTAATATTATGAAAAGACCCAAGAAGGCTTTGCCTTAGTCCACATTAGGGTTTTCCTGGAATGTCATAAATTAGTTTACTTCTGTGAGGCAAAAAAATAATAATGACTTCTCTTAGGCATATGTGGAATTTCTGCGTGAGGGCGCCCTCCGGCTTCCAGTATGAATGAAACAGATGTGTGTTTAGTGCTCGGTAATGCTCACTCCACACTATTTTGGGTAAAAAATAGGAAAAATAATCATTTTCTCCAAAGAAATGTATATGATAAATTATATGATAATGGATGAAAATGTTTTTCTCCAGTGTACAGAAATGTACTGGAGTTTTTTTTTTTTCATATTTCAAATTAAAAACATGGACATGCATTTTGCATACCTCCAGACCTTTCTAATGATTTATAGTCCTAGAGTCCTGTTACATGTTAACAATCAAATGTTAACAATTAATAATAATCACAATAATTATTAGTAGTCATATTAGTTTATAAGCTCAAATTATTATTATAAAAAATATAAGCAAATTGTGCATCCCTACAAACAAGCACATCAAACCTGGTGTTTTATTTCTTTTACTAAACACACACACAGGAAAAAAAAATAGGTGAGATTGATTAACAGTGGTCAGAAGAGAGAAAGATGTCAAAGTGCGTCACTCCCTCGGCCATTGTATTTAATACACCCACACAGTAGCGTTAACTAGATTTTGGTCAGTTAGTTAGCATAGTGTTATAAATGAACATTAAAGTTTTTTAAAATGAAACTATGAAAAAATGCTAGATTTACAATATTAATAACTGAAAAGTCTGTGAAAAAATACTCTATTTTGCAACTTCTTTTTTCAGATGTTTCATTGATATCACAGTGGTATTAATTATGATATAAGCTTATACCTTGCTGCACTTCTTATGAGGATATGATAATTTGCAGTTGTTATATTTAAATCAATATCTACCTATCAGTAACAATAATTTTTGTAATTCAGAGATGATGTCAGGAAGTGTGGTCTTGTAACTATAGAAAAGGTCTGTTGCTGCTTGTGAAGGTCTGGTAATGATGACTGTGCGTTTATAAGATCTGAATGATGGAAAGAAGTTGTGGTGTCTGTGGTGATATGCTGTGAGACACTTCAGCTTCTACTAAATTGGAAACCCAATTCTACTTTTGAAGAAAGTCCTTCTCCTTTTGTAATTCTCTTTACTGACATGTCATCTGATACTAATTTCTCAACTGTAGCTCACTGTCATTGGCTATAATATAGAGTAATATCAAATAATTCTAGAATATTCTAATATATAATATAGCTTTTTTAGTCAGTAATAACAACAAACCAAACTTTCCAGTTAAATCAGAACCAGCGGATCTGTATAAGCAACTGATATAGTCTTCTGTTGCCATAATGGAATCTGTTAGTGAATGAAAATTTAAACTATTTTTTTTATAGTTAAATTATAACAAAATTACTAAAACTTTAAGTAAAATTCAAATGAAAAAAAAAAAAAAAAAAATTAAACTATAACAGTATCTCAATGATACTAAATTTACACTAAATAAATGTATGAACTGGTTGTTTGAAACCTACTGACAAAACACTGATAGAGAAAACCGATACTACTGTGTGTGTATATATATATATATATATATATATATATATATATATATATATATATATATATATATAATTTCTAATAGGAAAACAAAAAACAAGTAAATATTTCTGTATTGAAAATTAAATAAATAAAAAATTACATTTTCCAGAGTAGACTTTTACAGTATGTTACAGTCCGGGCCAATTCCGGCCAAAGGCTTGAATTGAATGTGGTCACATGGCAATCTAAGCAAATGATGTTACTGTATTGTTATGACAGTCTGTTAACCCACATTGCCCAGTGCCAGAGGCGAAACCTGGAGTGCTGAGAAGCTGATTGGCTGCTACTGTAGGTCATTCATTCCACTTGGTTACACCTAGGTTTATAGCTAAATGATGAGAAAAGCCCCTGGAGATATGGGACATTTAGTCTGCTGCACACATGATACCAAGAGAACTACATATACAACACACATGTAGTAAATGAAAATCATCTATCTATCCATCCAACCAAACAGGTTCAGGTCAGGTGATATGTACTGTATAGTGTAAAGGACTTGGCATAGTTTTGTAGCTAATAATTTAAAATGGTTTCCTGGTTTGCATGCATGCTTTTACCCGGTACCCGTATCTATGCAGGATGTAGTGAGATGTCTCTGCTGGGTCAGAGACTTCCCTTGTCTGGCCCCATCACATCACTTCATCCCACAAGGCCATGCAGCAAAGCCCTGGTGAGACAGGGCTCAGCGAAAGCTAGAAAGATCATGGAAGAAGGTAGAGAAAAAAAAGGGGGGCATATTGACTTGGTGGCTGATTTCTAGAAAACCACATTTTGGTTAAGGTGTTGGGCTGGCTAACTCACAAAACGTTCACTTGTTTTTCTAGCATCTGATTCTGTAGGCTGTTTAACTGACATCTCCTTACTGATACTGAGTTTTGTATTGTGCCTCAGTATGGGCTGGTTTTTATAGCTCTCCAGTCAGTGATAGTGCAGGATAACAGCAATAGGTTGATCAGCTTTGCCATAATTTCAGAGAGATGAACCTGTTGTATGGAGCTTTATTCGCTGGAGAAAACATGCTTGCAATTTTAGTTATCAGGTTCTTAAAGGGTAACTCTCGCCAAAATGCAACCTAGGGTCTTTTTGTTAATCTACCCGAGGCAAACTTTCGTTTAAAAGCATAATTAGAATGGAAACGGCACTTTTAAGTTTGACCGTATTTTCATTTTCGGTCAAATTGCCTTTTGAATGGGAGTGCTTGGGGCACTACTATGATAGCATCAAAAAAGGAGGCACGACACAACATGAAACTTTTTTGCTCAAAGTATCACCAGGGGCGTTAACTAGATTTTGGTCAGTTAGCATAGTGTTATTAAATGAACATTAAAGTTTTTAAAAATGAAACTATAAAAAAAATGCTAGATTTACAATATTAAAGGTGCTCTAAGTGATGTCATGCATTTTTTAGGCCCAAACTTTTTTTGTCACTTCCAGCAAACATCTCCTCACTATCCGCTAGCTGCCTGTCCCCTGAACACACTGTAAAAAAATGCGGTCTCTGTAGACAGCCCAGGCTCCACAAACGGCAAGAAAAACAAACTGGCCCAGCCTGGACCACGAAACATAACAGTGTTCCAGCCAATAACCGACAAGAATGAATTGGGATGGGATGAGGAGGAGGGAGGGTCGAGCTAGCCTCCGTTTTCTTTGACAATACTTCGAAGTGAGAATGTCACCCGACATCGCTTAGAGCACCTTTAATAACTGAAAAGTCTGTGAAAAAAGACTTTATTTTGCAACTTCTTTTTTTCAGATGTTTCATTGATATCACAGTGGTATTAAATATGATTTAAGCTTATACCTTACCTTGCTGCACTTCCTATTATGATGTATGAAAATTGGCAGTTATTATATTGAAAAATCTATATAAAATCAATATCTCCCTATTAATAACAATAATTTTTGTAATTCAGAGATGATGTCAGGAAGTGTGGTCTTGTATCTATAGAAAAGGTCTGTTGCTGCTTGTGAGGGTCTGGTAATGATGACTGTGCGTTTATAAGATCTGAATGATGGAAAGAAGTTGTGGTGTCTGTGGTGATATGCTGTGAGACACTTCAGCTTCTACTAAATTGGAAACCCACATCCTTCTCATTTTGTAATTCTCTGTACTGACTAGGGATGTGTATTTTTAAGGTTTTAACGGTATTACTACTCTTACCGATACTGCTTATCAATCCGGTACTTTAACAGTATTATTATCGGTTCTTTTTGTTATATTAAAAAAAGGAAAACATTTTAGAACATTATTAATATTGCTTTATATTTTGAAATGTAAAATAAATATCTATAGCAAAAGAAAAAGCAATGCTTTAACAAAACAAACAGCATCTATTGTGTCGATTTTGGTGCTTTTAAGCTTTTTATTATCAAATGCATCCCACAATTTAGCAACAGTATAGACTGCATTTTGACGTTAAACGCAAGACAGAATGCAGCTATAGTTTTTAATGGTTTTACCTCAAATATCTTCATTGGAAGCCAAAATCGAAATCTAATATAAAATCAGACTAATATCACAGATCTAAAGTGTAACCAGGCTACGTTTGAATGTTTAGTTCTGTCCTCCATCGTCACTCATTAAGCAGGGGCTGTCGTGTTGTGTGCGCTGTGGCTCCGCGTGAGAGAAATCTCTCTCTCTCCTGACTGCTATTTGCAAAAATGCATCACAGACAAATGGTTCAATATTATTATAGAAGTGGCTGGCGATATTAAATTTGCAAGATAATGTCTTTATAGCAATAATAAATAGCACGTGTACTTTCTTAATTTTTCCAGTACCGACAGCAGAACCGATACCGTCTGAGCTTATCAATCCAGCGGTCTTTCATAATTCATCATCGGGGCCTGTTTAACCCTTATGGGTCTAAGGTGTTTTTGGGGTCCTTGAGATGTTTTGACATACCCTGACATATGTGCTTTTTTCAGCTGCTTATAAATTGCAAAGGTGTCATTACACTCTATTCAACAAACAGGGCTTTAGATAACATTGCTCATTGTCATTTAGTCTAACATGATGTCCTAAAATAACTAAAAAATTTTCAAAAATCAATCAAAATGATATACTGTAGAAAAAAAAATAAAAATTACTAAAACTTTAAAGGGGTCATATAATGTCATTTTTGTACAAGCTAATATGATTCTTTAGGGTCTAAATTAAAAGTTTGTAATATACTTTTATTAAAAATCCTCATTAGCAGAGGCGGACAAAGTACACAGCTTCATTACTTGAGTAAAAGTACAGATACCCCTTGCTAAATTTTACTCAAGTACAAGTAAAAGTACTACAGTCAGATGTCTACTTAAGTAAAAGTACTGAAGTACTTGTTTTTAAAAGTACTTGAGTACCAAGAGTACAAGAGTACATTTTCTAAATATTGCATTACTACTGCCATAGTGCTTACATTTATGTACAGAAACGTCCTACATGGAGTTATGAAAAATGTTAATGTTAATACTAGGGGTGGAACGGTACACAGAAGTCACTGTTCGGTTCATACCTCAGTTCAGACATCACGGTTCGGTACGAGTTCGGTACAATGGAGGGAAAAGCAAAACAAAAATGCAGAAGGCAATTTTTTTTTTATTGTGCATGTCTCAGGCTGTACCACCTAGTGTCATACAGTCTCTCCCCTGAGCTAGCTGCAACAGCCTGCCCTGAAGTGTGTAAAGTAAGATGTAAACAAAATAAGACAATCAGCTATAAAACTGAAAATAAAGCATCTCTTATTTATGTGCGGACGCACGAGCGCGAGGGTGCGCGCGGCAAAAATGTCGTCATTGTGGTGTGGGCTGTCATGCGCGTTGGGTGTGCAAGGCCACATTTTGCTTGGGGTGTGCAGTGCACGGCTTTTAGCGCACGGCTCCGCATCCGAAGACGCACGACTTCGAGCCGAATCTGGCCGAGCATGTACATCTCACAGCACCGGCACCCAGTTCTTGCGTCTAAATTAGTTGCTTACATTGACAAAATGAGCCTACAATAGCAGACATCAGCCCTTTAAATAAAAATAAATGGCCATGTTTTATGTTCACAAAACTAAATAAAAATGTTTAGAAATTATGTAAGATAACGTTAATTTAGTTGTAGGTTACGTTCGCATATCCATTTTTTTTTTTCTAATGTCACAAGGAATAATCTGGTTTACTGCTTTACACGATTATTTTGCTGTGTGGTTTTGGTGTACTAAAGTGTTGTTTTACTAAAATAAACATTCACGAGTGTAGCCTACCTTACTTCAAACCGCTGATTCCTGATGGTTTAGAGGACAATTACACCCTGTCGCACCCTGTCGTTTATACACCGGCGAGCGCTAAGTATAAATGCCTCGTCCATTTGGGGAGGCGCGCGCACGGTCAGCGGAGGCTCGCGCTGCGGAGGCAGGCGAAAGTATAAACCATAGACAGTATAAGAAGGTATAAACAAACCTAGCTTAAGGCGGGGCTACAGATTAGGTGTCCCTAAAGAACCCGCGTATCTAACAGTAGTTCCGCATTACATTAATTAATTTGCACGCGAGTTTTATTTATTTTTATACCGTATTCTCCGTGTAAATTCATGTACCGAACCGTGACGCCCGTACCGATTCGGTTCAATACGAATACATGTAGCCTACCGTTCCACCCCTAGTTAATACCTTGGAGAATGTAAAGAAATTGAAAGTAAAATCAAGTCATTTTCATCTTTTTACCATGCTGCTTTATTTAACATTTTCACTTGCCCACAAGGCAATAGCACAATGGCAACGCTCTGACAAACCTCTGCTAGAGTTTTAATGGATTTTTTGCACCCACATATGAACCCGACTGTGTTAAACACACCGCATACTCAAGAACATCAACGCAAATGCTCAGCTTACATTAATGTGTAATATCAGAAAAGAAAATTCAGCTAACAATTGTGTGTACATGTGAGTTTCTCTTTTTTTCATCAATCAAATCACAGGGTTCCAGACTGCGACCAAATATGCGACCATTTTATTGAGAATGTGCGAGTTCAAATTGTATGTGGTGGCATTTGTGCGAGTGCATGGTCATGTACTACTCAGTTAAATTCACGCATGAATTTTCCTGCATTGAACTTGTTTTAGCGCCCACCAAAGTGAATTTTTGTCCCGCCAAAGTCTTATTTGATCGGTGAGTAAAGTAGATGAACTGCCGCTTGTGACAGGGCGCATGTTTAACTGAAATAACGAGCAGAGAGAGAGAGAGAGAGCCGGTCGCGCGCGCAGACACACTCGGTCTCTCTCGCGCACTGTCGCTCGCTTTTTCTTTTTTCCTTTTTTTTTATTTATTATTTTTTTAGAAGAAGTAACGGGTACTCACGGTTATGGATAGAAATGTAGCGGAGTAAAGAGTACAATATTTGCCTCTCAAATGTACTTGAGTAAAGTCATGAGTACTCCCCAAAAATGATACTCGAGTAAAGTACAGATCCCTCAAAATTGTACTTAAGTACTGTACTCAAGTAAATGTACTCCGTTACTGTCCGGCTCTGCTCATTAGTATTGTAAGAAAACACTCATTTTACCTGGTCAAAAACAGCTCTGTTTTCAGCACGCCGTTTAAGTGCATGTGTCTTTAAATGATAATGAGCTTTGCTCACCCCGCCCCTCTGTTTTGTGCGTACACCGTTTGTAATAATAACACAATAACCATAACGCGTTGTTCATTATAAATGTGGGATTATGAATTATATTGGGAACGTCGTACATAGAAAACATGCCGTAATGTACCCTGAGTGTAAACCTTAGCCGCATTCATCGTGAAGCATGCTAGCGATTTGCAAAGATTAATATAAAGATTAATATAAAGGTTAATAAAACGTTACACTCACTTCTTCTTCTGGAGGTGCAGCAGGAACACGAATAGTTGGTACCGATCCTTTTTCAGGAGCAGCTTCTTAGCAAAACCAGCTTTATAACCAGGGGTGCACATAACATTTTTGGTCTTGTTCTCAGGGGAGAACCTGGGGTTGTTGCTTGGTCCTCACATTTTCAAATGCATTTTTTCCTTAACCCACCTCACGGGAGGAACAAATTAGAGGGATGCATGGATAATGTGACATGATTCACATGAACTTTAATTTCAACTGAAAATTAAGAGAAGAAGTGCAACAGAATGTCTGATCTTTAAAACCTTGTAACTTTCAAAATAACATAATTGTTTCAAGCTCTGGAAATTAAATGTGCAAATATCTGCTTCTCTAACTCTGAAAACCAAAGAAATGACAACTTTAAAGCGCTTACTAGAGTTACTATCTTAAAGCACTGAAGGTTCTGTTATCTTACGCAATGTCATCATCATCATCTTCATCGTTATCATCTTCACTCTCGTTCTGACTGTCTTCCTCTATTTCACAAACAGCAGTGGATGTGGATGCACCAGGCCTACTCCTTTCTCCCTGGTTCAGCCTGCGACTAGCTGTCTGCATCCACAAGTCAACAGCTGCTTTCGGGTCAAAGGTCTCCGTGGTGAACTTAGAGAACAGAATGTGCATTAGACATGAGAGGCGGGAGTCCGATAGGCGGGATCTGTACTTGTTTTTTATGATATTCAATTGTGAAAATCCCCTTTCACATGCTGCACTGCTCAAGGGCAGTGTAAGAGACAAGAGAAGGACCTTCTGAATGTTGGAGTAACTGTCAGGATTGCTTGTCTTCACTACATTGACCAGGTCATGCACAGAAGAGGCTGCCAAACGTTTTCCAGCTTGCTTTAAACGCATCCACTCTCTTAAAGTGGAATCTCTGTCAATAAACAAGTTGGCCTCATATTTCTCAAGGATGTTACTGAGAGTTGTGTTGCCAAAACTGTGGAGATCTTTCATTTCAAGAGGCCAAGTTGTAGGATCAAAAATCAAAAACTGATCACATGATTTTAGGGATTCATATCTGCATTCAAACTCATGAATAAGAGCTCTCAATACATTGATTTTGTCCCTGTCAGCATCAGCATGTGACCCAGTCTCTTTCCTGTACTTGCCTTCACTCTCCATCAGTAGAGTAAACTGTCCAACAGCAACCATGAGCTCCTCTTTGCATTCACCAATTGTTAGTTTCTCTTACCTGAGGGAGGTGACCTGTAAAATGTTTCCAATATCTAGAATGTTGGCCAGGAAACAACAAAAACGCTCTGTACAGATATGTTTCAGGCTCATGTCATCACTTGTTGCCACTTGAATCTGGATGGCTGGTAACATTCTCCATATTTTCAAAAGAGTCTCCTGTCTCCACGCAGACCATCTGATATTGTGAAACTTTCCTAATTTGGCAAAAGCTATGCCTTTCTCCTCACATATGACCTTTAGCTGTGCAATCCGTTTTGCACCCCCTTTCTTTAAGTAAAATCTTAGCAACTGGACTACGGATTGATTAAATGACTCACAGTATGGGACTGCGCGATCAGCCGACTTGGCGCAGTTCTCCAGGGTGTGGGCGGTGCACAGAATATGCACAAGGGAATCCCCGATGTCCACCATCTGACGTAATTTTGGAACGACCCCGTTGTAAATTCCAACGTTGATGGCGGCTCCGTCCGTGCGAGACCAGCTTTGTCTTCCACTCCGTTAAACTGCACGCGTGGAACAGTTGCTCAAGTCCATCCACTATATCCTGTGCTGTTCGATTGGTGCCAAGATTAATTAATCCAAGGAAATCTGAGCTGAAATGTCCGTTGCTGGAAACAGAAACAATGTACACGATTTCCTGTTCCGTTTTTGTTATATCTTCGGATCCATCGAAGAGCACACCCCAAAATTCAGCTGCTTGCAGTTTTTCTCTCAAATCTGAAGTTATTGTCTGTGCGATGCACTGGATGATGCGGCTCCCCCCTTCTCGAGAATGATACGCGTTCCCGACATTAACTCCAAGCCTCTTCAGAAGCGGAATATCTTCCTCATATGAACGCATGGGACGTCCATGTTTCGCTTTGTGAAAGGCTAAAAGAAAAACATTACACAGTGCCCGATGTTGTTCTTCATTCAGTTTTCCTTTCCATTTGTCGAGTGGACCACTGGGCCTCTGGTCCTGGCTGCTTCTGTTTTCATTATCAATTGCTTGAACTATCTTCTGGTGCTCTCTGCTATTGGCATGTTTATCAAACGCTGGGTGATTGAAATTTTTGGTACCTGTATAAAAAGCGCCGGTTTTGTCCGCCAGAGTGGGATTTCCACGGCATATTTTGCACCACATCTCTGTGCGTTCAACATTTGTCTGAAGCCAACTGACCTCCTGCAGCCACTTTTCAGAGAACACGCGCTTCTTTTGCGGTTCAGACTCAGTCTGGCATTTCTTTGGAGGTGGAGGGACACCAAAATAAGTGCTTAATGGAGCTTGCTTCTTGGACATTTTGACGTTCTGAGGCCTATCAAATCTTAGGTACGCAAATGAGGGTTGCGGCAATTCATCTGGTACGCATTGTTTAATTGGGTCGCGCATGCGCACCTGCGCACCACTTATGTGCATCCCTGTTTATAACGTTACTGACCCTCATTTGTAAAGCAGTCTGGTGTGTGAAATGATTCGCGCAAACATGAAAGCATTGACGTTGATCGTGGGGAATATTCCCTTCGAAAACCAACTCAGCCACTGCGTCTTCAGCGGTTCGGATTTAGGAACATCAAAATGACTGCTGTGTTTCTTATTACACCCAAGAACAGAACACCACAATCGCTTAGATGCCATTCTGCTCATAGACAGTGCTCCAGCATATCAACAATGACTGCGCCGGTCCGCGCGGACTATGATTGACAGCTCGCTCACGAGCGAGGGCGGGTCTGTGTTGAAACGCTGCTGTCAATCAACAATCGTGGGAGGGGCGTCGATTTTGTGACGTCACAAAATCGAACGGCTAGATTTCAGATGGGGGAAAACATATAAGACGATTAAAAAAAAAACACTGGATGGATTTTTATCATTTTATGATGGTTGTGTACAGGCACTGTCAACACACATTTCAGTACAATCAACTTGTAAAAGTGCATGTACCATTATATGACCCCTTTAAGTAAAATTCAAATGAAAAATAAAAACAAAAAAATAATTAAACTATAACAGTATCTCAATGATACTAAATTAACACTAAATAAATTTAGTGTTTGAACTGGTTGTTTGAAACCAAAACACTGATAGAGAAAACCGATACTACTGTATATATATATATATATAATTTCTACTAGGGGAAAAAAAAGTCAATATTTCTGTATTAAACATTTTTATAAATAAAAAAATGTAATTTTCCAGAGTAGACTTTTACAGTATGTTACAGTCCGGGTCAAAGGCTGGAATTGAATGTGGTCACATGGCAATCTAAGCAAATGTTGTTACTGCATTGTTATGACAGTCTGTTAACCCACATTGCCCAGTGCCAGAGGCGAAAGCTGGAGTGCTGAGAAGCTGATTGGCTGCTACTGTAGGTCATTCATTCCACTTGGTTACACCTAGGTTTATAGCTAAATGATGAGAAAAGCCCCTGGAGATATGGGACATTTAGTCTGCTGCACACATGATACCAAGAGAACTACATATACAACACACATGTAGTAAATGAAAATCATCTATCTATCCATCCAACCAAACAGGTTCAGGTCAGGTGATATGTACTGTATAGTGTAAATGACTTGGCATAGTTTTGTAGCTAATAATTTAAAATGGTTTCCTGGTTTGCATGCATGCTTTTACCCGGTACCCGTATCTATGCAGGATGTAGTGAGATGTCTCTGCTGGGTCAGAGACTTCCCTTGTCTGGCCCCATCACATCACTTCATCCCACAAGTCCATGCAGCAAAGCCCTGGTGAGACAGGGCTCAGCGAAAGCTAGAAAGATCATGGAAGAAGGTAGAGAGAAAAAAGGGGGCATATTGACTTGGTGGCTGATTTCTAGAAAACCACATTTTGGTTAAGGTGTTGGGCTGGCTAACTCACAAAACTTTCACTTGTTTTTCTAGCATCTGATTCTGTAGGCTGTTTAACTGACATCTCCTTACTGATACTGAGTTTTGTATTGAGCCTCAGAGCTGTTTTTTATAGCTCTCCAGTCAGTGATAGTGCAAGATAACAGCAACTCTGATAGGTTGACTTGCTTTGCCATAATTTCAGAGAGATGAACCTGTTGTATGGAGCTTTATTCGCAGGAGAAAACGTGCTTGCAATTTCAGTTATTAGGTTTGTGATTGTCACATTCTTAATTCACTGTTTTCAAAAAAAGTTTTATCAGAATGATTATCTTAAGTTTAAATCACAATTTTCTTGCACTATACTGTACTGTCTATAGCAGTGGTTCTCAAACCTGTCCTGGCGTACCCCCAACACTGCACGTTTTCTTTGTCTCCCTAATCAAACACACCTGATCCAACTCATAAGCTCATTAACCCATGTGATAATGAGCTGATGAGTTGAATCAGGTGTGTTTGATTAGGGAGACAAAGAAAACGTGCAGTGTTGGGGGTACGCCAGGACAGGTTTGAGAACCACTGGTCTATAGGGTTCATGGTGTGCTGCTGTTAATCTAAAGCAACCTTGATTAATCTGATGATTTGTACATACATGCACATAAAACGCTGCAATAAAGCGAATGACTTCGTTTCTCCGCATATTATATTGGAGAATATAATAAACCGTCTTTATTAAATCTAACAGGTAACACTCAGGAGATCACTGGTGGAAATAAACACAACCAAGTATAACATAGATGCAAACACGAATGATGTCGGACCAAGAACAGAATGAACTGAAGGTGTATATATACAAGGGCGTAATCAAGGGAAAACAGAACAGGTGTGGTACTAAATTAACAACCATTGAGACTAACTAGGAACACAGGCAAATGACAACAGGGAAAACCAAACCAAAACACAATGAAACTAAGCATAACCCTTACACCCAGCAGCTGAATGAGCTATTACACAACTTATAAAAATAGACGTTTGTGTGAATGCTTATTCACCAGATACCGCTTCCTTCCTAGAAATCCTTAGTGAAAGTGGCGTTCTCTTGATCTTGCTTTGTTTCCTTGGTTTTTTTTTTCTCTGTAATTCATATCTCACCGTATGACCATCCAGCACGGTTCAAAGAAAAGGGAAGGAACCTGCATTCCACAACAAACACATGTTCCCACCCTGAGACTCTCACTGATGTTATCCTTCCCTCCGTTTGATCACATGTTTAAAATTAGAAATGAAAGAGTTCATAGAACACAATAACAAATAATTACGCTTTTTTATTAATCTCATTGTAACAAAGCATGAACTACAGACCTCTTTTGAAGACAACTGAAAAAAATTCACTCACACAGCCTCAGCTGCACCACCAATACTCTTAATGTTAAAGTCACTCCACAACTTTTCAACCATGTGTTCATTATTCATAGATGCATGCAAATGAGTCAGAGTCAGATATGAAAACCAGGGATTGCAATGACATGGTCATTCATTTTGCTTATGTTAAACTTTAATATTTCTAAACTGAGAGCTTAACCAAGAAACCGTGATGACACCCGTCTGCCCCATTCTAATGTTTGGCTTCACTGCATGATTTAGGCTACGTCTACATTAATCTGGATACATTTGAAAACTGTGTTTTCATCTTAAAACGCTCCCTGTCCACACTTGCGTCTTAAAGCATATTCCAGAAGTTGCTCATCCACATTGAAACGTCTGTAAATGCTTGAATCACCTTACTGCGCATGTGTAAAACATACTAAAGATGATAGTATGATCATAGTATTTGCAAGATGATACAGAGAGAGATGACATAATAAAGTTCACAATGCGGGTGTAACCATAGATATCTATGGGTACAATATGTGTCACATGACTAAACGTGTCAAATACCTCCATTTTCATAGTCCACATACAACACGAAAATGGCGTTTATTAAATGTATCCACTTGGGAGAGCATTTTCAAAAAGATCAGTCTTCGTTGACCAAAACGCCATCTCAATGTGGACAGAAGGCCAAAACGAAGAGAAAAACATGCGTTTTCAAATGAAAACGTATTAGTGTGGACAAGGCCTTAGATGAAGAGCTTGTACAGTTAACAAACTCTGATTTCATCTCATTGTATCAATAATTGTAATGCCTCTCTATATGTGGAGAGTGTTATTGGAAAAAAACCCTGAATGTGTCAAGGCTGTTAGCTTTCCCATTCACCTATATTCTCGGCTGGCACAGGACTCATGTTCATGCTCAGTTCCACATCCGGGTTGTGTGTTTGTTTTTGTTTTAGCCAATCACCTGAAACATAAGACAAAGTATTATATTTGTGGTAGGGTACAGTGTTAGCAGAGCAAGTACAAATTTGTCCGGGCCTACTGGTCCTGATCTTTGGCCATGCTGGACAAACACATTCATGCAGTGTGAGTGAAGTGTAATGAGTTAAGAAGAGACATCTGTGATGCATTAGGTGCTGATTATCATTCCAGGTAGATACAGTGCACAGGACTGTGTCAGTGCTGCTTGAGTCATAGATGTGAAGGAGTGAGAGGCTGGAGTAACGCCCATTTGGGACTGTCTTGCTTGTTCCTTGTTCTCTTCTCTTTTCTTCTTTCATACACAATCAAACCCTCAGACCCTTTTAGATCAATGAAGCGTGATCTGAGGCACAGAGGTAGGCAAAGTGACTTTTTTTGTTATTATTTCAGTGTGACCATTGTAATGCAGGGGCTGTAATATGTGATACATTTGTAAACAAATCTCATGTTTTTTAACATTCACGTCATGAGTTTTATTTCCAGGGAATGCAGGTACTGATAAAACTTTATTGCTCTGGAACGGACTTTAGATAAAAGTGTCCGCCAAGTTTGCATTTCTCTTTCTCTTTGTGCACGGATGCAGTTCTATTGACTAGAGTGATCTTTGTTCTATCATTTTACAATGTCATTGCTTGAACACAAAGCATAAAATTATGTTATTATATAAAATCTGAATCTGAGTAGACTGGCCAGGTTCATTTGCACTTACAGGAACTTTTTATTCAATGCATTGTTCACATTATCTAGGCAAAACTAAAATGTTAATATATTACAATATAACATTTTATTTATACCTGTTGTATTATAATAATACAATAAAATACAATGTCTAAAATGGAATGTACACATACTATAACCAATACACAGGCAGGTCTAGATCTAAAGATCTAGTGTGTGTTTGCGTGAATTTAAAGTATTTTAAGAAACAAGCTGAGATTAAATTGAGCTTAGGGTTAAAGACAAAGAAGACTGAAAATCTCTTAATGGTTTTACGCAGGTAAAACTTGCCTAAAATAGCACATTACGTTTGTACGCCTGCGCTTTTTAATGGCACCGTTGCATTCTCAGCGTCGTTTCTTTTGTTAACACTTGAGCCAAGGATAAGGATAATGATATTGAGTTGGTGTAATTAGATCTTTTTTTCCTTCTAATTCTTTAATTTGAACTTTTAAGTCTGGCTCTTAAAGACAATAAGGGCAAATTTGAGCTTGTGGTGTCCTTCCACATATTTTATCACATGTAAAGTGTTTGTGTCATATATATGCATGATTCTCAGATTTGAAAAATGCTATCTTTTGCAAGCGAATGACTGCTGTCCAGCTGCTGACTGCTGTTCTTGACTCTTTAGAACCACTTAGGTTAGGTGTCCATAATTCCACAATCCTTTCTGTGAATGTGCAGCTCTGCTGTATTAAAGAATAAACTGAAAATGCCCAATCATATGAATATTTGGTACGGCTCTTTTGGTTTGGCATGCATGTCTACCCAATGAATGCAGCACACGTGTACCAATGCATGCGTAGAATGTAATTTTAACGTAATTCCCCCCCATGGGACAATCCAGTTTATAGATTTTCTTTAATGTTGCGAATGCATCTGAAAAATAATGAAGGGCGCAGAGTTAGCTGCTGTGAGAAAATTGCAGCTAAGCGGAACAAATGGATTTATAAGCATACAGGTTAATGCATTTGAGACATGTTTTCTTCAGCGCATAACTTGCGTCTTTCAGATGCATCCTTATCTGTAAACAAACAAAACAAAAGCATTGATGTGTCCAAAAATACCTCAAATAGACACAAAAAAGATTGATATTAATGAACATAATACAATGTCAAAAATCTCTATTTTCCAGAGAAACAAAATTAGATCAGTTAACCTCAAAACTGTTTTGACTAAATCCCACAAATATTGATTTTCAGCTGAAATGACACAATAAAAAATAGTGTAGCCTGTCATCAAAAGCGCTGAGGTGAGATTTTGTGCCATCTATGGTCAGGAGAAAACAATTAAGGTGTGTTCGAGGTCATCTTGTTACTATGTTACCCTAATGCGGTTACAAGGTGTGTATAATTTTAACTATGTTATTAAATAACTCCACTAACAGTAGCTGCTGTTCAGTTTGCATACTGCTGCTTTCCTTCTACTCTCTCTTTCTTCTCTTCATTATAGCTCCAGGTGAAGTGTTGCCAGATATCACAAAAAAAGGCTAAACAAACCGCTTAATATCACTGTTTTGCTCTATGTATTTTGGGACTCTTAGTTTGAAGTTCTTTCTGTTCTGTTTTGCCTAGTTTCTCTTTTCCTGTTTAGTTCCTGTTTTCTTAGTTGTCATAGTTATTCATTGTTTAATTAATTAGAGTCTCACCTGTCTCTTATTGCTACTGTGTATTTAAACCCTCAGTTGTCTTCTGTTCTTTGTCTTGTGTTAACATTTCGTGTTGGTATGTATCTTTGTTTGGCTCGTAGTGTTTATTAAATGTTATTTCATTGTTTATCTGTGTCAAGCCTTATTGTTGTGGATAATCAAGGCAAGTCAGTGTGACGCGATATAATAAACAGACGTGGCAAAACTGTACCGGGGAACAAATCAAAACAATATAGCTAGTATTACCAATTTCCTGAAAAAATAAAAGGCAGGAAATGTAATTATTATGAATAAAATAGTCCAATATAAAATATTCAGATTAGTGCTGCACGATTAATCGTATCGCAATCGCAATCGCGATGTCAAGCCTACGCGATTATATGACGCAAAATGCTGCGATTTTATAATAAATAAACAAATTAGCGCTGTTAACGCACTTATAGCAAATGCTTTTAAACCATTCATGCGCGATAAGACATAAAAGAACGAGCTGCCTGTGAATGTCCTCCTGACACACACACACACACACACACACACACAGATAGACGCGCGCCAGTATCAAATTCTCTTTCGCGGTAGAACGAACAACACACATGTATGCCAAAATGAACGCGCTGCCTGTGAACGTCCTGACAGTGACAGACAGAAAGACTCGCGCTAATATCGTGCGTGCGCACAAAACAGCATGACAGAATACAGTTCTTTTTCGAGCTTGAACGAACAATAACACACACAATTATGCCAAAATGTCTTTTTGTCGAGTGTCTTAATAACATAAGAGTAGTCTTATGATGAACATGAAGAGTTGTGATGACTCGTGAAAGAATGAGGCGCGTGTGAGATCCGCGTCTCTGACAGCGGCTGGTCTTAAAGGGACAGTACACAGTAGCCACTAATTACATCTGTCCTAAAGTTCATCTTTTTTTCTTTTTTTTTTCTTTTTTTTTATTATTATTATTTTTCTTTACCCCTGACATGTATGGTTATATGTACTTTTGTATGTAAATTATGTTTTGTTCTTGTTAAAATGCAATAAAAAAAAAATCTGTCACTAAAGGGAACAGAGAAAAACACTCACTGCTCTTAACTAAAGAACTTTTTTCTTTAGGCTGATTATCACTAATCTGTGTGTGCATTTATTTTCCTTGAGAACCAAGCAAGTTGACTCATGAAACCATTTTTTTATTATATCGCAAATCGCAATATTGACCTCAATTATCGCAATATGACATTTTTCCCAAATCGTGCAGCCCTAATTCAGATATTATAAGTTGATTTGAAAAATAACAATTCAACAACTTTAAAGTTGAATTGCACCTGTGAGTTGTATTTTATATCAATCAATTTGGGGCACAGGTTTTCTTATATATAAGGAGGGGGCTTCAAGGAGAATAAATTAAATAAAGTTTAAGAACAAGTTTAGAATCAAATCAAAATTTTTCAGAACAGAAATTCGATATTTTATCGAAGTGTGACGCTAAGAAACTATTTTTAAGCAATTCGTGCCCCCAAAAAGGTTTTTTTTTTTTTATCAAATGGTGGCCCCAAGAATCGATTTTTATTGAATCGTGATCACAAGAATAGATTTTAATCGAATTGTGACCCCAAGAAACGACACAGCTATTGTTTACAAGCTGTTTTAAGGATGTAGCTCAGCTGAAACACTGATTGAGTGATTACATGAGACATGATAGGCTACATTTCAGTAAGTTGTACTGTATCTTTCAGGATACTTTCTAATGTTCATTCAGGTTTGTTTCGTGAACTGATAGTAAAGAGGAAGAGATGATCGGTTTACGTGCCGCTTGAACTGAGGCGTTCTGTCACGCCACATTATAGAGGCACGAAACGGCATACAATTGACAGAATTTGAGACTTTGTTTCATATCAAAAGTAACATGCTCTATCTTGTGTCATCTTTGATCCGCAAAGTTTTTTCACTGCGTGAGAATATGGATGTGGTGCATATGTGGTGTTAGAAAAGTGTCAATTGCGTGGGTCTCACGCTGTACGCTTTACTTTACTTCTCTAGTTTGCATAGTTCTACTCAGATCAGGAATATTTTAAAATACTCCTAACGGTCCTGTGGGCTACTGTAGGTCATTGCACTCTGAAGAAGGTGAAGGAAAGGTTCTGCCAAAAAACAAGAGTGCAGTGTGTGTCTGGCATGCTTGGTGTTTGTCCCCAAAAGAGTGTTTTGTGGAACAAGGATGGCATGCAGAACTAATCCCAGCTCATTAGAGTTTTTGGGGTCCGTTTGGACATCACAGTTCACTTCACTGAATAAAGAGAAAAGTCTTTAATTTTATCACTTTCGATTTGTTTTTGGAGCTTAACAAGTTGATGATTAACTGAAGTTGGCTACAAACTTATTGAGTATCTCTTTCTCCCTCTTCTTTGCAGAATTAAGTTTTCCAAGAGCTGTATGACTTCACTTTAAACTCTAAGAAACTCTGTAAAGTGATTATTGTCCACATAGAACAGAAACAGTGTTTCCTGTGGAAAAGTTTTGTTTTCTTATTCTTCACAAAGTCTGTCACAGCGCCCCCTTTTTGGGGCCATGCCCCACCTGTTAAACAATGACACTTCCTTCAGCTCCAAGCAAGAGCTTTTGGTCCTACATGACAGTCCACTGGGACCCGGTCCAGACAACCCCAGCCCCGTGGAGTCCCAGGACTCTGTGCCTGGCAGCCCATCTGGAGATGCACTCACTGTGTTCCACAATACAGGCAAACTGGGGCTTGAGCTCACAGAGCCACCCATTGAGCTGAAGTTTGTCCCAACGGACTCCGAAAATCTGTGTGGATGGGGAGCACTGAGCCCACGGTGTATCCAGACCTTCAACACCCCACGCTGGTTTCTCTTCTTCCTCTGTGTGGCCTCCTTCCTCCAGGGCATGATCATCAATGGCTTCATCAACACCGTCATCACCTCCATCGAGAGACGCTTTGATCTGCGGAGCTACCAGGTCAATTTGTTTGTAAATATAAATGTCAAGTTAGTGTGGCATAAAATATTGGTACCATATTGCTTATATGCATTATATATTTTATAATGCATACGTTTATATGCATGAGATTTTTAAATGTATTAGTATCGATTGATGTTGAATATTTATCAACTATGAAATGTTACTGTTCTCTTGGCCATTCACTGTTTTAAAGGATGTTCAGTCAGCATTTTAAAATATTGATTTGACACCCAACACTTTTGTAGTATAGTACTTTCTAGATGAAAAACATTGCTTAACCTTAGGTCAAATCCCAATTTCATACTTCTACTAATTGTGCTAATGATGATAAAGTGAACTTCCGTTCAAAAGTTTGGGATTGGTAAGATTTTTAGATTTTTATAAGTCTTTTGCATTTATTTGATCAAAAATATACAGTAAAACAGTAATATTGTGAAACATTATTACAATTTAAAATAACTGGCAACTGGTTTCTATTTTAATCTATTTTAAAATGGAATGTATTCCTGTAATGCAAGCTGAATTGTCAGCATCATTACTCCAGTCTTCAGGGTCACATGATCCTTCAGAAATCATTCTAATATGCTGATTTGGTGCTCAAGAAACATTTCTTATTGTCATCATATTTGAAAACAGTTGTGGTGCTTAATATTTTTATGGAGACAGTGTAAAAAAACATTTCTGAATTATTTGATGAATAGAACGTTCAAAAGAACAGTATTTACTGTAATTTTTGATCAATTTAGTGCATTCTTGCTTTATTTTTTCCCCCTTTTTATTTTTTAACATACATTACAAACCCCAAACTTTTGAACAGTAATGTATGTATTCTTAAAATTTCATAGAAGTATTTGAAACCAATCATCTTGTATGTCGTAATGGGTTGTAGGTAATAATAGTCGAAAAGTATGCATGGCCCAAAAGAAACTTGTGGAATAGATTGTATTCAAATTGTGATTCAGCCTTGGTATCCATTGCTAGTTTGAAAGTGTACATCGCAGCATTATTAACACAATATGTTATTTGTTTTGCCATTACAGGCGGGACTCATCGCGAGCTCCTACGACATTGCTGCTTGTGTGTGCCTGACATTCGTGAGCTACTTTGGTGGTACGGGTCATAAGCCTCGATGGCTGGGCTGGGGTGTGCTCATCATGGCAATGGGGTCTCTGGTCTTTGCCCTGCCCCATTTCACCACACCACCCTATGAGGTGAAAGTACCACAGCGCATGGGATTGTGCTCGGCCAATCACACAGAGGCATGTGTCGGTGAGGAAGGTGGGCTGTCAGCGTACCGCTACGTCTTTATGCTGGGCCAGTTTCTTCATGGGGTCGGTGCAACCCCTTTGTACACCCTCGGGGTCACCTACCTAGATGAGAATGTCAAGTCAAACTACGCACCTGTATACATAGGTGAGTGTGATGACGCCATGAAAAACATAAAACATATACTTTATACAGACTGATATTAGATATTTTATTCTGTTTGCCCATTTCCCCTATTTTGAAAATTAGATTACATTTTTCTGTCATCTAAAATGAACTTATAACAAAATATTAAAACACTAATTTAATAACACTGTTAAATGTAATCTTTAGCAATTCTCCAAAGTAATATACATTTTTCCTACGGTACATTGCGTACATTTTTCTCATTTATTTAGAAAGAATAGTGCAGCATTTTATTACTGTATGGCCCTATATATTATTGTTATATGATTCAAATGAAATATGGGGAAATTTGGATTAATAAATAAAAAGTAGGTCTTTACAATTAATTAAAAAAGAAATTATGACAAATATATTATTATCGTTTTGTAAAATATACTTAAAGTAATTAAAAAAAAGAAAATATTTATTAAAATATTTAAGAAACGTCACACAATCAACAGAATTTACAAAATGACAGAATACCTCTGCTGTGCAGCTCCTCATGTGAAATGTTTATTTGTACTTGTTACTAAAATTTTTGATGATAAATTAGGAAAAATTAAAATAGTGTTTGGGACAAACACTGTAAAACAGATTTCATAGGGCACCATTTTGTAAAAATGTAATACAATTATTAATTCAGTTGATTAGACATGCTTTTTGATTATTAAAATTAAAGGTGAACTAAGTAACTTTTTTACCTTAACCGAACAGCTTCGGAGTCATTGGAATATTTATATGACTTTTTTCGGGTTGAATGGTGGTCGTGTCGCACCCCCCAAGTGCCGGTGAGCCGAAAAACCACCCTTGCAACTTTGGGCTCAGCGTCAGGAAGTATCGCGTCACGTGATATCAGGTCTCGAGATGTAACGAATTGCTTTATGGCACTGCACACATACACTATCTAAACATTTATATGCTAGCCTTCTGTGTATCATACATACCTTAGTGGACATGGCACCCGCGAGCAAAAAGCGAGAAAACAGCGAAGAAATCGGCAAAGCTGCATAGTTCTGCTTTAAATAAAAGTATTAAAGAGGAATCCAGAGATTCAGAAAAATTACAATCAGAATTTGGAAAGAAATAACACAGAATTTACTCACATGTAATAAAGATTTCTCAGGGTTCTAATATTGGTGCATGCCCATTAATTGATTGGACATGATTTCATCAGAGGGTGTGTGCAAATGTGTAGCTAAATGTATTCAAGCACTCAGAATCCATATTCTTTAAAAAAAGAAAAACAACACCAAAAAAATCAATTGTCTTATAGTTTACATGGAAAAACACTCAAAAATTCATATTTGCCCTCACTGAACCCTGTCATTTTGTCTAACTCAGGCTTTGACACACCTACTCACTTTTCTTTTGTCGTTATCAGTGAGCCCCACTAGTTTCCACCTCAGACATAAATAAAACCTCATTCCATTGTTTTTCTCCCCACCGTCCACTTATCAAAGGCCATTGCATTGAGGCTACCCTGCTTGCCCCCACTCCAGACATAGGCACCGGAACTTTCAAACTGCATCTTACTGTACCTATTGATTGAAAACAAACATGAATCAGTGTGAAGTCTGTGAACTCAGAGCAGCTTTTATATGACTCAAGGGGCAATGGAGAGAGCCACAGAGACTTGATGTGCTGCTTTTGTTTTCTCAGGGATCTTCTACACAGCCGCCATTGTAGGACCTGCGGCCGGATACTTGCTGGGAGGATTCTTTCTCAACATTTACACAGAGATTGACCAAACGTAAGTGGCTAAGTAGCAGTTCACCCAGAAAAGAAATTCATAATTTACTCATCCTCATGACTTTTTTTTAGGAAAAAAAAAACAGTTATTTTATATTTATCTTCAATTCGATGTAGAGAGCACCTATATTATATTTTTGTCCAAAGGCCAAAAGGCTGTTAATTTTCATGCCATGGCTGATAACTGTTCAGTATTAAAACTCTATACTATTTTGTCTAAATAAATTTTTAAAAAAAAACTAAAAACTAAAATCAATCATTGTAAATGCTACAAATCAATTTAGGCATCACACATTTATAATGTACATGTGTAGTGTATGAAAATTTTAAAAAAAAAGATTTTAAGATGCAAGATTATATAGCTAGGATTGATTTGGACCTTATGACTTCCATGATGCAGAATACAAACTGAAATCTTGCATGAAAAAACAAACATATATTTTTCTATAGTTGTATTAGCAGTAAAACTTTCCAATGCTAAAATCTCACTCTTTCCCTCAGGACAGAGCTGACTCCTGAAAACCCACTGTGGGTGGGAGCTTGGTGGATTGGTTTCCTGGCAGGAGGAGCAGCAGCTCTGGTTATCGCTCTGCCTATACTGGGTTACCCACGCCAGCTACCAGGTGCTACCCATAAGCACAGAAGTCAAGTGACTGCAGTACAGTGCAGTATAGTACTAGTGTGAATAACTGTCTCACTTTCTTTATCTTGCAGGCTCTCAGCGATATGTGGCCATGCGTGTCTCAGAGGCCCACCAGCTGAAGGATGGCAGTCAGGTCACTGCATCTGATCCTCAGTTTGGAAAAACAGTAAAGGACATGCCCAGGTATGAACTTATGACAGAAGAGAGGAAGTGAGCTAAAAAGTGGTTTCCCTGCTGGTTTTTCAATCGTATTGAAAGCCATACCAGATTTTACCACCTTTTAACATAAGTGTGCTGCCATGTTTATATTTAGAAACTTGGTTGATGGGAAGGAGCTGAGGCTGTAGTTTTCTAGTTTGCCGAGTTCAGCGAATTCAGATGGGCGATGGGTCCCTAGATAATTTTCTTGAGATTGAGGATTAGCACTTTTTCAAATTAGCACTTTTCACTGTCACTTTACTCTTAAAGAGCCAACAAACTGCCACATATGAGTTATTGGGTTGTCGTTTTTCACTTGGTGTGCTAGTTTTTATTTGGCCACAAGTTTCCACTAGATATCACTAAAACCTCCTTCAGTTGTTATCCTGTCCTCCATTCAGTTTTCAAAGGCCATTGAAAGACAAATGCTGCATTTCACCTATGAGTCTTTCGAAAGAAATACAAGACAAAAGCACAAATCAATGCTATCAATTGATGCTGTTGTATGTTATCCATAAATGGTCATCCACAGAATTTAAATAATGTGTATTTGCAACGCATTCTCATCCTAGGGCGTCATATACTGGCGCTTTTGACATTTCGTCTACATCGAACGCACATGGCACCCTTTAGCGTCATATGACACGCACAGAGCTTTGTTCGGTTATGGGTAGGTTTAGGTCTGGGGTAGGGTTAGGGTTAGACCGCTAGGAGGTGCCTTCTGGCCCATATCTATCGGCGTCTCATATTGACGCTAAAGGGTGCCATGTGCGTTCGATGTAGACGAAATGTCAAAAGCGTCAGTATATGATGCCTTGGGATGAGAACGGGCTGGTATTTGCTACACGATCTAGTAGCACTATCTAGTGGATTTTGTTTTTAAAGCGCTCAAGTCATTTGCACATACTCCGCACTGTCCATGCGGTCACAAAAATTGGGCTGCACGGTATAAGTCCGCAGACCCTCCTGATGACAAAAGTTACGTCACGCAGATGGCTGAAGTATACTTTGGGCTTGAATGAAAACAAGGTTTTAGAAAATAACGCTCCACGGAAACGGCATTGGTAAAAGTTTCAAACGACATACTACTGACAGTTGATTTCGGCAAGTGTACTGTGTAAGTGGAGTGCAGCATTTGACACATTTGGCTACGCTGTTCTTATCCCATGTTTGGAGCATTGTGTGGGCATTCAGGGGAATTCTCTTAAATAGTTTGTCTTATTTAAAAATTACAAATTTTTAGTATTGGTGAATTCTCTTTGGGTGCAGCTCCTTTCACTTGTGGTGTCCCTCAAGGCTCCGTTCTTGGTCTGATTTTATTCTCCTTGTGTGAGCTTCCTTTAGGGTCTATATTTTAAGAAACACAGTATCTCTTTGCAATGTTTCCATGACACTCAAACCTATCTGTCCCTGGGATCCAACAAGAGGGATTTGAATATTCTTTTGGCTCGTTTTGCTGATGTCCACTTGTGTCATGTTTCTATCCCATTCCCCCTTGCTCTACCTATAAAATCCATCTATAAAAAGTAGAGAGCATCGTAACACCATGGTAACTGTGACAACTGAATGAGTAGAGGAGTCATTTTTCTCTCTCCCTCTTTTTTTTCTATAGGTCAATGCTGCTTCTTTTGAAAAACCCTACCTTCATCTTTTTGTGTCTTGCTGGTGCCACAGAGGCCACTCTCATAGCTGGGATGTCCACGTTTGGCCCCAAATTTCTGGAGTCTCAGTTTAGCCTGAGTGCTTCAGAGGCAGCAACCTGGTTTGGTAAAAATCACAATTAAATGCAATGCCAAACCCTCTTGCTCAAATTACTCTTAGAATATAACAAACAACTACATACATTGAGTTGTTTTTAACTCCATCTTCTCATTCCAGGGTATATGGTGGTACCAGCTGGTGGAGGTGGCACCTTCCTGGGCGGCTTCATTGTAAAGAAGCTGAACCTTCGTTGCCGTGGGATCATCCGTTTCTGCATGCTGTGTGCACTGGTCAGCCTAATGGCTATCTTCATATTTTTGGTACACTGTCCTAATGTGCCCATGGCAGGAGTAACTACCCCATACTACAGCAACTTCACACACAACTACAGTGCCCTCTACCTGCAGACAGAAATCCACAAAAGCAGGTACTGAACACTTTGAACTCATTACAGATCTGCAAACAATATAAACTGCAATAAAAAACGTAATATTTGTATTTATTACAGCATGAGATCAAAACCATACCTCATCAGTTTGAGATTGTTTTAAAATAAATGCATCAACAAAATTAACTATTTAGCACATTTATTATTTAATGAAACAATGCACCGTCCCGTTTCCCATTAGTCTTGCTTTCCTGACCGCCTGTCCTATAAAGTGAAGAGGGGAAAATTAAATTAATTAATTGATGTGAATATACATCTTTGTTTTTGAATAAACATATGTTTTTTCTTCTCCCTCAATACTGGGAAATGCTATAGAGACATATAATGCTATATTTGCCTCGCTGGTTATATATATATATATATATATATATATATATATATCCTGAAGACGTTTTAATTTGACATTTGTGTTATCTTGCATTGGCAACAAAGCTTAAAGGTAGGGGTGTAACGGTACGTGTATTCGTACCGAACCGTTTCGGTACAGGGCTTTCGGTTCGGTGCACGTGTGTACCGAATGACCAAATGCAATATTTTGTGTGCGGAACATAGGTACATTTTCGTGTTTCCACACGAACATATTAAGTGGCGGAAGTCTCCGCGTTCAGCGCAAATCCCGCCCTGCAGCTGATTCTAAAGGTTTACCAGTTTTACCCGTCGTCACTCTAACCTAAACCAATGAAATCGACTGCAGGGCGAAAAAAAAGTTTTTCCGCTCCGTGTGCGCCGCCGCACTCTCCGTTCCGCGCGCGCGCGCGCGTGTGTGTGTGTGTGTGTGTGTGTGTGTGTGTGTGTGTGTGTGTGTGTGTGTCTGCGCCATGGTCTGCGCGCTGCGCTCTCTGCTCAATGTTCAATGTTCGACTCCGTGTTTGCGCTGCGTTTTCTGCTCTGTCGTTAACGGCCCAAACACTCCAATCATGTACCGATCACGCACTGGAAAAGCAAAGTCCGCTCAAATAAGGTGAAATTTCTCAGTACTAGTGGACTTCTGTTTGCTGAGCTGGTATAGTCATGCTGGCAACAATGGTAAAATGACCTGCTCTGATCACATGCTCTGGTAATAATAGCTTTGTAGGAATATATTTTATTTTGATAATTAGTAAAAAAAAAAAAGAAAAAGAAAAAAAAAATCTTAAATTGATTGTTGATTGATTATTGAAAAATAATAATACATTGATATATATGTTTAATATTATTTTAATATAGGGCTATTTTCTGTTCCTTTTTTTCCCCGGTGTTTCATTTAATTAGGTGATTATAAGTTTAATTATTGATGATTACAAGCTTGGAGGAATTGCAATTAATTACAGCAAATTGTGCAATTAAAGTTCATTTTTTTTCCCAGTCTTAATTTTTAAATATGAGCAGGCCTACAAGCTGGGATTGGTAATGCTAAACTGTAATCATAGTTATTTATTTATATTTTTCATTAAATTTATTATGTGATATTGGTTTGAGACAGAGTATTTTATTTAGTGGAGAACTTTGCAGCAGTATTTTATTTCTTATTCTTTTTTTTATTTTATATATATTTTATTATATTAAAAAGTGTTTAAAAAAGTGTAAACAAATTGTTAAAAAAGTTTATAGTAATAAACAACCTGCAGTTTAATGTTTGCATTTCTTTTCCTTACTGTACCGAAAATAAACCGAACCGTGACTTTAAAACCGAGGTACGTACCGAACCGTGATTTTTGCGTACCGTTACACCCCTACTTAAAGGTGCAGTATGCGATTTTTCTAAATCATTGTTGAACACTGTTGATATTTGAAATCAACCCAAACAAACACACCCCTTCTTTCATTGCTCTGCCCCCCAAATTGCTCCCTCAAATGCATGAACACGCAATGCAAGAGTTTCTCTTTTATCATGGCAAAAGCAAAGAAAAATAAAGCGAAGATGTCAAACGAACGATAAGGGAGCACAAAAGATGAACATACAGTACACAACAGTATATACAAGCAAGAGTCCGTTGTTAGTCTCCAGCTGCACACACTCAAAACCAATGTTTCTCACGTATGGAGCAGAAACAACGCAACCTCTGTGTCCGATTTCAGGCCTTCCCATTTTGGTTTCTTGAGTGCTGGAAAGATTTTTTTATATTAACGTGGGTCCTAAAGCTCTTGCCTGACCATATCCCCTTCTATTTACATTGATATTCCTCTTATCTTTTCTATTTTGTAATGTCTCTCAGCCATCTCTCTTTTCTTCAAATCTCCCTCTTGCTCATCTTTCTCTCTTCTCCCATCATTAGTGGACACGCCCCCTACTGCTGATTGGCTACAAGGTTGTTGTTGTGCGTCCGAGCATTTTTCAAAAAACGCTTACTACACCTTTAAAGACTTTATATACCAAGACTTTGCACTTTACTATTACTATGAATGGGAGAGAGTGCAACGTGCAGTATGGCGGCATAAGTCCCTCCTTCTAAAATAGCCAATATTTTGCTCAAATGAAAGTGCATGGTCGACCAAGAAATATACATGGTCATTACATGGTCATTTGTGGTGTTTGCTGTGACTAAATCTGGATCAAACCTCAATGATTAACTGTAATAAATCAATGAATAATCAAACAGTTTTTATTATGAATTTCACTGGATTAGCTTTTAAGAGAAGCTTCTTGTTGTACTAGTTTTTATAATGTACAGTAAAGAGTGTGTTCATTTTTTTGGCCAACAGGGAACTATATGAGGTACTATGCCGGTTGACATTTTCTTGATTTGTGCTAATGTAAAAGTGCAATAATCTTCTAAATTTCTAAAATGACAATATTCATGATTATAATTTTTAGCACAATAATCATGATTGTCAGTTTTACTATTATCATGCAGCCCTGCCTGTAGGTATTAACCTTTTCAGTCAAGTCTAAAATGCCGTGTGAGTGATTTATTACACAGATAATGGTCTAAATTAATATCCAGAGTAGGAAAGGGGGGATTGACTGACAGTGTTTTATTGACTGGTTGAGGTGAAACAAAATTTAGAACATTTTCTCTCTCCCTTCAGCTTCTCAGATCTGCGCAATCTGACCGTAAGCTGTAACATTGGATGTCACTGTGCTGAGGAGTTGTTTAACCCTGTGTGTGGTGCGAATGGAGTGATGTATTTCTCTCCCTGCCACGCCGGCTGCAGCTCCCTCAACCACACGAACAGCCCCAGAGGCAGACAGGTACACAAACACTCTCTCAGTGCCACGTACATGCATTTAACAACACGATCAGTCAATTAACTCGACATAACTGCATACATTTTGTAAGGAAACTTAATTAAAGGGTAAAGGTAACTTATCCTCCCAAATTTGATCTTGTACTATGAAGGAATACTGTAAGTTTCAGAACGTAACACTAAACTGAGATAGAAATTAGTCACGATAACTAGATTTGGCATAAAAATGTTTACACTCTCTGAATAAAAATGAGTTTTATTCTTGATTATGAATTTTTCGTGTTGGTGTGTGTGTTTACACATTTATAGGTGTTCTCTGGCTGCAGCTGTGTGGTAGGGAATATATCATGGGGAGAACAAGGTTTTGCTGAAGAAGGGAGGTGTGTGTCGTCCTGCAATCACATGCCAGCCTTCCTCACCTTCCTCTTCGTCATCATCTTCTTCACTTTCCTCTGCAGCATTCCTGCACTTACTGCCACACTCAGGTATGACACTGCATATACTACCATTCAAAAGTTTGGGGTCAGTAAGATTTTTTTGTAAGAAAAACTTTTATTAAGCAAGGATGCCTTAAATGTTCAAGAATATTTCAATTTCAAATAAAGGCTGTTATTTTGAACTTTCTGTTCATCAAAGAATCCTGAACAAATAAATCACGGCTTCCACAAAAATATGAAGCTGCACAACTGTTTTCAACATTGATAACAGTAAATGTTTCTTGAGCATCAAATCATGATATTAGAATGATTTCTGAAGGATCATGTGACACTGAAGACTGGAGTAATGATGCTGAAAATTCAGCTTTGCATCACAGGAATAAATTACATTTGAAAATATATTCACATAGAAAACATTTATATTAAAATGTAATAATATTTCACAATATTACTGTTTTTACTTTATTTTTATCAAATAAATGCCACCTTGGCGAGCATAAGAGACTTTAAAAACAAAACAAAAAAAACATTCTATTGGCTTTTCAATGGTAGTTTAGACTAAAAATGCAAAATAAACGTTATGTCATGTGACCACAATGCAGCATACTACTGTTTCAAATGTATTGTGCAATAATGCCTACTCTTTCACTTTACATTTGGAAAAAATCATTCTAAGTAATAGCTAGTAAGTAGTAAGCTAGTTTTTCATTCCAAATAGACAGTAGGATCTCTAATGGTATACATTAAAGGGATAGGTCACTTTGAAATTAAATTTTGGTATGTTTTAGCTTACCTCAAGGGCATCCAAGATGTAGGTGTCTTTGTTTCCACAGTAGTTTCAATTTTGATATTTTTAAGTCAAACCGTTCTTGTCTGTCAGTCATATAATGCAGGTCTATGGTCACTGTCTCAAAGAGCATACACAGAGTCCAAATTAAACAATTCCCCATCGTAAGTACACATTGATGGCCTAAGACACGAAACTAGCAGTTTGTGTGAGAAAACGAACAGTATTTATATCGTTTTTACCTCTTGTACACAACCACATCCAAGTGATCTGAGGGCGCGCGCGCTTCCTGGTGTGTGACGTGTGCCCGCGTTCTGGCTTAGTCTGCGCAAGCGCCGGAAAGTGTACAAGAGGTAAAAACGATATAAATACTGTTCGTTTTCTCACATAAACCGCTCGTTTCGTGTCTTAGGCCATCAATGTGTACTTACGATGGGGAATTGTTTAATTTGGACTTCTCTGTGCATGCTCATTGATGTGGTGACCATAGACCTGCATTATAGGACTGACAGACAAGAACGGTTTGACCTAAAAATATCAAAATTGAAACTACTGCGGAAACAAAGACACCTACATCTTGGATGCCCTTGAGGTAAGCTAAAACATACTAAAATTTAATTTCAAAGTGAACTATCCCTTTAAAATGCAGATGTTTGTCATTAATGTAACTGTCGTCTCCTGCAGGTGTGTTCCTGACAGTCAGAGATCGTTTGGGCTTGGGATCCAGTGGATCGTAGTAAGGACTCTCGGTGGGATCCCAGGCCCCATAGCGTTCGGCTCAGTGATTGACATCTCCTGTCTGCTGTGGGAGGAGCAGTGTGGGGAATACGGCTCCTGTTATCTGTACCACAACTCAGCCATGAGCCAGTACTCGCTCATTGCAGGCATCATCTACAAGGTAGAGAAAAACACTTGAAAATATGTGGAAATTATGAAAATAAGGTTCCCTGAGAAACCAATACCGACTCATTCCATATTAAATACACTTTAGCTTGTATGAAACTCTTAAAACTGACTTTTCAGTGGTACATTGACGAGACAAATAGATTTTTGGTCTCCACTTGATGTGTTATACTTGTGTTAAACTCTTAGTCTCGTCAATGTTCTACCGGAGGCCAATAAGTCTGAGACCACAAGTGAAAATGCTTACATTTAGCATTTTTCTAATTTAATACAAATGTTTTCGAATCGTTACAAATTATATTATCAGCTTAACAATTTGAGTGAAAGGCTGAATTGAAAAATTAACAAATGCCATAATGTCTTAATATTTGTCACCATTTTTGTGACATAGAAGTGATCTAGAAACAAAATCTTTAAAAAAATAAAGAAATAAACTATATATGCAGTAAACTACTGTTGGTCTGTAAGAATTTTAAATGTTTTTGAAAGAAGTGTCTCATTTATTTAATAAAGAGAATACAGTTTATTCCTATCATGTCAAAGCTGAATTTTCATTATCATTACTCCAGTCTTCAATGTCACATGATCCTTCAGAAATCATTCTAATATGCTGATTTGCTGCTCAAGAAACATTTTTGATTATTATCAATGTTGTAAACAGATGTGCTGCTTCATATTTTCGTGGAAAACGAGATAATTTTTTTCAGGATTCTTTGCTGCATAGAAAGTTCAAAAGAACAGCATTTATTTGAAATATAAATCTTTGTATCATTTTAAATGATACTGTCACATAAATATTTTTATTTTCGCGTTTAAATCAGATTTTTAATCCTGGATTTTTAATGCGGCCTCCCCATTGAAGCCTATTGTTTATAATCAATAGCCCCTCACTTTTAGATCAGGTTCACATCAATCGCAGAAACCTTGTCAAACGAACCTAAGGGCAATCTAATCTAAACTCTATCTCTCTTTTTCTCAGGTTTTAGGCACTTTTTTCTTCTTTCTGGCCAGCATGCTCTACCAGCCGCCCCCCGAGTCTCCCCAGAGCAGCTGTGAGAGCACAGATGTGGCAGGGCATGACAGTGGGGGGAAGAACAGAGACCTGCCAATCAAAGACATCCCCCCTGAGATCATCTCCAATCCGCATGCCAAATTATGACCTCAGTCGAGTCTACAAAAAGCACCTCACCTCAAATTGTGTGTATGCTTCTGTGTGTGTGTATAAGGTCAACACCATCACTGTTCACTGTGCCCCGTCCCTCCGGGAGTACATTGTTCCAACATTCATCTATGATATATTCTCATATACTCTCATTGCCCACCAGCCTAAAACTCCTGAGAACTGAAAGCATCTATGTCACAATGAATGACCAAAGGTCAGAGGTGAAATCAGAGCATACAGTATGAGTTATATAAACAGAACCCACCAAAAGCAAACATAATCTTAATTTAAGAATAGATTATGCATATAAACTAAAATTATTTGTATAATTTAAGCATAAAAATTAGAGCCTTTTTGCAAGGAAAAAGCCATGAAAAGAGCACTTAATATAAATGTAACGGTAATAGAGAATTACAGCAAATGTGGAGAAATTATGACAAAGTGTTAAGCTGTTATATTAAAGATAGTGTATTGAAATGCTGCTCAGTTATTCATAAAGAAAAACTGAGTTACAAACTGTGCCTTTAAAGTATTTTTCATAATTCAGCACAGTTAGAAAGAGATATTGCAGAAAAACAAAAAATACCCTACTGACAAACCCTTAAATCTCTCTAAATTGCACTTTAAACTAACTTCACTGATATAAATTTACATCTGAACCATTCACAGTAGTGTTATTATACCAAGTTTTGTCATGCAGCACCATTTTACGTTCTAGTCCATAGTAACGCATGTAAAACTTGTGATTCATAGATTCTGAATATTTTTACCATTTTAAAATGTGCCAAAATACTGTAGCGCAGGACAGGGAGGCTTCAAAGTGTGAGGTCACACAGAGATGCAAGTGAGAGTTGAAGGGGGAGCAGGTTTACAAAAGGAACTTTTTGCAACTGAATGCCATGTTGCGATATCCCACCCGAGTTGGGATATTCCTGAAAAGCACTTCACTTTGAGATTACACTAAAAATGATTCTTGCACTGATTTTCAGGATGAGATATTAAAAGACAATTTTTTGGTTGTTCATAAAGTAACAGAGCAAGAAGGATTTTTTTTTCTCTTTGTATGTAGGATTTTTTTCTGGTTGAACATTGAAGTACCACAAGCTGCTTAAATCCAAATATAAGAAGCCTAAACTAATATCTAATTTGCTTATATCAAGTGCTATTAAAGACATCTCACCAATGATACTATATGTTGAGGTTTTTTTATTTGTTATTAAATGAATTTGTAAGGATTCATGTTGTATCAGAACTCTATTATTATTATTTTTTTTTCCTGATGTGATGGATTTTGATGGATTACATTGACTGTCTGATGGCAAACCCTGAATGACAATGATGCACTCAGAAATTTAAGATTTGCACAATGAAACTAAACATGCAACAACAAAGATATTTGTATTGAATTTGTGTTGGTTCATGTGCATTTTTTATCCCAATGACTGAAAGAAATGTGTATTGTGTCACAAAAGGAGTTTGTGAGTGGGCCTGTTTTTGTCTTCATTGATATTTATTTGACTTTCTTTTTTTTACCACTGTGTTTCTAATCACTTGCAATGTAATTAGTTTTGGTACTTTCTTTGTCAAGTAATTTTTAAGCTGAAGTTTCGATAAAAGTTTTGAGTAACAACCAAAAAAGCAAAGTGTCATATTTTGTTCCTGTCTATACCTGTATATGCACACACACACATATTCTATGCAAAGTCTCATGCACAAATGACACAAATATCCTTATTTGATTAGTGAACTAGAAAGCGCACAATCATAACATTTCTTTGTTTTAAAAAAATCAATACAAATGCTTAAAAATCCTTTGTAAAAAACCTTTATAAAAATCTTTTTAACATTTACTCTCCCTATCCAGTATGGAAATTATGTTTAATGGAGGCTAGCTAGTAAGAACTGTGCATGTATGATAATAAAACATATTGACGTAGTCCAAACACAAAGGATACATTTGTAAAATGAGATTAAGCATAATGAAAATACAAAATGCTCAAGAATTGCGTTGCTTTTGCTCATTAAATTGAACAAACAGCAAAGATCACTTTAGAGTTTACTCACATGCGTCTGGTCATTGTGCTATGTGTTGGTGCCACTAGATGTCACTAGCTATACATTGTAAATTTGTCTCGCCAACTGAAATGACAAGAAGCCATTCTTAGAAAAAAAAGAGAAAGTAATAATAATACAAGATATGGTTAGTTCAGCAGCATGCAACACTTTAACATTATGCTCTGAAGATATGTTCAAACGAAAGAATTTCTGCTGGAAAATGTCATTGTGAAATGTCACAGAATGTGGAATTATCAGATTATCAAATCTACAATTTATATCTTGATTTGAGTTGTAAAACGTAAAGCAAAATGTTAAAGCAAAAGATAAGAATTTAGAGTGGAATGTTATATGGACAAACGGATTTTTTTTTTTTTTTTTTTTTTATGTGGCGGAAATGGGCTTCCATACTATTAATAGATAAAGTAAATATTTTTGTAGTGATACATATTATACAGTAATACATAAGTATTTTTGCAGGTGATGTCAAAGGGGATAGAGAGGTTTTGTGGCAGTTGAGAAAAACGTGTTTATTATTAGCAACAGACCAAACATTGGCTGGAAAGGCAGGGTTTGAATTGACATTCTAATGGACGGTAATCATGCAAGGTAACAAATCAGAAGACAGGAAATACACAACATTGCTGTTAGTCATGGATCCTCCTCATACTGTAAAATAAGATTAGTTTACCATGATTAGATTAGTTTACCATGATTAGATAAGTTTACCATGATTTGATTTGTCTGCATCAAACAACCTCATGAATCTTAGTGCAGCTAAATCATTTCAATTCACATTTATGATTTATTTGTATAGCGCTCTTCACAATACATAATGTTTCAAAGCAGCTTTACAGAAAATGCATGTGTCTACATTACAATTTAGAGTAATCTGTTATTGTGTCCAAGTACACTTACAAATCACACAGTTAGCATTTAAGGTGAAACATAATGAGCTCATTTAAGTCATTATTGAGTTGAAGCACTTCAGAGCCCTTTGAAACTGCACTGATTTGAACTTCAACATTCTGGTTAGCATTGAAGTCCATTGTGTGTAGAAAAATCCTGAAATATTTTCCTCAAAAAACTTCATTTCTTTTGGACATCTTGGATGGCATTGGGGTGAGTAAATTATCAGGAAATTTTCATTTTGAGGTGAACTAATCCTTTAAGAGAGTAAGTTGCTATGGCTACTTACATACCCTGGAAGTTACAGAGCCGAAAGTTGAGGTTATCTGCTTACCTACATACCGGGTATGCCACTTAACCTGCTTTCTGGAATACCCCCCAGATATGGTAAACGGGAGCTCAGGCATGTTTGCTTGACGTAAGACAACCAATGAGGTTCAGTCTCGTGTTACGCCTCACTTTTGTGCTTCTAACAATGAGGTTCATTCTCATTGTGTAACGCAGCACGTTTGAGCTTCAGCAAGAACCAATGAGATTCATTCTCGTGTTACGCAGCACGTTTGAGCTTCTGCAAGAACCAATGAGATTCATTCTCGTGTTACGCAGCACGTTTGAGCTTCAGCAAGAACCAATGAGATTCATTCTCGTGTTACGCCTCACGTTTGAGCTTCTAACAATGAGGTTCATTCTTGTGTTACGCAGCACGTTTGAGCTTCTAACAATGAGGTTCATTCTCCTGTTACGCAGCACGTTTGAGCTTCTAACAATGAGGTTCATTCTCCTGTTACGCAGCACGTTTGAGCTTCTAACAATGAGGTTCATTCTCCTGTTACGCAGCACGTTTGAGCTTCTAACAATGAGGTTCATTCTCCTGTTACGCAGCACGTTTGAGCTTCTAACAATGAGGTTCATTCTCATTGTGTTACGCAGCACGTTTGAGCTTCAGCAAGAACCAGTGAGATTCAGACTCGTGTTACACCTCACGTTTGAGCTTCTAACAATGAAGTTCATTCTCATTGTGTAACGCAGCATGTTTGAGCTTCAGCAAGAACCAATGAGATTCATTCTCGTGTTACGCAGCACGTTTGAGCTTCCACAAAAAATAGTGATGTTTGTTCTTGCGTCTCAAGCAGGTTTGGTTGAGCTTCTGGTTATGTTCGCTGATCAATGTTTACATTTTAATGTTAAATGTTGCAATTTAAAAGAACTGTTTTCTATTTGAATCTATTTTAAAATGTAATTTATTCCTGTGATGACAAATTTGAATTTTCAGCATCATTACTTCAGTGTTCAGTGTCACATGATCTGCTGCTCAGGAAACATTTCTTATTATTATCAATGTTGAAAACAGTTGTGTTGATTTTTGTGGAAACTGGTTTTTTTTTTAGGATTCTAAAGGTAAAAAAAAAACAGCACATATGTAGCAACGTAAAAGTCTACTGCCACTTTTGATCTATTTAATGCATCCTAACTGAATAAAAGTATTAATTTCTTCCATCTTACTGACTCTAAATGTTTGAACAGTAGTGTTTAGTGTGTCCATAGCATGGATATAACACAGGGAGATTCAAGAGCTAAAAGGAGATCCAGAAGAATGAGAATATAAATGAACAGTATGCGAAAAACTGAAACATTTCTCACAGGTATCATGATAGAGCTGAAACATTAGCCTGAAGGCACAAAGTCACATACACAAACACACACTCACGCACAATCAGATAAGATCCCTCTGTGTGTGTTAGGGGATTGAGGCTGACATCTAACTGTCCTAACCCCTTGACCACCTCACAAAATGGAGTCATTTTTTTTAGATAATTCACTCAGCCATCTGTTTTACCGACTGTGTAAACTGTCCTTGCTGTTGCTGGAGGAGAGCGGAGAGCGGAGAGCAGGGGTGATTGAACAGATATCAGCCCCTCTCCCTCAATGAGACGATGAGGCTTTTAAGACAGCACTTATAGAATGGAATATAGAGTAAACATCAAACAGAGAAGCAGCAGATTATTTCCTTTAAACAAGCAGGAGAGTTTTCCAATTTCCCAGCAGAATTGTTTAAATCTATTAACTGTAGTAAAGACGTCACAGGTGAATTCAAATCTTCCTTGAAACGGGAATGTGAAATACAATTATCAGTGTTTTGTTCTTAACATTTCTGTCACATTTCTAGTAGGATGGATGGATGGATGGATGGATGGATAGGTAAAGTAGTTAAGTAGTTAAATACAATGAAATTCAATAAAGCTGAAGATGCGCATATATAGCCTACACACAAACACCCATTTCATATGGCCGCTCTTAAAGCAGCTTTTGTTAGAAATTAGATATCTCTGGTGGCTGTGAAGCTGACTGTGAAGGTCAGGTCTTTCATGTCAGTCTCACACAGAGCAACCTCTCCATATGTCACTGAGTGATCAAGATTAGAGAGTGTCAAGAAGACAGTCGGTTCCCCTCTGACACCCTCTCTCTCTCACACAAACACACATGCGCACACACACACACACACACACACACACACACACACACACACACACACACACACACACACACACACACACACACACACACACACACACACACACACACACACACACACACACACACCCCTATATCAACATAAACAAATCAATTGAACAAACAGGCATTGCATTTCTATGAAAAAAATCGTAACATTTAACATTATGCAGATGTAAGTGGAAGTATACGCGATCAAAAAACAAAGTCTATAGATTATACTTGTTAACTTATGCACTGTAAATCTCCATTTAAAGTCACACATTCTGTGATTATGCAAACTGACCCCTGGTTTCACAGACATGGCTTATAGTCCTAGACTAAAATGCATGTTTGAGCTGGTTTAACTGAAAGCAACTTGCACTGACATTTCTTAAAATATATCAGTGCCATTGTTTTGTCTCAAGATGCACACCGGTAATGTTTTTTTTCGAATGCATGTTTATAAAAGCTACTTAATTTGTTCTAATTGAACTAAGGCTTAATCCTGGCTTGATGAAAGCCCTGACTGTGAAACCAGGACTAATAATCACAGAGACTAAAACTTTTGTTGTACTGAACTTTTTGTTGTACTGAACTTTTTGTAGTACCCCCCCCAGTGCAGAAACTTTAATTGTGGATTACATAAAATTATCTACATTAAAATTGACAAGATTTTGAAATGGCCACCATGATTCAGTGTGACCATGATGAAGCTCTTCATTTGTTAGTTAAAAAAAAAGTCATTATGGTGTTTCTAGAAGATTGTCCATCAAAACAGGAAGTCTATAACAACAAAACAAAATGGGATGGAACAACATGTCTAGATCTGTGAAAGCCATATTACAGACAAGATGTGATCTTAACATGAGAGATCTAGAGCAGGAGAGACAAAGAAAAGCTGAGAGGCCTCGTCTAATCTGTGTGACTAAAATCACTTCTTGGATGAGAGTGTGAACTCCTTTCCACAGAGACTGACAATCACTAACACAGGAGGCACAACAACATAACAAGAGGGGAAAAATGGGATCGGAAGATGACGACAGTTACTCACAAAGCATGTCAAAAATGTTTGAAGAGTAAAAACAGTAAAGGATGGTTTTTTTTTTTTTTTTTTTTTTTTGTGTGCAAATATCAACCTCCTGAGACCCAGAAAAAACTTTTTTTTTTTTTTTTTTTTTTCATGTCATCACATTATTAAGAGCATAAATTATATTTCATTCATATGTCCTCTGTAGTGGACACCATGACTCAGTTGTTTAAAAAATAAAATGACATGAAATTAAATGTATAGGCAAAAACAATGGGATTTTTTTTTTCAGTCACCAATAAATTTGGGGGTTTCAGGATTTTTTTTTAACCAAAATTTGTATAAAGATGATTCTCAACTATGTTATAAAAGATATAACGGAATGAATTGACACACCATTTTAATTTATGCAATATGTGGGTAAAATGGCCATACATTTAATATTCCCATTCAATGCAATGTACTGTATCCAATGTGCACATTAATGTGTTCTTGGAGCAACATTTAATGAAAAAAGAAGTGTAATAATCGGAGTAATAATTAGCAACATTTTTATAATAATATCTAATATTTCATAGGAATATTGATGTATAATTTATTTTCATATTCACTTGTTGTGTCTCCCAAAATGCCTGATAAACCTGATTTAAGTCCTGATGTCCTCTACAGTGGACATGTATGAAATCAATGCCCTGTTCTGTAACAGAAAGTCATTTTTTGATTTGAAACCCAATAACGTTTTCCTGAGATGTTGGTTTATGAAATACATTTTGAAAAGTAGTCCGATTTAAATTATAATTACAATCTATTATCATATTTCCATAAGAGTGCTACATTTGATCACTAAATTAATGTCAGACATTTTTAAAGACCAAGGAGAAGTTGTTTTCATGGTGAAACCTCCAAACATTTGGTATCTCTGAAAAGCCCTGAATGTGCTCTTTACAGGACACCCAGGTTGTGACATGTGACATGGTGTCAGATAAATTCACTAAAATATAATGTCCACTACAGTGGACAAAAGTCTATTCCTGGGCCTAGGAGGAAATATTAAAGTAGAAATCTCTCTTCATCTCTTCTGTGAAGTCAGTAACACTGTGACACTGATTTCTCGCATGGCTTCTTTCGCACCTGCGCAACTCCAATCGACACCAAGCGCCTACAGTCGACACTTAATATCTATATTGTGGGCATCTACAGTCGACACTTAATCATCTTTATACTATAGCTTTGCGTCTACAGTCGACAACTGGCTTCGAGTTCGGACGACGTCTCGTCCCTTTCCCTATGACACTATCAAAGTGTCTAAGCTTCACTAACTAACTTGCTGCGCAGCATTAACTAGACAGACTGCAGACAATGCCTTTGAATATGCTTTAATCACGACCGGAGGATCTCAGACAGATTTCAGAGAGAATCCCACCAGCAAAAAGAATACAACAGTTTTTATAGAATAGGAGCATAGCAAAAGTGACATGATACATTACATAATAATGTCCCTACAATTTGATTGGTTTCTTCTGTTACTAGGTAGAAGCAAACTTAGATCTCAAATCACTGTCATGAGTCATGTCATGAGACTATTCTAGACTGTTATATTTTTGATATTATCTAGTCAGCATCTCAGAATTTTCCGCTGGCAGAGTACATTTTGTTGTTGATGGATGTTGGGGCATGTGTTGGTGGGACCCCGCGATAACGACAGGACAACAGGACAGGTAGTTTGCCATTAAGAGGGGATAAAAGCGATTGAGACCAGATAGAGGAATCTAATTACTGCAAGCTGCTGATGGATATCTGTAGACCTCTTTTGTTAATTTTGCTTTCAAACAAAGCTGAACAAAACAGTTCATACCCATTGAAAGGCACAAAATGAGAGCTTGTGAAGTAGAAATATTCACGTAACTCCACTTCTTCCCCAAACCTTGTGAGCTGTTTAGGCAAGTGTGCTGCTGCTTCAGAAAGACAACAGCGTAATTATGCTTGTCGGCATGGGAATTCGCCCTATCTATATTCAAAATACATTTCAATGAATAATATTTCATGCATGTTTTATTCTTTTTTATTTATTGCATTTTAATCAAAATGCTATAACTTTATCTTCCCATGAAATGACTCGCATTCAGATCTGCCTCCATCTTTTCAACAGCCAATGGATTGAGCCAAGTCCTGCCCTAGATGAGATTAAAAAAATGTATAATAAAAGTATATTTCATTTATAGTTACAAAAAATATCAATACAGATGTATTCAGTTGAATTATTTTACACATTATTTGTGCATTCTTAAGTGTATTTTCTGTGTAAAGGGCAGTATAATTCAAGAACAATAACTGTTAACGATAACTATAACTGTAAAGAACTATAACAATATCACAGAGGCACAATATTATTGGAATCACTTTCAGAACATTTTTATATCAACAATAAAAACACTGACGGTCAATCAGAATTCAAACTACATTACAGAGCCCGAGCATTTGAAGCATCATAACTTCAATGTTCACTTCTAATAAACAGAATGATATCGTCTGTTGGTGTGGACGCTAGTTATCTTTATAGTTATTGTTCTTGGTGTGAATGGGCCTCAAGTACTGTAATACTGCCAGTCAATCATAAACTGTAAAAAATGATATGATAAATACGTTATAGCAACATAATTTTTTTTTTAAAGTAATACAAGATTCAACTTATTTTTTTCAAGTCAGTTTAATGTACTTTAAATTGAAATGACTTAAACATTCAAGTTGATTGACAGCAACTTTTTTTTGTTACATTGTAGATGACCTCTAAATAAAAAATAAATTTAAAAAAGCCTTTTTATAGAATGAGTTGTAAAGTTGTCCAAATTGTAATTTTTTATGTTACTCTTGTTCTTGGAAAAAGTTATTTGGCACAATGTTTCGACTTTTTTCTAAACAGTCCTTCTTTTGTATAATTTAAACATCACGTAAAAGACAGGGTTTACCATTTATGGTAATGACAGGAGTTACACAGACAAAGAAAGTAAGCAATACTATCACACTAATCTCATGTTATATCATGAAGAATGTTTAAATCTTTTGGCCAGGCTTTAAAAACAACTTAACTTGTATTGAAACTCTTTGAATTTCACAAGGAAATCAGAAAGAGAGAGAGCCTGTCAATAACTTTTCTTAAAAGAGCTCTTTATTTGCACTCTGAGCAGGACTCCAAACAGACAAAAGCTCATTCTTTTTTCGAGTTAATTAACTTCAGCAGAACATTATAGATAATTCTTCCAATCACAATATGCAAACTGCGACAGACATGCAGAAGAAGGTCAAGAGGCTCCGAAACAAATAACTAGATGACTGGAAGACAGAGAGAGATAGAGAGAGAAAGGAATGTGATGAGATGAGTGTTTGTGTGTGTGCGCTAATGAGTTTTTCAATGCGTTCATATGTATGGTTGAAAAACCTCAGGTAATAAATTGTTGGTAAAGAGATTAAATTCTGGGCAGAACTGGGTTCTGGGTGTTATTACTTTGAAAGAGGCCTCAAGAGTGAGTGTCATTAACAGAACAGGCACAGAGAATCACCTCTCACATCAAGACTGCTCACATCCTCAAATCAAAGTAAAGACACAGAGCATGACTCAGAGCACAACTCTATTCAATGTGGCATCTATAAATAGAAAGTCTTTTGAATGGAACAAGATGGCAGAAATTGATGTCCATTTCAAAATTTCATGGGTAAGATTCCTTCTAAATTTTACCTCATGAAATCATCATGCAAACCGTAGGGCTGCAGTGGGTATTTTGGGATATTTTAAGCACATCAAATGTTTCGGAGAAGATTATATGGCGGAAAGAAACTGCAATCATATCTGGGTTTTTTTTGTTTTTTTGGCATCACATCATCTCATGTCCGAGTGGGATGGATATTTAATTCATGAAGTTCGAATTTAATTAATCAAACCCTAAAATGTTGAATTTAATTTCAAATCAGAATGAGAGAAAGATGGATTTAATGAATTGGTATAACAGAAGTGAAAAAAAAAAACATAATTTATCTTGACTAATTATGCCTAATTGACTAATACTGATATGCAGAATACATTTTGTTTCTGATTAGACCCATTTCTATAAATTACGTTCAGCACTGTCAAAACTATATACAAGGCATCAAAACAAATGTATTTTTTGATACAGCACCACAACATTTTTCCACATTGTTTTCAGAAGAGTGTAAAGACCAGAGAGCAAGGACACCGACAAGGTTGTTTTTCTTTCCTTTTATACAGCTTGTTCTCATCTTGTGCCCTGTTTTCACTATGTGCTTCCAAATCTCTACTATTACTAACACTTGTAAATCACATCTCACGTAGGAGGCAGTGCAATCCTTACAACCTGCAAACTTTCCATGTGTCTTCTAGTACATTACTTTCTTTTCCTGTTGGTCTCTGGAATTGCCAGTCTGCTGTAAACAAAGCAGATTTCATTACATCTATTACTAGTCATTCAGGTCTCAGCTTCATGGCCTTGACCTTGACCTGGATCAGACCAGAGGGCACTGCCACACCTGCAGCCCTTTCCACAAACTTCACTTTTTCACACACCCCTCGGCTGACTGGAGGTACTAGTCTGCTCATCTCCAATGAATGGTAATTTAATCCTTTACCATCTCTGTGTGACAACAGCTCATTTGAATCGCATGCAATTACTATTACCAGTCCTAAAAATCCACTGTTGTACGATAGATCCGATAGATCCCACTGACCTTGTTTTGTATCAGTCCATCCTCTCTTCCTTCTCTGATAATGTCACTACTACTAAAATGACTTACTACCACAACAAAATTAACAATTCCTCTGATTCTCGCATGCTTTTCAAAACCTTCTCCTCTCTTATTAACCCTCCTCCTCCTCCTCCTTCATCAACTCTAACAGCTAACACCTTTGCCACATTATTCATAAATAAAACCACCACCATCTGCAGTCTATTTTCCACACCACAATTTGACATGTGCATCTTAACAGCTAACACACACATTCTGCCTTCCTTCTCACCGCTCTCGGAGGCAGAAGTCTCCAAACTCCTTTCCAGTCACCCTACTACCTGTCCACTTGATCCTATCCCCACTCATCTCCTTCAAGCCATTTCTTCTTCAGTTGTACCCACACTCACTCATGTCATCAACACCTCTCTTCACACTGGTACTTTCCCCACAGCATTTAAGGAGGTTCGGGTAACCCCACTTCTTAAGAAACCCACTCTAAATACGAGTCGTCTTCAAACAAGTCTTTCTTGCGCAGAACAACCTCCTGGACAAAAATCAGTCTGGTTTCAAAAGCGGCCACTCAACTGAGACTGCATTGCTCTTGGTTATTGAAGCTCTGAGATTGGCAAGAACAGCTTCCAAATAATCAGTACTCATCTTGCTGGATCTGTTTGCTGCTTTTGACACAGTTAACCACCAGATCCTTCTGTCATCTGTCAAGACAAGGGGCATCTCATCAACCACACTCCAATGGTTCAAGTCTTGCCTCTCAGGTAGGTCCTTCAGGGTGTTGTGGAGAGGTGATGTCGCAACATCTAGGTACAGGGGTGCCTCAGGGCTCAGTGCTCGGACCACTTCTCTTCTTCATCTACATGTCATCACTAGGATCTGTCATTCAGAAACATGTTTTTTCTTATCACTGATATACTGATGACACACAACTCTACCTCTCATTCCAACCAGAGAATCTGATGGTAGCTGCTCGCATTTTAGCCTGCCTGACAGACATTTCTTGCTGGATGAAGGACAACCACCTTCAACTAAACCCTTCGAAGACAGAGCTTCTAATGGTCCCGGCCAACCCAACACTACACCACAACTTCTCCATTCGGCTAGGTTAGTCAACCATAACTCCATCCAGGACAGCCAGGAACCTTGGAGTTGTGATTGATGATCAGTTGAACTTCACAGACCACATTGCAAGAAATGCCGGTCTTGCAGATTTGCCTTATACAACATTAGGAGAATCAGGCCCTTCCTATCGGAGAATGCTACTACCATTCCTTGTCCAAGCGCTTGTTCTATCCAGACTGGACTATTGTAATGCTCTCTTGGCAGGCCTTCCAGCAACTGATCCAGAATGCTGCAGCAAGAGTGGTCTTTAACGAGCCAAAGAGAGCACGTCACACCTCTCCTCATAAACTTGCACTGGTTGCCAATAGCTGCTTGCATCAAATTCAAGGCACTGATGTTTGCCTACAGAACAACCACTGGTTCTGCACCCCTATACCTAAACTCACTACTTCAGACCTGTGTGCACTTCAGAAGCTTGCGTTCTGCAAGTGAACGGCGCCTTGTGGTTCCATCTCAAATAGGCACAAAATCACTTTCACGGACCTTTACCTGGTGGAATGATCTGCCTATCTCAACCCAAGCTGCTGAGTCCGTAGCCATCTTCAAGAAACTGCTCAAGACGCATTTCTTTCTGCAACACTTGACCCATTAATACTAACACTTACTATTCTATATCTATTCTAACACCTTGCTACGTGTTCTGTGCTAGACTAACTGGGGCTGGTCACAGCACTTGCATATTGCTGCCCTATTATTAGTTTGTAAGTTTGGATTGGTTGTTTTGGATAAAAGCATCTGCTAAATGATTAAATGTAAATGTAAATGTGGATGAACATATTTACATTGAATCTATTGATTACATATTGAGTAAATTGAAATATTTTATATGATGCTATTTTATATGTTATTGTATTTAAATGTATAAATGTATGTATAAATAAATAAAGAATAAAGTTAATTTATTATATATATATATTTATTATATATAAATTATTAAATATCATAAAAAAAATTTATATAGTAATATTATTCATTTATTTGGATTTAACTCTGTTTTAATTACTCTAAATTATATACAAACTTTTGCATCTGCTTTGCAACCTCAATTCAAATTCTGTTAATTTCAGGAATTGAACTAAAACTGCATTAGCATTCTCAATTAAATTCTGAGTGCTGGCTTTGTGTCAAAAAAAAAATGCCTCATAAATATAGTCTGGTGTGATATAAAAGGTAGAAAGGCAAGAGGAAAAAAAAAAACCTTTTGTGCAAGAAAGTAATAGGGAGAATATGTCAGACAATTAATATACCCTGTAAAGCAGTTTATAATCACCTCTGCTCCATCTCCTCCCTCTGTAGCTGACATCTGAGTGTTGGGTTTGTTTCTCCGATTTCATGCAGCACAATCCATTTCATTATCTCTCTTCTAGCAGATGTCATTGGGAAAAAAAACTGAATTACATTGTAAACAAACAAAAACTCATAAATATTTATTACACATCCATTATTGTGTATTGCTTTTATGGGTGATTTGTGTTTCTGTCTTCCTCCATCTTTCTTCTCACATCCATGTGGGTATTGTGACTCGAACCACTCAGGTTGTTTGATTGATGAGCTCCATTTATTTCTTCACAATTGCTAAGCAGGGCAATAGTGTTCAATATTCTCTCACCTTTTTTCTCTCCAAACTCTGTTGCCAGATTCATTTGGAGTTTGTACCTGTGAGAAACAGATTAGGCATCTGACCAACATCAGTATGGCACAGACTCAAACGGAGGCTGCATTCCCCTGATGGATCCTCCCACTCTGAAACACTGCAAAACAGTTTAACAGCTTGAAAGCTTACCAATGGCTGAAAGCTAAAATTACATTTCCAGAGAAGTTGATGCCAATTCCAGTTTGAAGTAAATCAAGATATTTGTACTTTATAGATATTTAGTTCTTTAAAAGGGAAAGAGAGCTATGTGAACAAGTCAGCAACCCCTACTGTAGGTTATGAGTTTGTTTCCCAGTGAAGGCATGAATTAAATCTATACTTTTATTACAGTGTATTGCTTTGGATAATAGTGGCTGCCACATGCATAAATGTGGTGCAGTAAAGAGAAAATAACAACAACAAGTGATATCCATTTAATAAGTTTCTTGCATAAGAAATAAGGTGAGCAACTGAATCTCCTGAAAAAAACTTCCTTGTAATCTCACATATCCCATCTAGATGTGTTTTTATCTAATTCAAAAACGTTTTTAATGGAAACAAACCAGAAATAAAATTTCAATATTTGATGAAAAATGAAAAGTAGAAATGTTGCCTTAGCAATTAAGTGAAATAACATGAGTGTAAGTTGAAGTATACTAAAATTACTGAATCTAAAACTGAAATAAAAAATATATATATTAAAAACCAAAAACTAATATAAAAGTGACAGAAGTACCTGAAATAAAAACAAAAATAAAATGATGAACAAAAACTGATCAGCTAATTCAAAATGAATTCTACAATACTATATAAATCATTCTAAAATAACACTAATTCAGAGTTTCAGAAGTGATTTCAACAATGTCTTAATGATACAAGTCTCTTGCCAAGATACCAGTCTGCAATTAAAAGTCAGATTTCAAAATAAACTAAAAGATTTCTTATTATATTCCCCTATCTGAGCTATGCTATATCCACATTCATTTTATGAATTTGTGCTGGTTCTATTTTTATTTCTTGTAGGAAATTTTAGGAGAAAGACCTGAGACAAAGTTGATACTTCAATAATACATAATTAAGAACTCCCGAGAGATAAAGAGCAACCTTTGAGCGGAAATATTTAATCGTCGCAACATCAATCTCACTTTTTGCAAAAAGCAACAAGTGTTTGTACACTGTAAACAAATATATGATCAATAAGTTATGACAACATATGTTTTTACATTTCTTGAACTGATAACAAAATAAGTTAAGCAATTTTCAGCAAAAATTATGTTGTACAAGATTCAACTCATTTTTAAGTCAGTTTAATGTGATTTAGGTTGAAATGATAACTTGTAACATCCAAGTTGATTGTACTTAAAAATGTAAGGCACCAACTTTTTTTTTTACAGAATTTAACATGCATGTGAACATGCAAGCCCAAAGACCAAGACCAACAAGTAAGCCAACGCATACGGCACATCTGATTCTGGCATTTGCGATCCATGGATGAATAACCTGTCATCTGAAGGGACAGAAAAGCATCATGAGTCATGCTGCTGGAGGTACGTCATTTCATTGACTGCTCCGAGCATCACAGATTGCTGCTTCTGGACCTCCTGTGTCACAGCCTTTCTCTGAGGCAGAAGAGTCACGTAATTGGATCAAGTGATGAGATCAATCACTGCTGTGTGAGAGCTGCTAACAGAAACACACACAAACAAAAGCACTCATGCTCATGCAGTAACACCATGTTTAAATCAATCAAATCGTCTCAAAATGAAAGAGAGAGAAAGAGAAGAAATGAGCGAGAAGAAATCAGAGATAGAAAAAGAGAGACTGGTTAAGGGCACTGCAAAGTGACAGTTCAATTCTGATGTACAAACAATATATGCCATTAAATTGTAAAAAAAAATATTATTAAAGCAATTTCAAATTTGAATATGTGGCAATGAGCATGAAGAAGAAAAAAAATAATAAGTTCAAGAATTCCTACATTGCAAAATAAAAAAACAAATAAATACATTCTTAATCAGTATAGTTTTCCAGTTAAAAAAAAAAACACACACAAACAAACTAACTAAACATCTTTACATTCCCTTAAAACAACCATACAAAAATGTTACATAACTAGTAAATCCAGAAGCTTTTATAGCTTTAACAGATTTTTTTCTTCTTTTTTTTTTCTTTTTTTTCCCTTTTTTTAAGCATAAATCTAACTTGCATGTTTAAGCCAATTTAACATTTTAAATAACCGTTTGTCGGGTCTTGGTGACAGTTTGTTGCTTTCTATCAGTGCAATGTGAATGAGCATTTAGTTTGAAGAACAATTAAAGGTGTGGTATAATGCCCTTTTCACAAGATGTAAAATAAGTATTTGATGTCCCCAGAGTGTGTATGTGAAGTTTTAGCTCAAAAAACCCCTTCAACAGCTTGCACTCACACAAACATGCACTGAAAATTTCAAAAACCTTTAGCCTTTTATGTTCAAACCGGATTCAGACAAAGATGGAGAGACTCAAGAAGAAGTGACAACATGTAGAATGCAACAGGACATATCTGAATGGTTAGTTGATGAATTTATGAAGCTTATGTGTAGTTATCTTCTAGTCATTGATTAGCATATTCTGTCTTGATAATCTATAAATCGTGTTCAGGGGGCGGGGTTTATGTAAATTCCAGGGTTGGTGATGTCACTAACCCTGGAGGAATGTCATGTAGTTCCTACCAGCCGTTTGTTGTAGTCCTTAAAAAGCAATTTCTTTAAAAGAAAATATCACCCTTTGCTTTGAACTTTGAGCGTCGTAACTTTGTAGATGTTGTTTATGCTCAAACAGCAACATTACACACTAACTAAAGTTTAAAAAAAGTGAAATCATAATCAACCACCCCTTTAAATAACCTTTGTTAAAAGTTTAAGGTTCTTCATGGAACCATCAATGCCAACAAAGAACCTTTATTTTCAAGAGTGTTCCTCTTTTAAAAGCTCCAGATGCAAATATTGATCCAACAGCCTTTCAACTCAGCTGATTAATCGGCTCATTTTACAGATATAATGTATAGGATGGGTTCGAAGCTCTCTAAGTTGAAAACAACACATAATGATTTTCATGAATCTTTTTGATTTTAACCTGCATGCCTCAGAGCAGCTTTAATGGATATGCCATTATCAAGAAAAGCAGCAGTACGAGTAAACAGAACACACTGCTGGCTGCTAGTGTGTTACTGTAATACAATTTGCTGTACAAATCACATTTTCACTCATTAATTCTTCAGAAGAGGTGGAAGCTTTGTTGCAGTGGTAGCACACATACTTGCTGGCTGCGCATAATGGGGCATTAACTCTGACAGACATTTGTAGCCATCAAGCAGCAACAGGGTGTTCATTAATTTTCAATGAGAATTTGGAGATTTGAAGCCAAAAAATAAAAGAGTTGAATGCTTAAACCTTGGGTCTAGAAACTAGAAAAAAAGAGGTTCACTCATGAGAGAAATGTCTGTTCTTGGGTTTTTTTCATTATATGATAACGAAATGCCAGATTCCCCTCCTCCCTTAATTTTTCTGTATAGCACACACATGTAAACAAGCACAAATGTAATGTACCTTATAATGTATGTGTGTGTGTGTGTGTGTGTGTGTGTGTGTGTGTGTGTGTGTGTGTGTGTGTGTGTGTGTGTGTGTGTGTGTGTGTGTGTGTGTGTGTGTGTGTGTGTGTGTGTGTGTGTGTGTGTGTGTGTGTGTGTGTGTGTAAGGTAAATATTGGACATAAATAAATTCTCTTCTTTGGAAGCCTGAATCAATTGAGCTATTAGAGTCCAGACGAACCTATGAGATTCATATGGACATTGTTAGTCATTCTTCACCTTCCATTGTTGATGTTTTATATGTAACGTGAAATTGGTCTTTTACTAAGCACATCAAGTCGACCTTTATGTTTTTATCCTTTATGAATCAACAAAAGTACGTGGGAAGAAAGATACAAGGCATGAAAGGAAAGCGAGATATTAGGATGAAAGAGAAAAACAGCTGAGTGTGGGGATGACAAAGAAACTCAAAATGAGCTTTTCATTCTTATTCTCTCTTATTTTTTTCCCTCTTTCTCTCAGTGATTGCTCTGTTCTTATCATCATTCATTTACAATGGTCCTTCTCTTTGGACAATACCAACATCTTCTGTTTTACGCTCCCAAAAAGAGCTTTTTAAAAGGGCTCTTTCACCCAGGGTTAAGGATCTCCTTATAAAACCTCAAAGTCACACAATTGCCACTTGAACACCGAACCCACTCATTTAACCCCCTTTTGATTATTCATAGTTGTTATGAGGATGAGGATGAGGATGAGGATGGGATGAGATTGGGGGGGGGGGGGGGGGGGTTTGGGGGGGGTCGTAGATGAGGTCCATCTATCGACAAGTTTCAGCATGATGTAATATGTAAATTACTCTGATACTAGTTTTAGAAAGTGATCTACATATTAATATATTCCCTTACCTGTCCAACTTGGGAATTGCTAAGTATTTTCTCCAACATCATATCTTTCCATCTTGTGTATGCCATATCGATGTGTAGGGGAGAGCGGGACACAACGTAACGCTACTTGGGGTTCAGAGTATTTATTTTTTCCCACATTCATTTCCCTCATGTCTAGTACAATTATGTATATATCATATACACTCACCTAAAGGATTATTAGGAACACCTGTTCAATTTCTCATTAATGCAATTATCTAATCAACCAATCACATGGCAGTTGCTTCAAATGCATTTAGGGGTGTGGTCCTGGTCAAGACAATCTCCTGAACTCCAAACTGAATGTCAGAATGGGAAAGAAAGGTGATTTAAGCAATTTTGAGCGTGGCATGGTTGTTGGTGCCAGACGCATTTTCACGCACAACCATTTCTAGGGTTTACAAAGAATGGTGTGAAAAGGGAAAAACATCCAGTATGCAGCAGTCCTGTGGCCGAAAATGCCTTGTTGATGCTAGAGGTCAGAGGAGAATGGGCCGACTGATTCAAGCTGATAGAAGAGCAACTTTGACTGAAATAATCACTCGTTACAACCGAGGTATGCAGCAAAGCATTTGTGAAGCCACAACACGCACAACCTTGAGGCGGATGGGCTACAACAGCAGAAGACCCCACCGGGTACCACTCATCTCCACTACAAATAGGAAAAAGAGGCTACAATTTGCACGAGCTCACCAAAATTGGACAGTTGAAGACTGGAAAAATGTTGCCTGGTCTGATGAGTCTCGATTTCTGTTGAGACATTCAGATGGTAGAGTCAGAATTTGGCGTAAACAGAATGAGAACATGGATCCATCATGCCTTGTTACCACTGTGCAGGCTGGTGGTGGTGGTGTAAAGGTGTGGGGGATGTTTTCTTGGCACACTTTAGGCCCCTTAGTGCCAATTGGGCATCGTTTAAATGCCATGGCCTACCTGAGCACTGTTTCTGACCATGTCCATATGACCACCATGTACCCATCCTCTGATGGCTACTTCCAGCAGGATAATGCACCATGTCACAAAGCTCGAATCATTTCAAATTGGTTTCTTGAACATGACAATGAGTTCACTGTACTAAAATGGCCCCCACAGTCACCAGATCTCAACCCAATAGAGCATCTTTGGGATGTGGTGGAACGGGAGCTTCGTGCCCTGGATGTGCATCCCACAAATCTCCATCAACTGCAAGATGCTATCCTATCAATATGGGCCAACATTTCTAAAGAATGCTTTCAGCACCTTGTTGAATCAATGCCACGTAGAATTAAGGCAGTTCTGAAGGCAAAAAGGGGTCAAACACAGTATTAGTATGGTGTTCCTAATAATCCTTTAGGTGAGTGTATAATATAAAATAATGCCATTTTTTAATAATTAAAAAAAAAAAATTTTTTTGTTTGACAACAAACACACCGGAAAACACAGCTATTACAACATAGTTCAAAACATAATAATAATTAATCATTTCTGAACATTGACTCTCAGTCTTTATTCTCTTTTTTCTCATGTTTTCTCAATAGAATTCATAAAAGTATAGAATAGAATAGCATTGTTCTAATAGGAGCTCATTTTAACGCAGTGTTACAAATGCTTCACCTGCGCAACTAGGATTTAAACCCGGCGAATGTCTTCTGCTAGTTAGCGAAGCATTAAAGAACTATATCAACTGTTAAATAACAGATTGGAGATTAAAATTATATCAGATTTGTCTAATTTTAAATAAACACAAAAAATAGAGATGAAAAATTAACATACAGTAAGTAAGAAGTTTACTTTTGCTATGGTTAATTAAATGTTCAGTGATATCTTCCAAAGATAATTTAATTTTTGCGCAATTTTTTCTCTATGTAGTGTTGATATGGCAACTAGTAAAGACATTAGGTTGCATCATGCTAGCATGTGTGGAAGTATTTAAAACAAGGGTGTTATAACTAGCCCTGCGTTAAGTTGTGCACAACTCTCCCCTATGTTTGTTTTTTTGTCTTTGTCAGACTTTCTGTCTTCAGACCTTTTCTGCTTCTTTGGCCAATGACTTCTACTGAATGTGCCTATATCCAAAGAACAGACAAATATTGCTAGTTTCTTCATGTATTTGTGCTTCATTTGTGAAAATAGTTCCAAACGAAGTCAAAGCACAGTGTCTCAACCAGCCTGATCTCACGGCAATTCGTACGAATTCTACGAGGTGGCTAATTCGTACGAATTCATACGACCTCACTCGTACGAATTCGTACGATTTTTGCTAAATCGTACATATTTTACGAATTGCCCAATTCGTATGAATTCATACGAATGACCAACCCCTGACCCCGCCCCTAAACCTACCCATCACGTGGGTTTAGACAAATCGTACAAATTCGTACGAGTGAGGTCGTACGAATTCGTACGAATTAGCCACTTTTTTATCACTCGTACGAATTCGTACGAATTGGTCATGAGATAGCGTTGTCTCAACAGACAACTGTGGTGTTCCATTCCTGAATGAATCAGTGGTTTTAAACTAAACCCATTCAAACGAAACAGAATGTTTCACTGTTGAATGAATGCTGATTAGCAAATCCATGCCTATTCACATTTTTAAAACATAATGAAATATTGTACAAAGTGTACCTGTTCAGTCATGTTCCCTGCACAAATGCTTCGTTCGAGATGTCTTTGTCCTGCACAGTTCTCTTTGAGCATTACATGGTAGATGTAATTCTCTGAAGGGTACTAACTGTCCCTAAGTGACCATTAAACATAAAGTGCCTTTCCTCAGGAGTACAAGCACTCTACACCACACTCCAAACATCTGGAGATCAACACATCTACCAGCACATGAAGTGCAATCAGCAGAGCAGAAAAAAGCAAAAGAAAGTTCAGTCTTGTATCGCTTGTTCAGGACAGAGAGATTTCTGCTGTTAAAAGCAAACTTCTGTGATATTTGCATTGTCTTATCTCAAGCCACAAATATTTATATTATGTGGTTTTATCTTCAAAGACCACCTCATTTCATTTGTCATTACATGCAAATACTTCTATCACAACACACCAGTCAGTAAGTTTCTGTTTTATGCACAGTTCAATATTCAGTTCTATGCACTTCTTAAAATTCAGTCCTCATTCAAAGATAATGCATGATGGAATAAAGGGACATAAAAGAGCATTGTGAGAAATGATTATAGTTTTGACATAGTAGCAGAGCAAAATTTGCAATCTACATAAGAGGGAGAGAGCTGTGTAAAAGTTTTTTAACAACTTGAGTACCAGCATAACAATTTGAGTGAATTGTTGGATTAAAACTATGCGCAATTTGAGAACTTCCATCAGATTTAAAGGAACAGTTCACCCAAAAAGTGATCATTCTGTCATCAAATACTCATCCTCATCTCATTCTAAACCTGCACAACTTTCTTTCCTTTGTGGAACATAATATATACATATACATATAGTATGTAGTACTAGTATCATTTGGCAGTGTGGGCAGGTGCAAACCCTGCTGGAAAATGAAGGAAGCATGAAGTGCTCTGAAAATGTCCTGGTAGACAGCTGCGTTGACTCTGGATTTAATAAAGCACAGTGGACCAAAGTCCTCTTTTCTGATGAGAGCAAATTTTGCATCTCATTTGGAAACCAAGGTCCCAGAGTCTGGAGGAAGAATGGAGAGGCACACAATCCAAGATGCTTGAAGTCCAGTGTGAAGTTTCCACAGTCTGTGTTGGTTTGGGGAGCCATGTCATCGGCTGGTGTTGGTCCACTGTGCTGTCCACTCAACGCAGCCGTCTTTGAGGACATTTCCAGGACATTCAGCAGACAAGCTTCATGGAGATGCTGACTTCATTTTCCAGCAGGATTTGCACCTGCCCACACTGCCAAAATAACCAAAACCTGGTTCAATGACCATGGTATCACTGTGTAATTACTGTGTGATTTCATGTAATATTCAAATTTTTTGAAATCCTGTTTTCGTGGGTTTTATGAGCTGGAAGCCCAAATTATGTACAAATAAACAACTAAATACTTGAAATCGTTTAAGTTGTGGGCCCTGAATAATCTATGGAAGTTTAACGTTTTGAATGGAATTATGGAAAGAAATAAACTTTTCCATGATATTCTAATTTTTTGGAAATGGTCTGTATATATATATATATATACTGTATATATATATGGTATGTCATCAGTTGTTTCCAAGCCCTTTGAAGTTCTCAGCTCCCTCCAGCTATGAAAACCTTACTCAAAGTTCAATCTCTTGCTTCTTACTTCTCTTGACTTGTCATTTTCTGGTCTCTTTATCCTCTTTCTTCCTTTTAGGATGTTGTACAAAAACTGCTTCAAGTTCATGTTCTCAGTGTTCGGCTTGCCATATGTGACCCTGGACCACAAAACCAGTCACATCATGTCACATGGGTATATTTGTTGCTATAGCCAACGATACATTATATGGGTCAAAATTTATCGATTTTTCTTTTATGACAAATATCATTAGGATATTAAGTAAAGATCATGTTCCATTAAAATATTTTGTAAATTTCCTACCGTAAATATATATAAAAAAATTATTGTTGTGAGTGGATGCAGCACAATCGCGAACATAAATGGACAACTTTAAAGGCGATTTTCTCAATGTTTAGATTTTTTTGCACCCTCAGATTCCAGATTTTCAAATAGTTGTATCTCGGCCAAATATTGTCATATCCTGACAAACCATGCATCAACGGAAAGCTTATGTATTAATGTATAAATCTCAATTTAAAAAATTGACACTTGTGACTGGTTTTGTGGTCCAGGGTCACTATTATTTTGATTTTCCGCTGTGATACTTGCCATAAAATAATTGTTAGGAAGAAAGTCCCCCACAAGCTTTCTGATTTACTAAACAAATATTTTTTTATTTGTGTGATTGCTTTCAGAGAGGAGGATTTTTTTCTGCATTCCATTCCAAATCGCATGCAGAATGCTGCCACAAAATACTTCCTACTAAAATAGATTATCGCTGTCTTCTAACAACAGCGGTAGGGCTACACATTTTGTGATCAATCTGTCTAATGAGTTTTCTTATTCAATCAAATGATTTATGGCCAGAAGTTACATGTGTTTTATCAATTTGATGGTTTGGATTGTATCAGTCCACACAAAGGCCAGTTGCAGATCTAATATTAGCATGATGACAGTGATGTAGCTGTAATAATGGAGAAGGTGCTCTGCAGTTTAAAGGAAAGATGCTGTTTGTTTCTGATTTATGAACAGGTGCCGTATAGCACACTAGAAAGGAAGGGAAGTGTCTTGAAGCTGCAATTAGCAAATGAGATTCTCATCCAGAGCATCTAATGCATTTAAATGCTGGTGGAAAAAAATAATCGCAACACTAATTGATCAATCAATCGATCAATCGACCAATCAATCAATCACAAGAATAAGATGAAAATAAGAATAATAATTTTTTTATATATGTTTGCTATGAAATGACAGTGAAAATGTATTTTATTCCATCTGCAATAATTTTTTTTTTTTCATGTCAAGACCCCTGAATTCACCACACTGTTTTCAAGCACACAAACGCATCCTTGACCTATTTCATTAAGCCGGTTTCAGTGGCTACTTTATTCACTTGGTGAAGTAAATGAAGTCACTCCCTCAAATCTCTTGCTCCAAATAAAAGCAGTAAACATTGAGAAGCATTTTAGAGGTGAAATTGCCAGGCTTTTGCTGCCAAACTTTAAACATAAAAACTAAATTAACTGTGGTTGGATTAAAGATAACCTTCTCAGATTTTTTTTAATCTAATAGGCCAAACTACAGTATTCTAATTTAAATGTTCCTTTCATGATATAATCACAGCTGCCTTATTTTTTTCTTTTTTTTTTCACTGAACAATGACAAAAACAAAGGCGTGCTGAAGACAGACGTCAACACCTGCAAACCTCCAGCTTTTACTTGTCACCTGCAGAGTAATTGAAGGGTAGACCTACTGTTTCCTATGGAAGCTTGTTTCCGCCACAAAATAAAAAAATAAAAAGATAATTGCGACTTTTTATCTCACAATTGCGAGTTTACATCTCGCAATTCTGACTTTATTTCTCAGAATTGCGAGATATAAAGTCAGAATTGCGTGAAATAAAAGTCAGAATTCTGAGATATAAAGTCAGAATTCTGAGATATAAAGTCAGAATTGCGAGATATAAAGTCGCAATTGCGTGTTATAAAGTCAGAATTGTGAGATATAAACTATTCTAAGGTAAAAAAAAAAAAAGTCCGTCTTTTTTTTTCCCCTTAGAATTGGACTTTATATCTCAGAATTCTGACTTTATATCTCAGAATTCTGACTTTATATCACGCAATTGCGAGATATAAAGTCAGAATTGCATGATATAAAGTCGCAATTGCGTGTTATAAAGTCAGAATTGTGAGATATAAACTATTCTAAGGTAAAAAAAAAAAAAGTCCGTCTTTTTTTTTCCCCTTAGAATTGGACTTTATATCTCACAATTCTGAGAAAAGATGTCAGAATTGCGAGATATAAACTCGCAATTGCGTGATATAAAGTCAGAATTCTGAGATATAAAGTCAGAATTCTGAGATATAAAGTCAGAATTCTGAGATATAAAGTCAGAATTGCGTGATATAAAGTCGCAATTGCGAGAAAAAAAGTCAGAATTCTGACTTTATAACACGCAATTGCGACTTTATATCTCGCAATTCTGACTTTATATCTCAGAATTCTGACTTTATTTCACGCAATTCTGACTTTATATCTCAGAATTCTGACTTTATATCTCGCAATTCTGAGAATTTAAGTCAGAATTGCGAGATGTAAACTCGCAATTGTGAGATAAAAAGTCGCAATTATCTTTTTATTTTTTTATTTTGTGGCGGAAACAAGCTTCCATAGTTTCCAGAAGTGATGTGCCCTTTAAATGTCAAAAATTCTTAATTAATTAGATGCAGCATTAAATCTAAAGACCTCAGAAAAGAAGAAATGATCAGCTACAGAAATGTGAAACATTTCACCAAGTGAATAAATGTCACTAATATATTACTCAAAGTACTCATAGAGCAAGTATTCAACTTAAAGTGCTATACAATATATCCCTGAGTGGTGGACTGTTGGCTAGGGTTAGGGTTCTAAATCACCTCCTCTCCATCGTCTCCTGTATGATCTTTAGTTGATTTAGAGTAAAGTAGTTTAACAGGTAATGTAGTGGTGCATCTCACATCTCAACAGTTCAGTTGTGTGGGCAAATGAAAAAGAAATACCCAATTCACCAAATGTAACCAAAATGAATTATTCATGCCACCAGTAAACTACTCAGGGGGAGGAAATGCCAAATGCCATCATTCAGACAAAGGGAGTCAAAGAGCAAAGGCAACCCTAAGCTAATGTCTGTCTGAGGGAGATTTATTTATTCATTCATTCAGAGGACAGGACAGAGAACAACCAGGGGAGACAGACAAAAGTGTTTATATTTATAGTCCTTTATGTTGTAGCATTTAACACATGTGACCATGAAAACAGAGGATAAAGCCAGTGTTAGTCATGCTGATTCAAAGATTCATTGCACCCGCAGACACTGCCTATTGATTTAATTTCATTATTTTTCTATATAATTGCTTTAATTAATTAACAATTTAACAAGACAAAACAATAAATTACTTACTTAATACATTTCTTAATAAATTATTTTCATCTGTACTACATGCTCTGGGCTTGCTTATTTTGAGGGACGTATAAAATGGGTAACACTTTATTACGGTGGTCCACTTTAGACATTCTACTAACTATAAGTAACTCTGCAACCACAAGTCAACTAACTCTCATACAAATATCTGCTAACACTTTGTTTTGATGGTTCTCCAACATTCTACTGGCTAAGTAACTTTGCAACAAGATGTCAACTTCACTAACCCTAACCCTAACACCACTTGGGTGGTGACACCAAATATTGATTTGATTTAGTTAATAGAAATTAATTGATGAATAAAATCTATTTATGACATTACTTTTGAAAGCATCCTCACTTTACAGCATTTTTAACTAAGTGCCTAAAACGTTTCTCAGTACTATAGCTTTGCAGGAATGTTTCTTCAAGCGTTATTTCTTCATGTAATCACAGACAGGCTCAATGATGGTGAGATCAGATCTCCGTGTGGAGCACCGACTCCGTGTGCATATAAAAATCTCACTAGGTTATTACAATAAATGGAAAAAGGAATGTTTGGAAATGTATGATGTATCCTACTGACACACTACAGCTAAAGATACTGTAACTGGCTTAAAACCTTATTTGAGGGGTGAAAACACTAACAGGCCTAAGACTTTTGCACAGTATATGCAAGATAATGTAGTTTAGAAACCATTGTAAATTAATAACTAATTGCTATTAATGTGTTTTTTGTACTTTTGCTTGGTGAGTGGTTGTGAGACTCAGTGAGAATCAATGAGATTTTTGTGGCAATGAAAATTCTGTATGCATGTAGAAATTCATCATTCACAAATGGCAGATAATTCGACTTCCCTGATAACAAATTTCTTGTTAATTTCCTGTTCAAAGACTGCTTAAAAGAGAACAAGATATTTATAGCACAAAATAAGTGCTTTAAATATTTCTTATCTTATGGCAATTACTTTTATAGCTATGGATGAATGACCCACAGATAAATTCTTGTTTTTTATCTCAATGACCCTTGAAATGCTCCCTCTCTTAAATTGGATTTATTTTGGCAGTAACATTTAGTGCAAACCAGGAGGTCAAGGCTCACTGGCCAGTTGGAGAAAACAATAGAAAACACAAGGCCATTTATAAACACAATAAATATGGTCAAATTCCCACATGTATTTAATCCTGGAATCAATTGATATGCACTACACAACGACATTTATGAAATCCACATCATGCACAGAAAAAGCAGCACAGTGGGTGCATATACCCCTAGTGAAAATAGTAAACCTCTACAGTCTGCATTTCACTGAATTCATCATGTTCTTTCCACTCATTTCTGCATTTCTTTGTCAAGACTTCTCAAAAACGAGTTTTATCAAGTGGGCCTTTCTTGAGTGCAACATGCTTCTTCGTTGACCAGAGAAAATCCTCTTTAAGGTTGAGACAAATTCTTGCACTCTGCTGTTGGGCTACTAATGGTCCTGCACATATAAAGTGCAAATTATATTTTTGCTGATGTCTTACCAGCGCAGTGCTCAGTTATTGAAAGGGTTTTTGATGAAATGGACTTTTATAAATAGTGAAAGCCACCATGATGTTGTTCCTGTCTTGTGTTCCCCTTGTCTTGTGTGGATTTTTGTCATTTCCTGTCCTGTGCCATGTTTTGTAGTCCTTTGTAGTTTTTCTTGTTTATTAGTCTCCCCAGGTGTTTCTAATTAGCCACGCCCCTTTTTTATCTTGTTTAGCTTGTTTGCCTGTGTATTTAAGCCCTGTGTCTAGTTTCAGTCTTTGTGAGTTCTTGATGTTGTTTGTTGGTTGTCCTGTTCCCGAGTCCTGTTCCCGAGTCCTGTTCCCGAGTCCTGTTCCCGAGTCCTGTTCCCGAGTCCTGTTCCCGAGTCCTGTTCCCGAGTCCTGTTCCGTCAAGTTTTGAGTTTGTTTAAATAAAGTGTGCTGCACATGGATCCTGCTTCCTCCTATGTTTCAACCGCAACGTTACAGATGTCCCTTTCTACAATATTAAAAGGCTACGAGCAGGTAAACATATACACATGAGATGCAGTGCATGAGAACGGTCATACAGTGCATACCACACTAATTCACAGATCAGAAATATAATACAATATGCCTGCCATAGTCTCAGAAAACATTTTAATGGTGCATGACACTTCAGGGGGAAATTAGAGCTCCCATTGGGAACCTTCCTTTCAACTCAGTTATAACCAATAAATTACATGTTGGCGACACAGTGACAAATGTTCAAGAAATCAACCATTCTCAAAGCCAGAGATGGATGTTTTGAAGAAATTTGAATCTTAATAAGTGGACCTATTGTGAGAACCTATTGTGATTTACTTTTAAATTGAGAAACACTTTTGTAGTCTTCTTGAGTTCTGGCTAATTCTGAAAATATGTTTCACACCTATGTTTTCCCATCCATGCCAAAAGGGAAAGAGGCACTTATGTGAAGTTGAGTAGAGTGTATTTGATTCATAATAGGATGTACTGTAATAATGATGTTTTAAAAATAATGAATGCATGTAAAACCAACCACATGTAAAAGCAGTAAATGAGCAAAGCCATATTTCTGTCATTACAACTCTCTGGAGATTGGGATTGGTAGAGTTTGGCATGGTAATAGATACGGCAATGTTAATGTATATGGTCTCGGCTGAATAGATCTGCCACGCTGCTGCTGCAGAGCAAGTATCGAAACTTGCTATTGGCAATAAATTCACAGACATTGCTGTGAGCATGTAAGACATGCTGCTGCTGCTTCATATGTAACATGAAATAACCCCCATAGTAGATCTATACAGGTGGAGCTGGGGAAGTTGGAGGGTTTCAGCTACAGACTGCTGACAGCAACTCTACCGGTATTAGTCTGAATGTTGAGCCGCAGCTCATTGGACGCTGGTGCAACAACAACGAATCAGCTGTGCTATGTAGATAATGACGTGTTTGCACCATCTAGAGTTTCATGCCAGAACTATAAACTACAACAGCAGGCAAAGTTTCTGCTGTGTAAAAAAACTCAGGCTCTATACAGAAAATCAAGTAATTACTCTACTTTTAATAACGGCCATAAATTATAAAATGGTTATCAGGATGGGCCATTGAGAATTATTACAAACTTGATCACTGTAAAATCTAATTAACATGAGAAAGGGGGTCACATTTACATCCAAATGGTAATTAATCTACACAGAACTGAGCCAAACCACAAAGTGTAGCTAAAAACTGCCTAAAGCATCTGGATTCAGATTTAGTGAACTGAAAGTGCTATAGACAGTCTCATAGGGCAAGATGGATGCAATGAATGGGACATTAACTAACAGGTTAAAATGAATGCTGTATCTTTGTTTTCTTTCTTTCTTTCTTTCTTTCTTTCTTTCTTTCTTTCTTATCGGTTTTTATTATCTCATCTATTTTTGAAATATTCTTGGTTTGGTTTGTTTTTTCTTCTTCTTCTGTTTGCTTCTGCATGATTTATGATTGTGGGAAACAAAAAAGTTATCACCAAAGAGGAGAAGGAGAGGGAGGAGAGTGCTAACCTCAGGAGTCATGGTTTTATGTAAAAGCCATGATGAAAGAAAGCACAAAAATAACAACATTTGGCAAGCTATCTTTCAGAGAGGCAGTTTCTTAGTCTTAAACTGGATTTAACATTTTTGGTTGTAATTGTAGAAATCACTTCTGACAGTTCTAATAACTACATCCTAACATCATATCTGTGACATTTAAAGTAATATAGTTAGATAATCATTAGACATCATTATAATTGTGTGCTTGGGGCATGGATTTCAATGGTGAGACTTTTGTTTTTGTAATCAGGCTCTAAAATTATATAAAAAAATGGATTTCGATTTATTGGCCAACATATCGGTTATCGGCTTTCAAATATAAAGAACTATCGGTGATTGTGTGGTGATTGATATCTGTTAGGTTTTTTGTTTTTTTTAACCCTATTCACCTGGGGTGTTTGCATAAATGCTTAATACTTTTCTTTTAAGTACAACTGGGACAAACATAGATAATGTTAACTTACTGACGCTATTTTCAGTTTTGTTATTTTGTAATAATAATGTGCATTAGAACATCACTTATAGTTTTAACTCAAATGTTGTATATGCTAAGATAAGTGAAGCATTCAATTCAAATAATTTCCAACAAACTGCTATGGTGTGCTAGGCTAATGGTGTGCTAGAGCATTTTGAAAAATGGGCATACATAAAAACATGATTTACATTATGTCAACTAATGAAGATGGGATTAGGAAGGAGTTCAACTTCATCCTCCTTGTGACAGCCAGAATTAGAGGCAGGTGGTGAAGAGATTTATATAATCAAAGGACATTCAGAGACCATTATTCTGGAGACAAGAGACAGAGCTGACGAAAGAGATCACAACACTGAGAACAGTCTGATGGCAAATGCCTACTTATTTCCAGCAATTACCTGATTCATGACAGCCTTGATTCATAAAAACATTGTCTTCATTAAACTTCATTTCACAATGATAGACAGTTATTCTATAGAATTAAATGCCATTGACCTTTAAACATTTTCATTTTTGTTTCATCTATGGGTCATTAATTATGGTAGCACTTGCAGACAGAAGTCAAATTAATAAATTAATATGCCTTCATTATTTATATCCAAATAATATTCAAATGTTATTCTAGACATACAAACACACCAGTCACACAGTCACGACACAATCTGTACAACTAAAATCCGAGAGATGCTTCTGGAGGTTCCCGTCACGAACAAGATTACAAAAGAAGCCCTCAGATACCGCACTGCCTACTTTACTTAATTCCTCTTCTGATTGGTCAATCACGCCATTTAGCAGACAAATATTTCTAAATTATTACACTTGACCAATCATCCAGGAAACCTGTTTACTACATTGCTGGGCGCCTGTTTTGTATTTCTACTGTCTCATCAATGAGATAATATAATAATTTCTATAAAAAACTCATAATTTTCAGACTTTTTCATAGTCATAATTTTTACTATGACTGCATCCGAATCACATACTTCCCTATTATATATTAGGCGAAAAACAGTGTGACAAAAGAAGTACGTCCGAATTCACAGTACTCGGATGGCCTACTTCTTCCGGCGAGATTCTGAAGCCTGCATATGATGGACACTTTACTATCCCATGAGGCCACTGGAGAGGATTTGTGAATGGCAGTGAAGCGACACAACTGACGCTTGTCTGGCATATGATAATAACAGCATGGCGAATGTTGTACGTCTAGATTACATTCATACTACACACTCATACTACATAGAACATAATTCTTTAGCAGTCTTGAAATAAGTACATATTCAATATAATTACCTACTCAGGATAGTATGCGATTTCGGACGCAGCCATTTTTTTCAATCTACTCAAGCCGAGAACTCAAGCCTGATACCTTAATTTTTAAGTAGCCAAAACTAAAGTGGAGCAAAAGGGACAACCATTGATGAGTAGGTACAGATTTTTATTTATTTATTTATTTTACCATTTATAATTCCGTTACAACTTAAGAAAACACTGAAAATTCATAAAGTGGAGTAGAAATGACAGGAACAAATTGGATGGAAAAATGGAGACAAAAATGCTAGAAAATAATCATTAGCCTATAATATTTTACACTGTAGCCAAGGAAAATGTAAAATCAGCATCCAATGTATTTTAAAACCAGTTGGTTTATGCTTAAATTCAGGACATTTCAATAAAGCAGTCAGAACTGAGACTCAATAAATGTGTTCAAGGTAGCTCAGCCTCACAATAGAAATACACCAATCGTTAAATGGCACTGCGTCATTGCTCAAGGTTTGCGTTCATAGCTACGCCTCCTCATCATATAAAAGCGTCTGGACATCTCGCTTTCACAGACCTGTGAGAGTAAGTTTAGAGCAGTGGGCAGCACTTCACCTGCTTTACGCATAGCTCCTCAAACGTACAAATGTGAAACACTTTGCAAGGAACGCGCTATTAATTTGGCACTCGTTTTTATTATGTGTTGATATTTAACGACTACCATGGAGGTTAATACTACGCTACCAGGGCGCAACTTCATAGACTTGCGCATCTTAACGCAGAAACTTCTCTCTTTGGCGAACCGGTCTCAGCCATTTCTGGACAATGAAACGGAGCACGTCTCCGAAGATGATTTGGACGTGAATACAAACATCTATTCTAAAGTTTTCGTCACTGTGATTTATGTGCTATTGTTTGTAATCGGCTGTTTGGGGAACTCGATCACCCTGTACACACTTCTCACGAAAAAATCTCTCCAAAACCTCCAGAGTACGGTGCACTATCACCTGGCGAGTCTGGCCATATCCGACCTGCTCATCTTGATCCTCTGCATGCCCATCGAGTTATACAACTTCATCTGGGTTCATCACCCGTGGGCTTTTGGGGAGGCTGTTTGTAAAGGGTACTACTTTCTGCGGGACGGCTGCTCGTATGCGACGGCGTTCAATATCGCCAGCCTGAGCGTGGAGCGCTTCATGGCCATCTGCCACCCGTTCAAGGCGAAGAGCATCATGTCGCGGAGCCGCACCAAGAAACTCATCAGCGCCATGTGGATCGCCTCTTTTCTCCTGGCTACTCCGATGCTTTTCACCATGGGACAGCGACTGGTGAATGATGAATTTATATGCACCACAATCGCGTCCCCGATAACTGCTAAAACCGTTCTACAGGTGAGCGCGCACAGCTCTCTTTCCTTGCTTGCAACGAGTGGATTATTTCCATATATTTCTGTATTGATTTGGTTATAGCTTGTATTGCGTTGGATTATTATTTTTTTCTTATAATAGCTACTACAACCAAAAGTGTCTTTATCATAATTAAGGAATAACCTGTTGCGTAGCGTCGCTGGTTAATACCTAATAATTTTTAAAGGAAAATTGTCAACATCCAACACGAATTTCAACATTGTAAATAGTGTGGGCTTAGTTTTTCTTTTCTTTTCTTTATTTTTTTTATTATTTTTTTTTTTGCTAATAAAAAAAATACTCAGAACTTTTGATAAATAATGCCGTTCCACATGAGAGAAAGATATCTGATAACTGATATTCATATATCAGTTTTCAAAAATAATAATAAAAATCTTGTTTTATTCTTTATGGAGATCGCTCCCTCGTGGGCAAGATCACGTGACCAGCAGCATCACCGACTACTAATAAAAAATAGTAATGATGATAATTATAGTAGCTTTTACTTTATAAAGTGCTTTCAATGCAATTTACTGAACAAAGCATGGTATCACTTTATTTCGATGGTCCACTTTAAACGAAAAATTTCAGTTCAACATTGTAAAAAGTGTGCATTCAGATTTTTTTTTTTTGGTAATAAAAAAATACTCTCAACTTTTGATAAGCAATAGGCTCACGTGAGATGAAGACTTAATGCCTATCAGTTTAAAAAAATAATAACAATACAAATCTTGTTTTATTATTTATGGAGCGGATTGCTCTCTCATGGGCAAGATCACGTGACCAGCAGCATCACAGCTACTAAAAAAAAAAAAGGATGATGATGATAATAATAATAATAATAATAATAACTTTTACTTTATATATTGCTTTCTATGGAAGCTTATTTCTGCCACAGAATAAAAAAAATAAAAAGGTAATTGCGACTTCTCACAATTCTGATAATTCTGTATTTGCAAGTTTATATCACGCAATTCTGAATTTAGAACCTGCAATTGCGAGTGAATTGCGAGATGTAAATTTGCAATTGCGAGAAAAAAGTCAGAATTGTGAGATAAATAGTAGCAATTACCTTTTTTATTTTTATTCTGTGGTGGTAACAAGCTTCCAGACAGGTTTCAAGGTAATTTACTGTACAAAGCATTATATAACTTTATTACGAAAGTCCACTTTAGACATTTCCTAATTTTAGGTAACTTTCTTAACTAACTACCTTTTAACTATAACTGGATGTTGACGCCATCCCGACATCGGGTTCTGACGTCAATCTGACGTCAAGTTCTGACGTCAGCCGACTTTCATTTCCAACCAAAATGCAACCCCTGTAACCAAAATCATCCCCTTACTGACGTTACTACTTTCTACTCAAGGACCTTGAATGAAATGTAGTGAAGTAAAAAGTATGATACTTGTCTTTCAAATGTAGTGAAGTTAAAGTAAAAAGTTTCCAGAAAAAATAATACTCATGTAAAGTACAGATACTCAAAAAGTGTACTTAAGAACAGTACTCAAGTAAATGGACTTTGTTACGGTCCACCTCTGACTACGTCAACTTATTCTACTAACATGAACCCTAACAACCTATACTAACACTAACCTGACAGTCTACTAATAATCTAATGAGAGTTAGCTGACATGTAGTTGCAAAGTTACTTATAGGTAGTAGAATGTCGAAATAAAGTGTAACCCAAAGGGTTAAAAAAAAACACCATCTAAACAAAACAAGCAACTAATCAAACCACAATTTGCATACTACAGACACAACACAACAACCATACCTGTGTAAACAGCATTGCCTAAAATGATGGAATGGATTTTGTACGATCCACCAATATAGAGGCAGAATAGTCTCAATTATAATTCACGCAAAAAACATGATTCACACATGCGCAGACAATTTCACATGCATGAAACCTAATTCACGTACACACAAAAATATGTATTCACAAAAAGCAATTCACATGCGCAAAATAAAATTATATATTCATTAAAATACATTTCACAAATGTAAAACACAATTCGTAGATATACAACTGTGCACAAAAACCTTTGAATGTTTAAAATGTACGAGTTTATCCTTGAATGTGAATGTGCAAATCGTTATTTGTTTGGATTTGTGTGTGTGTGTTTTCGAGACTTTCCTGGCAGCCTCCTACACAGATGAGTCGTACTCTTTAGCCAATCAGATTTAAGCTTATCAACTGACCAATCAGTATCACGTGAGGGCGGGCCTACCTGCATGTTACGTCATCAGCTGTCGACCAGTTCATGGCTGAGCAGAGGTATGTGCAGTTGATCGGTTCATTTCTGTGTGTTTACTGAAGTTAAAGAAGTTCGAGATCAGTTGAAGCAATAGTTTATTAACTGCTGTTTAGTCCACATGTGAACATAAACATTTATTTTTAGCATTGATGGATTTTCATGTCCTGTCCACCCATAGGCGTATTTTGCGGGTGGGACGGGTGGGACATGTCCCCACCACTTTTTGCTAAGGTCGATATTGTCCCCACCACTTTTGAAACATCTCGTGGCACGAATGTACCAATACAAATAAATAAAACATCTCCAGTTAACTAGCAGAGCATTCATTTTGTTCGTTTGTTAAATAAGAGGCGATCTAGCGTTGTTTTTTGTGTGTTTTGTGTTTTTTAAGTGATCAAAGTGCTCGTTGCTGTTGCGATCAGTGGCGCGATCAGTGACGCGGATACTGTGTTCTCTTGTGGCTCGCGCACAGTCTTCACTCGGACGCACGCTTCAATCCGTTGTGGAGACTCTCTATTAGTTCCGGTGAAATTACAAAACAAAATGCACACAAACGGGTCCCTGCCAGATATACAACCACTGATAAACATAATCGGTTTTGATGAGAAAAAAAACCCTATACGAGTGCGGATTAGAACCCAGAACCTCTGACACGCCTGGCAAAAGCCTGGCACACTTAAAATAGTCGGGTCTATGCATTTATTCACGTGAAAATTATTGTACATACATCTGATTTATGATTTATCATTGTGTTAGCAACTCATTAAAATAGGTCTATTCACTAGTATTTAAAGAACAATCTCGATGAGGCCAGTGCTTAGAGAGCTAGGGTGGGTATTGACCACAGATCATTGTTTTGCAATCATTAGCATGATTGTTGTAGCAGTGAGAGCTGTCTGTACCTGCAGCTAAAATACAACAAAACAAGCATAATTCTTTATTTTTGACACAATATGGGACATGATTACCACAGCACTTGCTTACATCAGTAAATAGATCATAAACTATTGCTTCAACTGATCTCGAACTTCTTTAACTTCAGTAAACACATAAATGAACCATTCAACTGCACATACCTCTGCTCAGCCATGAACTGGTCGAAAGCTGCGTGAATTATAATTGAGACTATTCTGCCTCCATACACCAGTGCCAGACACTTCAAATCGAATGTGTGTGAGATGAAAATAAAATGTTCAAACAAGCAGTCAAACGTAAAATTTGACTGACCAATTTGAATTTGAAGTCCAAACAGCTTACCAAGCACACTTTTAAAATGCGCTAATTTTACCTCAAGGAGCTATTTCTGTGTAAATAAGGATCTGATCATAAAAAAATAACTTTTGCTGGTTTAAACTAATGCAGTGGATTAATTCAGTTGAATTGAAAACATTTTGCTGTGTATTTTATTCTAAACCACAAGAGCAGTGGGTAAATTAATTAATATGTATTATGCCCCTTTGATTCTGTTGGAATTGCAAATTAAATGTTGATGTCTTCATTAGTCAAACACATTAAAATGAGAAGCAGCAGGGTCCGAATTGCTTCTGTTGTGAGCACTGATGGTCATGAAAGTCAAAATAAATCAGTGATTCTAATGAATTTAACTACTCAGTTTCTTGAAAATGCAAGCCTACAACCATGACTCTTAAGGGATTTTCTGTATATTAGTTTAAGTAACAAGTGCCAAGATTTGCTCCAAAATAAGGATTTGCTATCTTACGAAAATGGAATGCACTTGACCGTTCCCTAAAGTAAATCCTAATTGCCTGGAAATGGAGACATTATGCTTTGATTCTTGGAAAATTTGTCTTGTAGACCTTAACCTTGTGCCTGCCTTATTCTTTTCTATTACACGGTGAATCTAATTTAGTTTGGAACACAATCCATTTACAAGGACAGGAGGTCTCCTGCTTGTAACAATCAGCTTTCCATCTTTCTACATTTGAAAACAACAACAACAACAACAACAACAGAGTGAGATTAAAAACAAGAACACCTGTGGAGTAGCATAAGAGGCTAAATAATGTATTAAAATGATCCTTAATTTTAAATGGCGTAATATTACAGCATTCAGTGTTTGAAAAGCCTGTGGATAATTGGAACTCATAGCACTGCGGAAACAGTCAGTGAGTCACAATCTGAATCAGACGGCAAAAAGAGAGAGAAAAGGAGAATATGAATGCACACCGAAACAGAGGCAAAGCTGCAGAAAAACTGGAGAGAGAGAATAGAGCGTATGAATACGAGATGAATTGGTTCTGACAAATTCCATCAGTCGGTGCTGAGTGTGTGTATCATCCTGAGATATTCCAGTCAAAAGAATGATAGTTGCAATATCAGCTTATTGCTACTGGACAAATGGTTTATCATGTTTTAGTCTTGGCAAATTGGTTACCACAGTAAACCCCCTAGATGTCCTTTTTCAAAAACAGAAGGTTTCACAATATGAAATACAATCCAGTCCACTAGTGCTCTGTGGGACACAAAATGATTGCAGAAAGAAAACATAAATGGTCTTTTATTGCTTTTTGTGATGTGATATAACCTTGCCACATAAAGTGTAAACTGACATAAATATGTATACCGCATCTTTTGGTTAGGTAATGGTTTCTTGAATGCCTTTCTAATGGTTCATCCGCTTCTGTTTGTTATTCTGAATCTTTGTATTGCACAGTCTACATCTGAAAATAATCCAGTACTGCACTTGAAATTATGTGTATACAAATAAAGTGAGACCGACATATACATTTAGCAGCAGACAGTGCATATTGGCAAGATAACTGGCTAGTAGATATTGGACTGGCACTTTGTTCTGGCAGGTGTTTAGAGCTCTTCTAGCCATAACAAAAGAGGAGAGATGGACTGTTGAGTTGAAATTTTCATGTTCTGACATTGCACCCCTTCATTCAACAGTACAATACCATTCATAAAGCACAGCTTTCTGGATAAAAAAACAAAACAACAACAACAACAACAACAAAGAAAGACTGATAAAAATAGATTTAACTTCTTGAGAGGGAGATGAAATTTGATAGATAATACTTAGCTGTGTTCTGCTGAAACACTGTTCACAAACAAACTTATTGTAAAAAATAAGAAAAAAAATGTATCACAGTTTTCACAAAAATATTAAGTAGTTTTTAATTTTTGATAATAATAAGAAATGTTTCTATGAAATGTAACAAATCAGCATGTTAGAATGATTTGTGAAGGATCATGTGACACTGAAAAATACAAATAAAATAAAAAGATTTTTAATTGTATTTTTGATCAATTAAAGTGCAGGCTCTGTGAGCAAAAGGGACTTTCAAAAACCTTCAAAAACCTTGAAGATTCCAAACCTTTGACCAGAAGTTATTAGTATTAGAATTATTAGTTATTATTTTAGGTCTGTCAGTCAATGCATTAACTTAACATATTAATTAAATATGTTTAATATAATCCATTTTAAAACATTTACTGACTTTACATATTATTGTATTATTTTGTTCTGCTTTCTAAATGCTGGCCAGAGGTCATTATTCTATTGAGAGCCCTATGTTCGACCTATAGAAAAAAGTAGTGTTATTAAAATAAAATATCTCTTTTTTTCTTGCAGCCCTGCTGAAATATACATCATAAACCTGCATGTTGGTCCAGGCTGGTTTATACTAGTATAGTGCTGGTATAGCTGGTGGACCAACATGCTGTTCTCAAACATATACCTGGATGCTGGATTTTTCAGCAGGAAACCCTTGGACTGTTCACTTTATCTTGCTCAGTTGTAAGAAAGCCTCTGTAAAATATTTAACGTTATTTAAATATGATTTATTTGAGACAAATAATGAATGCAATTGTCTGATACAACTGTCTCAACTAGACCAGGCTGCCCACACAAAAATATATATTTGCGCTTAAGCACAATCGGAAATAAATTTAAGATGACACATGTCAGTGAGCTCTGGAATCAGCAAAGATAGAGATGACGTGATGTCTCTGTTCACTGACGGGTATATCTGCTGGAGAGAGATGGTTGTGTAAGATGGGGGCTTTGGTGCATTTTTTTTTTTTTTTTTTTTTGGTTTTCCAGGCAAGTGTAGGTCAGGACAAATACACTTTGTAAATAACGGTTTCCTCTGCCCAACAGTTCATTCATGAAGCTACAGTATAATTACATGTTGTGAAGCATCTGTGTCCTTCAAAGATCTGCCAGGGTGGTCAGCCAGGAAAACACAGCAAGGGAGTTTAGCAGCCTGTGTGCTTGAGAGCTGTAAACCCTAATGCTCAATAATTTAAAAGAATAATTTATTGGTTTGAGTAAAGTCAAGTCAAGTCAAGTCATCTTCATTTATATAGCGCATTTAACAACGTAGATTGTTTCAAAGCAGCTTCACAGAGATAAGCGTATAATTTAAGGTAACAGAGATTGTTTTGGCTTTATAGCAGAGTTAAGTTATTTTCCATCTAAAGTTAGTTTTGATTGATTTGCTTCCGTCGCAACGATCATTTGTTATTAAATTAGGGGCCGCTAAGACAACACCATTCCCTCTACACAGACTTTAAACGCGAACCTGTGAGAAACACTGATGGCGTTCACATGCGCATTTAGAATGGGTTCTATAGTTATGTGCGTTTGAAAATACGCAGGTTTGGAATTCCCTACAAGCCAAGCCTAAACAAAGTACTTGTCTTTCCTTATAAATTTTGATAAAGAATTTTATTTTATTTTGTTGCTTTGGGGTAGGAACGCGAAACGAATTTCCCGACAACGCCTTATCTGTAGAGTGGTAGAGGGATCCTCCATAGGGAGAGACTAGTTGGCACTTCAGCACTGCGTTGTCATCGGTCCAGGCGAAGGTCCTTCGTCAGATCTGGATACGGCCTGGATCCGGCAGGCTGCAGGAAAACCTCGGGATAAACACAGACACTAAAATTAGCGTAGATGCCATTCTTCTCATGATGTAACGAGTACATCAGGATTTATGGGAAGTGTTCCCGGTTCCGGCTGACCTAATCTATGCAGCCTAACATTAAATTATAGAAGTCTATAATGTATTATGTGAATGCTAGGTCAAAGAGATGTGTCTTTAATCTGGCTTTGAACTGACAGAGTGTGTCTGCTTCCCGGACAATGGTAGAACTGAAATTAAACAGGTAAACTGAAATTAAAAAAATAAGTTCAATCAAATTCACTTTTATGGGTATTTGAACTTTCTTTTTCTTTTGATTTCACATTGTTTTGAGTTTTATGAAATTGTTTCTTTTAATTCAGACAAACTTAAATTTAAAGGAGAACTCCGGTCAATTTTAACATTGAGCTCATTTTTTTGTACATTTGGAGTGCTGTCAATACAGAGAACAACGACAAAAATCGGTGTTGCCTACACCGAGTTATTCTATTTTTAAAATTTGCACCCTGTTGACTTCAATGGGGCAAGTACTAAACCTGCTTTTAGCCTCTTAACATCCTTGATGTGTCATTACAAGTGCACAGAAAATGTGAGTGATTCCTTCTGAGTGAACACGAGTGAGTCTGACTGCAGTAGATGTGAAAGAAATGTATAAAAATGATGTTATTTAAGCCAGCGCAAATACCTTTGTTTACATCCTGTTTTTCAGTTGAAGTCCAAAGTAGTCGATTGCAGAGTTCACACGCATAGGTTTAATACCTATGATCACGCGCGTGAACTCGGCAATCGACTACTTTGGACTTCAACTGAAAAACAGGATGTAAACAAAGGTATTTGCGCTGGCTTAAATAACATCATTTTTATACATTTCTTTCACATCTACTGCAGTCAGACTCACTCGTGTTCACTCAGAAGGAATCACTCACATTTTCTGTGCACTTGTAATGACACATCAAGGATGTTAAGAGGCTAAAAGCAGGTTTAGTACTTGCCCCATTGAAGTCAACAGGGTGCAAATTTTAAAAATAGAATAACTCGGTGTAGGCAACACCGATTTTTGTCGTTGTTCTCTGTATTGACAGCACTCCAAATGTACAAAAAAATGAGCTCAATGTTAAAATTGACCGGAGAGATGGAATTGAGGCCAAAAGAAAGAAGAGAAATGATAACTTTCAGACAGTAAATAATATGACAAGTGTTGACAAGTTTTCTTCTTTTTCTTACCTTATCATGGGTGGCACTAGTCCTGAATGTTTTAAAAGGCCTGAAAGGTTGTCTTTTTCATGCCTCCTCATTTTTGTCACAATTAAAATTACCCAGAGCCACAGTACTGCGCTATAAACCAGATATAGTGTTGCAAGTTACATTTTTGACTATACTACATAGTCTGGTAAATATTGTTAATCCTGCCATGAAAGCTTGTTTAAAATGTGGCTCAGCATTTGGTTTTGCTCAGCACTAAAGAAATTAGAGGAAACTGTGTTGACTTTGTTCTATCCAGATGTAGCAAGAAGAACCAAATAATTCACAGAAGTAATAATTCACAGTGTGCTTGAGAAATTCTACAATTTTGAAACTCTTGTTAAAATATGATGCCATGAACGATGACAAAAAATAGCCGGCACAGCCTGAATGGCAGCAGCAGAGAAAGTCATTTCAGAGGAAGAGTAGAGAAGTTATTATATTATAATGCAAAATTACAAAGACAAAGTTTTTCTTTGAAGCAATGTACTGTTCAATCCAATAAGACCAGGAACATGTCAGAAGACAGTAAACTTGTTGAACATATTTCCAGTCACTTTAATGTAAAATCGCCCTATTTTAAATGCAGAAACACTGGCTCATTTGTGACATTAAGTGTGTATTTGAGAAGGGAGAGAATTAAGATTATGAGAAGAACATTGCACAAGAGACAAAAGACTACAAATATGCAAACAGTGTGCTATTAGTAACCATAGAAACCTCACTAATCCAGCGTCAGCTTTAACACACAATGGACATACTGCTATCTGAAGTGAACAAATATGAATTAGCATTGCTCATAACCCTTAAGGACCACACATGCAGGTTGCAGCTACACACCACTGGCCCAAGATTTAGCTAATTACTTCATTAGAGGCTCTAAGGGTCATTAATTGGTTAAATCAAACATTGCACGACTTGAACAAATGTGTACAAGGCACAAAGAGCTCATTTGAACTCTAACCTATTACAATGCTACAACTGTGTTTTATTAACACACACCACTATGCATGTTGCTCCATTTATCACCCGTTTCATAAGAACTTCCCCTCTCTCTCTGTTGTATTTCCATTTGTGGGGTTTTCAGTTTGATGTTGTCGCCTTTTGGGATCAGACTGTGTTGACTGAGGTATAGCAAATAGAAATCTATTTATGGTAAAAACAAAAATGAACTGGCAGCTGATCTGTTTAGCACCTCGAAATGCATTTTTAAAATGTTTTAAAAGTGCTGTGCTGAATAAAGAGAGAATTTAATTATGAGTTCTGCTCAGGTGGTCTCACATTGGACACAATAAACTAACAGAATAATACCTAATCTGAATTAATTAATCAGAATATTAATCTAAAAAACAAGGGAGGAAAAACATTTCAGAAAAAATATAGTATTAGTCAATGGATAAGCTGCATTAGCTAGTTGTAATTTTGTGGATGTTGTCTGACTAGCTGAATTTGAGTAAATCTTTGCCTAATAATCTCTCAGAACTCGTGTCTCACACAAATTGTGGTCTCACAATTTTTTAAAAGAACCATATCAGTAAAGTTAACCTTCTCAATAAAATAAATGTTTTAAAATGCAATATACTGATGACCACCATAATAATACAGGTGGTAAAAAGTTCAAAATTACCATTTAATACCAATCAATTATATCTAACATGTCGCGATAATCTAAAACTCTCCTGATATTAGAGTAACAATTACAGAAGAATAAAATAAAGCATATTTTGTTACCTTTTGGAGCTTGAAAGGGTTCAGTATGAACAGATGTTTTATATAATCATCACTGTCCTCGCCAGAGCTCATTTCCCAGTACATTCAGTATCTGGCTTATATTCACGATCTCAAACGTATTCTCGAAAATATAATTTTCAACATCTTCAAAATCAATATTTTGATCACTGACAGCTTCTTCACCAGAACCACCATTTGAAATTAAGTTTTGCTGATGATACTTCCTAATTTTTTGTTTTCTGCCTGCGGTAACTATGAGTAAACATCACTTCATCATTGTGTATCAGACATTGCCACCTTGTTGAATAAAGGTGAATTGCACTTATTCATTCGTCAAAGATTCAGTTATTGTTGTGCAGAAAAATTATTGTGGTGCGCCCGGGACTGGCCTACATATATATGCACAGTTAATCGTTGAAAGTTTGCAATCTCAATTCAAACACACACGTGATCTTGTTCCTAAATGACAATGATTCCGCTATGTGTATTAACCCTCAATTGGTCCTTGGGGTCTATATGACCCCAAGCGACTTTTCTTTAATAAAAAAAAATGGTTCCCTTCATCTCAGTGGAATAAAATTTGGTGACTTTTCCTACATTATCTATCTATACACACAGAAAAAAACTGGGCTTGATTCGGTCGTTCTAAAGGTATGTAAAAAAAAAAGTCACAAATCTGTCCCTTGGGGTCAATATGACCCCACATTGAAATGAATGGGAAAATCGAAGAAAAAATGTTTTTTATTTTTCATTTGTCAAAAAAAATATATAAATCCAGAATAAATCTGAAAATTTCAATACCACAATGAAGTCCTGGTACTAGAGCACAAATGAAATGTGGAACAAACATGACCACTTGCACACACACATGTTCGCGCACACAAACACACACACAGGTCTGACTCCAAAAGAAAGCATTTTTATAGAAATTGACAAATAAAATCAATAATTCCAGCATAAATCTGAAAATTCTCACACATAAATGAAGGCCTGGTACTAGAGCACTAATGTAATGTGGAATGAACATTATCACACACACATATGCGCCCACACAGACACAGACACAAATGCACACATAGACAGAGAAAGGGTGTGACTGCAATAGAGAGCATTTTTACTGAAATTGTGAAATAAAATCAATAATTTCTGCATAAATCTAAAAAAATTCACACATAAATGAAGGTATGGTATGAGAGCACAAATGCAACGTGGAAAGAACATGACTACACACAGATCAAATACACACAGAGAGACAAACAATAACGATATTATTGCAAATATATATAGAATTATTGCAATAATAAGACACTTCAAAAGACCTCAAACAACAACAAAAAAAATTCTAAACTTTTTAAAATACATTAAATCAGTATTTTGTCAATGTTTAAATATGTAATTCATAAAAAAGCTATTATAAGAGCATTAAGTCACATCCAGAAAAATGAATGGATCTCTATGGGGCCTCTGCTGGAAGTATATGGTAATTACACTTTGTGGCTAAAACTATATTAGCTACAAAAAAACATCTAACCAGCAGATGGCAGAATTATGCATCTAACACCTAGATCAATATCCAGAAACAACTCATAGTTAAATTTGATCATCATTAATGTGTTTTTTTCATAAAAAAACTATATTTCATATGTATGCTAATGGTGTAGTTGAGGAATTTTGCAGTAAATAGGTAAAAAAGTACTTCATATCCCCCAAAACACAGCATTAATGAATAGATGAGAAGTAAACAAAAAAAAACATATATTATTTGTATAATTAAAAATGTATATTTTTTGTCCAATTTCTCTATCAATTGTTGGGGTCATATAGACCCCAAAGACCAGATTTGTAAACAGGAAACGAAGACCTTATGAGGGTTAAACCTTTGAAATTACGATTACAATGGAATATTTAAACCTGCTTTCATGCTGCCGCTGAGCCAGAGAGAACAGCGCTCATGTAAGCTTTATATTTGAAACAGCTTCACAAACAGTCTTTTCAACTACAGTTATAACTACATTATTTTGCTATTTCTGTGTTGCAAACATTAAATAATAAAGTAATGGGATAAAAGTTCATAATCTGGAGATAGTGACTGTTAAAATGTGGCATGACCGAATAATAGATACATTGATTATGCTGGGTCTGGCCTTTGTAAGACATTCGTTCATCTTTGGAACACAAATTAAGATATTTTTGATTAAATCTGAGAGTTGTCTCACTCCTCCATAGGCTTCTAAGGGACTGAAATTTTGTCACCAGAAAATGTATTAAAGACATCGTTAATATAGTCCAAGTGACTCCAGTGGCTCAATCTTAAAGGACAAGTTCAGTATTTTACACTTAAAGCCCTGTTTACAGATCGTTTCTGATGAAATAGAACGGTTGAGATAAAAATGTGGACACATGCTGCTGTCCCGAGAATTTTAGGTTTATTTCGCTTCTCCCCCCCACCTACAGAATGGCAGCCTATGGGCACTGGAACAATCCTTCCTAAAACGCATTAAACTTTCGATTACAAAGACGTGAAACTCACCGAGTGGTCAGGGGTGTTCACTGGTATGCTCACACAAAAATCGCTGCAAAAGATGCTTTCCAACAGGTTTTATCGTAGTTTTTGTCCAACTCCATTGACTTGAATTGGATGGGCTGTGTGCGGTACGGTATTACTCCGCCGCTTCTTCTTCTGCTTCTTCTGTGTATTCAATTAAATGCCAGTGGTTTGCTTGTAATTGGCAAAGGTGCATTATCGCCACCAACTGGGCTGGAGTGTTTATTATTCAAGCTCTCAACGGAAGAATCTACGGGTGTGAGACGTTTGGAAAAATAGGTCCACAGTTTTACAACGAATGGTAAAACACCTGTTGGAAAGCATCTTTTGCAGCGATTTTTTTGTGAGCATATCATTGAACACCCCTGACCACTCGGTGAGTTTCACGTCTTTGTAAACGAAAGTTTAATGCGTTTTATGAAGGATTGTTCCAGTGCCCATTGGCTGCCATTGTGTAGGTGGGGGGGAAAGCGAAATAAACCTAAAATTCTCGGGACAGCAGCATGTGTCCACATTTTAATCTTAACCGTTCTATTTCATCAGAAACGATCTGTAAACAGGGCTTTAAGTGTAAAATACCGAACTTGTCCTTTAAAGGGTACATAACATGCACAGTTTCACCTAATCTCATGTTAATCTTGAGTACCTATAGAGTAGTAGTGCATCCTTAATATCTCAAAAAAGTGTTTAGTTTTATTATATTTAGAAAAGAAAAATACAGCTTTCCGATTCTCTCCGGAAAAAGCCGAGGTCCTGGAGGCGGAGCTATAGAGTCAAGCGGTAGTTCTTGATTTCCAGCAAAAGACAGAAATCTGATCCAGTTGTACTTACATGAATGGGGTCTTTTATCACTGGGACCGCTCCACGTTTTAATAGCAAACGATTTGCAAATCCAGCGTCGACCTGAGCCTTGTTAATAAAACATTCGTCACTGAAACGACCAGAACACACAACCGCACTTCCTACACTCCGTTGCTGCCCCGGAAAAACAAACTGCATCCACTGTTCCTGTAACACTGGGTTCTTTGGAAAACTGAACACGGTAAGCTTTCCCTCACATCCAAATACACACTTTTTTGGAGACATTCTTGAACAAATCCTATGCAGCGCTGCCGATGATTTCTTGTTGAAGCGCGTTGATGTGCGCGGTCTCGCTCTCCTCTAGTCGACGTGCTCGCGGGCGCGCTTTTCCTAGAGAAATGCTCATATAAGGAGTTGCACTCTGATCTACGTCATTAGATCCACGATCTAAAAAAAACCAGCCGAAACTTGTACCAACCCGGAAGTAAGATTTTCAGCATAGAAATTCTCCGTTATTCGTCCAAAATATTTTTTTAAAACTTTGCCCATGTTTAGCATGAGAATCTATCTCTTTAACACTGTAAACAACTCTGAATACATGAAACACCATTGTACCCCCCCTTTAAGTTTATAAAGCGACGAGAATACTTTTTGTGCGCAAAAACAAACAAAAATAACGACTTTATTCCACTTTTCATTTCCTTCTCTCTGGGCCTCGGGTCTTTTCACGTAGTGTTTAAGCGTAGCGCGTCTGTGTTGCACGTCACCACGTAGGCTCACTATTGGCCGACGCTGGTCATGTGTGATACGTGGTGACGTGCAACACAGACGCGCTACGCTTAAACACTACGTGAAAAGACCCGAGGCCCAGAGAGAAGGAAATGAAAAGTGGAATAAAGTCGTTATTTTTGTTTGTTTTTGCGCACAAAAAGTATTCTCGTCGCTTTATAAACTTAAGATCGAGCCACTGGAGTCACTTGGACTATATTAACGATGTCTTTAATACATTTTCTGGGCCAGCAAGTTCCAATCCCTTAGAAGCCTATGGAGGAGTTAGACAACTCTCAGATTTAATCAAAAATATCTTAATTTGTGTTCCGAAGATGAACGAATGTCTTACGGGGTTGGAACAACATGAGGGTGAGTAATTACTGACAGAATTTTCATTTTTGGGTGAACTATCCCTTTAATACTGAGCCATGATCATGCTGTTGTGATGCTTCAGTTTCCAGACGAAATACAAACACAGTGAGCATCTTCAGTCAAGGTGTAGATAATCCACGCATGGATTAGGACTGCAGTAACCTGAGCACAGGCTCCTTGACAAGCAGACACTTGAGCGGAATTTGATTTGCCACATGATTTGTTTGTTTATTCGTGAGTGCATGTGCACTGTGCCTAAGTGAGATGTACCTGCTGGAAAGCTTTGATGGAGAAGTAATACTGGAATGTAGTCTGGCTATCACCAGACCAAGCTCAATCTTTTAAGATTGAACATTGGTCTGGGGAGTCTGCTATGTATTTTCTACTGCACAAGAGGCGTGATCAACGGGCATAGTTCAAATGACTCTGTACGCAATTGGATAGTCCTTCAACCAATCAGACCAATGATCCGGGTGAAGTACTTTGCAGAATAACGCGAAAACTGCAGGCAGGAAATGTGTAACCAAACGTGTTGATCAGCGGTTTGCAGAAGCAGCAATGGAATCGAGCGATTTTTGCAGGTTATGCAAAAAAAACAAAAGTCAGTGGTATTCACACCCACTCAAACTATTTGTTTGCTAAAAAGAAGCCATTGAGCATCGTCGAGAGGTTAAAAGGAATTGGACACAGCCGTAACGGCTCTGGAATTGGATTGGATTAAACCTGCCAATAGCTTGCCAGGTGGATAAGCCAGTTTGTGATTGGTTCCTGCAAATTTGTAAAGGAAGCAGCAGAGATAAATGTATAGGTTTCCAGCCTGAGCTGCAGGGCAGATCACTGCCATTATACTGTATTATAAGTGTTACTCTATACAAACTCTGTCATTCAGATAAATTTGAACTGTCTCCCAAAACCCTTTTGGTCATTTTATAAGGTGGTTGAAAACTTTTAAATAGCCTCTGTGGTTTCCATGGAGATAGGGTCTTTACAGGGGAGTTTAAAATAATTTGTCCATGCAATCACAGCATAACATTCCATCTATGATGCCTGGGAAATCAATACATATAAAAGCAAGACATTTTCGTGACTGTTGCCATGACCGAATAATAGATACATTAACTTGATCAATTATGCTGGGTCTGGCCTTTGCATCTTACTGAACTCAGCCAAAGAATCTACATTTGTTTGCCAATGTACCCATAGTTTCCATAATGCAAACCGAAATCTTACTTTTGCTTCTGTTTGTGTGTCTTCATAAACACACAAATGATTCTTCTCTGCATTCTCATTTTTGCTCAGTGGGAGTACTGATCTTACAAACATGATTAGTAAGGCAGCCTGCGGTTACATAATACATAAATAATTATCCCATTAAGGTTCTTAAAGCCACACAACTTAAAAACGCTTATATAAAAAGGTAAGGAAGCAGCATATGAATCAGACATACTCTTCATGTACTGCTTTTCGTCTACTATATATAGTAGGACTAACAGCGACCTCTTCCACCCTCAATACCCACGACTGACAAATTCCGAGTATGGGTTACCATACTTGGCTTTCATGTCACAACATAGAAACCAGACCTAATATTAATTATGACCAAATAAAGTCCACTTTTCAGGGCACTTTCAAGTGAGTGGAACTAAATCTGTAAGGAGTCATGCTTAGGCAGGTATGCAGGCAGGTGCAAAAAATATTTTTATAATATTATATTTTGTTCGTTTGCAACACACAGCTATGTTAGCACCCAAATCCTCTTACCAGTGAACTCCTAAAGTAATGCAGTGAGTATGTGGTGCGTGTTGCGGTGCGTATGCGGTGCAGGAGCAGCATGCGCTATAGTGCTTTCACATATGCTGCGTTTGCACTGTGTAACTGATCCGCGGCTGTACCACAAACACACTCACTATTTTTATTTCAAACTCCTAAAGTAATGTTTAAAAAAAAAAAAGTGTTTGCTTTAGTCCTAATTAATAGCTCTGGTTCAACCTTGCAGTAACACGCCAAAAATTATATTTTTTTCCTCCCATGGTCAGTTTTAACATCTCTGACCTTCCTCATTAAAATACTCTAAATATTCACATCTTCTTTCCCTTCAGTGGGTTTTTGATATGTTCCTTCTGATCTCTTTTATGTTTCTCAGTCTGGAAGGAACAGTGCTGGACTCTTAAACTCCAGTCATCTGTTCAACACCAATTTAACATGACTGCTTAAACTAACACTATGTTCTTCTAAATTAGTGCTGAGGAGTATTTCAATAGTCTTGGCTTAATCTCAGTTTTTTTTCATGCAGTGCAGATTGTCAGATCACATGAGATTAACTTGCTTTGGCAACAGCAAAAAAAAAAAAAAAAAAGAAAGAAAAAAAGAAAAAAGGAAAGGAACAAAATACCAGTTTAATGACAGATCTAGGAATGTGACCAGTTCAAGAAAAGAGCCCTGCATACCTTGCAGTAATAATTGTGCATGTCTGTGTGTCTGTGTGTGTTTGTGCTTGTTTATATGATTTATTAGGACACAAATATGTATAATGACATAGGTATTACACTGGTATTACAACGTAAATGTGAAAAATGTGAAAAAAAAAACATTAGGCCTATTCGACATACTTGGGTTCGACTCCCAGGAAATTCTAAAATGTACTGAATACCTTGAATGCATGAAATAATTGCAGTCCTGCTTTGGATAAAATTTTGGATAAAATTTAAATTCGATCCAACTGACTTCCTGGCTTTTATCATACACATTTCCCTAGCCGGTCTTGTCAAATTGAGATAGAATTGTGCAGTTCTTCAGGGTCTACACAAGTCTAAACAAAAGGCATACCATAAAAATAATTTTAAAAAAAGAGAGAGAGAGAGAGAGAGAGAGAGAGAGAGAGAGAGAGAGAGATAGAGAGAGAGAGAGAGAGAGAGAGAGAGAGAGAGAGAGACCCATTGCATCAAACAAAAAAGCATCATAAAAGTCAAAGCCACTTGCCTACTTATTCCCTCATTTTCCTTTGTTCCCTATAACTCCTCAAGGTGAATGCCTTCCTGTCCTTTGTGGTTCCCATGGCACTGATCTCCGTATTAAATGGAGTCATAGCCAGTCAGCTGCTGCGCATGTTTCGGGAGTCTGCCCAGGACAATCGCATCTGTATCATCGGAGGCAACGCTACCATGCTTAGTGTCGCTGTTGAACCCAACCGTGCCCAATCAATGCGCCATGGAGTCATGGTGCTGCGTGAGTACCTTTATGTTTTTTCAAGTGTACAATATAATATTATAAATGAATTTACAATGTATGCATACAATCAGTAGTATACAGGAGTCAAACACTGAATATATTAAATAAGATAAACTTTTGAGGTGGTGGACTTCCAACAGTGGTACTGTCACAATTCCCATGTGTCTGTTTTCAAGGACTCTTATTTTGATATTCTTTTGTCTTGTTTTGGCTGTGTTCAGTTCCTGTGTGTTTAGTTCATGTTTCCTTAGTTACTCATTGTTTCATAGATTAGTGGCTCATCATCTTGTGTATTTAAACCCTCTGTCTTTGTCTGTTCTTGGTCCTGTGTTGAAGTTTCATGCTCTGTAACGTTCTTGGTGTTTACTAAATGTGTTTTCATCATTCATGATCACGATTTGTTTCACGATCAAGCAGCACAACGGTTTTAGACATTTATAATACTGTAATAAGAAATGTTTCTTAAGCAGCAAATCAGCATATTAGAATGATTTCTGAGGGATCATGTGACACTAGCCGCGTTTCCATTACCCTTCAAATTGCGCAAATTGAAATTGCGAATTGAAAATACACCCAATGGAAACACGTCAATTTCACAAAAACTCCCATTTATCGCAAAAAAGTTTTTACGCTCGCATGAGGTGGTTTTTCAGGCAATTCGAAAAAGGAATATTTCGCAAAACTGCAATGGAAACAGTTTTTGCGCATTTACAGTCACCTGACTTAGAAGTCACGGTGTGTTTGGACAGAATACGAGACAGAGTTCTTTATTAAATTCATAAAAGACAAAAGAATGACAGAAATACTGGATTCTAAACCTCAAAGAAATGCCACAATCAAGACCTCGGAGCAGAAATGAGTGAGAAAAACCCAGAAACACCTCATATGTGCCGCTCACAGTATAAGGGTCTTTCCTTGCCATTAATGCTTGGATAACACGCCTACGTTTCCTTCCATTAATAATAATAATGTCTATTGTGGTGGCTGTGATATATATAAACTTACCAACGTCCGTTGCCATGATTTTTGGAATGATTTTTGGAATTTACCCCTATTATAGAGATTATGTCGAAACCTTTATTAAAACACTTGCCAACTGGTTTCATTCTGTAGGAGAATGCATGTGTGTGTGTGTGTGTGTGTGTGTGTGTGTGTGTATGTGTGTGTGTGTGTGTGTGTGTGTGTGTGTGTGTGTGTGTGTGTCCTTATTATCATGACAAGTGTTGTGCAGAGTCCCACTGAGTGCACTGATCAATGAACAAAACGTTAATAAGAGTGGTTCTCTCATTTAATCCAATGCAGTCTCTCTATGGTTGAATATGACCATAAACTCTTCAAAGTGAAACAGTGAAAACTAAAAGCAATGTATTTATATCCTCATAGATAATACAGGGACAAGGCTGAGTCACAAACAACACCTATTATAATGCTCAGAATACACTGCAGGGCTCTGTACACTGTCTTGCTTTTATAAACAGCTATTTTTTCTACACACTAATATATTTTTTTAATTTTACAGGCAATTGAAAACTGAATACTGTATGTGTGCAATGAAAATTATGTTTTCTCACACAGCACTTTCAGTGATTGTTATCCCGTGGTTTGGATTTAGAAAATGTTTTGTGCTGGTCTAACAAGGGGATGATTTGAAAGACGGGAGCTAAAAATATGAAAATATAAAAAAATATGCCACAGCTATTCAATTTAACTTAATTTACAAAGTCATTTAAATCACTTAAACAGGAAGAACATGTATTTTCCATTAGAGATGCAGTTGAGATATGTACACCGGGGAAGAATCCAGAGTTAGTTTGTTTTGCCAGTTGACTGCATTCTCCATTAAAGGGTCAGTGTACCGGTGTAAGACTTTTGACTGCTCTCACAGCAGCTGTCAGCACCATGGGGGAGACAATCATTACTGTTCATTTAATTTACTGCATCATAAGAGACTGTTTGATGTGATTTTCTGCCAGAAGCCCCTTAAGGGTACTAAGTGTAACCTGAATAATTTAATGGACTGAGGGAATTACACGACACGAAATGCAGTATTTCATGACAAAATGCAGTTACACTGCAATTTCAAACACAAAAGCAAGGGGCTTTATATCGTCAATAAAATGTATAGTCATCACTTCCTTCCCTTGTGGTAAAGTAGTGTGTTAATTGTATTGAATGTGCAAATCTTAAAATTATATTTAAAAAAAAAACCTGAACTTGTTGATGATACCGTATTAATGAAATAAAAGGCTTTTAGGTGTATTTAATAGAGTACAGTTTCATGACAATGTTTCTTAACACACCAAAGTACACTTTTAAAAGCAAATTAAAGGTTTTACCTTAAAGTATATTTTAAATCATTATGTTTTAATGATTTATGTTGCGTTAATAAACATGTATATACAAGCTACTTGAATGCCCTAATTGATAAACTCAGGCCTAATCCTAGTTTAGTCAAAGCCCTGTCTGTGAAACCGGGCCATTAAGCTGTACTTAAGTCCTATTTAAGTGGGGCATAAATGTTATAGATAGTTAGTTTCACTTTCTTGGACTTTTATTTGGTATTCATTGGTTCCTGTTTTCATTTGTTCAGTTTCCGGACCTTTGTATGTCATCATCATGGTTACTAATATGATTTGTCATTTGTTTCAGCTGTGTTCACCCCATTACCATCTGTATATAAGTATATTGTTTCAGTTCTCAAGTGTCCGGTCTATGTTTACATTAGCGTCTGTTTGCGTTTGTGTTTCTTTTGTTACCTGCTGCGATATATCTTTGAAGCTTATTAAAGCAGATTTACCTAAATCGTCATCTTCGTGTGCCTGTCCTCAACCCTTGCTGACAGAAGACCGGACCTAAAAATGGATTTTGCAGCCAGAATTGCTGCGTTGGCCTGAAACAGCCAACATAATGTCTTTACCGTGGAGTTTTGCCGTTTCGCCATTCATTACCTTACAACAACGAGACACGTTGAGAGTGTTTACCCCCGATCCATACATCAGCCAAAGCCCGACCCAGAGCCCAGCCCGTCACCACAACGATCAAACAGATTTCGCGTTTATCGTCCCATAGTGCCATGTTCAAGCCAAGTCTCCTTATAATTTTTACAAAGTTATTTTTCAATGCAGCTTCCAATTACTACTATAAGTGATTATAATAAATAAATAAATAAATACAAAAGCAGGTGTGTATGCCATATCCTGCAATTAATGCCCCCTCAAGAAAAAAATTAAAATCGAAATGAAAGACACCTCTCATTTCTGCACATGTGCGAGTATGTGTAAAAGCTCAGTTATATCAGTAATAAAATACAGTCTGTGGATCCACACATCCTATTATGCCCTTTTACAAAGTATTGATTTGGTTTTTGGGGTGTACTAGAATATGCTTTCATGCTTGATTGTTCAAAAAACATATTTTTTTTATACATGTTTTACATTATTACAGCTGGTAATAATAATATTATCTGGTGTAACGCGTCGTTTTTGATGAAGCTTCTCCTTCCGAAATATGAAATGTGCTGTGATTGATTAGCTGGCCCAGTGAGTTGTGATTGGCAGCACTTAGCGCGAGCGAGCTCTACTCTAGTGTAAATAAAGGATGGCAGCAATTTAAACCAATTCAAGCTCGATTCAGACCCTGACAATGTTATTGTTAACAAACAAGAGGATCATCCAGAACGGATTTCACGCACAGACTTTGCAAGCACTGATTTCACAGGACGTTTCAGAGGTGTATGTTTATCGTATACATTATAGATACAATGTTATCCACCATTTAATCATGTTGTAGTCCTAATGAGACGTTCATTGTAGTTCTTGAAAAGTGGATTTTTTGGAGAGGACTTTAGTTTTGCTCAAACAGCAACATTACACAATAACAAAAGTTAAACAAAGTGGAAAAGCATAATAGGACCCCTTTATGAGTTTGTTTTCCCAACTGAAATGCATGTTCTCTCACACTTGACCTAACTTCAAAGAATAATTTCCATATATCATTATAGGTTGATCACCTTCTATCCTCACCATTTCCGATCATGTACTGATAAATCTAGCAGTTTGTCTATAAAACACTTAATCTGTCACTGTGACAGCATGAGTGGGTGAGGTGATCCATGGTTGATGTAAGGAGCCTGCAAATTGATGACTAAAAGACTAATTTAGGCAAATCTGCAGAGGGCACTTTCTTGTGCCCAGCAGGTTCATACAGGGTCAGAGAGTGTTGGCAGCACTTTTATCCATTCTTCTCAATTTATCTAATGTTGGCTCCACTCGCTTCTACGTCAACTGAATTTGAATTTGTGCGAGTGCTGTTAAAATTCAGAAACAGAATTACCCACTTTCATTCTTGAACTGGATCGAAAGCAGGCACTTAGTGAGACATCTCGAGAAGTTATGGTGATGTTCTGTATTCTATAATGAAAGAGAAAGATATTGTTTTGTAGGCTAGTGGGGTTTAGGGCCATATAACTACAGCACATTCTATACAAAACTCTATGTTAGTGTAGTCAACAAAGTGCTCATCAGTGTTGTTATTGTTAACTGAAACTAAATCTAGTAAAAATCTTTTTTTATTTGAAATAAAGCTGAAATAAAATGAAATAAAATATTAGATTAAAAAAAAAGTATAAATGTTGTCTTTGAACCTAAATGAAATAAGTTAAAGTTGAAGTCAAAAGTCAAAAGTAAAAGTTAACTTAAAGTAAAAAATACTGTCAATAAATACTAAAATAGTATATAAATAATATCAAAATAACAGTGGTGCTCAGTCAAATGTGGAGAAAAAGCCATATATATATTTTAACTTTTCCATCTATTGTCATGGTCTGGACATTTTTTCTTCATTATGAATTGAGTCTGCTGGTTTTATAATTAGTCTGCACCTTTACTCTTCTTCATTGTGTTGTACTTTTTTATTTATTTGCCTAATTCATTAGCTATGAGCTAATAAGTTCTAAAGTGTTACTTACCATGAAAAAGCATGTGTCACATATAAAGTTGCTTAGTTTCGGCTCATTCTTCTTGATGTTGTAACGGTGTTGTGTACTCAGGAACAGGCTGAAGGGTTGAAATCCAAACAACACTTTAATAATAACACTCAAGAATCAGCTTACAGGCCGGGAAACTTACATTAACATGACAATAGGTATTACGGTGTCTGGACAAGGAGCGCAGGAGAAGGAACAACTTAAGTAGTGAACACAAGAGGATAATTACTAAACACAGCTGACGCACATGAACTAATAATGACGATAACCAAGGAGACGGACAAGTAGCAGGAAAATGAACAAAGAAACGTGACAGATAAAAAACACTGAAAGTCCATTAACAAACACAGATGTCAATCATCTCAGTCACTCTGTATTTAAAAAATACAAAAGTCCTGAAGGATGGGATCTGACTGCGGGACAGCATTTAGGAGAGATGAATTCAAACAACAAGACAGACAGACAGACAGACAGACAGACAGTAGATATGGATTCACTTTTGTAAGAGAGAGTGAAAGAGAGGTGATCTATTCTGGCTTGCAATGTGATTAGGTGCTCATCTTGACCCTGTGCAAGAACTGTGGCAGCAAGTGTTGATCTGACTGAGAAGAGGAAGTACCATCTCTGGTCCTTTTCAAATGCTAATAATTGCTTCGCATAAGATATTACACACCATTTTGTATAATTTTCTGTTTCTCTCACAAATATGCTATACAAAAGCAACATGAATAATTCAAGTTTGTAAATGAGTCTTAATCTGCTAAATGAGATTGAACCCACCAAAGAATTAAAGTGGGTTGGGGGCACAATTTAATGGACAAAATACTCAATAGCACTGCCTAATTACCATATTCACAACCTAAAATAATAGAACTAATTAGGTCTTATCAAAGCATGGCACTGGGCAAGATTTTTGTCATTTGTGAATGTTGTTTATGCATCTGCTGATTTCAAATGAAAACAACACATACTGATACAAAGACATGAGATAGAAAAGCTTCTTTTTTTCTTCACCCGGCTCCTGAGTCACACTAAAAATGCAGCATTATTGTGTAGGCAACCAACGTGTTTGTATGCTGTAAACATTTATTTATGTCGACAGCGCTGTCTGAAGCAATCCGTGTTTTTGCTGCTGTGTAGAAGCCTAATCCTCTTCTGTGCGATCTGTCGCTGATCTGTATTTATGTTTCTTTATAAATCCAAAGCTATTGTGAGGAATGGGATCAGCCGGGCTTTGAGAATAAAGACTGACTGACTATTGAAAAACAAACATATATCACACATGCGTGTACCCAAATGATTTAATTTAGCTTTTCATTTCAAAGCTAATCAGACAAAAGTGTATTCATGATTGAATTTCACAAATTTCATCCATGGCTCTGCGCCAACATTGTCCTGACACATTAACATTTCAGATATAGGGTGACTTACTCGTTTACTGCTCCATTAGTGATAAGATAAGGAGATAGACAGGTGGAATAAGGAGAAAATGAAATTAATCAAAGAAAACAAGATCATTTAGAGTGGCGGTGAGGGATTTGAATTAACCGCAGTCAAAGTGTTACATCCAAAATGCCTAAAGCAGTCGGCATTGCACTGCAGTGGGCTGAAACGAGCAGAGGCGGATTTACAATAATATCACATTATCAAAGGAAAAAGTTTAGAATGTACTGGGGGCAGAGAACCTCTGATCAACCATTTTTGCTCTTGTAATTATTTTACTGTTCAATATTTTCATGTTACTGGATAAAATGATCAAAAGAAAGGGCAACACTTACACCAGTGATTGCTGATGGTGGAAACCCCCGATAACTGAGACAGAATTTCAAAAGAAACAAGCTGAGACCATGCAACATTTATCTGTCTCCAGCCTCCCTCTCTTGGGCTTTATCTTTTAATTGCTTTTTTGCACACACACACACATGCACAGCCATTTAAATCACCATCTGTGTGACAAATTGGTGACTAGTTATATCCATAAAAAATTAAATGCCTGTGCTTTTAGCACTTCTCTGTTTTGGCACAGAGAGATAAACAATACGGGGAGCTGAATGAATTTGCTTGAGGTGAATTGATGCTTGACAATAGTGAAACTGATTTGAAATCACTTGCTGATATTCTCCATAGTTCTTGTAAATAATAATAATAATAATAATTCATTACATTTATATAGCGCTTTTTCTGAGACCTCAAAGCACTTTACATAGAAGGGGGGAATCTCCTCAACCACCACCAATGTGCAGCATCCACTTGGATGATGCGACGGCAGCCATATTGCGCCAGAACACCCACCACACACCAGCTTACTGGTGGAGAGGAGACAGTGATGAAGCCAATCAGTATATGGGGGTGATTAGGAGGCCATGATAGACAGAGGCCAAGGGGCAAATTTGGCCAGGATGCCGGGGTTACACCCCTACTCTTTTCTGTAAATACTGTAACAACACATGATTTGCTATTTCGCTGCACACCAAATCATTAAATAGAATATTTACAGTAATTATGTTGAAATTCCAGACAAAATTCCAGTTTTGGGGAGTAAAAGTAATGATGCTGACGCTAATAACTTAAATTTTCAGCAACATGAATGTGCTCATATGTAGAGTTAAGTCAGAAACATGCTATCAGTTTGCCCTAAACGGTTCATTCTAGTGAATTGGGTTGTTCAGGAGGTTTATGTCAATGAACCGGTTTAAAATAATTATCCACCAATTTTTACTAATACAAATTATAGTTTCAAAGTAGCTTCCACAACACTGGAAAGAAAATGAATGAATGAATGAATGAATATATATATATATATATATATATATATATATATATATATATATATATATATATATATATATATATACACTGCTCAAAAAAATAAAGGGAACACTTTTTAATCAGAGAATAGCATCAAGTCAGTTAAACTCCTGGGATATTGATCTGGGGCCTCATTTATAAACGTTGCGTACGCACAAAAGAAGGCGTACGCTGCTCTCTACGCAATAATTGGTATTTATTAAAAGCAAACTTGACGGGAAAATGTGCGGTCCTTCACGCAAACTCTGACCCAGGCGTACGCACAAAAACGGGTGAAATGAGAAATGGCGACACCGTCGGCAGATGGAAGAAACACATGAAAGTGAGTGAAACTGTAGACCGTTGTGTAAAAGAAATGGCAATACTGCCTCTCATAAATAATATGAAGACTTCACAAAGCAAGTCTTACAATTAACAGCCTACACGAACACCCGTTTGATCGATCTGCATTGTAAAACAAACAAAATCAAACGAAGATTAGGCTACAACAGAAATGCAAATTAACACATTTTCACAAAAGTGAAATATGTTCTGCAATCATATTGGCATGTTATGCAATTCATCCTCATAACACATCTGTAGCTTGTCAGATGCAATCAAATGGATGGTAATAAAATGCCATGATGCCATCACAATGCGTAATGACGTGAGTGAAGTTACGTTTCTTGGTTTTCTTCTCTGTGTTTGCCATGATTTCGCAATCAATGAATATTAACTTGTGGGAGTTTCACGGACTATTTATGGGCAACTATGGGCGTGACATGAAGCCGCAAAAGCTGCGCTACATTTAGAATTGATTGTGATTTATTAAGGGAAAACTGCATAGGATGTGCGTGCGCACGGTTTTATAAATCCGAATATTTCTGTGCGTACGCACGACCTATGTTTCATCCGTACGCCACTTCTGACGCAAATCCTACGCAAAGTTTTATAAATGAGGCCCCTGGTCAGTTAAGTAACAGAGGGGGTTGGTAATCAGTTTCAGCTGCTTTAGTGTTAATGACATTAACAGCAGGTGCACTAGATGGGCAACAGTGAGACAACCCCCAAAACAGGAATGGTTTTACAGGTGGAGGCCACTGACATTTTTTCCCTACTCATCTTTTCGGACTGTTTTTCACCAGTTTTGCATTTGGCTAGGGTCAGTGTCACTACTGGTAGCATGAGGCGATACCTGGACCCTACAGAGGTTGCGCAGGCAGTCCAGCTCCTTCAGGATGGCTCATCAATACGTGCCATTGCCAGAAGGTTTGCTGTGTCTCCCAGCACAGTCTCAAGAGCATGGAGGAGATTCCAGGAAGACAGACAGCTACTCTAGGAGAGCTGGACAGGGCCGTAGAAGGTCCTTAACCCATCAGCAGGACCGGTATCTGCTCCTTTGTGCGAGGAGGAACATGATGAGCACTGCCAGAGCCCTACAAAATGACCTTCAGCAGGCCACTGGTGTGAATGTCTCTGACCAAACAATCAGAAACAGACTTCATGAGGGTGGCCTGAAGGCCCGACGTCCTCTAGTGGGCCCTGTGCTCACTGCCCAGCACCAGGGAGCTCGATTGGCATTTCCCATTGAACACCAGAATTGGCAGGTCCGCCACTGGTGCCCTGTGGTTTTCACAAATGAGAGCAGGTTCACCCTGAGCACGTGACAGACAGGAAAGGGTCTGGAGAAGCCGTGGAGAATGTTATGCTGCCTGTAACATCGTTCAGCATGACCGGTTTGGTGGTGGGTCAGTGATGGTCTGGGGAGGCATATCCATGGAGGGACGCACAGACCTCTGCTGGCTAGACAATGGCACCCTGACTGCCATTAGGTATCGGGATGAAATCCTTGGATCCATTGTCAGACCCTATGCTGGTGCAGTGGGTCCTGGGTTCCTCCTGGTGCACAACAATGCCCGGCCTCATGTGGCGAGAGCATGCAGGCAGTTCCTGGAGGATGAAGGAATGATACCATTGAAGGGCCACCACGCTCACCTGACCTACATCCAATAGAACACCTCTGGGACATTGTGTTTGTGTTTCGGTCCATCTGACATCACCTGGTTGCACCTCAGACTGTCCAGGAGCTCAGTGATGCGCTGGTCCAGATCTGGGAGGAAATACCCCAGGACACCATCCGTCGTCTCATTAAGAGCATACCCCGACGTTGTCAGGCATGCATACAAGCACGTGGGGGCCATACAAACTACTGAGTACCATTTTGAGTTGCTGCAATGAAATTTCAGCAAAATTGACAAGTCTGCTGCATCATTTTTTCACTTAGATTTCCGGGGTGTCTTTGAATTCAATCCTCTGTAGGTTGATCATTTTCATTTCCATCAAACGATGTGGCATCCTTTCGTTCATAACACATTACCCAGTCCATATTAGTATAGATATCCAGCATGATATTTTTCCCCATTGAGATCTGATGTGTTTTCAAAGTGTTCCTTTAATTTTTTTGAGCAGTGTATATATATATATATATATATATTAATTCATTAGTTCATTCATTCATTTTATATATATAGCCTATATATATACCGTAGGGCCAAGTAAAACACAACCAAAGTTGAACTCTTTATTTAAATAAAATAAAATAAAATAAAATAAAGTAATGATAGGTCAACATATATAGTAATATACAATTGGCAGAAATGATCTTTTCATTACTAACAATTTTAAGTGATTACTAAATGCTTTTGAACATTTTTGCACAAACTAATTATAGAATATGAATTAACACAAGTTTGTACTAGAACACTGCCTCTTGAATAACCAAGGAGGTCATTAATACTATAAGCTATCTGTTAACATTCATATTTATCTCATTGTCCAGACGTTCATGACTTGTAATCTACCATTAGGTTTTATTTATGAAACACAAGCAAAACAAATTGCTATGTAAACAGTTCATGAAGCCATCCATGTGTAAATTGTTACATTCAACTGTGTGACAGTGAGACCACTTGCATAAATGGTTGTACATACAATTTATACAGAAATTCATTCTGCTTGTTTTTCATGGATAAGTCCCATAACGTTGAAGCCAACTTAAAAAAAAAAAAAATAATAATCTAAAAGCCTTGATATGGACATGAAGTTGATACAGAGGAAGGAAGCAAATTTTTGCTGTCACTGCCTCACACTATATGAGAGATCAATAGCCTTGTGCGTCTAGTCAAGAGCCTCATACAAAGATACAACTGAGATGAGTGAATCAATCAGACCTAAAGGGGTCGAAAGATTGAAAGGGGATCGGTAAAAGAAAAGTGTGAGAGTTCAAATTCATTTCTGTCAGGAAACAAATTCTGTTTCTAAAAAATGTGACTATTACATGCTGAAGCCACCAGTGCTCTTAAAACCTGTTGATTTACATATATTATTTCACAAAGGTGAAATTGCTCCTTATTATGAATGTTTTACCTAATATTTCTCTTTTATTTTATTCTCCACAGGTGCCGTGGTCATTGCTTTTGTGGTGTGCTGGTTGCCGTACCATGCTCGAAGACTAATGTACTGCTATGTCACTGAATGGACGTGAGTTTCAGTTTTAAAAAAAAATCACAACACAATACAATAAAAATCAAATGAAACTTCAAATGTAAAACATTCTCTCAACTCTTCGATTTGTACTCTCTTATTGGACAATGCACACATGCTGCAAGTATGCAGATGCACAAAAAATCGAACTGCAATTTGCAAATGATATCAAATTCCTCTGTTTTTTAGAGACCGAGTTGCTGAAGTCCATGAGCTTTTTATTAATAACATACAAAGTAGCTTATAATAACATACAAAGGCACAAAAGATGAAAAGTTATAGCCTGTAGCCAGCTCACCGCACATTATAGCTCCACAAATCAATGCTTTGTTCTGGGCAGCGCCCACCAACAGCAGTGCACATAAATCATGATGCATCTGGTGGTGGTAGAGATTTCTGGGAGTTTTCTTCTATGATTCAAGGGGTGAATCGATAAATGAGGCACATACTCTTACACTCATCTTATAATTCATACAGAGCACCACATACACAGAGCAAACTAATCTGAACATGTGAGTGTGTACATGTGATTTTTTTTCAGTGGCTGACTGCACACAGATTTATGTTGTGGTTGTCATGCATAGCTTGCGTGAACTTCCTAAACCACATGCTGATGAGTGATGGGACATTTTTATGATTTGATGCACAGTTCACCTCAGTGGAATTCCAATATCCAGAATGGCATGATGTGTGAACCCTTGCTCAAAAATGCATTGGTTTTGACAGTAATGACAACTAGATTTAGAAATATTGTGGTATAGTGGTACTTGCCCATAAAAACTACAGTGTGTTTCTATGCAGTTGCTTTGGTGTTCTAAGTGGTTGTTGGTGTTCTAAATGATGTGAACTGTACAAAATATAAGCCAGCTCAGAGAGCATAGGTGCACTGAATGTTGATACCAACAGTGGATGGAAACAATCTGAGAGGGAGAGGAGGAAGAGTATGCGTAAGAGGTGGTGGACGAGGAGAAAGAGGATGAGGATGAGGATGAGGAAGAGTAAGGTGTGGAGTGTTGTCAAGGCAGGATTTGGCACACCAGATGTTTTATTAAGTGTCTAATGAATGATCTGTAGTGTTTATATATTGGCTGTGTGAATGATCTGAAAGCATTGTTTGATTTTGAGTACCAGTAAAATGGTTTTGGTGGCACGGTGGCTCAGTAGGTAGCACTGTCGCCGGTTCCAGCCCCAGCTGAGCCAGGACTCCTTTTTCTGTGTGGAGTTTGTTTGTGCTCTGGTTTCCCCCACACAGTCCAAAGACATGCAGGTTAGGTGGATTGGACATGCCAAATTGGCCATAGGTGTGAATGTGTGTGAGTCCCAAGTCATGTAATGGGTTGGGGAAAGATCTGGCAACCTACCCCAGAAAAAACATTGCCAAGAAAATTCATGGACAGTCTCTCGCGTATGATGAGAGATGGCCATATAATCATCAAGTCGGATACGACTGAAATGGTTTTTGAGAGAGAGATAAAATTTGTTTTGAGCCGATTGTTTGATTTTGCCAGAAGAGTCAGGGGTTTTGTGAATGTAGTTTGAAGGTTTGGTTTGGTTTGGTAAAAAACACCAGCTTATTCTCACTTCTAAGGTTATTGCTGGTGGTTTTAATGTGTTGCTACTGTATGTGGTGTTCTAAGTGGAGTTGTGTCTTTCTATGAGTTTGCTATTTGGCAGATGCTTTTATCCAAAGCAACTTACATTGCATTTCAAGGAACACATTTTACATTCTTATCAGTTCTTGCTTTCCCTGGGACCTTGCAACCCATGACCTTGGCGTTGCAAGCGCCAACGCTCTACTGTTTGAGCTACAGGAAGTCTTGCAGTTGCAATGCTGTTCTGAGGGGTAATTGTGTGTCGTTATGCAGTTGCCAGGGCATTCAGGGTGGTTTTTAGTGTGTTGTTATGTGGTTGATATTGTGTTCTGAGTGGTTTGATGTGCTGATTATAGGTATGAGATGCATCTGTACTTTTTACCTGCAAGGGTTACTTTTTATTTTTTTACAGGAGTCCTTTAATATGTGCCAGTGAGCTGAGGCAGTACTTGATGTTGTAGTACGTTTGATGTTTTAGTAAAGCAGAAAGAATCAGAAGATAAGGAGTGAACATATGAAAGGAAAATGTTATGGAAAGGCAGCATTAAGGTTTTGATGAAGAAGCATTATGGTGACAAAAAAGGATTTTACAAAAACACAAATATGGACAATATTGATTAATTATTGACTCGTAATGTCAGCCTGACATTTTACTTCTATTTGATTAAAGGTCTTTTCATTTAATCTGAGTGGAGACTCATGACAAGTGATTATTACATATATACATTTCAATAAGATTGACTAAACTGCTGCAGAATAATGTTATGCTGTATAATTTCCACAAAAGCCTATACAGCCACTGAATTAATTTATCATTCATAAAAATAATGAAAAGAAAAGTCTTTCAGATTAATGATTGTTCTCAGTTCTGTTTAGCTTTTTATGGTACAGGGCTCATCATCAATGTTGCCTAAGGGAGGACATTAGAAGCTTCACCCAGATGACCAAAATCAGCTTCTTTAAAGATGCATTGCAAATTATTATACTCATTATTCATACTTTAAAGGTATTCAAGCTGGAAGAATACATATATTTTAAATACATTTGAGAAGTGTAGCATGAGGACTGATATTATAATAAAAAGCGTTACATTTTATATACATTTGGAGAGCTACGGGGCAGTGGGACATCAGTTTCAAGTATTTTTTGCTGATGGTTAGGCCATTTGCCTCCAAAGTAGATGGATGTTTGATGTATTTTTTCTGTCCTCTGCAGGTTTCAGAAATATAGGTTGTACTTTTTGTTAGCATATGAATGGGGAGGTGTTAAGGCATTCAAGGTTTTGGTATGCTACCAATATGTATAACAGACTCAAATGGAATGGCAACAGACAGTTTATTAAATGCCTGATGTATATTGCACACAAAAATTGTAGGAGCTTTTTGAAAACAGCAAGCTCCAATCTGATTGGCTGGCTTGGCACAAATTCCGGAAGTCAGGGCGCACAGGTGTTTATCAGTCCCCAGAGACAGTTTTGTTTTCAAGTTCCCAGGCTGCTACAATAAGCACTTGAAGAAATAGTTTACCAAAGTTTGCAAAGATTGTTGCATTGAATGTCAATACTCTTGCTGAGCTGATAGAGATTCATACTGGTTCTGTCTTCTGTGGATATGCTACATATCATAATCCTGATGTGATCAAATATCACAGGAATAATGGATAATGGAATATGAATATGACGTTTGCCCTGTGTAGTTAAAATCTAATTTCCTTTTTTTTTAATGCGATGACGAGACATGAATCCAAGAGATATACGATTATTCATGAGATGGCACCAGGGTGGGTCAAACGCAGCCTTCATTTGAAGCATTTGACATTAATATTACCGACACACACTCAAATCACTATGCAAAACCATCCCTCTCTCTCTCTCCCACACTAGGAAAAAATTGCTCTCACTTTCAAAACAACAAATCATTGAATATAGTGCACCAAAGTCATCGAAATCAAGCAGATATAAAATTAAATCAGCCATAGCATATACATAAACATTTATGTTATGTATTTATGTTATAAACATGCTCATTCTTTCTGTATGTACAGACATTCTCGCAAAGGCTGCATTTATTTGGTCAAAAATACAGTAATAACAGTGATACAGTGAAATATGATTACAATTTTAAATAACTATTTTGTATTTTAATATATTTTAAAATGTGATTTATTCCTGTGAGGGCAAAGCTGAATTCTCAGCAGCCATTTTTTTCAGTCTTCAGTGTCACATTATCCTTCAGAAATCATTCTCATATGCTGATTTCTGCTCAAAAAAACATTTTTGTGTTAACTGGCATTTTTTAAAGGATTTTGAAATAATAAAAATTGTGCAATTTAAAAAATAAAATAAAAAAACCCCCGGAATTTATTTGAAATAAAAATCTTTTGTAACATTATAAATGTCTTCCTTGCTGAATAAAAGTATTCATTTCTTTCAAAATAATAGTATAACAAATATGGATTTCTGACGGTCTGGGGAAATTGAAAAAGAATTTTTAATGGATAGCTGAAATAGATATGAATTAAGCATGAGTCATCTATAATTTCACTTGCAAAAAGTGCTACCGGTTTAATCAACGCTTAGTACTTTGATTTCTTTATGAAAGCTGAGCAGCAAACTGAATCTACAAATAATTATAATTACTTATACACACAATATAGCATGTGTGCCTGTGTGTTACTTTATATAAAAGGTCAAAAAAAGATTGGTTGAATGAAGATCATCATCATCACCATCATATTTGTTTATAACGACAAAAAGTGATGTAAAAAGACCCAATATTTATCAGCAATCAGACTACATACAGTAGATACCCAAGACATAAAAGGCATATGTAATGAACATTTGCTCACCTTCTTACTGGCAACTTTATTTACACATACTTGTTGTAAATGTTGACAGGAGCTTTCAGGCTTCAAAAAGAGTGCAAATATCTATATGCATGACAATGGTACATCAACATCTCTCTCAGTATATACTTATTTTTTCTCTTCCACAGTTCTCTCTATGATTTCTACCACTACTTCTACATGGTCACCAATGTGCTCTTCTACGTCAGCTCGGCCATCAACCCCATTCTCTACAACCTCGTCTCGGCAAACTACCGGCAAATTTTTTTTTCCACGCTTCGCTACCTAATCCTGCCCTGCCGCCATAATAAGCAGAAGCGCATTCTCACCAGACACTCTATCAGCATCTGCAGCAACCAGACCTTCTCCACCAATGTCATCAAAGAAACCATTTACTAAACACTGTCAAGATTCAGTCATTCAATTCTCTCAGCCAAGAAGAGACCACTGAAGCGAAGCATGTTTTCATATTGAGTTATTATTACAAGAATTTGTTTTATATTCGTGCTACTGAATCGCCATATGGAGCTTTGTGCATTGCAGAACTGGCACCAGAGAGAGACACTTATCGTGTTTATGGGAGGGTATGTAGCACAAAATACACACCAAAAACAATGAATAATGAGCTGAAACAGTGTAAATACATATTATATCAAATGTATATCCGGATGTACATTGTTTCTCAATTGAAATATGAAATATAACAATGATCATATGAAGGGAACAGACTGCAGACAGTTGCTGTTGTGTACACAGAGTCTTTATATCCAGCTGATGTAATTTACCAACACTGGAATAACTGTGAACACAAGGACATACACCATTTTCAATTTTATTTTATTCACTGGTGCATTCAAAGTGGAGGCTGCTACATTGTCAAAGAAGTGACTCTTGCTTGCGACATACTAAGACAGTGTCACCATTCCGTAGCCTTAGCAACAGTCTACATACAAAGAAGGCAGTGCTCTTGTGTGAAAACTGAAGAATGCTCTACAGGATCACGGGCATAATTGATTCTTTCATTCTAAAGTAGCTTCATTTAAACACTGCCTTGATTTGCAATTTGCAGAGAGAGAGCGAAAGGAGAGCCTTCAATGATAGAATATGCAACATAGGCTCATTGGAAAAATGTGCTATACAACTCCAAAACGTATACATACAATTTACTGAAGTTTTCAGCTGAAATGAACACTTGTGGCAGTAAAACACCAACGACTTTTATTCCTTTTTACACAAATTATTGTTAGAAGTGCAGATTGTCGATTAATAAAGACTTTTTTTTTTGGTTCCTTGCACAATACTGTTATAACCTCAAAAATCTTTTGCCATAGTAAATCATTTATAAACTAATTCATTTTTTTACTTTTGCATAATGGCTTTTCTGCCATGGCAAAATTGCTCTGTAGCTCACCTGGTACAGCAACCTGGTACAACAAGTTTAATGTAATTTAAGTTGAATGCAATGTGGAGCACTTGGATTGAGTCCTGTGACACACAAGTTATGATGAAAGAGCTTAATGACTTGTAAAAGCAAACTTAAATGGCACATGTGCTTCAGCATATGCTCACACTGGACAAATTGTACAAAACCAAGCCCCACCCTACATTTCTTCTTGTTTATTTCACACGGTTATATGTCACAAAGGGAAAAAAGACTATAGCAACTCATGTTTCATGTCGACTTTAAACGCCACTGAATAGCTACTGAATTCACTCAGGCTACAATGCTCAACGGTGTAAAAAACACGTTGTAAACAGAAACCTTTGACATTTTTTACAGAGTGCTCAGCATAGCTGCCTTCAAGCAGGTACCGAATTGACCCGATACTCTATACAACAGGTATTGCAGAAAGCATGTATCATCAATTAAGTATCTACTTGGTACCAAACAACAGGTACTTTTAACAACACTGGATTAGTGTAGGTAGTATTTCAAAATACTTGGTAGTATTTCAAAAAAAGTATTTCAAACGCGATAGACCATTAACCTTTCAGCACCACTAATCGGACATTTCATTTTTACAGTTGAAAATAATTAAACTGCCACAATACATTCAATAATCAATGTAATACAATGTTGCCACATTCATTTTCAACTGTATCTGAGAAAACTCAACATTGTTTTAGTGCCACTCACTCAACATTTCATTTTGAAAGTTCGTAATATCATTTTGCACAAATGTGATAGGTTGGAAGGCTGGATGGCCAATGGCTGGAGCTTGACGTCCAGCTGCCCCCCTCTGGACCTTATCAGTGGAGCTAAAGGTCTAACCACATCTAACCCTAACATTGACTCTATCCCTAAAGCTAATCAGGTTAAGATCCACCCCTTAGATCCACCCCTGGATTAGATCAAGCTCCAACCATTTGGCTCTGCAGTGAGTATCATAAGAAATGTTGTCACGGGCATGTTTTTTCCAATAAGCCTGGAGTGAGAATATGCGTGGATGAAGGAAAGAGAAGTAGCACACAATAACTTTTTAGCTTATCTCTTAGAAACTTTGGCCAGAGACTTGTGGACTGTGCCGTGCTTTACAACAAATACACCCATCAATCACAGCGAACCATTTAGAGAGAGAGATGAGCGGGCTGGGATGTAGAGGGTCTGTGATGATGTGGATAATAGAATGTGATAAAACTAAAGGAAAGCTAGAGAAAATGGGGAAATTCGGGAAAATGGGATAGTCTGCAGTGCTTTCTTATGCCTTAAAAGTGAGGATGAGGAAGCTCTGTTCATGGTGCAGTGTAGGCAGCTGATTTTCCATAATATGATGTTTAATATTTAAAAAAGAAGATTATAATAAAAATATGAAGGTGGAAATGAGGAAGGGTTGGTTCCTAGCATATTGTGCTGAACTTATAGCAAAAGTCATTTTCAGTTACTGATGCCATTGGCCTATTTGCAGTCACTATTAATTTATTTCACACATAAAAGTATCCAATAATATAATTTTTTCCAAGATGAAATTGATATTGATCTTTAGCTGGTCATGTGATCTCAACACAGCTGCCCCCATGAGTAAATACACTCCATGTAAAATAAAGCTTTTGTTAAGCTCCTGAGATGACTGGATTCTTGATGTGAATTTAGATGGATCACATTTTGGTACCGTTTTGTTGAAATCCATCTACATCAATCACCGTGAGTGAATTCTAGAGAACAGGGTGAATATTCACAGCAGGGAGGAAGCTGAGCACTTGAGCGGAGTTGTAGACCGGTATGTTGAAGAATTCTGAATGGAAGAAAATGTGCATAACATGATGGTATGATGGCCAGGGCTGTAAGGGCAGAGCAAGCAACATAAAAAAAGGAAATGAGAAAGTGAACGTATGAGAGACCACCTGCTGAGGCTGAAGAGAAAACAAGGCCAACTCAGTAAGAAAGGTTCAAATGTTTGCTTGATGGCTCTCTGGGAAATAACAGTCATGTGGACCAGTATGTCTAACTCATTTTGTTTGGATGATCTATTTGTCGCTATGACTTTTTTATTGTAATGTTACTGTTGTTGCCTTCAAAATCGATACCTTTCTCTATGTGAGCCTGAAATAAGGCTACACAATAACTAATTTGTATGGCGCTAAACTTTACAGTGTTTTAAATAGATTGCATGCCTTTAGACTGTGCCTCCATGCTCATAGTGTCATCAGTCAATGAATTCAAAACCCATCTGAATCAATACAATCTAAATCCCACAATTGATGTTAACTCTGTTTGTGGTATATGTAACATTCTGTGTTTTTTAAAAAATATGTTAGTACTGTACTTAATACTGGCTTTGAATAGTATAAATGTGCTGATGTTGATGTGTCTTGTTATTATTTCCTAAATTAAGACAGAAATTCAGTTTTATTATGTATTCATTTGAATGGGGGACTAATTCTGAATAATAAATTGTTCAAAAAGCTTTTACTCTGCATCACAGTTTAATTGTTTATCAAGCTTGTGATGTTTAATAATGGATTTTGTTTTGCAAATAATTGAATAAAAATGGAATTATGTTTCTCTTGTGGCTCAATTTGTATTGCTCACATCATTACAGGAAGTAATAAATCTCAGTGTATTATTCATGTTAAATTTCTGGTTTAAATAATATTCCTTTTAAAACAATATCCAGAGGCATTACAGATACACAAAATATGAGACATGCCGACACTTTGCAATTCACTGGTGTCTATCCTAAATCACACAAACACGCAAACAAATGGCTAATGTGTTTGACCTTATCAGACTGTCTTCAGGCACTGCCCAGTCTAGAGGTTGTCTACGGTCTGTGATGGATGTGATTGTTGAGGTGATTGGATCCCAAAGGGTGGAGCAGCACTGAGATGCAGTCAAACATAATTGGGCTGTTCAATCACTTGGCAATCGATGCACTGCTTCCATTTGGATCTACATATTTGTGCAAGCAGAATATTTCCGCTGTTATATACATGAAAAATAAATACAGATCACGTTTTGATGTTGAGGATGAACTGCGAGTAGCCGTATCCACCATCAGGCCACAGATTAAGCTTTTGTGCACCGAAAAACAAGTGCACCCATCCCACTGAAAGGTAAGCCTAAATTTATATACAGTAAATATAGTGGAAGTAATGGAAGCTTGTTTACCCCACAAGATAATTGATATTTGCGATTTTTTATCTCAAAATTTACAGTTTACATCTTGCAATTCTGACTTGATTTCTCAGAATTGTGAGATATAAACTTGCAGTGCAAGTTATAAAGTCAGAATTGCGTGATATAAAGTCGCAATTACCTTTTTTATTTTTTATTCTGTTGCGGAAACAGGCTTCCATAGGAAGTGGATGCAACATAATTGAAATGTTGTGAAGGATTTAAAACAACTTTTTTTTTGTTTATTGTTTGTGTATGCTGTGGTAGTGGGGGTCGCGAGTTCTCGTCGATGTTAGATTAGGGGTCGCTGGCTTAAAAGTTTGAGAACCACTGACCGAGGGCACCAAGTGAGCCAGGGAAAACGTTTCTCACGTTCAAAGACACATCAAACTTTTTCTCTGTCTGTGTTTTTCAAACTTTACTCTTTCTTTGCATACAGTACCATGAAACCTTATGATGGCGCTTTTCCACTGCATGGTACGGTACGGCTCGGTTCAGTACGGCACGCTTTGGCGCTTTTACACTGCATGGTACGGTACGGCTAGGTTCAGTACGGCTCACTTATGGCGCATTTCCACTGCATGGTACGGTACGGTACGGCTCGCTTCGGCTCGCTTTAAATGGTACCACCTCTGTTGAGGTTCCAAGCGTACCGTACCGGTACTAAAATGTGACGTGAAAACACTGCAGATCACTGATTGGTCAGACAGAATCGTCACTACCAGCGTCATTGTATTTACGACACGAGACCCGCTAGATTTAAATAGCCAGTAGACAACAGCCAACGCTGTAGCACCTGTTTTAAAAGTATTTGCTTCAAAAAAAGAGTAGTATATAAACTTTAAAAAAAAGAAATGGCTGAATCGTGGTCAGTGGACGAGGTGCAGACGTTCCTCTCGTTGGTTGCCGAGGAGCGGATGGGGAAACACGGAATGAAAAATTCGCATTTAATATGATGATGTCATGGCAGTAGAGACGGCAACTATAACGATCAGTCCCACCCACTTTGAAGCGGTACTAACTGCAGTGGAAAAGCAACCAAGCTAAAGCGAACCGAACCGTGCCGTACCGAGTCGAGTCGTACCATGCAGTGGAAAAGCGAAGCGAGCCGAACCATTCCGCGCCGAGTCGAACCGTACCGAGCCGAACCGAGCCGTACCATACAGTGGAAAAGCGCCATAATTGTTCATAGTTTACATTGGCAGATTTACAGACCAATTCACTGACCAATTCAACACATAATTAGTAAAAAGAAGAAAACTGAGCTGAAAAAGCAATAGCCCGAAGATTCACTGTACATTAATAATTACTAAAGACACATTTATGACACTTTGTTTATTTAATGTCCAATGCTGCCTTTCCCAAAAGCATTGTAGGCCTACTGTAAGTAGATTGTAGAAACGGTGTGCTAATCATCTTAGAAATACAGGCTGTTTCCCAAAAGCATTGTAACTTAAGTTGTACTAGAAACTTGTCACAGATTTACAGATATTCTTGAGTAAATGTAGAGTGCTAAAGTGCATCATAAGGAGACAGATACATGCTTGCACCTACGTAACAACTGCAAAATTACATCTAAACAATACGAGTGAAATATAAGTGTAATACATTTATTATTATTCTATTTACTTTCATTTAAATGTTTTAATTTAAATGAATGATATTATTAAATTATTTCAAAATAAATAAAAACAAGTAGGCCTAACTAAGCACACTGAATTAATAAAACTACTACAAAGTACACTGATTTTTGTGGACGTAGTTTGGTACAATTAAATTTGTTGCATGATTGTTGCAGACAACTTTACAAATTAAATTCAGAGGAAGAGATGTTACATTTGAAAGGGAAATTTTACAATTTGTGAATGCTGATAAAAATAAAGAAATAGGGAGAACATGTCAACGACATGAAAACTGGCCATATATTGTAAATGTTGTCTTGTAAAAATGTTTTTCACATATTCCTCCTCTTTAACAACCTTTTTCTTCCTCTCAACCCAAGGGCGCTATACCGCTTGCACTGCTGTTCAGCATTAATGTCATCATTATCCCTTTTGGGGAGTAAAAAGCAGACCACCGCTTGATAGATAAATTTCACTAAAGCGCAGCTTCCGCTACTTCAATGTGCACTCCGCAATATTGGCAGCACTGTCAACCTTGTTACTCAGTAGTCACTCAATCAGTCTGTGAGTAACCACTGTCTCCATGTCTGCCTTTGATCCTGGAAGCTTGTGAATTTGAGAAAATTAATCACTGGGAATTGCAATCAGATTAACAAAGCAGTAAATGTGCAAGTAATAGATTGTTACACACAAAAACAAAACAAAAACAAAATTATATTTATGTAGAAAATCGGGTTATTAGACATTAAAAAAAAAGAATAATAACTTCAAACCTTTCCCATTAAGTAAATTTCAAATATTTATAATTTATTATACAAAAAAATCTATAGGCAGATGGATTGACATTTCAGCTCTTCATGAATGGACAGCGACTCTTATTCGCACATTCATGTCAAATTCACCTTCTGATAAGTGCATTTTTGGTAAAAAGTTGCGAACGATCACACGATGAAGCTCTTAAAAGATTCTCGGGAACGCGGGCCAGTGCACATAATTCACACCCCACAGCATTTCCAATCTCTGCCCAAACAGAAAGCCATCATCATATCTTTACTTTTGCACATGTGCTTAATTACACATTCTGTAAGGGCAATGAGCTTGTGACTCTTCCAGCTTCATGAAGGGAAAGTGGAAATGAGCATCTCGAAAGAAGCGTCCAGAGAGATTTGCAGTAAGCAAATCTGGAAATGCTTTAATGAGTTTCTATGGGCAACTAATGTGGGCACTGGATGTAAGGTATAGTCAATTATAATCTAAGAATAATTAAATGCTAACTTGCTCATACGCATTTCAACACAACTTTCTCTGTACACTTAATAGGGGAGATTAGATAGGTTGTCAAACAAGAATGTAATTTATGTGTCACAGTGTTAAATATAAATTTTAAATACAAATCATTATGGTACTTAATGTATTTTATAATTTTATGGGAAATATAATTTATATTTTATAATATTTATAACATTATATAATATTTATATATTGAATATAATTTAAATAATATTTATAATGTAATTGTGTTACCTTTTTAATTTTCCATGTTTTTTTTTTTGTTTGTTTCATAATTGTTTTATGTTTTTTTTTTTTTCAGTAAAGCTATAAAATAGTCTATAATAATATATATTTTTAACACAGATATGCTGTGGATTGTGAGATTTTACTCATATTTTCTCCTATATTTAAAACAAATAGATAAAAATATTATTCAGTGTGAAGCTATGAATTAAAGTCACTTTCAGTGATATTAGTAGCCTGCCTAGAGCAATAGATTCAGTTAAGCAAAACAATGGTTTAACCTTTAACATTGTGGTTGTTCTTCCATGGCAGTTTATGTATTTCAATAAAGTTTGTCAGGTCAGATGTCATTTTGTGCATTTCCGAATGTGCTTGTCTATGTGTGTGTGTGTGTGTGTGTGTGTGTGTGTGTGTGTGTGTGTGTGTGTGTGTGTGTGTGTGTGTGTGTGTGTGTGTGTGTGTGTGTGTGTGTGTGTGTGTGTGTGTGTGTGTGTGTGTGTGTGTGTGTGTGTGTGTGTGTGCGCGCACTAGACTTCTGGTATTTTGAGCACACACCCTAGTCAAATCTAAATGCACCCTGGCTTTGCTTGAGCACTAATTCCTTTGGGATTGTGATGCTTTGGCAGCAAACTCTCCCAGCTGGCATCCCCAAAAGGTTAAAAAGACAGAGAAAGAGGGGAAAGGATATGAATGAATAAATAACAAATTCATGACCAGAAGATGACAACCAAACTGTGTTGCTGTATCAAATCCCAAAGGATTTTTATTTCTTTTTTGAAAGCTAAAGAGAACTAAGTGAGCATAGGTTACCTTTTCCAATAGATACTGTTGGTGAAGGATGATGATATAAAACTACTCACCTTGATCTAGATTTCCCCTGGTCTTTTTCATTACTGGCAACTAAGATTAGTTACGAGACATTGGCTCGATTTAGGGTACACTTTCAATAAACGTGGGTACATGTTTATTTTTTTGGTTTATTTTTAAAGATGTATTCAGTAATTCTTTGGCTTACGTTATAATATTTTAATTGCCATGTGCACATGCCATGTGCACATCTTATTTTATTATTGAAGATTAAATTTGTTGTCATGATTTATTGTATAGATATGGTAGAATGATGGAATGGTTTGTTCCACTTTCTGTTAAATTTATGGTTTGTGAATGTTTGTTTGTGTGTGTGCATATGTGTGTGCGTATGTATGTGTGTGTGTGTGTGTGTGTGTGTGTGTGTGTGTGTGTGTGTGTGTGTGTGTGTGTGTGTGTGTGTGTGTGTGTGTGTGTGTGTGTGTGTGTGTGTGCGTGCGTGCGCGTGTGTGTGTGTTGTTTGCATTTGTCATAGTTGAGAAATAAGTGCATTTTAGTTTATAAACAAATTATGTACATAATACTAATATGACTTAATGTTGTTTTCAGGAATGATGTTGTTCTTTCTATTTAATGTTTAAAGTTTGAGTGTTTTGTTCATGTGCTCAGTAAATTATGAGCTGTTTTTAAATTATTTTAGTTCAAGGCTTTGTATTAAATGTTTATTTTGATATGATTAAATACAGAATATTTGACATAAATTGCCCATACTCTGTTTTTAATTTGTAATGACATGAACATGAAGGTAATAATACATTTATTAAAATTAAATATCAATTAATGAACACCATTTATAGCATTTATTACGATAAGCAAACTATTGTTTTTTAACATAACATTAAACAAGATTTATATATTTTAAAATACTGTACTTTTTTTTAAATACTTATTGTATATTATAATACCACATGCATGTGTGTAACGTGTAGGTCCAAAAGGTTCCAAAATAAAATATTTATGTATAAAACTCAAATCACACAATTGCGAGAAGTAGGCAACGTACAGAGCGTAACAAAGACATAAACAATATCGGACCCTGAAGTGAGCACAAAGAGGAACTTAAATACACAGTGATGATGAGACAATGACGAACAATCTAATCAAAATCCATGTGGAAATAGCTGTATAAGCTCCGCCCTCACTTCCAGGCTGTGTCTGATGCCTTAGTGCGCTGGTCTCAGCTGGATACTATTAGAAACACCTAAGCAGCATTAAAATCTTTTGTTGAATTGTTATTGAATTGTAGCAGAAATCTATTACATTATACATATACATTCTTACATTCTTACAATTATTTGAGTAAATACTTTAGTTAATTTGTAAAATTATTAACTATTTTTAAATAATAAAGAATATTTAACTGTGTTCCATAAGGTTAAGAAAATTCTTTTATTGACTATTTGTTGAAAAAAGTAAGGATTTTCAGGCCTTCATTTGTACTCTATTCATAGAGTGTGCCAAATGTAGAGCTGTAAGCAGTTCATTTCATTGTCTCAGCCTGTGTGTGTGTGTGTTCGCACTCCTCTCCTTAAGGGTGATAGGATGCAACAATGTGTCACAAGGAAGCAATCTGTCAGTTCGGATCAATATTTGCTCTTAGCTTCCCACCTGCATCAGAGAGAATGTAGGGGACAATGTGTCACTTTTGATTGATTTATTGCCCCCATAAAAATTCCATAAATACCATAAATTCCATAATCCCCTCCCTTCCACTTTCGGACTGTACACCTATGGACACTTGTTCTGGCCATCTGTTTATCACCCCCACTACCCCCACTTGATTTATTGATCCTTAAAAATTCTTTACACCCTCCCAATCACCCCAACCCGTCCCTCCCAACTTCGGACTGGACACCTGTTATGGACACATGTTCCGACCATCTGTTTATCACCCCCACTATCCACCATCCTGAGGTATTTATGACTGTATAGGAATGCAATTGTGTTTTTGAAGTGTCTACAATGCATTTTAAACTTTTAAGAAGCGTTGTATAAGGATGACAGAGTCCGAGATAAGATCAGTGTTCAAGGTTTTTTCACTTACATTTGAAGAAAAGGTGTACTTTCACATATAAAAAGATATTTAAAACTATGTATATCATTCAAATACCATGGGTTGGTATACATACATTTGTAAAATGTTAAAAACGTTAAAACATCAATGAAAAAGTTTAAATTGCATTTTCTAAAAGTTATCAAAAATGTGTTAGTGTTAAAATTACATCAGACATGTATCAAAGATAGTATCAAAAATAGTCTTACGTTTTACAGTCTGTTGTTAAAGAAGAACAAAACTCTTACGCAGCTCAGTGAAACAAGTCCGCACGCTTCTAAGTCAAAAGTTAGAATGAGACACTGGGATGCTGCGAGGGGCCACCCACAGACTCCACCCACCTAACACGCCCCTCCTCAAGCTGATGAAGAGGTTTTAGGAAAACAAATTCCTTACGCAGTTCCGCGAAAACACATCTGTACACTTCTATGTCATGAGTTAGAATGAGCTCTGAACGCTGTGCAGCGCCTCACACAGACTCCACCCACCTAACACGCCCTCCCCCTCAAAAGCTGATGAAGAGCCGCCCCATCAAACACCAGAGGTTGATTTAAATTAATGGTAGATAGCTTGAAAAAATTATGTTGAAACATAATAATTGTTTTTAACAAATAACATTGTCACAGGAGAAATTATATTTAATTTTCAGACCAAAGACTTTCAAGTCTCACCCTCAGCAACACACGCACAGTGGAAATACAATTACAGATATCAAGAATTATAGTTTTTACTAGTTGAAATTCATTTGTTGATATCAAGAATTAGCATTTTAACTAGTGAAAATAGTATTACAGATATCTAGAAATTACAGGTAAGAATAGTTATGGTAATGAGTTTATGAATATTAATGAGAACTGGATTTCCCATACTCCTCTTTTAGCGCCAGTATAGGTCAAAAATGGAGGAAGAACATCCAGTCAGAGAAACGCCTCCTTGTTTATTTATTTATTAGTTTGTTTGTTTTTGTTTTGTCAGTTACCACAAATCCCTTCACTCGATTGGGATGTTCTCTTTTATTCTGGACGGCAAGGGCAGTGACTGTATTTATACCGATTTCATCAGGCTCCGAAAATTATTCAAAAAGAACACAAAGAATGGCCTTCTCAGCTGCCATAGTTGCAACTCTTGCGTCATCAGAACAGGGTGTTCAACGCACCACCGTTTCCATTTAAAATACGTTTTGAGACTTTTTGTCGGGGCTGAATGCAGCCCAGGTCAGATCATTTGTGGTCTCGTTTTTGTCTTCAAAACGAAAATTTTAGTTTTCTTCACACTTTGTTCTAATGCATCAAATGAAAACACAATACAACCAAAACGAAAAAATAAAACCTTTTTGGGTAACACTTTATAATAACGTTCAGTTGTAAGTCATTTATAAGTGGTTAGTTAATGATGAACTAATCATTTACAAAACATTCATAAATGATTAGCAAGTTATAGACTAACATTTTATGTATGTTTTGTAAATTCATTTACAAGTCATTTACAAGTGATTAGTAAATGATTAACTAATTATTTATGAAAAGTGACTATGCATTCATAAATGATTAATAAGTGATATGTTCATTATTTTATGTATGTTTTGTAGATTCAGTTATAAGTCATTTACAATTGATTAGTTAATGATTAAATAATCATTTACAAAACATGACTATGCGTTTCATAAATGTTTAATAAATTATGTTACATTTTTTTTGTATGTTTTGCTCACATCAGGTGCACAGTGGTTAAAGACTCCATGTGTTTCAGAGAAGACAGCTGTCTATACCCTCACCAGTCAGCACTTACACTGCAGTACACACTACAGTGTTCAACGCCTGTTATAGATGATGTGTAAATAAATGAATAATAAATCATGCATGAATGCATGAATAAATCATTTACAGCACTTTCTGCATCCCCTAATCTAAAGTGTAAACTATTCATCACTTGTAAATGTGTTACACATCATTCGTAGAGTACCACTTCAAGAATCACAACTAAGTGATGAATAGTTTACACTTTAGATTAGGGGATGCAGAAAGTGTTGTAAATTATGTAAATCATTGTGTTGAACACTGTTACTAACCTGTGAGCCATATAGGCCTACTCACTGAAAGAACCATATTTGTCTCGAGAGCATCTGTTCCCGAGCAGACTGTGGAATACCTATACGTTTACACCAGTGCATTTTCATTTTAAAACGCAGAACTTTTGCTATGGTTATGCCTGCCGTCCACACACTCCGGAGTTTTCGACCCTCAAAAAAGGAGACTGACCCCTTCAGTCAATTCCGAAGTAAGACAGTCACATGCTAGTGATGCAACCCATAGCAACGCGTTATGGCAATGACACCTCAGACTGACAGAAACGTAAAAATAAACGTGAATTTAGGCTACTTTAGTTTTGTACATGTTGTCATGTTAATTATAATCAAATGCATTTTGTTTTATTGACCACAATATTATCATTGATATTTGTTTGAGAAGGGCACTTTAATTTTGAAAAAAGGCAGGGGCTCGAGCACCCAACAACAACTTATACGTGTTGGAAGATTGATTCTGGGAATACAACATTTGATGAGCTCTTCTCAGAAACCCATTCTCCACTCTCTACTAAAACCACAGAACAGCACGGCTTGAGCAAAATAGTTACTTAAGGGGGCAATTTACCGCTGGCAAAATGGGCTTTCAATATTATTATTTTTAATGACACTGTAAATTACCTCCTATTTACGGCAGCCACACATTGTCCAGTGAGAATTAGTAGACAAATGTAGCTATAACGTGTAACAAAGTTTGATCAGATCAGTCCAGAATCAGATAGGCGGAAACCAGGATAATCGAAAGAGAGTGAATTTTATTAATCAAATATCAAAAATTGGGGTACAAATTACAAGTCTGTGAAAAAATAAAAAATAAATTGAAGAAAAGAATATTTACAAACTTTCACTCAGCGCACACTTTTTTGCTTTAAACAGCACAAACGCAACCTCAGCTTAACTCACTTGCGGGGGGGGGGGGTCACCCTTCCTTCCTTCCCAAAGGCTGAAAAGGTCTGGCTTAAATACTCCAAATTCCCACCAGAATAGTAACTGGACAAAACCAACTCTTTACTCAGATAGTGTGAAATGAAAAAGAAAAAGAAAAAGAAAAAGAAAAAGAAAGAAAAAAAAACTTAATCTCTTGATTACAGAAGAAATGAGGCTTCAGCATAAGTTCTGCCAGGAAGACTTAATTACTACATCACTTATTACCTTCACATCTATCCAATCATGTCCTTATACTTGCTGTATAAAAGATCGGTACTTACACATGTTTGAGTTCGCAGATGCTGACGCCTTCATTCACCTCCACCCTCCCACCACCACCAGGAAGGTCCTGTCTATACCTTCCGGGGGGGTCGGCTGCGCCCCTGCCTTCGTCTTCAGGCAGGAAATGCAGATCTGCTACCCTCGGATTATGCACTACGGACGGGCCTACGCCAAAGAACTTTATAAATAATTGCTTGCTGGGCTATCAATAAATGTATGCTTTGTTACATTATTATTTCTCCCAAGTCTTTCTGGTAGAACTGGACATCTGTGGTAACACAAAATGACAAATACTTAATATGCAATCATTAAATAATCCTTTGAAATATTTTCTTAAACAATACATTTGTAAAAGGCAAATAACACCTGAAAAAAAAAAAAAACATTTGGTACTTTCCAATGCGCGACCCTGGAAGCGCCCACTCCTTTGAAAAATCCATGATCTAACGCGGAAGTAAACACTAGCGTCAAAGCCATGGCGGCTGACAAAGGAGATAGTCTCTGTTCATCATATTTTAAACAATATAGTAAAAAACAAACAAATGTGTAATGTCCTTATATCATGAAAACTGAAAACCGAATTGGCAAATGAAGCGTGTTGTGATATTCGTTGATATGTGCACCTATCACAGAGCATACACAACAACGTCTTCATTCCCCGTTGATGCACTCCAACCAAAACAACATAACGAATGACAAAAACAATTAAACCTCCTTAAATATACACTGCTTTATCGTCTGGGTGTATAAATAATAACCATAAAAGAAATTGTTCCTTGCGCTCATGTACTTCTATCACACGGATCAGGTGATGATGTAATAACTGCATCGTCACACCAAGATTTAAATTATCGTTATGGTTTTGATAGGAAGAATGCTACAGGGTGTGTGTGCTAAGAAGGTAAAGCAGGTGAAGCATATCATGCTTGTTTTAGTCTCCACTTCTATTGTGTAACCAGTTAGTTTTAACAAGGAAATAATGCACCAAACAGAATGTCACAATTAAATAATCTTGTTTCCACTGTGCACTGTCCTTGGCTCAAAGTTCTTATTAAAGAACTGATCAGCAGACAGGAATATTTATATGGTCAGTAAATATATTTGTATTGATTTATGATGGTGCATGGCTCATGACAAATAGAATGACCCCTGCCTGTGTGTATATATTTCCAAAATCTGCATCTGATAAATTATGTAAAATATTGTGTAGAATGCTCAGCGTCGGCGCTGTGGTGTGGCATTCGAGGGCCGTGCCCCCCCCCCCCCCCCCCTAGCGGTTATTGATGCCCCTCCTACCACAGGCCATGGCGTGGCCCAAAAAAAATGTTTTATTATTATTTTTTTTTATATTAAATGTACAAATTGTAACTTACATGAAATAAAATGAAATGAATGGGGAAAACGCATTATTTTGGTTGTTCATGACATGTTACTAGGCTTAGTCATCATTGGTCAATGCTTATTGGTCGTTGAGTAAACTTGTTACATTTGATTTGCAGCGCGCAAAATCCATTTCAAGTTGTTGTTGTTTGAATCGAAAACAACAGTTTGTCCGTCTATATAATATACAGTTAGCGGCTAACTGTTAGCCTAATTCTCGACAAAAAATGGATTTACGAAAATGGTTTAGTCCTCCTCAGCCTCTTCCATCAGCAGACTCTGAAACTCCGGCCACCACCACCAGTACCACGGTCTTTGAGAGCCGAGCTGGCCCTTCTGTTAATGCGAGCTCCGGACAACCGCCAACAGACTTAAAGGTCCCATTCCATGGATTATTTTTATTATTTTATGTTTCCAGGGGTGCCCTTATAATGTTAGTATGTTTTTTAGATCAAAAATTGTTATAATTTAGAAATAAAAGGCATATTTCCTAGCCTGATTTCATTCCCTGGTTTGAACACTCTGTTTGAAGGGGCGTGTCTGCTGTGAGACTTCAGTGTAAACGCCCTCTGCTGTGATTGGCTGACATGCTTGCATATGAAATATCTGGCATTACATGTGGAACTATCTGGAAAACTTTTACTATTACAGCTATTATACGTTTTTACTATTACAGCTATCTGGATTAACAAATCGTGAGAAGTTTTTTAAGTATTTAGATCTATTTCAATCACATAAAAGGTTGCAGTTATGAGCATTGAGCAGATGACAGCCTGTTGATCGCGTGAAAAAAGATCTTATCATTGCAACGCAGTTTCTGCACTCTCACTAATGATTTTTAACCAATGCAAACATGAGGCATATAAATACAGTAAGAGCTTCGTTGTGCAGTGTAACAGCGTCATTGATTTCATAACGAGTTTTGGCAAGTGTCCAGATAAACTCGCGCTGTGTGATTGATAGCTTGGGCGATTGGAAAGGGATTGTTCTTTGATCGCTTTCTTTATTAATCACAGTTTAAGTAAGATTATTTTCATCCTACTAAGAGAAACGAACGATGTGAAGAGTGATCGCTACTTCCATATTAAATCACTACTTACCGCTTGCTGGACTATAGTTGAAATTGCCCCCTTCGTCAGTATGAAACGCTGAGAGAAGTCTGCTTGATATTATTCCAGTTTAGAAAAACAGTCCGTGGTGAAATGGACAGAGCAAACTAACAACTTCGAATTAAACTTTTGCGGTATCCGATTATAGATAAACATCAACCACGTCTGTTGACATTTCGCCATCAATACGCCTGTGTTCCTGTGGGCGGAGGTTACGGTTCTAGTGACATCACTAAAGAAGGAAGTAGAGGGGTGTAGTCCAATCCAGCCGTTTTTTGTAGTCAACTTCTGTTAAATAAAATATCTCGCTTGGCATTGAACTTTGAGCTTTATAATTTTACAGATATTATTTATACTCTAACAACAACATTACACACTAACTAAAGTTTGAAACATGGGATCACATAGAACGGGACCTTTAACTAGCGCAGCCATAGAGCAACAATCTACACGCCCTCCAAGTCAGCGCACAGCGGTTGATGATATCGGGACTGACAGGACTGTCCAAATTGTGTTAAAACAGTATCCTGTAACTGTTTACAGTGGTAAGGGGTGATCATTCGTTGATAAATGGTTTCACAACAGAGAGTGGTTGGGGTACAGTGTCAAGGCAGACGCAGCATTTTGTTTTTGCTGTCGGATGTTCAGCTTTACTAGAAAATCTGGAACATTGGATGCCTTCGCCAGTGTGGGCTATCGTAACTGGAAACACGCTATGGCCAAAGACCGTGGATTTCATAAACATGAATCTTCGAAGGACCACATGTCTTGCTATGCAATGTGGAAGGAGAGGGAGATGCGTCGTAATACGGGGAATGAGGTATCAACCCTTGTGAATGCAGATCAACTAAGGAAAAAACGGTATTATGTGTCTTCATTAATAGATGTGGTTGGGTTCTTGGTTGAAAATCAGTTGCCACTACGGGGGAAGATTGACGCTTTTGATGACATGTCGGAGGGGGGGTCTGGACTTTTCCTTTCCATGCTTTATTATACCATCCAAAAGGATAATGAATTGGCTAATGTGGTGAAGACAATCCCTCACAATGCCACTTACACCTGTCATGATATGCAAAATGTACTTATAAGAACACTCAGTAATGTGGTGACAGAGGCTATAGTGGAGGAAGTTGGTGACTCTTATTACACTCTGAAAGTTGATGGGACGCGTGACCCCACAGGATGTGAAAATATATCGATTGTGCTTCGATTTGTGAATGAGTCTTACGAAGTGACAGAGCGTCTACTGTGCATCGCTACGGCTCAGAAAGGTGACGCACAGACATTAACTGACACCGTTCTGACTGAGCTTAACAAAGTTGGCCTGGATAGCTCAAAAATTCTGAGTCAGGTATATGACGGAGCTGCGCTTATGTCGGGGAAACGTGGTGGTGTTCAGAAAATTCTACATGACAGACTTGGACGTGAGATACCATACGTGCACTGCCTAAACCATCAGTTGCATTTGGTTGTGGTTCATACCATGTCTGCAGAGTCCGCACTTTTGGAGTTTTTTGAGGTGTGCAATTCCCTCTACAAGTTCTGTAGAAAGCCAACGGTTGCTATGCATTATAAAGGTGCGCATCTTAAGCGTTTTCTGGAGCAGAGATGGACAGGGCATCTTGCCACTGTCTCAGTCATTCTTAAGTCATTTAATGACATAAAATCGATTCTGACCGATGCTGACACTGTGCTGAACTATGGCGCAGAGACGAGAATGGAAGCTACAGGCCTGCTGCGCGAGATATCTGAGCCAAGTTTCATGTTCCTTGCCAACTTAACCAACAGAGTCCTTTCTCTATTGGACCCACCGAACAAGCTTCTTCAGAGAGAGGACACTGACTTGTTGACTGGTTTAAGTGTTGTGGCGAGTGGAACAGCATGTGTTAAAAAACTCCGTTGTGATGAAGAGTTTAAGCAGATGCTGGATACTGCCACGCCCACCAGCGAGTCACTGAGACCCGGGCCCAAACGGAGACGCATAGAGAGCACACGGATGGATGGTTTCATCGTTACAGGGCCTACAGGAGGACACAGATGTGATGATGACTTGGAAACTGAACTTCGGAGAGTGTACTACAGCACTATTGATTCGGTGGTTGGGGAACTGGAGCGCAGATTCAGCGAGCGCAACTCACAACTGGCAAGTGCACTTGCAGCACTAAATCCAGAGGCCGATAACTTCCTTGATGTGAAAGCTGTGAAGCATATTCTCGACCTGTCACAATCGATTATGATTAACGCCGAGTTTGAAGTTGCTAAAGAATTTTTAATGTCACAAAAGCAAGCAATGCAGGGAGACTGGATCATACAGCACATCATCTCAACGTACCACAACCATCTGATTGCAATGCCCAGTGTGCTGACTGCTTTCAAACATGCGTTAACATTTGGCGCATCCACAGCAATGTGTGAGAATTCATTCTCCACTCTGAAAAATGTTTTTTCGGAACACAGACACACAATGCTACACGAGAAAAAAGCCAGGTTGGTGCAGCTTGCATTCGAGAAAGACTTGACACGCAAATGCACAAGCGAATGGAAGGACACAGTACTTAGACGGTTCAGCAGCAACACTCGTCGTCTGCAACTTTTCTGAGAGTAAGTCGTTTGTTCATTTCACTTATTGAAGCCAGCCCTGGCTTTCATGATCAGGCCTACTAAGCAGGTGAATTGTTGATGAATGTTTGCTGGGTCTATCTGCATTTGTGTTTTATACTTGGCTGCCTGTAAGATATGCAAGTAGAGCGAGGCGGTTGCATTACATGGCTACCTACAAAATAAATCAATAATTTGACAAAATATTGATTTAAAAAGGAGTTTATTTATTTAAAAACTATTGTATTGCTTCCGCTAAAGAAAATAGTCCGTTCCGTCTCTACGGTTAGAATCCTGCGTCCATAGCAACGCTCTGTTTTTCATGGCAACGGTGTGTTAAACTTAGCAGCGGCTGCTATCAAGAAATAACAAACCGCATTATACATTAGAATTCAACCAAGAAGCCATGTAATAATTAATAATAATAATAATAGTAAAAAACGTGTTTAGTTTTATATAGGATTTCTGCTGTGTTGGACTATGATGTCGCCACTGCGTCAAAATATTTGTCAAACGTCAGTGCCCCCCCGCCGATGACCCAATGCCCCTCCAGTAGATCTGCCCTGGCGCCGACTCTGAGAATGCTAAACAGAACACAATATGTTCAAAGATGGTTTCCCAAGCTCAAAAATGTTTTTATTGGGAAAAAATTGCAATAAAAGAACGTCATCTTATACGTTGATATTTTTTTCTTAGTACAGACTTTCAATGGGTCAGCATCAAATTATGTTATTTAGTCTGATTTAAGACACAACTTTGTCGCTTGTATAATCTGTCATGGTTGGCTGTAGTAAATGGTAAAGCTAATGAGGACAAGGAATCCTTTAAAACAAAACCCAACAGGAACACATAGGAGAATGAAACACAACCAACATGATGTTTAGCACTCACGACAAACAATCCAGAACAAGGAATGAATTGAAACTGAGGGCTTAAATACAGAGGGCAAACAAAGGAGTTGATGAGACAGACAGGTGAAGTAGATGAACCAATTAAAAAACACATTATTATTTGAACATTGCCTTAAACACTTTTGCATTCTTCTAATTTATAACAGCCATAAAATGTTCAACCAATCTTTCAAGTTAGCTCTTGAACTCTCTTGCTGTTGTCTCTTGCTTTCTAAAAACATGCTCGAAGCGAGGCTCGAACAACTGAAGCATGGCTCTCTTGCATTATGTCTTATAAGTAAAAACCTGTTATGCCTGCTATACCTGACATAAACTATATAAAATTGCAATTATAAAAAAAATGTGCATAATACTGTGACATCTGCTAGACTAGAGCATGCCATCATGCATACAGTTAACTGTTAAATCCAGTCATTTACAGTATGATTAGAACTACTTATCTGTATTATATTAAGTGTTTAATATAAAAATTAACAAAAGGTCCTAGTTTCAATAAATTTTCCTTTTAGTGTGATCTTGCCTTATAAATAGAGATAAGAGCCCTGCTTATTTAATGGCTTTAATGGGGTTGTTAATATGCTTGTCTAGATTAGCCCCAATCTTCAAGTCTAACTAGAAGGAAGAACGGATACATGACATTTTTTAAGCAAGACTGCCAGCAAACACTATACATTTTTTTCAAATTACTGAACTTGTCTTCCTAGAATGTCCCTTTCATTAAAAAAAAAACGCACTCAAATGGTAAGGCTTGAACCAAAAAAACTTATCATTTCCCTGCTGCATGTGGCATTAGTATTGTCCATTGAATATTTGCACCACTGTGGCAGCAGACTCACCTATATCACAAGATACCTATTCCCTAGCTGTCTTTCACACTACAGATTGTGCCTTTCAGTTGATGGACAGCCAATGTTTTACAGATCTTTCAGGTTAGACCTTCACAGTCTTTTAATTGAAGTTGACGGTCTTTCACATTATTATTTGAACATTCCCTTTAACACTTTTTCATTTTTCTCATTTTTACAGCAGCCATAAAATGTCGAACCAATCTTTCGAGTCTCTTGCTTTTGTCTCTTGTTTTCTAAAAACATGCTTGATGCAAGGCTCGAACAACTGCAGCATGGATCTCTTGCATTCTGTCTTATAAGTAAAAAAGCCCTTACCTTAGAGTCTCTGGACGGAAGATTAATATACTACCTATTGTGTGCATGCCTTAACTGAAGATCCGATACAAGAGTAGTCTGTCACATTAGCTCTTGACCTATCTTAATGAACGATGGCCATTCTGTGTAAACCAGTCTTTAAACTCTGGGCAACTAAAGATGTCCATACAATTTTATACATGGTCTTTAAGATAATTTCCAGAGCATTCTTCCAAGTTTATGATGGCAATGCAATGTTCAATCAGTCTTTCAAGTTATCCCTTGAACTCTTTTGCAACCATAATAACTCTAGCTTTCTAAAACCATTATCTATATACTGCCCTAAAAGTAATGCACAAGACTGATTGTGCAACTGGACCTACGGACACGATGGTGATACACGGTGTAAAAACAATCTTTCAAGTTAGTCCTTGAACACTGCAAATTTAAAGGTCTGGCCAGGTATACTTCATTTTACACGTTCCACTCTGTCTAGCTCACAGTTGTGTCCACACAGCTTTCCAACGACTGATGGAAGAGTCATGAGTCATGTTTTTTTTTTTTTGGCTTGGAACAATAGAAGAAGAAAAGTAGCAGATCCTCTATTGCATGCAAAGTTTAGGAGGACAAAAACGATGGAGAATGATATGCTGCTTTGTTTACTGTTCTTGGAACAGCATGTTGTTTTGTATCATTCTTTCCACTCTATTCTTCAAATACTGCACAATACATAGCAACTGCTTATTGCCACCTAGTGGATTCTTCTGTTTCAACATTCACCTTGCACATGTGCTGTGTACACGCACTGTCCGAGCGGACAAGAAAATTTGTGTTGCATGCAGATCATGTGCACAGATGTCTGCAGACGTTCCTGATTACGAAATTAATGCTACGTGGACAGTGCACAGACCAGAGGTGAGGAGATGGGGTGGTGGAGGGATGCTGGAAAACTGTCATGGAACTGAGGCAAAGCCGGGTGCACAATGTGCGATTTTGGCCACAATTTGGCCATCTGAGACAAATTTTGCAAATCCTAAAAGAATCCTCTGATCCTAGGCTAAAATCTGAAGTCTTTGATCGTTAGTTTGATGTGTTCACCGACAGCCGATTAATGACCATTGTGATCATTGCGACCAAAATAAACGTTAAGAGATTTCTTTGTAGCCACGATTTCAATCCCGCATGTAACGCAGATCAGTCACCGAACGTGTCATTGATTGATGATGTAAAACTCAGGACAACTTTTCTTGTCTGCATCCGTTTTTAACGCATGTTGACTGTCGTACAGTCTGACATTAATGACAACTGAGCTCTTACAGTGTGACATGGCTTACAGCGAGGATCATGTTTGTGCAGTCTGACAAGGAACAATCGCAAAGGACTATTATAAATCGCTAAGTGTGCACCCAGCTTTAGTCTGCTGCATACCTCTTATCTCGCTAATTGATAATTAGGGTAATTATCTGAACGTGCTCCTCCCAAAATTTGTTAATAAAACATAATTTAATGAACGATAACCATGCAGTCTTAAACAGGGCTTTTGCATCATTCTCTGAGAATTCTTCTTAATTGATGACAGCCATGCAATGTTCAACTCTTCAGCTGCTATTCCTTGGTTTCTAAAAACGTATTGCCTGAGATTGATGACGGCCATAAAATGTTCAACCAATCTGACAAAATTAATCTTTCAAGTTTAAGTTCAAGTTTTCACTTTTGCTGAAAGTTCTCATAATTTCTCTTGCTGTCTAAAACCATGATTCAGGTGAGGTTTGAACTCACAACCTCCAAAATTGCTCTTTTGCATACTGCCTTGTAAGTACCATGCACTGACTGATTGTGCCACTGGAGCTGCTGTTATGTGAGTGATTCAGTGTTAAAACAATATTTCAAGTTAGACCTTGACTCTACTAGCCTAAGACAGCCATACAAAGTTAAATGTGTCTTTTGCATTATTCCCTGATCATTCTTATAATTGATGATGGCAATGCTATGTTCAGCCGATCTTGCACGTTACGGTATGTGCCTACTAGTGCGAACTGAGCAGAGCGAGCAATTTCAGTTCATTCCTATGGAGGTTAGCTCAACTTTCATAGGAATTAATTGGTAATGCTTGTTCTGTTCCAGTGTACACGCACATTAAAGGCCCACTGAAGTGCCTTGAAACGCGCAGCTTTGTATGATGCGTTGACGTCATTTCCACTGAAACAGGAAGCTAAGGCAGGACATATTGATTGGCTCCTCCCCCTTTTCAAATAGCCAATAGCCTTTAGTTTACCTCATGACCTGCAAGTCATAGGATACTTGACAGCACCATGGAAGTGAATCTGAGCACTGGTAATACGTTGGATTCAATAGTAGAGGTGTGAATAAATTCAAGTCATTTCATTCCTAACCAATGAACAGTTGGGAATAAAAAAACTTAATAAAACTTGAGTGTGGGGTGTGGGGACTGGGAGACTGGGGAGAGGTTGCTATAGCATGCTAAGATATATGTAAAATATATGTGTACAATAACAATTTTTGGAAAAAATTACATTACGATGTCCAGAAATCAATTTCAATACTACATTGGGTTTAATTTACCATGTAATGAGATAGAATTTTCCCATTGGTTTGGAACACACCAGCTTATTCATAGCCTTAATACAAACATATTCATACTAACAGCTAAAAAACTTATATTTTGATTTCAGGGGGCCTTTAAGCAAATGAACACTTTAGCTGCTATAATGGCTCTAGGTAAGGTTTGAACTCACAATCTAGGTGTTGCTTTGCTGCGTTCTGATTTATAAGTACCGCACAGTAAACAATAGATGATCTTTCTTGGTAGCCCTTGAACACTCTAGTAATTTAGGATGGCCCCACAATGTTAGACAGGTCTTTCGCATCAATGCCTGGGAATTCTTCTAATTGTTGACAGCCATGCAATCCTTAACCAATCATTCAAGTTAGACTTTGAAATATTTAACCTTCTTGGTAAATATCATTTTCCTTTAAATTGAAAGATGAGTTTTATTAGCTTCCGTTCAAAGCTAATCTCTAGGTCAAACCATTAGCCTTACAGAAAGGCTAGACTGCCAAAGTGATAAGAATGTGAACTGCAAACAATAAATGTTTTGTGATTCATTTTACATTAATTTACAAATAAATACATCATAAATTGTTTTGTAGAGAAGATTATTTTCATAAATTAACTTTTTTTTAAGATGGGCTTAATGGTACAGGGCCACAAAACTATAGCCAACACAAGCTAACCTTGAATGAAAAAAACTTAACATTTCTCAATGTGGGCACAATGAAAATTACTATGATACTTAGTCCACAGTATATTTAAGGTCCATGCATGTATTTGTAAACATATATTACATTTTTAAAGGAAAAAAAATCTTTTTTCACCATTACTCACTGTGGAACCACTTAAGCCCACCTCATGTGTTTCAATTTGAAAAACTTTGATACATTTTCTGAAAGTGTTTAATGATAACATTTCTTTGTGTGCTTTTACCTTACTAACTTTTTAACCTTACCCTACTACCTTAATTTACAACTATATTTAGATAGGCCTACAAAATACACACATTCATTCAAATGAGATAGAGCCTGTTTTGTCCTAAAGTCCTTAATGTATAACCAGGCATAATTCAGGAGCCAAGCTGAGTTAAGGCTTGAGATTCCGGGCATGGAGATGTCCCAGATGGACCCTACATTCTCCACAGTCCTGAGCTCCTTTGACCGTCCAGCTCCGAGATACCACCACTTCCTGTCCAGCTTTGACCGAGCAAAACTCGGGACCCAAGCCGAGTTGGGGCACCTATGCCGGGAGTATTGAGCTCTAACTCGGCTTTCTTCCCGAGATCTAGTCACTTCCTGTGGAACTTTGATCGGGCATAACTCCAGAGTCAAGCCGACCTAAGGCTGCATACTCCCGGTGTGGGGGGCCCACTAGGAGACCCCCTCGAAACCCCAGAGTCTGGAGCCCAAACTCGGCTTCCTTCCAGAGATACACCAGGTTAAACTTCCACCTTTGACCAGGCATAACTCGGGAGCCAAGCCGACTGAAGGCTCCAGAGTCCCGGTGTGGGGGGTCCACTAGGAGGCCCCCCTAAGCCCAGAGTATGGAGCCCCAACTCGGCTTGGCTCCCGAGATACACCCGGTCAAACTTCCAGCTTGACTCTAGCTACAACTCCAGTCAAGCCGACTTAAGGCACCAGACCACCAGCCACTAACACCTACCCATCCCACCCAGGACTCTAATCAAACATTAGCAAAAGTAATTTTTTTAATACTTCCCTGTCACTGAATAAATATATTGATGTTTTACTTCTTTAGAATCAATTAATTTTTATATTTTGTGAATCAATGATGATGTGGGTTTATTTGGAGCACATGCGGGTGTAGTGGATTTCTTCCCTAAACCTGACTATCTAGCGTCTGCAAATCAACAATTAATAAATAAATCTGTTGCGTCTACTGATCGACACCGAGCGTCTACAAATCGACACTTAATAACTTCTATACTCTAGCTCTTTGCGTCTTCCGTCGACAACTGGCTGAGTCTCTTACTCTAACTTACTTGCTTCCCTAAACTGACCTGCTGCGCAGCAGTAATAACAGACAGACTTTCAGCAAATGTCCTTTAAATGCCTTTATTAACGGCCGGGAGAGAGTTCGAGCAGTTCTCAGAGAAACTCTCCCAAGAAGAATCAAGGCCAGAGGATCTCAGCCAAATTCCATTGAGAAATCCCACAGTACACAAGAATACAACAGTTTTTATAGTATAGAGGTATGGCAAATGTCATGCTGCATTACATAATTTCCCCACTATTTGATTGGTTCTTCATATGCAAACCCCTCTGTTACTAGGTAAAGCAAACTTTGTTTTAATGATGACTTCATTTGTTAATCACAAGATTCTAACAGACTGTCTAGTTTAATTTCCCAAACTATGTTATTTATACACACACACGCACACACTCAGTCACAAGTTTTCCATTGGTTTCGTACAGTACATCCTGTTCAAATGTTACATGCTAAATAAGGTTAGATGTTAGAAACATGGTTAGTTTAAAGCTACACTGTGTGATTTTTACCCCCATCTAGCGGTGAAATTGTATATGACTACCCAGTGAATATTAGTTTCTGTTCCTCTCAATTCCGAGGGCGTTTTAACTCCTACGGTGGCCGTATTATTCCAAGATTAACATGGCTTCCAGTTATCAACTTCGTCCATGACAATAATAAACAATACGTCTAAAATGAATAAAACTACAGGACAGATGTCAGGAGGTAAACGTCACCCTTGGAATCGGCTATCCCAGCATAATCAGATTAGGCTAATGTTACAATGTGTACAAAGTAAAAGCAATTAAAAATAACTAAAATTTACAGTGTCCTTTTTTATATATAGCTTAAAAAATTGTGCCTTTAAAACTATTCATTACCTGTGATCCGTCGCAGCACAGATTTATGTTACAAGGTAAACAAAACTTTTTCACCATTGAGCGAGGATGAAGTTATACTAGAGGTCGTTCTGGCGTTATGCACAACCATGCTATGGTTAGACAAGCAACTATAAAACTTCGAATTTACACAAATGAATTACAACAGGCTGAATTACCTGTCGAGAAGAAAGCAGGCAACCTCGGCGTCCGTTTTAAAATCTTTTCTCCTCATGAGCTCTTTCCATCTGGGAAAAGTTACTCCAATATTGACTTTGGTCTTGCTGATTTGCCTGTCGCGTTGACGTTTTAATTCTCTCTTTCAAATGTGAGTACGCACGCACACACACGCACGCACACACACACACACACCACACTATCTTTCAAATCTGCCGGCACTCGCGAGCTCGCGAGTAATCTCCCCCTCGCATTCGTCACGGTGTCACTGAGTGAAAAACGCAAAAGGCGAAGCTTGAATTTACAGGCATGTCCCTCTTTGGTTAATGTAGTTTCAAGATGGAGGGGCAACATGGCGACCGGCATTCGAACCCCTCACCCGTATGTACTTTCAATGGCAGATTATAAACTTAAGAGAATACTTTATTACTTGAAAGAAGTAAATATACATTAATGAGCACATATATTTTTGAAAGAACTAAGTGTTTTTTGCTAAGAATCAACTAAAAAAGTTACACAGTGTAGCTTTAATATACAGTTTAAAATTTCTACGACACAGGCTTAAATGGTGCCAAAGTACCAATTAAGCCCATGCCAGACTTCTGACTTTATTCCTAAATTAAATTAATTTTATATTCTAAAATGTAAATCAACTAATTAATACATGAGAGATAAATCTTGCATTTTAACAAATGATTTTTCTTATAAACTATGTTAATATCTATGAAAAAAAACTAGACTTAGATTTTGGTGGGCTTAATGGGTACACTTACATTAATACTTCACTAGTTTAAGCATAGAATATTAAAAAAAAATGTTTTGCATTATTCCGTGATGATTCTTCTAATGGATGACGGCAATGTGATGTTCAGACAATCTTTCAAGTTAGACATTGAAATCTTTAACTTCCATAGCGTCACTTGCTTTCTAAAACCATGCTCCAGGTGAGGGTCGAACTCACAACCTCAGCATTGCTCAGCTGCGTACTGCCTTATAAGTACCGCGCGCTAACCGATTGCTCCACTGGAGCTTCTGACGCAGAGTCATATTATCAGACATCATGTGGGTAAGCAGAAGCAAAATGGTTCAATTTAAAGCTTTGCTGTTAAGCTTGATCGCACAAGCCCCTACCTGTAAGCCTCTCTTGCCGAATGATTAACACACATTCTACCTATTATGTACCTCAATTGAACATATCTATCCAATGCAATGCTGGGCTATCCATTAGCCCTTGAACTCTCTTTTAATGAACGATGACCATGCAGTTATATTCAGGACTTTTGCATTACTTTCTGATAATTATTCTAATTGTTTACAGCCTTGCAATGCACAAACAATCTTTCTAGTAAGAATTTTAAATCTTTTGCTGCTATAAATTCTCAGGCTTTCTAAAATCATGCTCCAGGTGAGGCTCGAACTCACAACCTCGGCATCTGAAAAGACTCTGGCCATTCCATTCCCTTTCTACTCCATTTCGCTCTTTCCAAGATACTTTCCCACTTGCCATCTGACCACGCCCGCCTCACCTGTTGTCTATAAATTGCTTTTGCACCTTTTGGCTCACTCTTTGCACTTTCTCCTGGCACTCTGATGTATACTGTGTGTGTCTTCATCAGTTAACGTGAGTTAATTTGTTTCCATTTGATTGTCTTTTTTATGATTTACTGTCAACTGTTAACATGTGCACTGTTGGTTAATTTCTTTGTTTGCCAGACATGTGCCATGAACCATGTGGGACGATTGTTTGTTTGATTCATGTTTTAACAGCCTGTTTAGTTGTGATTAGTAAATTCATATCCTTTTTGTTTATTTGTATTGTTTAATTTGTGGATTGACAACTGTCAATTAATTGTTGATTGTTATCTCTTTATTTAATTCTGCAGCACACAAACCATGCATCTCAATCAAAGACAACCGTAACAATAAATAAACTACTACTGGTGTTGCAATAAACCTTGCCTTCTCCTTGCTTCCATCATCACTCCATATCATCTGACGTCTTCTGACCGAGACTCTGTTTGCTCACCAAACCCCTCACTTCACCTGAACCATTCCCATTATACTACAGTTTCTTCAGTGGTCCTTCGAGCCGGAGACTGAGTGAGGGATACCATGGCAGGCATTGGTATGGATGGAAAAGATGAGGAAGAGTCGGAGTTGGAGAGGGCTCTCCCAGTTAAACCCAGTAGCACCTTATCTAGACCAGAGAGGCATCAACCTGACCGCTATGGCTTCCCGGTTCCTGCTAGGAAAGCCTCTAGTAAGCCCGAGAGCCTACCTTATCCCAGCCGAGCAGTCAAACCATCTCCTAATCCAATCGAAGCTGGAAATGGAGAAGTGGAGGATGAAGAAATCACCCACGATTATGTCCAGCCCGAATCGGCTGAGGAACATTCACTTCCACAACTAGCGCCACAACCAACTCTACCCTCACAGGGAGAGGGGAGACCTAATAGATCTAGAGGCAAGAGGGATAAGCAGGAGTCATCACCCAGGTCGAAGGCCACCTCGTATACTTTTCTGGCAGTGGAAGTTCCCGAAGCTCGCGCAAGAGCCATGGTGTGGAGCTCACCTCTCGACAAGCAGCCATGATTGAGGAGAGGAGGAAACTTGGAGAACTGCAAGAGATCCAGAATCAAATCCAAGAGGAACAAGCCCTGGATAGCCGGGCCCGAGAACTGGATAGGCAAGCACAAGCAGCTTTAACAGAGCGAGAGAGGATGTCCCGATCTCTGACTCTACAGCGACGACTGCGGAAGGTTCAACGAGAATTAGAAGAGGCTCGGCTGATAACCTCATTCACTGGAGAAGTGACCACAGAACATTCACCTGCTCCGCCACCTCAAGAACTGGCTCCTTTTTCAATGAGCTCTAGAGTTTTGGATTCAGGTGAACCTGTCGATCTGTACTCAGAGCAACAAGCTTGTTGTGTTGGTCATCCAACTTCTGTCTCTGATCCCGTTCCAGTGAATCAGCCAACCACTTCGTCGTTCCAATCCTTACCTCAGCCTGTCGATGCTGTGAGTCAGTCTGAGACTCTCCATCCTGTTCAAGGGAGCCACCCAGCAGTTCAGAGGTCGAGTCCAGAGCAGGCAACTCCCTCACCTCCTTCGTTCATCCATTTAGTGCGGACCGCACCTCGTCCTTCCCAGAGTAAAAGACCCTCAGATCCAGTTCCTGATACGTCCGCACCTCTTTCATTACAGAAGTCCAGTGAAAGGACATCAGAGGGAGCCAGTATCATGGAGCTGTTAGTAGCCACTGCTTTTGGCATCCCCAAGCCAAGACTGCCTTATTTTGAGAGTGGAAGAGAAAGTGACTTTGTTTTGCTTAAGATGGCGTTGGAAAACCTGTTAGATATCCATGCTCACCTCTCTGAACAATATAAGTTCCAGGTTCTAATGGACCACTTGAGGCTGCCTACTGCGTACAAACTAGCCCAGTCTTATATGCATGCCTCAACTCCCTACACATCTGCTCTTGCTGCCCTTAAGGCAAAGTATGGCCAGCCACGGCAGTTGGTCCAAAGTGAACTAGCCAGCATCCTTCATTCACCACCTGTCAGATTCGGAGATAGCAATGCATTCCAGGAATTTGCTCTTTCTGTACAGTCATTGATTGGCATGCTGCGATCGGTGGACGGAGCAGGTGGAAGTGAATTGCGGTGTGGTTCTCATGTTGATAAGCTATTAACCAAGCTCCCCCTTAATTATCGGGACAGTTTCGTTGAGCACTGTTTGAATCGTGGCATCCTTAGAGATGGTGCAGAACAAACATATACCTTGGAAGACTTCTCTGACTGGCTCCAGGTGAAAGCCAGGGCCAAGAGTCTTGCCCAACAAGTCTTTGTCCCTGCCTCAATTGAGAGAAGAGAACCAGTTCAAAAGAGCCAAGTGAGAAAGGTGATGCCTACCACTATGTACCTAAGCAACACAGCCACTGTGGAAAGACAGCCTAGTGTCCAAGGAGGCCGTGGGAAAGGGATGACCATCCTTGGTAAACCCAAGTTCCAACCTTTCTGTCCATACTGTAACAATAACAACCACTTCTTGGGAACCTGTCCAAAGGTGAAGGAGTTCAGTCCATCAGAACTGAGAACTTGGATAGAGAAGAATGATCGTTGTTACAGATGTGCCCGCTGCCATAAGCCGGATAAATGCACCCTAAAAAAGCCTTGCAACATTTGCAATGAACTGCATCTCACCATTCTGCATAGCATTGCACGTCAACTGGCCACATACCCACAAAGCCCAGAGAAATTGGCTACGGCAGACATTCTCAATGTGCTCGTCCGTGCACCCTGTATTGACAACACACTGTACATCGATCAGCAAAACCGATCGCCTCAGGTGATGTTGAAGGTAGTTCCGGTCTTATTAATCAATGGCCGGAAGAGGCTGAAGACGTATGCCATACTCGATGATGGTTCAGAAAGAACAATCATTCTGACCTCAGCAGCGTCCCAGCTACAACTTACAGGGCCAAAAGAGACCCTTAATCTCAGAACTGTGCGACATGAAGTAATTCCCATGAGTGGTGAGACCATCTCCTGTTATATCTCCCCTGTGAGCCAGAGGAAGAAGATTAGGTTTCATATAGCCAATGCCTTTACTGCCCCAGTCCTCAATTTGGCTGAGCATTCTTGTTGTGCCTCTGACCTGCAGAGGGAATATTCCCACTTGCGAGGCTTACCCTTACCAGACTTTGTCCATGCTCAGCCATTAATCCTAATAGGCTCAGATCATTCCCACTTGTTGGTGCCCAAAGAGCCTGTCCGTATTGGACTTTATGGGGGACCTATCGCCATTCATACCGATCTCCTCCTTCAGATGTACAAGCTTTGTTTACTATCTGTGATCGTGTATCCTGCCCCGCTACTGCGGAGTTGATGGAGAATGTGAAGAGACTGTGGAGACTGGATTCTTTCCCACACCGTAAGGAGAAGGATGTAACCCGATCTAAACAAGACCATTATTGCCTGGAACTGCTTGAGACTAAGACTGCTGTCAAAGAAGTAGGTGAGGTCTTGCGGTATGCTACCCCATTGCTCAGAGCACCCAACAGTCCTAGATTATCCTCCTCAGCCCATACTTTGTTGCCATGGCTCCGGGGAACCGAGCGCAGACTGAACAAGGACCCAGAGCTAATTGAGATTTACCACCAGGAGATTCAGAAGCTCGTTGATATGGAGTATGTGAAGGAGGTGGATCCCAAAGATGACCAGCCAGGGTCAGAATCTTGGCTAGTCCCACATCATGTTATCAAACAAGCCAGTGGGAAACACCGACTGGTGTTCAACTGCTCTTTCCAGCTTCATAGTCTCAGCCTGAATAGTAGTCTTCTTCCTGGTCCAACTCTCGGTCCCTCTCTTCTTGGTGTGCTCCTCCGTTTCCGTGAGCATAGTGTGGCCATCAGTGGTGATATAAAATCTATGTTCCACCAAGTGCATCTACTCCCTGCTGACCGGCCATTACTCAGGTTCCTCTGGCGAGCTATGGCTAAGACAACTCCCCCAAAAACCTATGAGTGGCAAGTGTTACCTTTTGGCACAGCTTGCAGTCCTTGCTGCGCCATTTACGCCCTGCAACGTCACGTGAAGGAGCACCCTGAGAGTGACCATGAAGTGTTGAACTCAGTGCTAAGAGCTTTCTATGTTGACAATTGTCTGCAGAGCTTTGATACATCAGCCACCGCCAAAGCTCTATTGGACAAACTTCGCGCTACACTGTCTCAAGGAGGATTCGAAATCCGTCAGTGGGCGAGTAATGACTCCAGTGTGGTAGAACATCTTTCCCCTGAGGCAAGATCTGTGAGCACTGACTTGTGGCTCTCTCAATTGGGTGTTGATCCTCAAGAATCCATCCTAGGCTTGTGTTGGTGCTGCCTTCCGGATAGCCTGGGATACAAACACAGGGTGATGCCAATCAGGATTCCCACACTCCGTCTCATCTACCGCACTCTTGCCAGTCAATATGACCCATTAGGGTACATCTTACCTTATACCACCCGGGCTAAAGTGCTGGTGCAGGACTTGTGGAAACTCAAACAAGGTTGGGATGACCCTATCACTCCGTCCGTATTAGCAGATCAATGGCTAAAGTGGGAACAGGAACTGTCGGAGCTCCCCAGCATCAGACTGCCCCGCTGTTATGTGCCCCCTTGTGCGGACCAGTCGGGTATATACCGAGAGCTTCATGTCTTCTGTGATGCCGCGGAACGGGCCTATGGTGCTGTGGCTTATTTGCGTGTCCAGGACAATCAAAATCACATTCATGTGGCCTTCATCATGGCCCGTTCCAGAGTGTCACCGAAGAGACAGTTGTCAATACCCCGACTTGAACTGAGTGCTGCCTTATTAGGGGCACAGTTAGCCACGACCTTGAGGTCGGAACTTACCTTGTCGTTAGCTCAAACTACCCTCTGGAGTGACTCCACAACGGTGTTGACCTGGTTGAAATCCGAGTCGTGCCACTATAAGGTCTTCGTCGGCACCCGGATCGCAGAAATCCAGGAACTCACCGACAGTGATGACTGGAGATATGTCGACAGCTCAAACAACCCAGCGGATGCCCTGACCCGAGGCAAGAAACTGAGTGATTTGGTTCAACCCAACTGCTGGATGACTGGGCCGCTCTTCTTGCAGAAGCCTGAAAATTGCTGGCCAGTTGCCCCTACTGTTGCCCAACCATCACCACTCGCAGACAGTACTGAATTGAAGAAAGCTGTTCTGTGTCTGAATGTTTCTGCTACCTGTATCTTACCAGATGTCTCCCAGTATCGAAACTGGAGTGACTTAATCGTCGCCATTGAGCAGGCACGAACTCAGTCAGACCAAGTCTCCAAAGGAGCAGCAGCCGAAACCTTAATCTTACAGCAAGCTCAGGCATCATGTTTCCCTGAAGAACTTGACGCTCTCCAAAAAGGGAAACCTCTCCCTAGGCAGAGTCGTCTCCTCTCATTGTCTCCTGAACTGGATCCAGATGTGGGGCTGATGAGAGTAGGAGGAAGACTCCGTCGATCCCAGGACTTGGATCCCGACATCATTCACCCAATTATTCTAGACCCGAAGCATTCTACTACGCAGCTCATCATTAAGGACTATGATGAGTCCCTGCTGCATCCGGGCCCAGAGAGGGTTTTTGGAGAATTGAGACGCAAGTATTGGATCATGGGAGGAAGACCAGCTATCCGTAAACATCAGCACAGCTGTCGGGAGTGTCAGAGATGGAAATCCTCTCCTGAAGTACCGAAGATGGCTGATCTGCCCCCAGTGAGGCTGCGTCTCTTTAAACCACCATTCTGGTCCACCGGGGTAGATTGCTTTGGACCCTTTGTTATCCACCAGGGCCGTAGAACAGAGAAGCGATGGGGAATCATCTTTAAGTGCTTAACTACTCGTTGTTTACATCTCGACTTGCTCGGAAGTTTGGATGTTGACGCCTTTCTCCTAGCTCTCCGTCGCTTTATATCCCGTCGTGGCAAGCCCTTGGAGATCTGGGCAGACAGAGGAACAAACTTCCGTGCTGGAGACAGAGAACTGAGTAAATGCTTCCAGGAGATGGAACCTAAGCTTCAGGAACACTTAGCCGATCAGCAGATTTCATTTAACTTCAATCCACCAGGGGCTCCACACTTCGGTGGAGTCTGGGAGCGTGAAATCAGATCAGTTAAGAATGCCCTGCGAGTGATTCTTGGGAAGCAAACCATCTCCGAAGTTGTCCTTCAAACTGTCCTGATCGAGGTAGAAGGCATCATGAATTCTAAGCCTTTAGGTTATCTTTCCTCCAATGCTGCGGATCCTGATCCGGTCACTCCCAATTTGCTCCTGATGGGGCGGCGTGATGCCTCTCTGCCACAAGCCATGTTTGTCAGTAGTGAGCTCCTTGGGCGAAGGAAGTGGCGTCATAGTCAGATTTTAGCTGACCACTTCTGGACACGATTCATTCGTGACTATTTGCCTAACCTGCAACCTAGAGGGAAGTGGCTGAGGGAGGTCCAGAATCTCGAAGTAGGGAAGACAGTTCTAATCTTTGACCCACAACTGCCTCGGGCTTCTTGGCCAACCGGGCGTGTCACCACCGTCACCACTGGGAGGGATGGTTGTGTCCGGTCAGTGGACGTCCAAGTTGGCAGTCGGATTTACACAAGACCAGTGTCACGTTTGATGGTGCTTCCTGAGCTGGTAGACGAGTGAGTCTTTTTATCAGGAGGAATTTATCCCAATTCCGGGGCGGCTATGAAAAGACTCTGGCCATTCCATTCCCTTTCTACTCCATTTCGCTCTTTCCAAGATACTTTACCACTTGCCATCTGACCACGCCCGCCTCACCTGTTGTCTATAAATTGCTTTTGCACCTTTTGGCTCACTCTTTGCACTTTCTCCTGGCACTCTGATGTATACTGTGTGTGTCTTCATCAGTTAACGTGAGTTAATTTGTTTCCATTTGATTGTCTTTTTTATGATTTACTGTCAACTGTTAACATGTGCACTGTTGGTTGATTTCTTTGTTTGCCAGACATGTGCCATGAACCATGTGGGACGATTGTTTGTTTGATTCATGTTTTAACAGCCTGTTTAGTTGTGATTAGTAAATTCATATCCTTTTTGTTTATTTGTATTGTTTAATTTGTGGATTGACAACTGTCAATTAATTGTTGATTGTTATCTCTTTATTTAATTCTGAAGCACACAAACCATGCATCTCAATCAAAGACAACCGTAACAATAAATAAACTACTACTGGTGTTGCAATAAACCTTGCCTTCTCCTTGCTTCCATCATCACTCCATATCATCTGACGTCTTCTGACCGAAACTCTGTTTGCTCACCAAACCCCTCACTTCACCTGAACCATTCCCATTATACTACAGTTTCTTCAGCATCGCTCTGCTGCGTACTGCCTTATAAGTACCGTGCGCTGACCGATTGCGCCACTGGAGCTACAAGAGAGGAACAAATACCAAAATCCATGTGGGGATTATAGCCACTGGAGCTATAATCATGAGGGTGATTCAGTTTTAAAACCATCTTTCAAGTTAGCCCTTTAATACTTTCTTAGTTTAAGATATAGGCTACATAGAGCATTAAATGTTTTTTGTTTTTTTCGCATTATTCCGTGATCATTCTTCTAATGGATGACGGCAATGTGATGTTCAGACAATCTTTTAAGTTAGACATTGAATCTTTAACTTCCATAGCGTCTCTTGCTTTCTAAAATCATGCACCAGGTGAGAGTCGAACTCACAACCTCGGCATCGCTCTGCTGCATACTGCCTTATAAGTACCGCGCCCTAACCGATTGCGCCACTGGAGCTTCTGATGCAGAGTCATATTATCAGACATCATGTGGGTAAGCAGAAGCAAAATGGTCCAATTTAAAGCTTGGCTGTTAAGCTTGATCACACAAGCCCCTACCTGTAAGCCTCTCTTGCCGAATGATTAACACACATTTTACCTATTATGTACCTCAATTGAACATACCTATCCAATGCAATGCTGGGCTATACATTAGCCCTTGAACTCTCTTTTAATGAACGATGACCATGCAGTTATATTCAGGACTTTTGCATTACTTTCTGAGAATTATTCTAATTGTTTACAGCCTTGCAATGCACAAACAATCTTTCTAGTAAGAATTTTAAATCTTTTGCTGCTATAAATTCTCAGGCTTTCTAAAATCATGCTCCAGGTGAGGCTCGAACTCACAACCTCAGCATCGCTCTGCTGCGTACTGCCTTATAAGTACCGTGCGCTGACCGATTGCGCCACTGGAGCTACAAGAGAGGAACAAATACCAAAATCCATGTGGGGATTATAGCCACTGGAGCTATAATCATGAGGGTGATTCAGTTTTAAAGCCATCTTTCAAGTTAGCCCTTTAATACTTTCTTAGTTTAAGATATAGGCTACATAGAGCATTAAACGGTTTTTTTTTTTGCATTATTCCGTGATCATTCTTCTAATGGATGACGGCAATGTGATGTTCAGACAATCTTTCAAGTTAGACATTGAAATCTTTAACTTCCATAGCGTCACTTGCTTTCTAAAACCATGCTCCAGGTGAGGCTCGAACTCACAACCTCGGCATTGCTAAGCTGCGTACTGCCTTATAAGTACCGCGCGCTGACCGATTGCGCCACTGGAGCTACAAAAGAGGAACAAATACCAAAATGCATGTGGGGATTATAGCCACTGGAGCTATAATCATGAGGGTGTTTCAGTTTTAAAACCATCTTTCAAGTTAGCCCTTTACTTTCCTAGTTTAAGATATAGGCTACATAGAGCATTAAACGTTTTTTGTTTTTTTTCGCATTATTCCGTGATCATTCTTCTAATGGATGACGGCAATGTGATGTTCAGACAATCTTTTAAGTTAGACATTGAATCTTTAACTTCCATAACGTCTCTTGTTTTCTAAAATCATGCACCAGGTGAGAGTCGAACTCACAACCTCGGCATTGCTAAGCTGCGTACTGCCTTATAAGTACCGAGCGATAACCGATTGTGCCACTGGAGCTACAAGAGAGGAACAAATACCAAAATCCATGTGGGGATTATAGCCACTGGAGCTATAATCATGAGGGTGATTCAGTTTTAAAACCATCTTTCAAGTTATCTCTTTACTTTCCTAGTTTAAGATATAGGCTACATAGAGCATTAAACAATTTTTTTTGCATTATTCCGTGATCATTCTTCTTATGGATGACGGCAATGTGATGTTCAGACAATCTTTTAAGTTAGACATTGAATCTTTAACTTCGATAGCGTCTCTTGCTTTCTAAAACCATGCTCCAGGTGAGGATCGAACTCACAACCTCGGCATTGCTAAGCTGCGTACCGCCTTATAAGTACCGCGCGCTGACCGTTTGCGCCACTGGATCTACAAGAGAGGAACAAATACCAAAATGCATGTGGGGATTATAGCCACTGGAGCTATAATCATGAGGGTGATTCCGTTTTAAAACCATCTTTCAAGTTAGCCCTTTAATACTTTCTTAGTTTAAGATATAGGCTACATAGAGCATTAAACGTTTTTTTTTTTTTTGCATTATTCCGTGATCATTCTTCTAATGGATGACGGCAATGTGATGTTCAGACAATCTTTCAAGTTAGACATTGAAATCTTTAACTTCCATAGCGTCACTTGCTTTCTAAAACCATGCTCCAGGTGAGGCTCGAACTCACAACGATCCTCACCTGGAGTTCGATCCTCACCTGGAGCATTGCTAAGCTGCGTACTGCCTTATAAGTACCGCGCACTGACCGATTGCGCCACTGGAGCTACAAAAGAGGAACAAATACCAAAATGCATGTGGGGATTATAGCCACTGGAGCTATAATCATGAGGGTGTTTCAGTTTTAAAACCATCTTTCAAGTTAGCCCTTTACTTTCCTAGTTTAAGATATAGGCTACATAGAGCATTAAACGTTTTTGTTTTTTTTCGCATTATTCCGTGATCATTCTTCTAATGGATGACGGCAATGTGATGTTCAGACAATCTTTTAAGTTAGACATTGAATCTTTAACTTCCATAACGTCTCTTGTTTTCTAAAATCATGCACCAGGTGAGAGTCGAACTCACAACCTCGGCATTGCTAAGCTGCGTACTGCCTTATAAGTACCGAGCGATAACCGATTGTGCCACTGGAGCTACAAGAGAGGAACAAATACCAAAATCCATGTGGGGATTATAGCCACTGGAGCTATAATCATGAGGGTGATTCAGTTTTAAAACCATCTTTCAAGTTAGCCCTTTACTTTCCTAGTTTAAGATAAAAGCTACATAGAGCATTAAAAGTTTTTTTTTTTTGCATTATTCCGTGGTCATTCTTCTAATGGATGACGGCAATGTGATGTTCAGACAATCTTTTAAGTTAGACATTGAATCTTTAACTTTCATAGCGTCTCTTGCTTTCGAAAACCATGCTCCAGGTGAGGGTCGAACTCACAACCTCAGCATTGCTTAGCTGTGTACTGCCTTATAAGTACCGCGCGCTAACCAATTGCGCCACTGGAGCTTCTGACACAGAGTCATATTATCAGACATCATGTGGGTAAGCAGAAGCAAAATGGTCCAATTTAAAGCTTGGCTGTTAAGCTTGATCGCACAAGCCCCTACCTGTAAGCCTCTCTTGCCGAATGATTAACACACATTCTACCTATTATGTACCTCAATTGAACATACCTATCCAATGCAATGCTGGGCTATCCATTAGCCCTTGAACTCTCTATTAATGAACGATGACCATGCAGTTATATTGAGGACTTTTGCATTAATTTCTGAGAATTATTCTAATTGTTTACAGCCTTGCAATGCACAAACAATCTTTCTATTAAGAATTTGAAATCTTTTGCTGCTATAATGTCTCGGGCTTTCTAAAATCATGCTCCAGGTGAGGCTCGAACTCACAACCTCGGCATCGCTCTGTACGTACTGCCTTATAAGTACCGCGCGCTGACCGATTGCGCCACTGGAGCTACAAGAGAGGAACAAATACCAAAATCCATGTGGGGATTATAGCCACTGGAGCTATAATCATGAGGGTGTTTCAGTTTTAAAACCATCTTTCAAGTTAGCCCTTTACTTTCCTAGTTTAAGATATAGGCTACATAGAGCATTAAACGTTTTTTTTGCATTATTCCTTGATCATTCTTCTTATGGATGACGGCAATGTGATGTTCAAACAATCTTTTAAGTTAGACATTGAAATCTTTAACTTCCATAGCGTCACTTGCTTTCTAAAAGAATGCTCCAGGTGAGGCTCGAACTCACAACCTCGGCATCCCTCTGCTGGGTACTGCCTTATAAGTACCGCGCGCTGACCGATTTGGCCACTGGAGCTACAAGAGAGGAACAAATACCAAAATCCATGTGGGGATTAAAGCCACTGGAGCTATAATCATGAGGGTGTTTCAGTTTTAAAACCATCTTTCAAGTTAGCCCTTTACTTTCCTAGTTTAAGATATAGGCTACATAGAGCATTAAACGTTTTTTTTTTGCATTATTCCGTGATCATTCTTCTTATGGATGACGGCAATGTGATGTTCAGACAATCTTTTAAGTTAGACATTGAATCTTTAACTTCCATAGCGTCTCTTGCTTTCTAAAACCATGCTCCAGGTGAGGATCGAACTCACAACCTCGGCATTGCTAAGCTGCGTACTGCCTTATAAGTACCGCGCGCTGACCGTTTGCGCCACTGGATCTACAAGAGAGGAGCGAATACCAAAATGCATGTGGGGATTATAGCCACTGGAGCTATAATCATGAGGGTGATTCAGTTTTAAAACCATCTTTCAAGTTAGCCCTTTAATACTTTCTTAGTTTAAGATGTAGGCTACATAGAGCATTAAACGTTTTTTTTTGCATTATTCCGTGATCATCATTCTAATGGATGACGGCAATGTGATGTTCAGACAATCTTTCAAGTTAGACATTGAAATCTTTAACTTCCATAGCGTCTCTTGCTTTCTAAAACCATGCTCCAGGTGAGGCTCGAACTCACAACCTCGGCATTGCTCAGCTGCGTACTGCCTTATAAGTACTGCACGCTAACCGATTGCGCCACTGGAGCTTCTGACGCAGAGTCATATTATCAGACATCATGTGGGTAAGCAGAAGCAAAATGGTCCAATTTAAAGCTTTGCTGTTAAGCTTGATCACACAAGCCCCTACCTGTAAGCCTCTCTTGCTGAATGATTAACACACATTCTACCTATTATGTACCTCAATTGAACATACCTATCCAATGCAATTCTGGGCTATCCATTAGCCCTTGAACTCTCTTTTAATGAACGATGACCATGCAGTTATATTCAGGACTTTTGCATTACTTTCTGAGAATTATTCTAATTGTTTACAGCCTTGCAATGCACAAACAATCTTTCTAGTAAGAATTTGAAATCTTTTGCTGCTATAATGTCTCAGGCTTTCTAAAATCATGCTCCAGTTGAGGCTCGAACTCACAACCTAAGCATCGCTCTGCTGCGTACTGCCTTATAAGTACCGCACGCTGACCGATTGCGCAACTGGAGCTACAAGAGAGGAACAAATACCAAAATCCATGTGGGGATTATAGCCACTGGAGCTATAATCATGAGGGTGATTCAGTTTTAAAACCATCTTTCAAGTTAGCCCTTTACTTTCCTAGTTTAAGATAAAAGCTACATAGAGCATTAAAAGTTTGTTTTTTTTGCATTATTCCGTGGTCAATCTTCTAATGGATGACGGCAATGTGATGTTCAGACAATCTTTTAAGTTAGACATTGAATCTTTAACTTTCATAGCGTCTCTTGCTTTCGAAAACCATGCTCCAGGTGAGGGTCGAACTCACAACCTCGGCATTGCTTAGCTGTGTACTGCCTTATAAGTACCGCGCGCTAACCAATTGCGCCACTGGAGCTTCTGACACAGAGTCATATTATCAGACATCATGTGGGTAAGCAGAAGCAAAATGGTCCAATTTAAAGCTTGGCTGTTAAGCTTGATCGCACAAGCCCCTACCTGTAAGCCTCTCTTGCCGAATGATTAACACACATTCTACCTATTATGTACCTCAATTGAACATACCTATCCAATGCAATGCTGGGCTATCCATTAGCCCTTGAACTCTCTTTTAATGAACGATGACCATGCAGTTATATTGAGGACTTTTGCATTAATTTCTGAGAATTATTCTAATTGTTTACAGCCTTGCAATGCACAAACAATCTTTCTATTAAGAATTTGAAATCTTTTGCTGCTATAATGTCTCGGGCTTTCTAAAATCATGCTCCAGGTGAGGCTCGAACTCACAACCTCGGCATCGCTCTGTGCGTACTGCCTTATAAGTACCGCGCGCTGACCGATTGCGCCACTGGAGCTACAAGAGAGGAACGAATACCAAAATGCATGTGGGGATTATAGCCACTGGAGCTATAATCATGAGGGTGTTTCAGTTTTAAAACCATCTTTCAAGTTAGCCCTTTACTTTCCTAGTTTAAGATATAGGCTACATAGAGCATTAAACGTTTTTTTTGCATTATTCCTTGATCATTCTTCTTATGGATGACGGCAATGTGATGTTCAAACAATCTTTTAAGTTAGACATTGAAATCTTTAACTTCCATAGCGTCACTTGCTTTCTAAAACCATGCTCCAGGTGAGGCTCGAACTCACAACCTCGGCATTGCTAAGCTACGTACTGCCTTATAAGTACCACGCGCTGACCGATTGCGCCACTGGAGCTACAAGAGAGGAACAAATACCAAAATCCATGTGGGGATTATAGCCACTGGAGCTATAATCATGAGGGTGATTCAGTTTTAAAACCATCTTTCAAGTTAGCCCTTTACTTTCCTAGTTTAAGATAAAAGCTACATAGAGCATTACAAGTTTGTTTTTTTTGCATTATTCCGTGGTCATTCTTCTAATGGATGACGGCAATGTGATGTTCAGACAATCTTTTAAGTTAGACATTGAATCTTTAACTTTCATAGCGTCTCTTGCTTTCGAAAACCATGCTCCAGGTGAGGGTCGAACTCACAACCTCGGCATTGCTTAGCTGTGTACTGCCTTATAAGTACCGCGCGCTAACCAATTGCGCCACTGGAGCTTCTGACACAGAGTCATATTATCAGACATCATGTGGGTAAGCAGAAGCAAAATGGTCCAATTTAAAGCTTGGCTGTTAAGCTTGATAGCACAAGCCCCTACCTGTAAGCCTCTCTTGCCGAATGATTAACACACATTCTACCTATTATGTACCTCAATTGAACATACCTATCCAATGCAATGCTGGGCTATCCATTAGCCCTTGAACTCTCTTTTAATGAACGATGACCATGCAGTTATATTCAGGACTTTTGCATTAATTTCTGAGAATTATTCTAATTGTTTACAGCCTTGCAATGCACAAACAATCTTTCTATTAAGAATTTGAAATCTTTTGCTGCTATAATGTCTCGGGCTTTCTAAAATCATGCTCCAGGTGAGGCTCGAACTCACAACCTCGGCATCGCTCTGCTGCGTACTGCCTTATAAGTACCGCGCGCTGACCGATTGCGCCACTGGAGCTACAAGAGAGGAACAAATACCAAAATCCATGTGGGGATTATAGCCACTGGAGCTATAATCATGAGGGTGTTTCAGTTTTAAAACCATCTTTCAAGTTAGCCCTTTACTTTCCTAGTTTAAGATATAGGCTACATAGAGCATTAAACGTTTTTTTTGCATTATTCCTTGATCATTCTTCTTATGGATGACGGCAATGTGATGTTCAAACAATCTTTTAAGTTAGACATTGAAATCTTTAACTTCCATAGCGTCACTTGCTTTCTAAAAGAATGCTCCAGGTGAGGCTCGAACTCACAACCTCGGCATCCCTCCGCTGCGTACTGCCTTATAAGTACCGCGCGCTGACCGATTGCGCCACTGGAGCTACAAGAGAGGAACAAATACCAAAATCCATGAGGGGATTAAAGCCACTGGAGCTATAATCATGAGGGTGTTTCAGTTTTAAAACCATCTTTCAAGTTAGCCCTTTACTTTCCTAGTTTACGATATAGGCTACATAGAGCATTAAACGTTTTTTTTTGCATTATTCCATGATCATTCTTCTTATGGATGACGGCAATGTGATGTTCAGACAATCTTTTAAGTTAGACATTGAAATCTTTAATTTCTATAGCGTCTCTTGCTTTCTAAAACCATGCTCCAGGTGAGGCTCAAACTCACAACCTCGGCATCGCTCTGCTGCGTACTGCCTTATAAGTACCGCACGCTGACCGATTGCGCCACTGGAGCTACAAGAGAGGAACAAATACCAAAATCCATGTGGGGATTATAGTCACTGGAGCTATAATCATGAGGGTGTTTCAGTTTTAAAACCATCTTTCAAGTTAGCCCTTTACTTTCCTAGTTTAAGATATAGGCTACATAAAGCATTAAACGTTTTTTTTTTTGCATTATTCCGTGATCATTCTTCTTATGGATGACGGCAATGTGATGTTCAGACAATCTTTTAAGTTAGACATTGAATCTTTAACTTCCATAGCGTCTCTTGCTTTCTAAAACCATGCTCCAGGTGAGGATCGAACTCACAACCTCGGCATTGCTCAGCTGCGTACTGCCTTATAAGTACCGCGCGCTGACCGATTGCGCCACTGGAGCTACAAGAGATGAACAAATACCAAAATCCATGAGGGGATTATAGCCACTGGAGCTATAATCATGAGGGTGTTTCAGTTTTAAAACCATCTTTCAAGTTAGCCCTTTACTTTCCTAGTTTAAGATATAGGCTACATAGAGCATTAAACGGGTTTTTTTGCATTATTCCGTGATCATTCTTCTTATGGATGACGGCAATGTGATGTTCAGACAATCTTTTAAGTTAGACACTGAATCTTTAACTTCCATAGCGTCTCTTGCTTTCTAAAACCATGCTCCAGGTGAGGATCGAACTCACAACCTCAGCATTGCTAAGCTGCGTACTGCCTTATAAGTACCGCGCGCTGACCGATTGCGCCACTGGAGCTACAAGAGAGGAACGAATACCAAAATGCATGTGGGGATTATAGCCACTGGAGCTATAATCATGAGGGTGTTTCAGTTTTAAAACCATCTTTCAAGTTAGCCCTTTACTTTCCTAGTTTAAGATATAGGCTACATAGAGCATTAAACGTTTTTTTTTTGCATTATTCCTTGATCATTCTTCTTATGGATGACGGCAATGTGATGTTCAAACAATCTTTTAAGTTAGACATTGAAATCTTTAACTTCCATAGCGTCACTTGCTTTCTAAAAGAATGCTCCAGGTGAGGCTCGAACTCACAACCTCGGCATCTCTCTGCTGCGTACTGCCTTATAAGTACCGCACGCTGACCGATTGCGCCACTGGAGCTACAAGAGAGGAACAAATACCAAAATCCATGTGGGGATTATAGCCACTGGAGCTATAATCATGAGGGTGTTTCAGTTTTAAAACCATCTTTCAAGTTAGCCCTTTACTTTCCTAGTTTAAGATATAGGCTACATAGAGCATTAAACGGGTTTTTTTGCATTATTCCGTGATCATTCTTCTTATGGATGACGGCAATGTGATGTTCAGACAATCTTTTAAGTTAGACACTGAATCTTTAACTTCCATAGCGTCTCTTGCTTTCTAAAACCATGCTCCAGGTGAGGATCGAACTCACAACCTCAGCATTGCTAAGCTGCGTACTGCATTATAAGTACCGCGCGCTGACCGATTGCGCCACTGGAGCTACAAGAGAGGAACGAATACCAAAATGCATGTGGGGATTATAGCCACTGGAGCTATAATCATGAGGGTGATTCAGTTTTAAAACCATCTTTCAAGTTAGCCCTTTAATACTTTCTTAGTTTAAGATATAGGCTACATAGAGCATTAAAAGTTTGGTTTTTTTGCATTATTCCGTGGTCATTCTTCTAATGGATGACAGCAATGTGATGTTCAGACAATCTTTTAAGTTAGACATTGAATCTTTAACTTCCATAGCGTCTCTTGCTTTCGAAAACCATGCTCCAGGTGAGGGTCGAACTCACAACCTCGGCATCGCTTAGCTGTGTACTGCCTTATAAGTACTGCGCGCTAACCGATTGCGCCACTGGAGCTTCTGACACAGAGTCATATTATCAGACATCATGTGGGTAAGCAGAAGCAAAATGGTCCAATTTAAAGCTTGGCTGTTAAGCTTGAAATTGAAATCTTTTGCTGCTATAATGTCTCAGGCTTTCTAAAATCATGCTCCAGGTGAGCCCCTACCTGTAAGCCTCTCTTGCCGAATGATTAACACACATTCTACCTATTATGTACCTCAATTGAACATACCTATCCAATGCAATGCTGGGCTATCCATTAGCCCTTGAACTCTCTTTTAAAGGGGACATATCATGCTAAATGCACTTTTTTAGCCCTTAAATGCATTTTGTTGTATATTTGGAGTGTTTAGAAGTACAGAAAAGATGAAATTATTCTCTTCAGGTGCTTCGTTGATATCTTTATATTCTGTTTTGGTCATATTTTTCAACCTGTTCCGATTTTTCTGTTATCTATGACGTTTTTTGAACTATAACGTCACAGTATTTGCAGCGGAACTGCCAAATAAGGACATTGACTTCCGGCCCAACACTTCGAGCAATCCGCCATTATTATTTCTCGCTGCAATTTTGTAGTCCAAGCTAAAGGATGCAGAAGTTACGAGAAGGTAAGTTAAAATGTTCGGTTGTTGGATGTAGTAACCCACACGCTTTATTACACCGTCTAATGTAGATGAACTGCCGCGCTTGTGGCGCATGTTTGACTGAAAGAACGAGCAGAGAGAGAGAGACCCGGTCGCGCGCGCGCGCGCTCACTCTCTCTCTTCAGAGAGGCGAAAGTGTAAACAAGACATCACCGTCTCCAAACTAGACGCTGTCTTGCTCTCTCTCCCTCGCACATACTAATCAAAATAAATCGACACGGTGGTAAAAGGTCGGAAGACCAAAGTTTCATGTGTAACAGTTAAATACAGTAACACACCATTGCGATACATCCATATGAAGACGTTGTTCTGCAGGTTCGTCGTCTTCATTTTTATCTCGCTCCGGCTCCGACTCTGGCTCGAACATGTAAGGCTGGCTGGACAAGTCTTCCGTTGTTGACATTTTGTTAATAACGTGTGAATAAAAAGTTTATGTGCCGCTAGATAATCCTATCTCTGCTATCAGACTACAAAAATGGCCGAACTGGGTGGAGTTGAACCTCTGCAACCTGGAGAGGGGGCGGGGTATGAAGTGTCTCAATTGTATTTAAAGAGACCGCACCAAAACGAGTTGCTCTCAGACGCACGTCAGAAAAGGGGTAGAAAGGGGGCTTGTGGAGCTATAATAATGAGGAATTCAGACCCAAGCATTGCAGTTCCGCTTTATATAGACTACAAATGTATGATTTATATGTAAAAAGGAACAATTTAAAAGCATGATATGTCTCCTTTAATGAACGATGACCATGCAGTTATATTGAGGACTTTTGCATTAATTTCTGAGAATTATTCTAATTGTTTACAGCCTTGCAATGCACAAACAATCTTTCTATTAAGAATTTGAAATCTTTTGCTGCTATAATGTCTCGGGCTTTCTAAAATCATGCTCCAGGTGAGGCTCGAACTCACAACCTCGGCATCGCTCTGTGCGTACTGCCTTATAAGTACCGCGCGCTGACCGATTGCGCCACTGGAGCTACAAGAGAGGAACAAATACCAAAATCCATGAGGGGATTATAGCCACTGGAGCTATAATCATGAGGGTGTTTCAGTTTTAAAACCATCTTTCAAGTTAGCCCTTTCCTTTCCTAGTTTAAGATATAGGCTACATAGAGCATTAAACGTTTTTTTTTTTTGCATTATTCCGTGATCATTCTTCTTATGGATGACGGCAATGTGATGTTCAGACAATCTTTTAAGTTAGACATTGAATCTTTTACTTCCATAGCGTCTCTTGCTTTCTAAAACCATGCTCCAGGTGAGGATCGAACTCACAACCTCGGCATTGCTAAGCTGCGTACTGCCTTATAAGTACCGCGCGCTGACCGATTGCGCCACTGGAGCTACAAGAGAAGAACGAATACCAAAATGCATGTGGGGATTATAGCCACTGGAGCTATAATCATGAGGGTGTTTCAGTTTTAAAACCATCTTTCAAGTTAGCCCTTTACTTTCCTAATTTAAGATATAGGCTACATAGAGCATTAAACGTTTTTTTTGCATTATTCCGTGATCATTCTTCTTATGGATGACGGCAATGTGATGTTCAGACAATCTTTTAAGTTAGACATTGAATCTTTAACTTCCATAGCGTCTCTTGCTTTCTAAAACCATGCTCCAGGTGAGGATCGAACTCACAACCTCGGCATTGCTAAGCTGCGTACTGCCTTATAAGTACCGCGCGCTGACCGATTGCGCCACTGGAGCTACAAGAGAGGAACGAATACCAAAATGCATGTGGGGATTATAGCCACTGGAGCTATAATCATGAGGGTGATTCAGTTTTAAAACCATCTTTCAAGTTAGCCCTTTAATACTTTCTTAGTTTAAGATATAGGCTACATAGAGCATTAAACGGTTTTTTTTGCATTATTCAGTGATCATTCTTCTTATGGATGACGGCAATGTGATGTTCAGACAATCTTTTAAGTTAGACATTGAATCTTTAACTTCCATAGCGTCTCTTGCTTTCTAAAACCATGCTCCAGGTGAGGCTCGAACTCACAACCTCGGCATTGCTCAGCTGCGTACTGCCTTATAAGTACCGCGCGCTAACCGATTGCGCCACTGGAGCTTCTGACGCAGAGTCATATTATCAGACATCATGTGGGTAAGCAGAAGCTAAATGGTCCAATTTAAAGCTTTGCTGTTAAGCTTGATCACACAAGCCCCTACCTGTAAGCCTCTCTTGCTGAATGATTAACACACATTCTACCTATTATGTACCTCAATTGAACATACCTATCCAATGCAATGCTGGGCTATCCATTAGCCCTTGAACTCTCTTTTAATGAACGATGACCATGCAGTTATATTCAGGACTTTTGCATTACTTTCTGAGAATTATTCTAATTATTTACAGCCTTGCAATGCACAAACAATCTTTCTATTAAGAATTTGAAATCTTTTGCTGCTATAATGTCTCGGGCTTTCTAAAATCATGCTCCAGGTGAGGCTCGAACTCACAACCTCGGCATCGCTCTGTGCGTACTGCCTTATAAGTACCGCGCGCTGACCGATTGCGCCACTGGAGCTACAAGAGAGGAACAAATACCAAAATCCATGAGGGGATTATAGCCACTGGAGCTATAATCATGAGGGTGTTTCAGTTTTAAAACCATCTTTCAAGTTAGCCCTTTCCTTTCCTAGTTTAAGATATAGGCTACATAGAGCATTAAACGTTTTTTTTTTTTGCATTATTCCGTGATCATTCTTCTTATGGATGACGGCAATGTGATGTTCAGACAATCTTTTAAGTTAGACATTGAATCTTTTACTTCCATAGCGTCTCTTGCTTTCTAAAACCATGCTCCAGGTGAGGATCGAACTCACAACCTCGGCATTGCTAAGCTGCGTACTGCCTTATAAGTACCGCGCGCTGACCGATTGCGCCACTGGAGCTACAAGAGAAGAACGAATACCAAAATGCATGTGGGGATTATAGCCACTGGAGCTATAATCATGAGGGTGTTTCAGTTTTAAAACCATCTTTCAAGTTAGCCCTTTACTTTCCTAATTTAAGATATAGGCTACATAGAGCATTAAACGTTTTTTTTGCATTATTCCGTGATCATTCTTCTTATGGATGACGGCAATGTGATGTTCAGACAATCTTTTAAGTTAGACATTGAATCTTTAACTTCCATAGCGTCTCTTGCTTTCTAAAACCATGCTCCAGGTGAGGATCGAACTCACAACCTCGGCATTGCTAAGCTGCGTACTGCCTTATAAGTACCGCGCGCTGACCGATTGCGCCACTGGAGCTACAAGAGAAGAACGAATACCAAAATGCATGTGGGGATTATAGCCACTGGAGCTATAATCATGAGGGTGTTTCAGTTTTAAAACCATCTTTCAAGTTAGCCCTTTACTTTCCTAATTTAAGATATAGGCTACATAGAGCATTAAACGTTTTTTTTGCATTATTCCGTGATCATTCTTCTTATGGATGACGGCAATGTGATGTTCAGACAATCTTTTAAGTTAGACATTGAATCTTTAACTTCCATAGCGTCTCTTGCTTTCTAAAACCATGCTCCAGGTGAGGATCGAACTCACAACCTCGGCATTGCTAAGCTGCGTACTGCCTTATAAGTACCGCGCGCTGACCGATTGCGCCACTGGAGCTACAAGAGAGGAACGAATACCAAAATGCATGTGGGGATTATAGCCACTGGAGCTATAATCATGAGGGTGATTCAGTTTTAAAACCATCTTTCAAGTTAGCCCTTTAATACTTTCTTAGTTTAAGATATAGGCTACATAGAGCATTAAACGGTTTTTTTTGCATTATTCAGTGATCATTCTTCTTATGGATGACGGCAATGTGATGTTCAGACAATCTTTTAAGTTAGACATTGAATCTTTAACTTCCATAGCGTCTCTTGCTTTCTAAAACCATGCTCCAGGTGAGGCTCGAACTCACAACCTCGGCATTGCTCAGCTGCGTACTGCCTTATAAGTACCGCGCGCTAACCGATTGCGCCACTGGAGCTACAAGAGAAGAACGAATACCAAAATGCATGTGGGGATTATAGCCACTGGAGCTATAATCATGAGGGTGTTTCAGTTTTAAAACCATCTTTCAAGTTAGCCCTTTACTTTCCTAATTTAAGATATAGGCTACATAGAGCATTAAACGTTTTTTTTGCATTATTCCGTGATCATTCTTCTTATGGATGACGGCAATGTGATGTTCAGACAATCTTTTAAGTTAGACATTGAATCTTTAACTTCCATAGCGTCTCTTGCTTTCTAAAACCATGCTCCAGGTGAGGATCGAACTCACAACCTCGGCATTGCTAAGCTGCGTACTGCCTTATAAGTACCGCGCGCTGACCGATTGCGCCACTGGAGCTACAAGAGAGGAACGAATACCAAAATGCATGTGGGGATTATAGCCACTGGAGCTATAATCATGAGGGTGATTCAGTTTTAAAACCATCTTTCAAGTTAGCCCTTTAATACTTTCTTAGTTTAAGATATAGGCTACATAGAGCATTAAACGGTTTTTTTTGCATTATTCAGTGATCATTCTTCTTATGGATGACGGCAATGTGATGTTCAGACAATCTTTTAAGTTAGACATTGAATCTTTAACTTCCATAGCGTCTCTTGCTTTCTAAAACCATGCTCCAGGGGAGGCTCGAACTCACAACCTCGGCATTGCTCAGCTGCGTACTGCCTTATAAGTACCGCGCGCTAACCGATTGCGCCACTGGAGCTTCTGACGCAGAGTCATATTATCAGACATCATGTGGGTAAGCAGAAGCTAAATGGTCCAATTTAAAGCTTTGCTGTTAAGCTTGATCACACAAGCCCCTACCTGTAAGCCTCTCTTGCTGAATGATTAACACACATTCTACCTATTATGTACCTCAATTGAACATACCTATCCAATGCAATGCTGGGCTATCCATTAGCCCTTGAACTCTCTTTTAATGAACGATGACCATGCAGTTATATTCAGGACTTTTGCATTACTTTCTGAGAATTATTCTAATTATTTACAGCCTTGCAATGCACAAACAATCTTTCTATTAAGAATTTGAAATCTTTTGCTGCTATAATGTCTCGGGCTTTCTAAAATCATGCTCCAGGTGAGGCTCGAACTCACAACCTCGGCATCGCTCTGCTGCGTACTGCCTTATAAGTACCGCGCGCTGACCGATTGCGCCACTGGAGCTACAAGAGAGGAACAAATACCAAAATCCATGAGGGGATTATAGCCACTGGAGCTATAATCATGAGGGTGTTTCAGTTTTAAAACCATCTTTCAAGTTAGCCCTTTACTTTCCTAGTTTAAGATATAGGCTACATAGAGCATTAAACGGGTTTTTTTGCATTATTCCGTGATCATTCTTCTTATGGATGACGGCAATGTGATGTTCAGACAATCTTTTAAGTTAGACATTGAATCATAAACTTCCATAGCGTCTCTTGCTTTCTAAAACCATGCTCCAGGTGAGGCTCGAACTCACAACCTCGGCATCCCTCTGCTGCGTACTGCCTTATAAGTACCGCGCGCTGACCGATTGCGCCACTGGAGCTACAAGAGAGGAGCAAATACCAAAATGCATGTGGGGATTATAGCCACTGGAGCTATAATCATGAGGGTGATTCAGTTTTAAAACCATCTTTCAAGTTAGCCCTTTAATACTTTCTTAGTTTAAGATATAGGCTACATAGAGCATTAAACGTTTTTTTTTTGCATTATTCCGTGATCATTCTTCTTATGGATGACGGCAATGTGATGTTCAGACAATCTTTCAAGTTAGACATTGAAATCTTTAACTTCCATAGCGTCTCTTGCTTTCTAAAACCATGCTCCAGGTGAGGCTCGAACTCACAACCTCGGCATTGCTCAGCTGCGTACTGCCTTATAAGTACCGCGCGCTAACCGATTGCGCCACTGGAGCTTCTGACGCAGAGTCATATTATCAGACATCATGTGGGTAAGCAGAAGCTAAATGGTCCAATTTAAAGCTTTGCTGTTAAGCTTGATCACACAAGCCCTACCTGTAAGCCTCTCTTGCTGAATGATTAACACACATTCTACCTATTATGTACCTCAATTGAACATACCTATCCAATGCAATGCTGGGCTATCCATTAGCCCTTGAACTCTCTTTTAATGAACGATGACCATGCAGTTATATTCAGGACTTTTGCATTACTTTCTGAGAATTATTCTAATTGTTTACAGCCTTGCAATGCACAAACAATCTTTCTAGTAAGAATTTGAAATCTTTTGCTGCTATAATGTCTCAGGCTTTCTAAAATCATGCTTCAGGTGAGGCTCGAACTCACAACCTAAGCATCGCTCTGCTGCGTACTGCCTTATAAGTACCGCACGCTGACCGATTGCGCAACTGGAGCTACAAGAGAGGAACAAATACCAAAATCCATGTGGGGATTATAGCCACTGGAGCTATAATCATGAGGGTGATTCAGTTTTAAAACCATCTTTCAAGTTAGCCCTTTACTTTCCTAGTTTAAGATAAAAGCTACATAGAGCATTAAAAGTGTTTTTTTTTTGCATTATTCCGTGGTCATTCTTCTAATGGATGACGGCAATGTGATGTTCAGACAATCTTTTAAGTTAGACATTGAATCTTTAACTTCCATAGCGTCTCTTGCTTTCGAAAACCATGCTCCAGGTGAGGGACGAACTCACAACCTCAGCATTGCTTAGCTGTGTACTGCCTTATAAGTACCGCGCGCTAACCGATTGCGCCACTGGAGCTTCTGACACAGAGTCATATTATCAGACATCATGTGGGTAAGCAGAAGCAAAATGGTCCAATTTAAAGCTTGGCTGTTAAGCTTGATCGCACAAGCCCCTACCTGTAAGCCTCTCTTGCCGAATGATTAACACACATTCTACCTATTATGTACCTCAATTGAACATACCTATCCAATGCAATGCTGGGCTATCCATTAGCCCTTGAACTCTCTTTTAATGAACGATGACCATGCAGTTATATTGAGGACTTTTGCATTACTTTCTGAGAATTATTCTAATTGTTTACAGCCTTGCAATGCACAAACAATCTTTCTATTAAGAATTTGAAATCTTTTGCTGCTATAATGTCTCGGGCTTTCTAAAATCATGCTCCAGGTGAGGCTCGAACTCACAACCTCGGCATCGCTCTGCTGCGTACTGCCTTATAAGTACCGCACGCTGACCGATTGCGCCACTGGAGCTACAAGAGAGGAACAAATACCAAAATCCATGAGGGGATTATAGCCACTGGAGCTATAATCATGAGGGTGATTCAGTTTTAAAACCATCTTTCAAGTTAGCCCTTTACTTTCCTAGTTTAAGATATAGGCTACATAGAGCATTAAACGGGTTTTTTTGCATTATTCCGTGATCATTCTTCTTATGGATGACGGCAATGTGATGTTCAGACAATCTTTTAAGTTAGACATTGAATCATAAACTTCCATAGCGTCTCTTGCTTTCTAAAACCATGCTCCAGGTGAGGATCGAACTCACAACCTCGGCATTGCTAAGCTGCGTACTGTCTTATAAGTACCGCGCGCTGACCGATTGCGCCACTGGAGCTACAAGAGAGGAAAGAATACCAAAATGCATGTGGGGATTATAGCCACTGGAGCTATAATCATGAGGGTGATTCAGTTTTAAAACCATCTTTCAAGTTAGCCCTTTAATACTTTCTTAGTTTAAGATATAGGCTACATAGAGCATTAAACGTTTTTTTTTTGCATTATTCCGTGATCATTCTTCTTATGGATGACGGCAATGTGATGTTCAGACAATCTTTTAAGTTAGACATTGAATCTTTAACTTCCATAGCGTCTCTTGCTTTCTAAAACCATGCTCCAGGTGAGGATCGAACTCACAACCTCGGCATTGCTAAGCTGCGTACTGCCTTATAAGTACCGCGCGCTGACCGTTTGCGCCACTGGATCTACAAGAGAGGAGCGAATACCAAAATGCATGTGGGGATTATAGCCACTGGAGCTATAATCATGAGGGTGATTCAGTTTTAAAACCATCTTTCAAGTTAGCCCTTTAATACTTTCTTAGTTTAAGATATAGGCTACATAGAGCATTAAACGTTTTTTTTTTGCATTATTCCGTGATCATCATTCTAATGGATGACGGCAATGTGATGTTCAGACAATCTTTCAAGTTAGACATTGAAATCTTTAACTTCCATAGCGTCACTTGCTTTCTAAAAGAATGCTCCAGGTGAGGCTCGAACTCACAACCTCGGCATCTCTCTGCTGCGTACTGCCTTATAAGTACCGCACGCTGACCGATTGCGCCACTGGAGCTACAAGAGAGGAACAAATACCAAAATCCATGTGGGGATTATAGCCACTGGAGCTATAATCATGAGGGTGTTTCAGTTTTAAAACCATCTTTCAAGTTAGCCCTTTACTTTCCTAGTTTAAGATATAGGCTACATAGAGCATTAAACGGGTTTTTTTGCATTATTCCGTGATCATTCTTCTTATGGATGACGGCAATGTGATGTTCAGACAATCTTTTAAGTTAGACACTGAATCTTTAACTTCCATAGCGTCTCTTGCTTTCTAAAACCATGCTCCAGGTGAGGATCGAACTCACAACCTCAGCATTGCTAAGCTGCGTACTGCATTATAAGTACCGCGCGCTGACCGATTGCGCCACTGGAGCTACAAGAGAGGAACGAATACCAAAATGCATGTGGGGATTATAGCCACTGGAGCTATAATCATGAGGGTGATTCAGTTTTAAAACCATCTTTCAAGTTAGCCCTTTAATACTTTCTTAGTTTAAGATATAGGCTACATAGAGCATTAAAAGTTTGGTTTTTTTGCATTATTCCGTGGTCATTCTTCTAATGGATGACGGCAATGTGATGTTCAGACAATCTTTTAAGTTAGACATTGAATCTTTAACTTCCATAGCGTCTCTTGCTTTCGAAAACCATGCTCCAGGTGAGGGTCGAACTCACAACCTCGGCATCGCTTAGCTGTGTACTGCCTTATAAGTACTGCGCGCTAACCGATTGCGCCACTGGAGCTTCTGACACAGAGTCATATTATCAGACATCATGTGGGTAAGCAGAAGCAAAATGGTCCAATTTAAAGCTTGGCTGTTAAGCTTGAAATTGAAATCTTTTGCTGCTATAATGTCTCAGGCTTTCTAAAATCATGCTCCAGGTGAGCCCCTACCTGTAAGCCTCTCTTGCCGAATGATTAACACACATTCTACCTATTATGTACCTCAATTGAACATACCTATCCAATGCAATGCTGGGCTATCCATTAGCCCTTGAACTCTCTTTTAAAGGGGACATATCATGCTAAATGCACTTTTTTAGCCCTTAAATGCATTTTGTTGTATATTTGGAGTGTTTAGAAGTACAGAAAAGATGAAATTATTCTCTTCAGGTGCTTCGTTGATATCTTTATATTCTGTTTTGGTCATATTTTTCAACCTGTTCCGATTTTTCTGTTATCTATGACGTTTTTTGAACTATAACGTCACAGTATTTGCAGCGGAACTGCCAAATAAGGACATTGACTTCCGGCCCAACACTTCGAGCAATCCGCCATTATTATTTCTCGCTGCAATTTTGTAGTCCAAGCTAAAGGATGCAGAAGTTACGAGAAGGTAAGTTAAAATGTTCGGTTGTTGGATGTAGTAACCCACACGCTTTATTACACCGTCTAATGTAGATGAACTGCCGCGCTTGTGGCGCATGTTTGACTGAAAGAACGAGCAGAGAGAGAGAGACCCGGTCGCGCGCGCGCGCGCTCACTCTCTCTCTTCAGAGAGGCGAAAGTGTAAACAAGACATCACCGTCTCCAAACTAGACGCTGTCTTGCTCTCTCTCCCTCGCACATACTAATCAAAATAAATTGACACGGTGGTAAAAGGTCGGAAGACCAAAGTTTCATGTGTAACAGTTAAATACAGTAACACACCATTGCGATACATCCATATGAAGACGTTGTTCTGCAGGTTCGTCGTCTTCATTTTTATCTCGCTCCGGCTCCGACTCTGGCTCGAACATGTAAGGCTGGCTGGACAAGTCTTCCGTTGTTGACATTTTGTTAATAACGTGTGAATAAAAAGTTTATGTGCCGCTAGATAATCCTATCTCTGCTATCAGACTACAAAAATGGCCGAACTGGGTGGAGTTGAACCTCTGCAACCTGGAGAGGGGGCGGGGTATGAAGTGTCTCAATTGTATTTAAAGAGACCGCACCAAAACGAGTTGCTCTTAGACGCACGTCAGAAAAGGGGTAGAAAGGGGGCTTGTGGAGCTATAATAATGAGGAATTCAGACCCAAGCATTGCAGTTCCGCTTTATATAGACTACAAATGTATGATTTATATGTAAAAAGGAACAATTTAAAAGCATGATATGTCTCCTTTAATGAACGATGACCATGCAGTTATATTGAGGACTTTTGCATTAATTTCTGAGAATTATTCTAATTGTTTACAGCCTTGCAATGCACAAACAATCTTTCTATTAAGAATTTGAAATCTTTTGCTGCTATAATGTCTCGGGCTTTCTAAAATCATGCTCCAGGTGAGGCTCGAACTCACAACCTCGGCATCGCTCTGTGCGTACTGCCTTATAAGTACCGCGCGCTGACCGATTGCGCCACTGGAGCTACAAGAGAGGAACAAATACCAAAATCCATGAGGGGATTATAGCCACTGGAGCTATAATCATGAGGGTGTTTCAGTTTTAAAACCATCTTTCAAGTTAGCCCTTTCCTTTCCTAGTTTAAGATATAGGCTACATAGAGCATTAAACGTTTTTTTTTTTTGCATTATTCCGTGATCATTCTTCTTATGGATGACGGCAATGTGATGTTCAGACAATCTTTTAAGTTAGACATTGAATCTTTTACTTCCATAGCGTCTCTTGCTTTCTAAAACCATGCTCCAGGTGAGGATCGAACTCACAACCTCGGCATTGCTAAGCTGCGTACTGCCTTATAAGTACCGCGCGCTGACCGATTGCGCCACTGGAGCTACAAGAGAAGAACGAATACCAAAATGCATGTGGGGATTATAGCCACTGGAGCTATAATCATGAGGGTGTTTCAGTTTTAAAACCATCTTTCAAGTTAGCCCTTTACTTTCCTAATTTAAGATATAGGCTACATAGAGCATTAAACGTTTTTTTTGCATTATTCCGTGATCATTCTTCTTATGGATGACGGCAATGTGATGTTCAGACAATCTTTTAAGTTAGACATTGAATCTTTAACTTCCATAGCGTCTCTTGCTTTCTAAAACCATGCTCCAGGTGAGGATCGAACTCACAACCTCGGCATTGCTAAGCTGCGTACTGCCTTATAAGTACCGCGCGCTGACCGTTTGCGCCACTGGATCTACAAGAGAGGAGCGAATACCAAAATGCATGTGGGGATTATAGCCACTGGAGCTATAATCATGAGGGTGATTCAGTTTTAAAACCATCTTTCAAGTTAGCCCTTTAATACTTTCTTAGTTTAAGATATAGGCTACATAGAGCATTAAACGTTTTTTTTTTGCATTATTCCGTGATCATCATTCTAATGGATGACGGCAATGTGATGTTCAGACAATCTTTCAAGTTAGACATTGAAATCTTTAACTTCCATAGCGTCACTTGCTTTCTAAAAGAATGCTCCAGGTGAGGCTCGAACTCACAACCTCGGCATCTCTCTGCTGCGTACTGCCTTATAAGTACCGCACGCTGACCGATTGCGCCACTGGAGCTACAAGAGAGGAACAAATACCAAAATCCATGTGGGGATTATAGCCACTGGAGCTATAATCATGAGGGTGTTTCAGTTTTAAAACCATCTTTCAAGTTAGCCCTTTACTTTCCTAGTTTAAGATATAGGCTACATAGAGCATTAAACGGGTTTTTTTGCATTATTCCGTGATCATTCTTCTTATGGATGACGGCAATGTGATGTTCAGACAATCTTTTAAGTTAGACACTGAATCTTTAACTTCCATAGCGTCTCTTGCTTTCTAAAACCATGCTCCAGGTGAGGATCGAACTCACAACCTCAGCATTGCTAAGCTGCGTACTGCATTATAAGTACCGCGCGCTGACCGATTGCGCCACTGGAGCTACAAGAGAGGAACGAATACCAAAATGCATGTGGGGATTATAGCCACTGGAGCTATAATCATGAGGGTGATTCAGTTTTAAAACCATCTTTCAAGTTAGCCCTTTAATACTTTCTTAGTTTAAGATATAGGCTACATAGAGCATTAAAAGTTTGGTTTTTTTGCATTATTCCGTGGTCATTCTTCTAATGGATGACGGCAATGTGATGTTCAGACAATCTTTTAAGTTAGACATTGAATCTTTAACTTCCATAGCGTCTCTTGCTTTCGAAAACCATGCTCCAGGTGAGGGTCGAACTCACAACCTCGGCATCGCTTAGCTGTGTACTGCCTTATAAGTACTGCGCGCTAACCGATTGCGCCACTGGAGCTTCTGACACAGAGTCATATTATCAGACATCATGTGGGTAAGCAGAAGCAAAATGGTCCAATTTAAAGCTTGGCTGTTAAGCTTGAAATTGAAATCTTTTGCTGCTATAATGTCTCAGGCTTTCTAAAATCATGCTCCAGGTGAGCCCCTACCTGTAAGCCTCTCTTGCCGAATGATTAACACACATTCTACCTATTATGTACCTCAATTGAACATACCTATCCAATGCAATGCTGGGCTATCCATTAGCCCTTGAACTCTCTTTTAAAGGGGACATATCATGCTAAATGCACTTTTTTAGCCCTTAAATGCATTTTGTTGTATATTTGGAGTGTTTAGAAGTACAGAAAAGATGAAATTATTCTCTTCAGGTGCTTCGTTGATATCTTTATATTCTGTTTTGGTCATATTTTTCAACCTGTTCCGATTTTTCTGTTATCTATGACGTTTTTTGAACTATAACGTCACAGTATTTGCAGCGGAACTGCCAAATAAGGACATTGACTTCCGGCCCAACACTTCGAGCAATCCGCCATTATTATTTCTCGCTGCAATTTTGTAGTCCAAGCTAAAGGATGCAGAAGTTACGAGAAGGTAAGTTAAAATGTTCGGTTGTTGGATGTAGTAACCCACACGCTTTATTACACCGTCTAATGTAGATGAACTGCCGCGCTTGTGGCGCATGTTTGACTGAAAGAACGAGCAGAGAGAGAGAGACCCGGTCGCGCGCGCGCGCGCTCACTCTCTCTCTTCAGAGAGGCGAAAGTGTAAACAAGACATCACCGTCTCCAAACTAGACGCTGTCTTGCTCTCTCTCCCTCGCACATACTAATCAAAATAAATTGACACGGTGGTAAAAGGTCGGAAGACCAAAGTTTCATGTGTAACAGTTAAATACAGTAACACACCATTGCGATACATCCATATGAAGACGTTGTTCTGCAGGTTCGTCGTCTTCATTTTTATCTCGCTCCGGCTCCGACTCTGGCTCGAACATGTAAGGCTGGCTGGACAAGTCTTCCGTTGTTGACATTTTGTTAATAACGTGTGAATAAAAAGTTTATGTGCCGCTAGATAATCCTATCTCTGCTATCAGACTACAAAAATGGCCGAACTGGGTGGAGTTGAACCTCTGCAACCTGGAGAGGGGGCGGGGTATGAAGTGTCTCAATTGTATTTAAAGAGACCGCACCAAAACGAGTTGCTCTTAGACGCACGTCAGAAAAGGGGTAGAAAGGGGGCTTGTGGAGCTATAATAATGAGGAATTCAGACCCAAGCATTGCAGTTCCGCTTTATATAGACTACAAATGTATGATTTATATGTAAAAAGGAACAATTTAAAAGCATGATATGTCTCCTTTAATGAACGATGACCATGCAGTTATATTGAGGACTTTTGCATTAATTTCTGAGAATTATTCTAATTGTTTACAGCCTTGCAATGCACAAACAATCTTTCTATTAAGAATTTGAAATCTTTTGCTGCTATAATGTCTCGGGCTTTCTAAAATCATGCTCCAGGTGAGGCTCGAACTCACAACCTCGGCATCGCTCTGTGCGTACTGCCTTATAAGTACCGCGCGCTGACCGATTGCGCCACTGGAGCTACAAGAGAGGAACAAATACCAAAATCCATGAGGGGATTATAGCCACTGGAGCTATAATCATGAGGGTGTTTCAGTTTTAAAACCATCTTTCAAGTTAGCCCTTTCCTTTCCTAGTTTAAGATATAGGCTACATAGAGCATTAAACGTTTTTTTTTTTTGCATTATTCCGTGATCATTCTTCTTATGGATGACGGCAATGTGATGTTCAGACAATCTTTTAAGTTAGACATTGAATCTTTTACTTCCATAGCGTCTCTTGCTTTCTAAAACCATGCTCCAGGTGAGGATCGAACTCACAACCTCGGCATTGCTAAGCTGCGTACTGCCTTATAAGTACCGCGCGCTGACCGATTGCGCCACTGGAGCTACAAGAGAAGAACGAATACCAAAATGCATGTGGGGATTATAGCCACTGGAGCTATAATCATGAGGGTGTTTCAGTTTTAAAACCATCTTTCAAGTTAGCCCTTTACTTTCCTAATTTAAGATATAGGCTACATAGAGCATTAAACGTTTTTTTTGCATTATTCCGTGATCATTCTTCTTATGGATGACGGCAATGTGATGTTCAGACAATCTTTTAAGTTAGACATTGAATCTTTAACTTCCATAGCGTCTCTTGCTTTCTAAAACCATGCTCCAGGTGAGGATCGAACTCACAACCTCGGCATTGCTAAGCTGCGTACTGCCTTATAAGTACCGCGCGCTGACCGTTTGCGCCACTGGATCTACAAGAGAGGAGCGAATACCAAAATGCATGTGGGGATTATAGCCACTGGAGCTATAATCATGAGGGTGATTCAGTTTTAAAACCATCTTTCAAGTTAGCCCTTTAATACTTTCTTAGTTTAAGATATAGGCTACATAGAGCATTAAACGTTTTTTTTTTGCATTATTCCGTGATCATCATTCTAATGGATGACGGCAATGTGATGTTCAGACAATCTTTCAAGTTAGACATTGAAATCTTTAACTTCCATAGCGTCACTTGCTTTCTAAAAGAATGCTCCAGGTGAGGCTCGAACTCACAACCTCGGCATCTCTCTGCTGCGTACTGCCTTATAAGTACCGCACGCTGACCGATTGCGCCACTGGAGCTACAAGAGAGGAACAAATACCAAAATCCATGTGGGGATTATAGCCACTGGAGCTATAATCATGAGGGTGTTTCAGTTTTAAAACCATCTTTCAAGTTAGCCCTTTACTTTCCTAGTTTAAGATATAGGCTACATAGAGCATTAAACGGGTTTTTTTGCATTATTCCGTGATCATTCTTCTTATGGATGACGGCAATGTGATGTTCAGACAATCTTTTAAGTTAGACACTGAATCTTTAACTTCCATAGCGTCTCTTGCTTTCTAAAACCATGCTCCAGGTGAGGATCGAACTCACAACCTCAGCATTGCTAAGCTGCGTACTGCATTATAAGTACCGCGCGCTGACCGATTGCGCCACTGGAGCTACAAGAGAGGAACGAATACCAAAATGCATGTGGGGATTATAGCCACTGGAGCTATAATCATGAGGGTGATTCAGTTTTAAAACCATCTTTCAAGTTAGCCCTTTAATACTTTCTTAGTTTAAGATATAGGCTACATAGAGCATTAAAAGTTTGGTTTTTTTGCATTATTCCGTGGTCATTCTTCTAATGGATGACGGCAATGTGATGTTCAGACAATCTTTTAAGTTAGACATTGAATCTTTAACTTCCATAGCGTCTCTTGCTTTCGAAAACCATGCTCCAGGTGAGGGTCGAACTCACAACCTCGGCATCGCTTAGCTGTGTACTGCCTTATAAGTACTGCGCGCTAACCGATTGCGCCACTGGAGCTTCTGACACAGAGTCATATTATCAGACATCATGTGGGTAAGCAGAAGCAAAATGGTCCAATTTAAAGCTTGGCTGTTAAGCTTGAAATTGAAATCTTTTGCTGCTATAATGTCTCAGGCTTTCTAAAATCATGCTCCAGGTGAGCCCCTACCTGTAAGCCTCTCTTGCCGAATGATTAACACACATTCTACCTATTATGTACCTCAATTGAACATACCTATCCAATGCAATGCTGGGCTATCCATTAGCCCTTGAACTCTCTTTTAAAGGGGACATATCATGCTAAATGCACTTTTTTAGCCCTTAAATGCATTTTGTTGTATATTTGGAGTGTTTAGAAGTACAGAAAAGATGAAATTATTCTCTTCAGGTGCTTCGTTGATATCTTTATATTCTGTTTTGGTCATATTTTTCAACCTGTTCCGATTTTTCTGTTATCTATGACGTTTTTTGAACTATAACGTCACAGTATTTGCAGCGGAACTGCCAAATAAGGACATTGACTTCCGGCCCAACACTTCGAGCAATCCGCCATTATTATTTCTCGCTGCAATTTTGTAGTCCAAGCTAAAGGATGCAGAAGTTACGAGAAGGTAAGTTAAAATGTTCGGTTGTTGGATGTAGTAACCCACACGCTTTATTACACCGTCTAATGTAGATGAACTGCCGCGCTTGTGGCGCATGTTTGACTGAAAGAACGAGCAGAGAGAGAGAGACCCGGTCGCGCGCGCGCGCGCTCACTCTCTCTCTTCAGAGAGGCGAAAGTGTAAACAAGACATCACCGTCTCCAAACTAGACGCTGTCTTGCTCTCTCTCCCTCGCACATACTAATCAAAATAAATCGACACGGTGGTAAAAGGTCGGAAGACCAAAGTTTCATGTGTAACAGTTAAATACAGTAACACACCATTGCGATACATCCATATGAAGACGTTGTTCTGCAGGTTCGTCGTCTTCATTTTTATCTCGCTCCGGCTCCGACTCTGGCTCGAACATGTAAGGCTGGCTGGACAAGTCTTCCGTTGTTGACATTTTGTTAATAACGTGTGAATAAAAAGTTTATGTGCCGCTAGATAATCCTATCTCTGCTATCAGACTACAAAAATGGCCGAACTGGGTGGAGTTGAACCTCTGCAACCTGGAGAGGGGGCGGGGTATGAAGTGTCTCAATTGTATTTAAAGAGACCGCACCAAAACGAGTTGCTCTTAGACGCACGTCAGAAAAGGGGTAGAAAGGGGGCTTGTGGAGCTATAATAATGAGGAATTCAGACCCAAGCATTGCAGTTCCGCTTTATATAGACTACAAATGTATGATTTATATGTAAAAAGGAACAATTTAAAAGCATGATATGTCTCCTTTAATGAACGATGACCATGCAGTTATATTGAGGACTTTTGCATTAATTTCTGAGAATTATTCTAATTGTTTACAGCCTTGCAATGCACAAACAATCTTTCTATTAAGAATTTGAAATCTTTTGCTTCTATAATGTCTCGGGCTTTCTAAAATCATGCTCCAGGTGAGGCTCGAACTCACAACCTCGGCATCGCTCTGTGCGTACTGCCTTATAAGTACCGCGCGCTGACCGATTGCGCCACTGGAGCTACAAGAGAGGAACAAATACCAAAATCCATGAGGGGATTATAGCCACTGGAGCTATAATCATGAGGGTGTTTCAGTTTTAAAACCATCTTTCAAGTTAGCCCTTTCCTTTCCTAGTTTAAGATATAGGCTACATAGAGCATTAAACGTTTTTTTTTTTTGCATTATTCCGTGATCATTCTTCTTATGGATGACGGCAATGTGATGTTCAGACAATCTTTTAAGTTAGACATTGAATCTTTTACTTCCATAGCGTCTCTTGCTTTCTAAAACCATGCTCCAGGTGAGGATCGAACTCACAACCTCGGCATTGCTAAGCTGCGTACTGCCTTATAAGTACCGCGCGCTGACCGATTGCGCCACTGGAGCTACAAGAGAAGAACGAATACCAAAATGCATGTGGGGATTATAGCCACTGGAGCTATAATCATGAGGGTGTTTCAGTTTTAAAACCATCTTTCAAGTTAGCCCTTTACTTTCCTAATTTAAGATATAGGCTACATAGAGCATTAAACGTTTTTTTTGCATTATTCCGTGATCATTCTTCTTATGGATGACGGCAATGTGATGTTCAGACAATCTTTTAAGTTAGACATTGAATCTTTAACTTCCATAGCGTCTCTTGCTTTCTAAAACCATGCTCCAGGTGAGGATCGAACTCACAACCTCGGCATTGCTAAGCTGCGTACTGCCTTATAAGTACCGCGCGCTGACCGATTGCGCCACTGGAGCTACAAGAGAAGAACGAATACCAAAATGCATGTGGGGATTATAGCCACTGGAGCTATAATCATGAGGGTGTTTCAGTTTTAAAACCATCTTTCAAGTTAGCCCTTTACTTTCCTAATTTAAGATATAGGCTACATAGAGCATTAAACGTTTTTTTTGCATTATTCCGTGATCATTCTTCTTATGGATGACGGCAATGTGATGTTCAGACAATCTTTTAAGTTAGACATTGAATCTTTAACTTCCATAGCGTCTCTTGCTTTCTAAAACCATGCTCCAGGTGAGGATCGAACTCACAACCTCGGCATTGCTAAGCTGCGTACTGCCTTATAAGTACCGCGCGCTGACCGATTGCGCCACTGGAGCTACAAGAGAGGAACGAATACCAAAATGCATGTGGGGATTATAGCCACTGGAGCTATAATCATGAGGGTGATTCAGTTTTAAAACCATCTTTCAAGTTAGCCCTTTAATACTTTCTTAGTTTAAGATATAGGCTACATAGAGCATTAAACGGTTTTTTTTGCATTATTCAGTGATCATTCTTCTTATGGATGACGGCAATGTGATGTTCAGACAATCTTTTAAGTTAGACATTGAATCTTTAACTTCCATAGCGTCTCTTGCTTTCTAAAACCATGCTCCAGGTGAGGCTCGAACTCACAACCTCGGCATTGCTCAGCTGCGTACTGCCTTATAAGTACCGCGCGCTAACCGATTGCGCCACTGGAGCTACAAGAGAAGAACGAATACCAAAATGCATGTGGGGATTATAGCCACTGGAGCTATAATCATGAGGGTGTTTCAGTTTTAAAACCATCTTTCAAGTTAGCCCTTTACTTTCCTAATTTAAGATATAGGCTACATAGAGCATTAAACGTTTTTTTTGCATTATTCCGTGATCATTCTTCTTATGGATGACGGCAATGTGATGTTCAGACAATCTTTTAAGTTAGACATTGAATCTTTAACTTCCATAGCGTCTCTTGCTTTCTAAAACCATGCTCCAGGTGAGGATCGAACTCACAACCTCGGCATTGCTAAGCTGCGTACTGCCTTATAAGTACCGCGCGCTGACCGATTGCGCCACTGGAGCTACAAGAGAGGAACGAATACCAAAATGCATGTGGGGATTATAGCCACTGGAGCTATAATCATGAGGGTGATTCAGTTTTAAAACCATCTTTCAAGTTAGCCCTTTAATACTTTCTTAGTTTAAGATATAGGCTACATAGAGCATTAAACGGTTTTTTTTGCATTATTCAGTGATCATTCTTCTTATGGATGACGGCAATGTGATGTTCAGACAATCTTTTAAGTTAGACATTGAATCTTTAACTTCCATAGCGTCTCTTGCTTTCTAAAACCATGCTCCAGGTGAGGCTCGAACTCACAACCTCGGCATTGCTCAGCTGCGTACTGCCTTATAAGTACCGCGCGCTAACCGATTGCGCCACTGGAGCTTCTGACGCAGAGTCATATTATCAGACATCATGTGGGTAAGCAGAAGCTAAATGGTCCAATTTAAAGCTTTGCTGTTAAGCTTGATCACACAAGCCCCTACCTGTAAGCCTCTCTTGCTGAATGATTAACACACATTCTACCTATTATGTACCTCAATTGAACATACCTATCCAATGCAATGCTGGGCTATCCATTAGCCCTTGAACTCTCTTTTAATGAACGATGACCATGCAGTTATATTCAGGACTTTTGCATTACTTTCTGAGAATTATTCTAATTATTTACAGCCTTGCAATGCACAAACAATCTTTCTATTAAGAATTTGAAATCTTTTGCTGCTATAATGTCTCGGGCTTTCTAAAATCATGCTCCAGGTGAGGCTCGAACTCACAACCTCGGCATCGCTCTGCTGCGTACTGCCTTATAAGTACCGCGCGCTGACCGATTGCGCCACTGGAGCTACAAGAGAGGAACAAATACCAAAATCCATGAGGGGATTATAGCCACTGGAGCTATAATCATGAGGGTGTTTCAGTTTTAAAACCATCTTTCAAGTTAGCCCTTTACTTTCCTAGTTTAAGATATAGGCTACATAGAGCATTAAACGGGTTTTTTTGCATTATTCCGTGATCATTCTTCTTATGGATGACGGCAATGTGATGTTCAGACAATCTTTTAAGTTAGACATTGAATCATAAACTTCCATAGCGTCTCTTGCTTTCTAAAACCATGCTCCAGGTGAGGCTCGAACTCACAACCTCGGCATCCCTCTGCTGCGTACTGCCTTATAAGTACCGCGCGCTGACCGATTGCGCCACTGGAGCTACAAGAGAGGAGCAAATACCAAAATGCATGTGGGGATTATAGCCACTGGAGCTATAATCATGAGGGTGATTCAGTTTTAAAACCATCTTTCAAGTTAGCCCTTTAATACTTTCTTAGTTTAAGATATAGGCTACATAGAGCATTAAACGTTTTTTTTTTGCATTATTCCGTGATCATTCTTCTTATGGATGACGGCAATGTGATGTTCAGACAATCTTTCAAGTTAGACATTGAAATCTTTAACTTCCATAGCGTCTCTTGCTTTCTAAAACCATGCTCCAGGTGAGGCTCGAACTCACAACCTCGGCATTGCTCAGCTGCGTACTGCCTTATAAGTACCGCGCGCTAACCGATTGCGCCACTGGAGCTTCTGACGCAGAGTCATATTATCAGACATCATGTGGGTAAGCAGAAGCTAAATGGTCCAATTTAAAGCTTTGCTGTTAAGCTTGATCACACAAGCCCCTACCTGTAAGCCTCTCTTGCTGAATGATTAACACACATTCTACCTATTATGTACCTCAATTGAACATACCTATCCAATGCAATGCTGGGCTATCCATTAGCCCTTGAACTCTCTTTTAATGAACGATGACCATGCAGTTATATTCAGGACTTTTGCATTACTTTCTGAGAATTATTCTAATTGTTTACAGCCTTGCAATGCACAAACAATCTTTCTAGTAAGAATTTGAAATCTTTTACTGCTATAATGTCTCAGGCTTTCTAAAATCATGCTCCAGTTGAGGCTCGAACTCACAACCTAAGCATCGCTCTGCTGCGTACTGCCTTATAAGTACCGCGCGCTGACCGATTGCGCAACTGGAGCTACAAGAGAGGAACAAATACCAAAATCCATGTGGGGATTATAGCCACTGGAGCTATAATCATGAGGGTGATTCAGTTTTAAAACCATCTTTCAAGTTAGCCCTTTACTTTCCTAGTTTAAGATAAAAGCTACATAGAGCATTAAAAGTTTGGTTTTTTTGCATTATTCCGTGGTCATTCTTCTAATGGATGACGGCAATGTGATGTTCAGACAATCTTTTAAGTTAGACATTGAATCTTTAACTTCCATAGCGTCTCTTGCTTTCGAAAACCATGCTCCAGGTGAGGGTCGAACTCACAACCTCAGCATTGCTTAGCTGTGTACTGCCTTATAAGTACCGCGCGCTAACCGATTGCGTCACTGGAGCTTCTGACACAGAGTCATATTATCAGACATCATGTGGGTAAGCAGAAGCAAAATGGTCCAATTTAAAGCTTGGCTGTTAAGCTTGATCGCACAAGCCCCTACCTGTAAGCCTCTCTTGCCGAATGATTAACACACATTCTACCTATTATGTACCTCAATTGAACATACCTATCCAATGCAATGCTGGGCTATCCATTAGCCCTTGAACTCTCTTTTAATGAACGATGACCATGCAGTTATATTGAGGACTTTTGCATTACTTTCTGAGAATTATTCTAATTGTTTACAGCCTTGCAATGCACAAACAATCTTTCTATTAAGAATTTGAAATCTTTTGCTGCTATAATGTCTCGGGCTTTCTAAAATCATGCTCCAGGTGAGGCTCGAACTCACAACCTCGGCATCGCTCTGCTGCGTACTGCCTTATAAGTACCGCGCGCTGACCAATTGCGCCACTGGAGCTACAAGAGAGGAACAAATACCAAAATCCATGTGGGGATTATAGCCACTGGAGCTATAATCATGAGGGTGTTTCAGTTTTAAAACCATCTTTCAAGTTAGCCCTTTACTTTCCTAGTTTAAGATATAGGCTACATAGAGCATTAAACGTTTTTTTTGCATTATTCCTTGATCATTCTTCTTATGGATGTCGGCAATGTGATGTTCAGACAATCTTTTAAGTTAGACATTGAAATCTTTAACTTCCATAGCGTCACTTGCTTTCTAAAAGAATGCTCCAGGTGAGGCTCGAACTCACAACCTCGGCATCCCTCTGCTGCGTACTGCCTTATAAGTACCGCGCGCTGACCGATTGCGCCACTGGAGCTACAAGAGAGGAGCACATACCAAAATGCATGTGGGGATTATAGCCACTGGAGCTATAATCATGAGGGTGATTCAGTTTTAAAACCATCTTTCAAGTTAGCCCTTTAATACTTTCTTAGTTTAAGATATAGGCTACATAGAGCATTAAACGGTTTTTTTTTGCATTATTCCGTGATCATTCTTCTTATGGATGACGGCAATGTGATGTTCAGACAATCTTTCAAGTTAGACATTGAAATCTTTAACTTCCATAGCGTCACTTGCTTTCTAAAGCCATGCTCCAGGTGAGGCTCAAACTCACAACCTCGGCATTGCTAAGCTGCGTACTGCCTTATAAGTACCGCGCGCTGACCGATTGCGCCACTGGAGCTACAAGAGAGGAACGAATACCAAAATGCATGTGGGGATTATAGCCACTGGAGCTATAATCATGAGGGTGATTCAGTTTTAAAACCATCTTTCAAGTTAGCCCTTTAATACTTTCTTAGTTTAAGATATAGGCTACATAGAGCATTAAACGTTTTTTTTTTTTTGCATTATTCCGTGATCATTCTTCTTATGGATGACGGCAATGTGATGTTCAGACAATCTTTTAAGTTAGACATTGAAATCTTTAACTTCCATAGCGTCACTTGCTTTCTAAAGCCATGCTCCAGGTGAGGCTCAAACTCACAACCTCGGCATTGCTAAGCTGCGTACTGCCTTATAAGTACCGCGCGCTGACCGATTGCGCCACTGGAGCTACAAGAGAGGAACAAATACCAAAATGCATGTGGGGATTATAGCCACTGGAGCTATAATCATGAGGGTGATTCAGTTTTAAAACCATCTTTCAAGTTAGCCCTTTAATACTTTCTTAGTTTAAGATATAGGCTACATAGAGCATTAAACGTTTTTTTTTGCATTATTCCGTGATCATTCTTCTTATGGATGACGGCAATGTGATGTTCAGACAATCTTTTAAGTTAGACATTGAATCTTTAACTTCCATAGCGTCTCTTGCTTTCTAAAACCATGCTCCAGGTGAGGCTCGAACTCACAACCTCGGCATTGCTCAGCTGCGTACTGCCTTATAAGTACCGCGCGCTAACCGATTGCGCCACTGGAGCTTCTGACGCAGAGTCATATTATCAGACATCATGTGGGTAAGCAGAAGCTAAATGGTCCAATTTAAAGCTTTGCTGTTAAGCTTGATCACACAAGCCCCTACCTGTAAGCCTCTCTTGCTGAATGATTAACACACATTCTACCTATTATGTACCTCAATTGAACATACCTATCCAATGCAATGCTGGGCTATCCATTAGCCCTTGAACTCTCTTTTAATGAACGATGACCATGCAGTTATATTCAGGACTTTTGCATTACTTTCTGAGAATTATTCTAATTATTTACAGCCTTGCAATGCACAAACAATCTTTCTATTAAGAATTTGAAATCTTTTGCTGCTATAATGTCTCGGGCTTTCTAAAATCATGCTCCAGGTGAGGCTCTGAGAATTATTCTAATTATTTACAGCCTTGCAATGCACAAACAATCTTTCTATTAAGAATTTGAAATCTTTTGCTGCTATAATGTCTCGGGCTTTCTAAAATCATGCTCCAGGTGAGGCTCGAACTCACAACCTCGGCATCGCTCTGCTGCGTACTGCCTTATAAGTACCGCGCACTGACCGATTGCGCCACTGGAGCTACAAGAGAGGAACAAATACCAAAATCCATGAGGGGATTATAGCCACTGGAGCTATAATCATGAGGGTGTTTCAGTTTTAAAACCATCTTTCAAGTTAGCCCTTTACTTTCCTAGTTTAAGATATAGGCTACATAGAGCATTAAACGGGTTTTTTTGCATTATTCCGTGATCATTCTTCTTATGGATGACGGCAATGTGATGTTCAGACAATCTTTTAAGTTAGACATTGAATCATAAACTTCCATAGCGTCTCTTGCTTTCTAAAACCATGCTCCAGGTGAGGCTCGAACTCACAACCTCGGCATCCCTCTGCTGCGTACTGCCTTATAAGTACCGCGCGCTGACCGATTGCGCCACTGGAGCTACAAGAGAGGAGCAAATACCAAAATGCATGTGGGGATTATAGCCACTGGAGCTATAATCATGAGGGTGATTCAGTTTTAAAACCATCTTTCAAGTTAGCCCTTTAATACTTTCTTAGTTTAAGATATAGGCTACATAGAGCATTAAACGTTTTTTTTTTGCATTATTCCGTGATCATTCTTCTTATGGATGACGGCAATGTGATGTTCAGACAATCTTTCAAGTTAGACATTGAAATCTTTAACTTCCATAGCGTCTCTTGCTTTCTAAAACCATGCTCCAGGTGAGGCTCGAACTCACAACCTCGGCATTGCTCAGCTGCGTACTGCCTTATAAGTACCGCGCGCTAACCGATTGCGCCACTGGAGCTTCTGACGCAGAGTCATATTATCAGACATCATGTGGGTAAGCAGAAGCTAAATGGTCCAATTTAAAGCTTTGCTGTTAAGCTTGATCACACAAGCCCCTACCTGTAAGCCTCTCTTGCTGAATGATTAACACACATTCTACCTATTATGTACCTCAATTGAACATACCTATCCAATGCAATGCTGGGCTATCCATTAGCCCTTGAACTCTCTTTTAATGAACGATGACCATGCAGTTATATTCAGGACTTTTGCATTACTTTCTGAGAATTATTCTAATTGTTTACAGCCTTGCAATGCACAAACAATCTTTCTAGTAAGAATTTGAAATCTTTTACTGCTATAATGTCTCAGGCTTTCTAAAATCATGCTCCAGTTGAGGCTCGAACTCACAACCTAAGCATCGCTCTGCTGCGTACTGCCTTATAAGTACCGCGCGCTGACCGATTGCGCAACTGGAGCTACAAGAGAGGAACAAATACCAAAATCCATGTGGGGATTATAGCCACTGGAGCTATAATCATGAGGGTGATTCAGTTTTAAAACCATCTTTCAAGTTAGCTCTTTACTTTCCTAGTTTAAGATAAAAGCTACATAGAGCATTAAAAGTTTGGTTTTTTTGCATTATTCCGTGGTCATTCTTCTAATGGATGACGGCAATGTGATGTTCAGACAATCTTTTAAGTTAGACATTGAATCTTTAACTTCCATAGCGTCTCTTGCTTTCGAAAACCATGCTCCAGGTGAGGGTCGAACTCACAACCTCAGCATTGCTTAGCTGTGTACTGCCTTATAAGTACCGCGCGCTAACCGATTGCGTCACTGGAGCTTCTGACACAGAGTCATATTATCAGACATCATGTGGGTAAGCAGAAGCAAAATGGTCCAATTTAAAGCTTGGCTGTTAAGCTTGATCGCACAAGCCCCTACCTGTAAGCCTCTCTTGCCGAATGATTAACACACATTCTACCTATTATGTACCTCAATTGAACATACCTATCCAATGCAATGCTGGGCTATCCATTAGCCCTTGAACTCTCTTTTAATGAACGATGACCATGCAGTTATATTGAGGACTTTTGCATTACTTTCTGAGAATTATTCTAATTGTTTACAGCCTTGCAATGCACAAACAATCTTTCTATTAAGAATTTGAAATCTTTTGCTGCTATAATGTCTCGGGCTTTCTAAAATCATGCTCCAGGTGAGGCTCGAACTCACAACCTCGGCATCGCTCTGCTGCGTACTGCCTTATAAGTACCGCGCGCTGACCAATTGCGCCACTGGAGCTACAAGAGAGGAACAAATACCAAAATCCATGTGGGGATTATAGCCACTGGAGCTATAATCATGAGGGTGTTTCAGTTTTAAAACCATCTTTCAAGTTAGCCCTTTACTTTCCTAGTTTAAGATATAGGCTACATAGAGCATTAAACGTTTTTTTTGCATTATTCCTTGATCATTCTTCTTATGGATGTCGGCAATGTGATGTTCAGACAATCTTTTAAGTTAGACATTGAAATCTTTAACTTCCATAGCGTCACTTGCTTTCTAAAAGAATGCTCCAGGTGAGGCTCGAACTCACAACCTCGGCATCCCTCTGCTGCGTACTGCCTTATAAGTACCGCGCGCTGACCGATTGCGCCACTGGAGCTACAAGAGAGGAGCACATACCAAAATGCATGTGGGGATTATAGCCACTGGAGCTATAATCATGAGGGTGATTCAGTTTTAAAACCATCTTTCAAGTTAGCCCTTTAATACTTTCTTAGTTTAAGATATAGGCTACATAGAGCATTAAACGGGTTTTTTTTGCATTATTCCGTGATCATTCTTCTTATGGATGACGGCAATGTGATGTTCAGACAATCTTTCAAGTTAGACATTGAAATCTTTAACTTCCATAGCGTCACTTGCTTTCTAAAGCCATGCTCCAGGTGAGGCTCAAACTCACAACCTCGGCATTGCTAAGCTGCGTACTGCCTTATAAGTACCGCGCGCTGACCGATTGCGCCACTGGAGCTACAAGAGAGGAACGAATACCAAAATGCATGTGGGGATTATAGCCACTGGAGCTATAATCATGAGGGTGATTCAGTTTTAAAACCATCTTTCAAGTTAGCCCTTTAATACTTTCTTAGTTTAAGATATAGGCTACATAGAGCATTAAACGTTTTGTTTTTTTTGCATTATTCCGTGATCATTCTTCTTATGGATGACGGCAATGTGATGTTCAGACAATCTTTTAAGTTAGACATTGAAATCTTTAACTTCCATAGCGTCACTTGCTTTCTAAAGCCATGCTCCAGGTGAGGCTCAAACTCACAACCTCGGCATTGCTAAGCTGCGTACTGCCTTATAAGTACCGCGCGCTGACCGATTGCGCCACTGGAGCTACAAGAGAGGAACAAATACCAAAATGCATGTGGGGATTATAGCCACTGGAGCTATAATCATGAGGGTGATTCAGTTTTAAAACCATCTTTCAAGTTAGCCCTTTAATACTTTCTTAGTTTAAGATATAGGCTACATAGAGCATTAAACGTTTTTTTTTGCATTATTCCGTGATCATTCTTCTTATGGATGACGGCAATGTGATGTTCAGACAATCTTTTAAGTTAGACATTGAATCTTTAACTTCCATAGTGTCTCTTGCTTTCTAAAACCATGCTCCAGGTGAGGATCGAACTCACAACCTCGGCATTGCTAAGCTGCGTACTGCCTTATAAGTACCACGCGCTGACCGATTGCACCACTGGAGCTACAAGAGAGGAACGAATACCAAAATGCATGTGGGGATTATAGCCACTGGAGCTATAATCATGAGGGTGATTCAGTTTTAAAACCATCTTTCAAGTTAGCCCTTTAATACTTTCTTAGTTTAAGATATAGGCTACATAGAGCATTAAACGTTTTTTTTTGTATTATTCCGTGATCATTCTTCTTATGGATGACGGCAATGTGATGTTCAGACAATCTTTCAAGTTAGACATTGAAATCTTTAACTTCCATAGCGTCACTTGCTTTCTAAAGCCATGCTCCAGGTGAGGCTCAAACTCACAACCTCGGCATTGCTAAGCTGCGTACTGCCTTATAAGTACCGCGCGCTGACCGATTGCGCCACTGGAGCTACAAGAGAGGAACGAATACCAAAATGCATGTGGGGATTATAGCCACTGGAGCTATAATCATGAGGGTGATTCAGTTTTAAAACCATCTTTCAAGTTAGCCCTTTAATACTTTCTTAGTTTAAGATATAGGCTACATAGAGCATTAAACGTTTTTTTTTTTTTGCATTATTCCGTGATCATTCTTCTTATGGATGACGGCAATGTGATGTTCAGACAATCTTTTAAGTTAGACATTGAAATCTTTAACTTCCATAGCGTCACTTGCTTTCTAAAGCCATGCTCCAGGTGAGGCTCAAACTCACAACCTCGGCATTGCTAAGCTGCGTACTGCCTTATAAGTACCGCGCGCTGACCGATTGCGCCACTGGAGCTACAAGAGAGGAACAAATACCAAAATGCATGTGGGGATTATAGCCACTGGAGCTATAATCATGAGGGTGATTCAGTTTTAAAACCATCTTTCAAGTTAGCCCTTTAATACTTTCTTAGTTTAAGATATAGGCTACATAGAGCATTAAACGTTTTTTTTTTTTTGCATTATTCCGTGATCATTCTTCTTATGGATGACGGCAATGTGATGTTCAGACAATCTTTTAAGTTAGACATTGAAATCTTTAACTTCCATAGCGTCACTTGCTTTCTAAAGCCATGCTCCAGGTGAGGCTCAAACTCACAACCTCGGCATTGCTAAGCTGCGTACTGCCTTATAAGTACCGCGCGCTGACCGATTGCGCCACTGGAGCTACAAGAGAGGAACAAATACCAAAATGCATGTGGGGATTATAGCCACTGGAGCTATAATCATGAGGGTGATTCAGTTTTAAAACCATCTTTCAAGTTAGCCCTTTAATACTTTCTTAGTTTAAGATATAGGCTACATAGAGCATTAAACGTTTTTTTTTGCATTATTCCGTGATCATTCTTCTTATGGATGACGGCAATGTGATGTTCAGACAATCTTTTAAGTTAGACATTGAATCTTTAACTTCCATAGCGTCTCTTGCTTTCTAAAACCATGCTCCAGGTGAGGATCGAACTCACAACCTCGGCATTGCTAAGCTGCGTACTGCCTTATAAGTACCACGCGCTGACCGATTGCACCACTGGAGCTACAAGAGAGGAACGAATACCAAAATGCATGTGGGGATTATAGCCACTGGAGCTATAATCATGAGGGTGATTCAGTTTTAAAACCATCTTTCAAGTTAGCCCTTTAATACTTTCTTAGTTTAAGATATAGGCTACATAGAGCATTAAACGTTTTTTTTTGTATTATTCCGTGATCATTCTTCTTATGGATGACGGCAATGTGATGTTCAGACAATCTTTCAAGTTAGACATTGAAATCTTTAACTTCCATAGCGTCTCTTGCTTTCTAAAACCATGCTCCAGGTGAGGCTCGAACTCACAACCTCGGCATTGCTCAGCTGCGTACTGCCTTATAAGTACCGCGCGCTAACCGATTGCGCCACTGGAGCTTCTGACGCAGAGTCATATTATCAGACATCATGTGGGTAAGCAGAAGCTAAATGGTCCAATTTAAAGCTTTGCTGTTAAGCTTGATCACACAAGCCCCTACCTGTAAGCCTCTCTTGCTGAATGATTAACACACATTCTACCTATTATGTACCTCAATTGAACATACCTATCCAATGCAATGCTGGGCTATCCATTAGCCCTCTAACTCTCTTTTAATGAACGATGACCATGCAGTTATATTAAGGACTTTTGCATTACTTTCTGAGAATTATTCTAATTGTTTACAGCCTTGCAATGCACAAACAATCTTTCTAGTAAGAATTTGAAATCTTTTGCTGCTATAATGTCTCAGGCTTTCTAAAATCATGCTCCAGTTGAGGCTCGAACTCACAACCTAAGCATCGCTCTGCTGCGTACTGCCTTATAAGTACCGCACGCTGACCGATTGCGCAACTGGAGCTACAAGAGAGGAACAAATACCAAAATCCATGTGGGGATTATAGCCACTGGAGCTATAATCATGAGGGTGATTCAGTTTTAAAACCATCTTTCAAGTTAGCCCTTTACTTTCCTAGTTTAAGATAAAAGCTACATAGAGCATTAAAAGTTTGGTTTTTTTGCATTATTCCGTGGTCATTCTTCTAATGGATGACGGCAATGTGATGTTCAGACAATCTTTTAAGTTAGACATTGAATCTTTAACTTCCATAGCGTCTCTTGCTTTCGAAAACCATGCTCCAGGTGAGGGTCGAACTCACAACCTCAGCATTGCTCAGCTGTGTACTGCCTTATAAGTACCGCGCGCTAACCGATTGCGTCACTGGAGCTTCTGACACAGAGTCATATTATCAGACATCATGTGGGTAAGCAGAAGCAAAATGGTCCAATTTAAAGCTTGGCTGTTAAGCTTGATCGCACAAGCCCCTACCTGTAAGCCTCTCTTGCCGAATGATTAACACACATTCTACCTATTATGTACCTCAATTGAACATACCTATCCAATGCAATGCTGGGCTATCCATTAGCCCTTGAACTCTCTTTTAATGAACGATGACCATGCAGTTATATTGAGGACTTTTGCATTACTTTCTGAGAATTATTCTAATTGTTTACAGCCTTGCAATGCACAAACAATCTTTCTATTAAGAATTTGAAATCTTTTGCTGCTATAATGTCTCGGGCTTTCTAAAATCATGCTCCAGGTGAGGCTCGAACTCACAACCTCGGCATCGCTCTGCTGCGTACTGCCTTATAAGTACCGCGCGCTGACCGATTGCGCCACTGGAGCTACAAGAGAGGAACAAATACCAAAATCCATGTGGGGATTATAGCCACTGGAGCTATAATCATGAGGGTGTTTCAGTTTTAAAACCATCTTTCAAGTTAGCCCTTTACTTTCCTAGTTTAAGATATAGGCTACATAGAGCATTAAACGTTTTTTTTTTTTTGCATTATTCCGTGATCATTCTTCTTATGGATGACGGCAATGTGATGTTCAGACAATCTTTTAAGTTAGACATTGAAATCTTTAACTTCCATAGCGTCACTTGCTTTCTAAAGCCATGCTCCAGGTGAGGCTCAAACTCACAACCTCGGCATTGCTAAGCTGCGTACTGCCTTATAAGTACCGCGCGCTGACCGATTGCGCCACTGGAGCTACAAGAGAGGAACGAATACCAAAATGCATGTGGGGATTATAGCCACTGGAGCTATAATCATGAGGGTGATTCAGTTTTAAAACCATCTTTCAAGTTAGCCCTTTAATACATTCTTAGTTTAAGATACAGGCTACATAGAGCATTAAACTAGAGATGCACCGATTGATCGGCTGGTGACCGGAATTGGCCGATTTTCACGTGATCGGCCGTGACCGGCGACCGGCCGGTTAGCCTAATAAATGTCGATTTTATGCCGGTCAAATGCACTCGGGCGCCGCATGATTAACATCGCCCAACATCAGCATCACACGTGCACACGGAACACACATGTAGAAAACCTCGTGAATTACGTCCGTTCAGACCGCAAGCGCGTATTTTTTTTCGCCGTGCATGTTAATCAATGAGTACATTCACAACGGGAGCAGGAGCAGCGCGTGAGCGTCAAGCAGGAGCGTCGCGAGCAGTGAAGCGCGTGTTTCGGCGCCGAGTCTATTTGCTGCACTGCTCGCGCTCAATTAAAGGGAAAGCACACTTTTGATGGACAAAATAGCCTAAATAGGGTTTCACAAAAAAAAGTGCCCAAAATGTACAGAATTTGCGTGTTTTAACAAGAACTGGAGTAGGCTATGTCAGGAAAGAAAACGAAGACTAATATTTATAGAAAATGTACTTACCCAATTAAACTTGTTTTATTATTCAGTTTGTACAAGTGATTGCAATAGGCCTGTGTGTGTGTGTGCTTTGAGAAATATCTTTATACAGCAAGGCTATATTTATTTTATTTTTTATTTATATATTATTTTATTGTCATTCCCTGTTTTCATACAGACTTTTAGTTTGCTAAATACATATAAAAAAATTATTGGATATTGAATGTGAAAAGGAAATGGTTCTTCCATAACACTGCACTTTAGATGTGTGTGAACTATGCAAATTGTTAAATGTTCTATTACAGAAAAGATATAAAATAAATATTTGTGTGTGCTGTAAAGTGGTTAGAAAAAATGAAATCGGAATCGGCAAAATCGGTATCGGCAGGTCAAACTTAATGAAAAATCGGAAATCGGAATCGGCCCAGAAAATTGTAATCGGTGCATCTCTACATTAAACGCTTTTTTTTTTGCATTATTCCGTGATCATTCTTCTAATGGATGACGGCAATGTGATGTTCAGACAATCTTTCAAGTTAGACATTGAAATCTTTAACTTCCATAGCGTCTCTTGCTTTCGAAAACCATGCTCCAGGTGAGGGTCGAACTCACAACCTCGGCATTGCTCAGCTGCGTACTGCCTTATAAGTACCGCGCGCTAACCGATTGCGCCACTGGAGCTTCTGACACAGAGTCATATTATCAGACATCATGTGGGTAAGCAGAAGCAAAATGGTCCAATTTAAAGCTTGGCTGTTAAGCTTGATCGCACAAGCCCCTGCCTGTAAGCCTCTCTTGCCGAATGATTAACACACATTCTACCTATTATGTACCTCAATTGAACATACCTATCCAATGCAATGCTGGGCTATCCATTAGCCCTTGAACTCTCTTTTAATGAACGATGACCATGCAGTTATATTCAGGACTTTTGCATTACTTTCTGAGAATTATTCTAATTGTTTACAGCCTTGCAATGCACAAACAATCTTTCTAGTAAGAATTTGAAATCTTTTGCTGCTATAATGTCTCAGGCTTTCTAAAATCATGCTCCAGGTGAGGCTCGAACTCACAACCTCGGCATCGCTCTGCTGCGTACTGCCTTATAAGTACCGCGCGCTGACCGATTGCGCCACTGGAGCTACAAGAGAGGAACAAATACCAAAATCCATGTGGGGATTATAGCCACTGGAGCTATAATCATGAGGGTGATTCAGTTTTAAAACCATCTTTCAAGTTGGCCCTTTACTTTCCTAGTTTAAGATATAGGCTACATAGAGCATTAAACGTTTTGTTTTTTTTGCATTATTCCGTGATCATTCTTCTAATGGATGTCGGCAATGTGATGTTCAGACAATCTTTTAAGTTAGACATTGAATCTTTAACTTCCATAGCGTCTCTTGCTTTCTAAAACCATGCTCCAGGTGAGGGTCGAACTCACAACCTCGGCATTGCTTAGCTGTGTACTGCCTTATAAGTACCGCGCGCTAACCGATTGCGCCACAGGAGCTTCTGATGCAGAGTCATATTATCAGACATCATGTGGGTAAGCAGAAGCAAAATGGTCCAATTTAAAGCTTGGCTGTTAAGCTTGATCACACAAGCCCCTACCTGTAAACCTCTCTTGCCGAATGATTAACACACATTCTACCTATTATGTACCTCAATTGAACAAACCTATCCAATGCAATGCTGGGCTATCCATTAGCCTTTGAACTCTCTTTTAATGAACGATGACCATGCAGTTATATTCAGGACTTTTGCATTACTTTCTGAGAATTATTCTAATTGTTTACAGCCTTGCAATGCTCAAACAATCTTTCTAGTAAGAATTTGAAATCTTTTGCTGCTATAATGTCTCAGGCTTTCTAAAACCATGCTCCAGGTGAGGCTCGAACTCATAACCTCGGCATTGCTGCTGCGTACTGCTTTATATGTACCGCACGCTGACCGATTGCGCCACTGGAGCTACAAGAGAGGAGCAAATACCAAAATGCATGTGGGGATTATAGCCACTGGAGCTATAATCATGAGGGTGATTCAGTTTTAAAACCATCTTTCAAGTTAGCCCTTTACTTTCCTAGTTTAAGATATAGGCTACATAGAGCATTAAACGGGTTTTTTTGCATTATTCCGTGATCATTCTTCTAATGGATGACGGCAATGTGATGTTCAGACAATCTTTTAAGTCAGATATTGAATCTTTAAAGGGGTGATGAACTGAGAAATCAAAGTTTCCTTGAGCTTTTGACATATAAGAGATCATCATACTATAATAATATCCTGTAAGTTTCAGAACTGAAAACTACCTTGTTAGTCCAATAAAAGCTTTTATAGACATCAGGCTCAGCAAACGACTCGTTTTTCAAAGTGGGGAACTATGACGTCAAAGAGGATAAAACACCGCCTCCACAAAAGAAGATCAACGCCTACTTCAACACGGCCTCTTTAGCCCCGCCCCACCGATTCGCCCAAACATGCTAAATAACATAGGATGACATGATAATTGCTAAACCGGCTACTTACAAGCAATAAACATGCTGTTTACTAAATATTGTGCAGTGCCTGTTTGTGGAAGAAGACAGTCATAAGCTTCCTTCGGATTCCAGCATGGTTAAACTTTATTAAATCAGTCAATCACAATTTCCCGACGGATCTGCCAGCAACATGTAAGTAACCATGTGTATTCTAATGCCTGATCTGCGATCAGTGATTTCGGTGTAATTATTCAAGTTCAGATATTTCTCTTAAAATCGTTCAATACTGTTTATGCATCAGTGACTAAACCAGTGGTTCTCAACTCCAGTCCTCGGGACCCACTGCTCTTCACATTTTGTATGTCTCCCTTATTTAACACACCTGAACCAGATCATCAGCTCGTTAGGAGAGACTCCATGAACTGATTTGAGTGTGTCAGATAAGAGAGACATACAAAATGTGCAGAGCAGCGGGTCCCGAGGACTGGAGTTGAGAACCACTGGACTAAACGATCAACTTCACATAATTTCTCGTAGTATTATGAAAATAATCTTTTTTTAAACTGTTATTAAATTATATAGCCTACAGAAAGCAATCAAAGAACGACCCCTTTCGCCCAAGCTGTCAATCAAACAGCACAGCGCGAGCCGCGAGAGCTTATCTGGACACTTACCAAACTCGTGATGACATAATGACACTGTTACACTACACAACGAAGCTCTTACTGTGTATTCACATCGTGTTTGCATTGTGATTTGGTGTAAGCATTTGTGAGAGTGCAAAAATTGCGTTGCAATGATAAGATCTTTATTCACGCGATCAACAGACTGTCTGTCATCTGCTCAGTGCTCATCATGCTGCAACCTTTCATGTGATGGAATAGATTTAAATATAATGCTTTAAACGATACTTTTCACGATTTGTTCATCTCGATAGCTGTAATAGTAAAAACGTAGTAAAAGTTTTCGAGAGAGTTCATGTAATACTAGCTATTTCATTGCAAGCATGTCAGCCAATCACAGCAGTGGGCGTTTACACTGCAGTCTCACAGCAGACACGCCCCTTAAAACGGAGCGTTCAAATCTGAGGCAGAAATCAGGCTTGGAAAAATGGCTTTTATTTATAAATTATGACAATTTTTTATGTAAAAATCATACTAACATTATAAGGGCACCCCAGGCAACATTATAAAATAATAAAACAATCCAGTTCATGACCCCTTTAACTTCCATAGCGTCACTTGCTTTCTAAAACCATGCTGCAGGTGAGGCTCGAACTCACAACCTTAGCATTGCTTAGCTGTGTACTGCCTTATAAGTACCGTGCGCTGACCAATTGCGCCACTGGAGGTTCAAGAGAGGACCATATACCAAAATCCATGTGGGGGTTACAGCCACTATAGAGCTATAATCATGAGGGTGATTCAGTTTTAAAACCATCTTTCAAGTTAACCCTTTAATACTTTCCTAGTTTAAGATATAGGCTACATAGAGCATTAAATTGTTTTTTTGCATTATTCCGTGATCATTCTTCTAATGGATGATGGCAATGTGATGTTCAGACAATCGTGTTGATTGTCAATAAAGTTACTTCTTCTGAAACCTGGAACTTCGACTCTTTAGATTTCTTTGAGACCCGATTTGAGGACTTAGAATTTGCTACAACAGGCATTGCTCAGCTGCGTACTGCCTTATAAGTACCACGCGCTAACCGATTGCGCCATTGGAACTTCTGACGCAGAGTCATAATAATAATCAAACACTAAGCCGCGTGCTAACCGACTGAGCCAATGGAGCTTCTGACACAGATTCATATTATCAAACACAATGTGGGGAATCAGAAACAAAATGGTCCATTTTAAAGCTAGGCTACTAAGCTTGATCGCAAAAGCCCCTACCTGTAAGCCTCTCTTACCGAATGATTAAAACACATTCTACCTATTATGTACCTCAATTGAACATACCTGTCCAATGCAACGCTGGGCTATCCATTAGCCCTATAACTCTCTTTTAAAGGGCCCTATCATGGGTTTTTGAAAATGACCTTTCATGTAGTGTGTAACATAGCTCTAAGTGAATGAAAACATCCTGCAAAGTTTTAAATCTGAAAGTGCACTGTATATAAAGTTATTGTCTTTCAAAAGTAAGAGTCGACTCTGAGTCAATGAAATGAATTGTTCTTCTAACAAGTCATAAGCCGTTTCGCTGTGACGTCAAGATGAAACATTAGCATATTGCCCGCCCACTTATTGGGTGCGCAGACAGCAGGGAAAACTTGAACCTCAAACACTGCAGCTGATTCCTGTGGATACTGGATATAGCATCATGTCCAGAATACGCTGTGCTCTTCAATGTGAAGGAAAAGACAGTGGGGTTTTTTTCACTACAGCAGTATAATCCTACATTTTTGCTGTGTTCCCTTTATTTTACTGACGACTGTGTAAGAATTGAGAAATTAGAAAATGCCAGAAAGTCTGGTTGAGGAGCGACCAGACCCTGAGAAGACAGGACATTGCTGGAAATTACCATTTGAACTCACCATTTGAGACAAAAGTCTCACCTCAGAATACATCTCTTTCATCTCTCTTATGCTGATGTAACACTTCCCAGTGTGCAATGAAGACTTCACAAAGGGGGTTGCACATTTAAAGTGTATTTATTCTGCAAAACAGGAGTTACTCGTTTTAGTTGCAGCTCTGGTGGTTATCTCACACACGCCATCACTCACGGGGAAGTCTCGCTCTCTAACTCACACGAGACTTTATACAACACGTTTTAAACATTAGGCTATATTGTAAACATGCAAATATCCTTTTATAGTTCAGCATGAAATAATTGTAACAACATCTCTGCTATATTCTCTATAAACAACACTCGTAAATGGCCATGTGAACTCATATTAACACACGTGCAAACTTACTAATAAACGCATAGCACGGTTAATATAACATATGTATATGATTCACACTATATGCAAACACTTCGGGAATATACACATAAACATTAATACATCAGTCTCACAAACTTTCCACCAGCTTACCTGCAAAACAGGACTTACTCGTTTTAGTTGCAGCTCTCGTGGTTATCACACACCATCACTCACGGGGAAGTCTCGCTCTCTAACTCGCGCAAGACTTCACGAGAGCTCGGTTCCATAACCAACGCAACATCGCCGCCACCTGCTGGTGCACTATGAGACTGTTCTTCTTCTTCTTCTTGTTACTATTTGGGTCATTCCTGGGATTCGGTAATATTTCAACTTGGGCTTTTTTAATTTTTGAACTACATATGATTACATTTCTAAATACCCCACATTATTAGGCACATATCAAACCTTCATAAAATCATATTTTCCCATCTCAGGCATTAAAGACTTTTTATTATTTTCAGTTTTTTTCAGATTTGTACACCTTTTATTCTCAACCCCGTAACGGACAAAATTGAATTAGTTTAAACAGGATTTTACACAAAACTTGTTATAAAACTAACATCTACCTACTGCTCATGTGTCCCTCATACCAATTCAGTGACTTCAAATGTAACATTTATGCAAATTTTCACATTTGTATGTGATGGAAGTTACAAATATCCAAATTGTTTGTCCGTGGTCTCTTTATTTTAGTAAGAAAATTTTTTTATTTAGATGTTTCACTAAAACCACAATTTTACTGTGTAAGCCCTTAACATGTCAGGTGGTAATCAGCAAGAAATGCTTTAATTTTTAATTGTCTTCCTTATTTTATTTTCCAAAAATATTAATGTGACAGGGTTGAGAATACTGTGATGGGGTTGAATACTGTAACGGGGTTGAAAGGACACAATGGCCTACTTTTAATTTGTATTTGTTTAATACGAAAATCCCTCTTTGAGACTCAAACAAAACACTATTTTATTTTAGGCAACCATGTAATAAAGACATAGTCATATTTAGTTTTTTTCATTTTTACTTTATTATCTGAACTGCAGTGAGAATTTAAACAAAGAAAACTACTGCAGACAATACGGTCGTTAGTAACTTTAAAATATTTTTGGTAAGAAAAAACCCCAAAATAGATTACCAAACTGAACCTTTTATCAAATGGGCACAATAGGTAAATTCACTAGTGTCTAAACCGGAAAAGATGCCCGAGCCACCTCAGCTGGCCCCTCTTGATGTGGAGGAGCAGCGGCTCTACTCTGAGCTCCTCCCGAGTGACCGAGCTTCTCACCCTATCTCTAAGGGATCGCCCAGCCACCCTGCGGAGGAAGCTCATTCCACCTGTATCCGGGATCTTGTCCTTTCGGTCATGACCCACAGCTCATGACCATAGATGAGAGTAGGAACGTAGATTGACCGTTAAATCAAGAGCTTCGCCTTGCGGCAAAGCTCTTTCTTCACCATGACAGACCGGTACATCGACCGCATTACTGCAGAAGCTGCACCGATCCATCTGTCAATCTCCCGTTCCATCCTTCCCTCACTCGTGAACAAGACCCCAAGATACTTAAACTCCTCCACTTGAGGCAGGAACTCTCCACCAACCTGAAGTGGGCAAACCACCCTTTTCCGACTGAGGACCATGGCCTCGGATTTGGAGGTGTTGATTCTCATCCCAGCCGCTTTACACTCGGCTGCAAACCGCCCCAGTGCATGCTGAAGGTCCTGGTCTGATGGGGCCAGCATGACAACATCATCCGCAAAGAGCAGAGATGAAATCGCGTGGTCCCCTGCACCTAGAAATTCTGTCCATAAAAATTATGAACAGAACTGGTGACAAAGGGCAGCCCTGCCGGAGTCCAACATGCACCGGGAACAAGTCTGACTTGCTGCCGGCAATGCAAACCAAGCTCCTGCTCCGGTCGTACAGGGACCGGATAGCCCTTAGCAAAGGGCGCCCGAACCCCATACTCCCAGAGCACCCTCCACAAGATGCCGCGAGGGACACAGTCGCATGCCTTCTCCAAATACAAAGCAAAGCACATGTGGATTGGTTGGGCAAACTCCCATGAACCCGGCGGAATTGAGGAGATCCTCGAAGTATTCCTTCCACCGTCCGATGATATCCCCAGTTGAGGTCAACAGCTGCCCACCTCCACTGTAAACAGCATTGGTAGGGCACTGCTTCTCCCTCCTGAGGCGCCGGATGGTTTGCCAGAATCTCTTCGAGGCCGACCGATAGTCCTTCTCCATGGCCTCACCGAACTCCTCCCAGGCCCGATCTTTTGCCTCCACAACCACCCGGGCTGCAGTCCACTTGGCCTGCTGGTACCCTTCAGCTGCCTCAGGAGTCCCACAAGCCCGCCAGGCCCGATAGGACTCCTTCTTCAGCTTGACGGCATCCCTTACTTCCAGTGTCCACCACCGGGTTCGGGGATGGCCGCCTCGACAGGCACCGGAGACCTTACGGGCACAGCTCCGAGTGGCCGCGTTGAGAATGGAGGTGGAGAACATGGTCGGACTCAATATCTCCAGACTCCCTCAGGATCTGGTCGAAGCTCTGCCGGAGGTGGAAGTTGAAGATCTCTCTGACAGGGGATTCGGCCAAGCGTTCCCAACAGACCATCACAGTACGTTTGGGTCTGCCGAGTCTGTCCAGCTTCCTCCCCCGCCATCGGATCCAACTCACCACCAGGTGGTGATCAGTTGACAGCTCCGCCCCTCTCTTCACCCGAGTGTCCAAGACATATGGCCGGAGGTCAGATGAAACGACCACAAAGTCGATCATTGACCTCCGGCCTAGGGTGTCCTGGTGACGTGCACTAATGGACACCCTTATGCTTGAACATGGTGTTCGTTATGGACAAGCTGTAACTAGCACAGAAGTCCAATAACAGAACACCATTCGGGGGGCAGTTCCTCCCAATCATGCCCCTCCAGGTGTCACTGTCGCTGCCCACGTGGGCGTTGAAGTCCCCCAGTAGAACGACGGAGTCCCCAGTCGGAGCACTTTCCAGCACCCCAAGAAGGCTGGGTACTCTACACTGCCGTTTGGCCCATAGGCGCACACGATAGTAAGAGACCTATCCCTGACCCGAAGGCACAGGGAAGCGACCCTCTCGTTCACCGGGTTGAACTCCAACACATGACGGCTGAGCTGGGGGGCTATAAGCAAATCCACACCAGCCCGCCGCCTCTCACCATGGGCAACTCCAGAGTGGTGAAGAGTCCATCCTCTCTCAAGGAGTGTGGTTCCAGAGCCCAAGCTGTGCGTGGAGGTGATCCCAACTATCTCTAGTCGGAATCTCTGAACCTCACGCACAATCTCAGGCTCCTTCCCCGCCAGAGAGGTGACGTTCCATGTCCCTAGAGCTAGATTCCGTGTCCAGGGATCGAGTTGTTGAGGCCCTCGCCTTCAACTGCCGCCCGATCCATTAAGCACCAGCCCCTTACGTTCCCTCCTGCAGGTGGTGGGTCCACGGGAGGGCGGCCCCACGTCGCTCCTTCGGGCTGAGCCCGGCCGGACCCCATGGGGGAAGGCCCGACCACCAGGCGCTCGCATACAAGCCCCAACCCCGGGCCTGGCTCCAAGGTGGGGCCCCGGCTGTGCCATGCCTATATTTTATGTATAGGTGCGACGTCACGGTCCTTGGATTTAATGCCATCATAAAGGGTTTTTGAACCGCTCTTAGTCTGACCCGTCACCTAGAACCTGTTTGTCTTGGGAGACCCTACCAGGGGCATATAGCCCCAGACAACATAGCTCCTAAGGTCATTCAGGTTCTCAAACCCCTCCACCACGGTAAGGTGGCAGTTCAAGGAGGGGAATATGGGTTATGATTTTGGTAATAATATATTTACTGAAATTACATTTTTAAATTGAAATCACTGATTAAATTAAGTGAATAACTCAACCCTGTCACAAAGTTTACAACCCCGAAACAATGACATATGTGATGGGGTTGAGTGTGATGGGGTTGAGTTTTTTTGCTCAAAATGGCCACTGCTTTTAATGTGGTGTAGAAGAGTGGGCCACATGGCAGCCAATGAAATAAGTATATTTTAGATTTTTATGGATTAAAATAAAATTTTGAAAAGTCATAATTTCCCATCTTAATTGTATGTGATGGGGTTGAGTTGTTAAGCTTGACAGTACCCTCCCTGACTATAATACACCTCAAAAAATGAATAAAAAGTGTGATATCACTCACCTTCTTCTGCACCATGCTGTTGAAGAGAGCTGAATGATGCAACTTCCTGTGAATGATGTCACATATGGGTGGAGTCTAAATTATTATGGGCGGAGAATAGTTGGCGTGACGGGGTTGAGTTTAGACTGAGGGACGTAGCTTTATAAGTTGTTTTTTATCAAATATCTTGCATTTTCTAAAAGTTTTTCTTTTCAAAAGCAAAGAACACAAATAAATACTTGCATTATTGCCAAAAATTATAGACACTGTGCACATTGTATTAATTATTTTCCAAGTACAAATTCAGCGAAGAACCTCAGGGACATGACAAAATGCTTGCTGTAAGACAGAAATAAGATTTTTTTTAATGATAAAAATTATTTAAATGCAATAATTATTTGTATTCATTATAAAGGACATACCAATGTATTGTGAAAAGCTTTTAACATTTCATTTTGGTGAACCACCACTTTAAAAAATCCAGGGGACTGAAATATTACCGAATCCCAGGAATGACCCATTTAACGGCGGTTGGCATCCAGCTTATTGGTGCATTTCCACTATGAGACTGTAACATTTGTCACTATATTTAACACTACCAGAGAATGTCTAATAGGAAGAGAATTGGCACTCTCTGCTTACTTCCGGTTTCTGGACTGGCTGCAGTAACACGTCTCTGTCCATGCGGGGGCGCTCGCAGGCGAGTGCAGAATGAATGGAGGTCTATGGCGAAAAACCCTCAAAATCCACTTTTCTCAGGATATAATTTTTTGTCTAGTAATTTGAATGTTGTATTCGAAAGGAGATGCAAAGAAATTACACATTGCTGGGTGTTAGATTTTTTAGAGTCACTTATTTGGTTTAAAAAGTCTTTTAAAATGTCAATGACGTCAGAATGGTGACGTCATTAGCAGAATGCTAGCGTGTTATGGGCAACAACAACTCAACCTGTAAGAAATCGAAAAGAAATAAGTACTCGTTCATTCAACTTTCGACTTATAACCCATGTTGAACTTGCAAAACCTACAATAAAACCTGAGATTTCTCAACGGCAATCGGGTGAAAGAGACACATTTAGCCGTCTAGCCCCATAGACTCCCATTCAGTCAGCACTCGCCCGCGATCACCCCCAGTGGAATTCTAATGGAACTGCAACCAAGATCGATACAATGGGGCTAATAGGAAGTGCCAAGGCTCTCCGTAGACGGGCTCTGACACTACCCATTATATATGACATTCTTGAAGTGCAATACTAAGTCATTGCGCTACGCTCTCCCCTACTAAATTTAAAATGTTTACCACATTTAAGATTTGACTATAATTGATAGTTAATCACTTTCGCAGCAGACACCTTATAATAGTAGTGATGACTTAAATTTCAAACACTTGAAATACTCTCTAAAATAGGTCAAATTAACCATTGGTTGCATTGTCCATTGTCACACAATGATATTATATTTCCAGCAACAGTAAATACTTATCTCGCTTATACACATTCTTTTGTAATAGACTCCCCATTTCGGCCAGACAATTCTTTAGTCTACTACCCTTCTTAGTTTACTTTCTAGAGTAAGTCAACAATGTCCTTAGTTGCCTATGTTAAGCAGCTGAAAAGCTCAGTTTTTTTCCACATCTATCACTATCCATGAAAACATTTGTTTTCACAAGTCCTGATTAACTGTGATTAATCAGTGTAAGTTTAGCTGGTAACCAACATTGTCCATGGTCGCCACATTCTTTGTACTGTAGACTCTCTACTCACATTTAGTCTATCAATTGCAAATCCACCACAGATGACCCAACGAGTCAAATGTCAGAATCTTTGGATGACGGCGTTCTCTCCTTGGATAAGAATTCAAAGGTATAGAGTCATCATCCTCACTCTCAACAGATGCTTGTTCTTCGGATACCCTCGACTGTCCCGCAGGCATTCCAAGATACTCTTCCACCCGTTCCTCTGGCCCATCATCTGCTATCTCCTCCTCTATCCTCTGTGACCCTCATTCCCAGTGCTGTTCCACATTTGGCATGAATGGTTCTACATCAGATTGAGACGAACAGACTTCCGGCACTGCCTCAAGGAAGTAGGAAACTGTAGCACTAGCTCACCATCTTGAAAATCCTCGTTCTCTTCTGCTTCGTCTTTTCTGCTTACTTTTGTCTCTCTCACTGTCTCTGGTTGTGGTGTTGCTTCGGAGTTCTCCAATGGCAAGCAATCACAAGGGAGAAGTAGATTCCAATGTAACACTCTCATTTTACCTCCTCCTTCAGGCACGACTTCATACACCGGACTCTCGTCACTCCTTCTTTTGACAATCACATACACTCTGTTTTACCAGTACGATCGGAGCTTACCAGGTCCTCCTCTCTGAGATAGATTTCGGACCAGCACTCGTCCCCCGGCTGAAGGTCAATTCCATGAATTATCCTGTCATACCCCTGCTTACTCCTTGAGGTTTCCCTGTCAGCTGTTCTGTGGGCAATCTCATAAGCTTGACGCATCCTCGTTTGCCAATTCTTCACATACTCAGTATAATTCTCAGTCCCTTCTGTTGGCTGCAGGTTGAAAAGCAGATCAATAGGCAGATGTGGGGAACGACCATAGAGCAAGTAGAAAGGGGAAAAACCTGTGACCTCACAGCGAGTACAGTTATAAGCGTGAACCATCTTCTCCAATGACTTTCTCCATTGTGTTTTATCTGCATCTGTAAGTGTGCGCAACATAGACAGTAATGTTCTGTTAAAGCGCTCTACCTGTCCATTTCCTTGTGGGTGATAGCAGGTATGAGACGCTCGCACATCACAGCACTTCTGCAGTTGGTACATCAACTGGTTCTCGAATTCCTTACCCATTTCATGGTGAATCTTTTCTGGGAATCCGAAACGTAAAGCAAAATCATTAAAGATCTTGTCCACCACCGTCTTGGCTGATTTGTTTTTAGTGGCATAGGCTTGTGCAAAACGAGTATAATGATCTATGACATCCAGAATGTACTCATACCCTCCCTTACAGGTTTCCAGATGTAAAAAGTCTATAGACACTAGCTCAAATGGTCGTGTAGTGACAATTGAAACAAGAGGAGCTCTTGTGGCCTTGTGTGGTTTCTTCCGCATTAAACACTCACATACATTGGCAATGAAATGCTCTTTGTTACTCTGCATAAGAACCCAGTTAAACCATTTACAAATCAAATTCACTGTCTCCTCCACTCCTAAGTGTCCCATTTCTTTATGAAGCTCATTGAATACAATCTGGTGATACTCTTTTGGCCAATCAAGCTGCTCTCTTCCACCGGCTTTTCTGTAAAGTATGCCATGCTTATTGATGTACAATTTTTGCCACTGTCTCAGAAGCATTTTTACATCTGTCGGCTCAGTTTTGAATACTTGTCTTGATGGTTTCTGATTATACTGCAAAACTCGATTGATTACAGGGTCTTTCCTCTGACTTTCTAAGATCTGCTTCAGTGTGAGCGGTTTGTCTGACGTAGACACAGCAGCATCACTCACCATCTTGAGATGCAGTAACCCATGCCAGCGGGGTGTTTTCGCCTACCAACACTCCCTGAATAGACGCACTGATGACTTTCTGACTCACTCCTCCAGTGCACTGCTCCATGAATTGATCCATGTCTACTGGCATCCGGGACAGACCATCAGCATCCGCGTTGCTCTTGCCAGGACGGTACTTTATGGAGAAGTTGAAATCTGCCAGCTGAGCCACCCATCTATGGCCTGTGGAGTTGAGCTTGGTGGTGGAGAGAACATAAGCCAAGGGATTATTATCAGTATACACTGTAAAATGTGGAGCATGGTACAGGTAGTCCCTAAAACGTTCACATATTGCCCATTTTAATGTTAAGAATTCTAACTTTCCTGAGTGAAGGTGGTAATTCTTCTCAGGCAGTTAGTGTTTTGGAAGCATAACCAATCACCACCAATTAACTGTTCTGCCTCTGGTACAACACAGCACCCAGCCCCTCTTGTGATGCATCACAGTGCAAAATGAACGGTTGGGTGAGATGTGGATAGCCCAATATTGGTGGGGTGGTCAGTTTGTCAATGAGAAATTTCAATATCTCTTGATGGCTTTGAGTCCACTGTATCTGTGTGTTTGATGGAGGACCACCTTTGTGTCGTCTGTTGAGCCATTTTCCTCTTACTCTTTTCTCCACAGGTGATGTTTCCTCAGGGGGTGATGACAATAGCTGATACAGGGGTTTCGCCAGTCTGGAAAAATCAGGTATGTATGCACGTTAATATGAGATGAATCCAAGCAGCTTTCTCAAATCACCTACATTAGCAGGAACTCAATCTTTTAAGGCCAGCACGGGAGCCACTTCAGCAGGATCCATTGTATATCCGTCTCCTGACACATGGCGTCCAAGAAATCTCACCTTCCTCTGAAAGATCTCACATTTACGAGGGCTGAGCTTTACACCATGCTGCTGACATCTCTGTAACACAGCTCTGAAGTGACTGACATGGTCTTCAAAACTAGGGCTATGGACAAGATTATCGTCAAGGTAGGGTGACACACATCATCTCTAAGCCCTACCAGACACTCCTCCATACTCTGTTGGAATTCGGCTGGTGCTGAACTGAGACCGAAAGGTATCCTCACCCAATGGTATAGTCCCCAAGGAGTTATGAAGGCAGTCAAGGGCCTGCTTTTCTCATCCAGGAACCCCTGGTGATAGGCTTTTCCCTTATCCAACACAGAAAACCAGGAACTACCGATAAAGAGTCCAGCATGTCCTGTATTCTTGGAATTGGATGCCGATCAGGTACTGATTTTCTGTTCAGTTCTCTGTAACACAGCACAATCTCAATGTCCCATCTTTCTTTCTTACACAGACCATCGGTGATGCATAGGGTGACCTGGACTTTCAATTCACCCACGATTCAGTAAGTCTTGAAAGTACTCTTTCACTTCCTGATGTAACGGTTTTGGAACTGACACGTATGTTTTCTTCACAGGTGAGGTATCGTGTAGTGTAATATGCAGGTTCAATGAGGGAATACAGCCGATGTCGTCCTCGTCAAAGCTGAAAGCATGACACTCCTCCCTCAACAACCATCTCACTATCTCCTTCTGTGTTCCACTCAGATGATCCAGGGAGACTGGAGGATGCCATTGACTAGGTTTTTGTCTCTGTGAATCATCTTTACTCACATTTTCCTTACTTTTACTGTTGTCAATGTTGTCCTGGTCTTTGCTGGCTGTGGAATCATCCCTGTTTGTCTGTTCTGTTGCCATAGATAAAGCAGATTTTATTACCTGAAGATGACCCAGGACTATTCGACGATCAGGTAACAGCATAGTTATTGGTGTTAGCAATCGGCACTGGTACCACTGCAAATCTATCAGCGGGAACAGTAACTACTCCTTCTTCAATAGCGACCCCTTCTGGCAGTGAAGGCTCTGTGCTTGGGACTAATAGTAGACCAGGGGTGCCCAATCCTGCTCCTGTCGATCGACTGTCCTGCACAGTTCATCTCCAACCCTAATCAAACACACCTGAAGCAACCAATTAAGGTCTTCAGGATCACTTGAAAATTAAAGGCAGGTGTGTTTGATTAGGGTTGGAGATGAACTGTGCAGGACAGTCGATCGGCAGGAGCAGGATTGGGCACCCCTGTAGTAGACTAATAGTATTTCACTCAGTCTTGGCGACTTACTCATTACAGTCTTTTTCAGTTTTTGTTGTCGCTCTTGTTCTAAGTTTGCGGCTTCATTCATTCACTCTATCAGCTCTTCATCTTTGATTCTAGGGTTGCTAAGGTAGGGCTTAAGTTGCAGCTTCACCTCTTCACTTAGTAGTCCGGTCTCTATGGAGCACAGAAATTTCCTTTTAATTAACTCTGGGCTAAACTGCTCACCTTCATCTTCCTCACACAGATTCCACAGTAACTTTTCTCTGAGCTCGATACCTCTGAATAGAAAGTTCTGGACTGATTATTTTGGGTCTTGTGACATGTTCATTAACTTTTGTAACAGGTCAGAAGATGGATCAACTTTGAAATGTCCTCTCAGGATTGTCTTCAAGGTCGGAAGAGTGAGATCTCGTTTTATTTCAAGCATGTCTCTTAAATGAAGGCCTGGGCTCACAGCACGTGTCACAGTTTCAATGATTTCTGTCTCTAAATGACCCTTTCTCAGTCCGGACTCAATCTGGTTCATGAGGCTGGTGTAGGACAGTTTCTCTTGCTGTCCTGCCTCCCCAAATTGTCCACAGATCCTGAACTCTCTCCTTAGAGTCACTTCAGACAGTGCAGGTAGTGTCATTGTGGCTCTTGTTTCCTCCCTCACTCTTTGCTCCATTGCGACAATCTCCTCTTCAAATATTTGACGGGCTTGAGCTTGTTCTATCTGCAATCTGGAATATTTCTCTTTCAGCATGTCTAAATCATTTGGCTCATCTGCCCTTACGAAAAATAAGTTTATTCAAGTGTTCTATTAGTATACTTATTTTAAACTAAAAATAAGAAAGTATACTTTCAGTCTACATTTTATATACTTCTCAGAAATATACTTTATGTACTTCTCAGAAATATACTTAAAATTGCACTTAAGTATACTTGACTTATACTGACAGAAAGTCTAAGTATATTTGGCCTATACTTGTTGATCGAGATATACTTAAAAGTATAATTAAGTATTCTTGGCTTGTACTTGTGTTTACTATTTTGATTGAGTAGCTTATTAAATACTTTTTTAAAAACATAATATTACATACCGTCTTATAAACTAACATGTTCAGCTTTATATAGTAATAAACTTTCGGGTGGAATAGCTTATAGAGTAAATAAAATAATCATGGAAAATAAGTTTATTCAAGTGTTCTATTAGTACACTTCTTTTCAACTAAAAAGAAGAAAGCATATTTTCAGTCTACATTTGACTGAGAGAAAAGTCCAAGTATATTTGGCCTATACTTGTACTCAATCTTTTGATCGAGATATACTTAAAATTTTAATTATTCAAAGTATACTTGGCTTGTAATTATGTTAACTCTTTTGATCGAGTAGCCTATTAAATATACTTTTTTTACATCGTTTTTCATATACAGTCTTATGAAACTTTGTTTGAAAATATTGATTAAAATATTGATATAAAACAGATGTTTCTAATTCTGCGTATCTGAATTTTTGTGTAGGCTAGTCCACTGGTAGTGTATTTACTTTAATTAAACTTTTCCCCACCATTGACTGAATTTTCCAGCTATCCATGTTTTCACTGGTATACGGTAGGGGGCGCTATGACACATCTTCTAGTACAGAATCTCTGGATCAAAACACAGGAGAAGAAGAAGCTGAAACAAGTGATAGAAGATTGCTCACTCAAATGTAAAATAATGTGATATCAAACATTAAACAGCTTGTAAATCAAAACTGCTTAATGTTTCCAAATGAAATGAAGCGTAGGCTAACCCATGAAGAGAAAACGACTGAAGCTTTGGGGGTGTTGGACTCGATCTACTCCACCTGTGTTTTGATCATCGTTCTGGATCTGATCAAGGCGTAGTCTTTGACAAAAATGTGATTTTCTCAACTATTTTGTTTAAAATGTTGCCTTTCTTTATGAAACTTACTGACATTCAAGTGTTGATAAAAAAGGATGCATGAAGCTAATAAAATGTTTTTAAAATTAAAGTAGAGTTAAAGGTATTTTTCAAGTATAAAAAATAACATTTGAACATAGTACAGGGTGGGCCATTTATATGGATACACCGTAATAACATGGGAATGGTTGGTGATATTAAAGTCCTGTTTGTGGCACATTAGTATATGTGAGGGGGCAAACTCCTCAAGATGGGTTTGCCCCCTCACATATACTAATGTGCCACAAACAGGACTTTAATATCACCAACCATTCCCATGTTATTACGGTGTATCCATATAAATGGCCCACCCTGTAGTATAGGCCTACTGCAACTGCAAAAATTGTATATAAATAGTAAACTATAAGTATGATGTTAAGTTCACTTAAAGAAAACTTGTAGAATAAAACTACTAAACTAGTAGTTTACTGAGAGTACACTAAAAGAGTAAAAATAATATATAAATGGTAAACTATAAGTATGATGTTAAGTTCACTTAAAGAAAACTTGTAGTATAAAACTACTAAACTAGTAGTTTACTGAGAGTATACTTCAAAGTTGCTACAAGTATTAAAATAGTAAACTACTAGTATACTCATAAGTTCACTTGCAGTACAAATGAGAAACATAATTATGAACTAGTTGTGCACTTAAAGTTTACTACTGTTACACTTATAGTACACTTAAACATATACTTTTATATACTTCAAGTGGGCCAATTTAGTCCCAAGCGGTATTAAAATAGTACACTTACAAGTTTACTACTAGTACATATTGACATTAGTATACTTACTACATAAAGTATACTTACAAATATACTTGAACATTACTCAAGTATACTTCATAAAATTAACTTGAAGTATACTTTTTTTTCGTAAGGGTGGGTGTAATGTGGCAGAGTCTATTTGCAGCAACAGATCCTCCAGACACCAAATAAATACCTCATCATCCTCTGTCTCTTCTATGTCATCCAGAGTTTTCTCCACCTATCCAGCGTTTTCTCCACGTATAAATTTTAAAATATTGCTGATTACTTACAAAGCACTAAATGGTTTACCTCCGCAGTACTTGAGCAAGCTCTTAACACATTATAGTCCTTCACGTCTATTGCGATCTCAAAATTCTGGCCAGTTGATAATACCTAGAATATCAAAATCGACTGCTGGCGGTAGATCCTTTTCCTATTTAGCACCAAAACTTTGGAACAGTCTTCCTACCATTGTCCGGGAAGCAGACACACTCTGTCAGTTCAAAGCTAGACTAAAAACACATCTCTTTGACCTAGCATACACATAACACATTATAGACTTCTATAATTCTATATTAGGCTGCATAGTTTAGGTCAGCCGGAACCGGGAACCCTTCCCATAAATCCTGATGTACTCGTTACATCATATGAAGAATGGCGTCTATGCTAATATTAGTCTCTCTGTTTATCCAAGGTTTACCACAGTACGCCAGATCCAGGCCGTATCCAGATCCGATGAAGGACCTGCGCCTGGACATGATGACAACGCAGTCCTGAAGTGTCAACCAGTCTCTCCCTGTTTACTGATGTCAACTGGACACCGGCCGTATCCAGATCAGATGGTGGACCTGCACCTGGACCCATCCATGACGCATCCCTGAAGTGCCAGCCTCATCAGCCCTGTGAAGGCATCATCGACACGACCAATCTGACTTCTGACCTGTAATGCTGCCTGGATCATAATCATACACTGTTCGCTTGTTGGCCAGAGAAGAACTGGCCCCCGACTGAGCCTGGGTTCTCCCAAGGTTTTTTTCTCCATTCTGTCACCTGTAGGAGTTTTGGTTCCTTGCCATTGTTGCCTTGGCTTTTGGCTTGCTTAGTTGGGTACATTTAATATTCAACAATATTATTGATCTGCCTTACTTAGGGTGGACGATGACGCAATTTTCTTCTAGAAACAAACTTTGTATTATTATTTTCATGTTATCAATGTGAAGCTGCTTTGATACAATCTGTATTGTAAAAAGCACTATATAAATAAAGGTGACTTGACTTATATTCAGGCCTCTTGCTTTACTTTCTGAGAATTCTTCTAATTGTTTACAGCCATGCAATGCTCAAACAATCTTTCTAGCAAGAATTTTAAATCTTTTGCTGTTATAATGTCTCAGGCTTTCTAAAACCATGCTCCAGGTGAGACTCGAACTCAAAACCTCAGCATTGCTTAGCTGTGTACTGCTTTATAAGTACTGCACGCTGACCGATTGCGCCACTGGAGCTTCTGACAGAGAGTCATATTATCAGACATCATGTGGGTAAGCAGAAGCAAAATGGTCCAATTTAAAGCTTGGTTGTTAAGCTTGATCACACAAGCCCCTACCTGTAAGCCTCTCTTGCCGAATGATTAAAACACATTCTACCTATTATGTACCTCAATTGAACATACCTATCCAATGCAATGCTGGGCTATCCATTAGCCCTATAACTCTCTTTTAATGAATGATGACCATGCAGTTATATTCAGGCCTTTTGCATCATTTTCTGAGAATTATTCTAATTGTTTACAGCCTTGCAATACTCAAACAATCTTTCTAGTTAGAATTTGATATCTTTTGCTGCTATAATGTCTCTGGCTTTTTAAAACCATGCCCCAGATGAGGCTTGAACTCACATCCTCCGCATTGTTCAGCTGTGTACAGCCTTATAAGTAGCGCACGCTGACCAATTGCGCCAGTGGAGCTTCTGATGCAGTGTCCTATTATCCAACACCATGTGGGAAAAGAAGCATAATTATCCATTTTAAAGCTGGAATACAAAGCTTGATTACACAAGCCCCTTCCTGTAAATCTTAAAGTCTATGATCATTTACGATGTACATTTAATGTTAGACATGTCTTTTGCATTATTCCCTGATCATTTTCTTAATGGTTGACGGCCTTGCAATGTTCAACTGATATTTCAAGTTACACCTTGAACTCTTTTACTGCTTTAGTAATAGCTTTCCACCATCGAGGCAAACCTTTCTCTTCACTTAACCGTTCCATTCTGTGCATATGTGGCACAGCTGCAAGAGTTTACAGATGATATTAGATGTAAATAGCAACCGTGTTATGGAAGATGATCAGATATTTTTTTATTTTTTTTTATTATTAATTTGTGTTTACATCATTCAAATAGCACTCTTAGCCAGCTACAGAGAAATACATTAGGCTGTCTGTTATCAACAGACAAATGACCAATTCTGAGTTGTGACATCACTACACGCATTCTACCCGCCCGGTTCTACCAGAATTTTTCTTTCTACCAGAATTCAAAAGGTATGAACGGTATGTATTTGTGCCATGCTCTACCAGGCTTAAGTGGAAACGTAACTGGAACTGACCTGCAGTGTTTACATTTACATTTAATCATTTAGCAGGTGCTTTTATCCTAAGCGACTTACAATTTAGGAGAGCAATAGAAGCAATCAAACCAACAATAGGGCAACAATATGCAAGTTCAGTGACTAGTCCTAGTTAGTCTAGCACAGTACACATATAATTTTTTTTTATTATAAATAGATATAGAATAGAAAGGGTTAGTATTGTAACGTTCTTAAAGATGTTGTCATGTGTTGACGAAAAAATGCATCTTCAGCAGTTTCTTTTCAGTTTCTTTTTTATTTTTTTTATGTTTATTTAGTTGTAATTGGGTTTAGTCAGTGGGCATTTTGTTTGTTGTTTTGGCCTTGCCCAAACCTGAAGATTTAGCTTAATTTTTGTTCTTGATAAAACTGGGGGAAAAAATGGGGAAAAAAAGATACAGTTGAATCAGGTTTTCAGAACTTTTTATTTACATCACCTCCCTGACCCTAGACCAGGGTCATAACAAAACACAGTAAATGAGGGAACTAAACAGAAACAACTGGACAAGGATTAACTAATCAGTAACCATAGAAACTAACCAGAACTCATACAGACAGGAGAGGAACTAACTAAAGAGAACATAATCGTGACAGCCGGGACTTGAGCTGATGACCCGAGACAAATTATTCTTTTAGAGGTCAAGCATGCAGTGTACAGACAGGGGCATTAAATGAGTGCAGGGTCCTATGTCCATCTACTATTTTTCATTTACATGCAAATTACAGACCATAAAGATAATCATATCTGCCTTGTTTGATATCAACATTGAAAATCACATGCAAATATCATACACTGTCAGAAATAGGGGTAGAGTAGTCCATTTCTGTCCCCCAAGGTACACTAACGTACCACAAAGGGCTTATTATTGGACCTCAAGGTACATATATGTACCTTTTTGAGGGTCAAAATGGTACATATATGTTCCCAAGCATTAAAAGGCCTATACCAAGGGTACAAAAGCTGTACCCTTGAGGGTACAGCCCCAGTGACAAGCCATTGTACCCCTAAAGGCACAATTATGTACTTTATTTTCTGAGAGTGTAGCTGTGTAGATAACACACATGTAACTGACTGTGTTATCAACTGCCAAAAATTGTATAAATCCAGCATGATTCTTTATGGCATTCTATGGTGAGTTTTTACCATTGCCACTATCCAGTGGCACGCTTAATGGCGATTTCAGAATTATCAAAATAAAAACACATCTGTTTTCCCACATTGTTTTGAACTATGCTGTATTTTTATTTTATGTTTTGTTTTGTTTTGTTTTATGTCATAAAAAACATCACAAAAATATGTCATTTTATATGGAATAGTTAATTATTTTATTTTATTGACAAAGTATTTTAGTTTTTCTTGTATATTTTTAATCAAATCAGATAACATTTTAAGCTGGCATATTGTCATGCTACAACATTCCCCTCATATTCCACCTATGGGGCTTGTTGTCCCATCTCACTTCCAATTAAATAATGAAAAATATATACACTGTAATAATGAAACATTACGTGTGAAATTAATGTGGAAAATAATTATTTGAACCCCAAGTTGATTTACACAAAATTAGTTAGGTTGTGCCCCACTCTCCCCTACATTAGTTATTTATAGCCCTGTTATTTGTTTCGTTTGTCCTTATTAATATCACTGTGATACTGTTCTACTCTGTTTAGTTTTGTTTGTGTTTCGTTTTCATTCTTTTTCTGTTTGCTACTTAGTTCCCTTAGTTACTGATTACATTCACCTGTTGTGCATTTAGTTTCCTCATTACTACCTGTGGATTTAAGCCCTTAGTTTCCTCACTTCATTGTTCTGTATCGTTTCAGTTTGCATGGTTGTCTATACTGTATGTCTCCTGACATTTGTGATTCTTTTGGATATCCCTATTCGTTGTGCACTTGCAGCCAACACCTGTTACAAGTTTGAAGGAAAAAAGTAGGTAAGGTTAATTTGTAATAATTTATTGCGAATAATTTTACTGGAAACTACACTGAGCACTAGTTTTGACTCTACAAGGGCATTTAAATTATTCCCACTGTTGGAATAAATCTAGAATATTTTATATATTTCTGGGGACATCTCTGACTTGACCTGCATATGTTAACCTTCTCCCTTTTGTAAATGTACAACAGCGCTGTGCTGGCATTCTAAGTATTACAGAGTGATTCAGAATCTGGTATTATCAAATATAAACAAGTTCAATCTAAAAAACGGTGAGAATATTGTGCAATTGTTTACTCTGCAGATACGGATCATTTGAAATCCAGTTACTGTTTATAAAAGTCGTGCATGACACAGCAGACTAAATCTCATTATGAGGCAATATGACCACTGCTGTGTTCGCAGTAGAATCTTGATTGCAACAATAGTTCAATCTAAACTCAGTCTTAAATGCTTGACATGCGAACAGTTGTTTTCCTCTCTGTACATGCACTCTTCACCAACTATAAGTGATTGCAGTTATTGCTGACAAAGCTCACCAGGCTCATTTAGACTGTGTATTTTCCTACTTAAAGTTGAGTATGTCCTCAGGGCAAATGTGATTGTATTGAGTATTCTTAATGAAGAACAATAATCTGTAAACACTCTGATGGAGTCATTATCTTGCAAGAGAAATCAACATTCAAATATCATTCACAGGGTCTTGATCAAGCTTTTACTAGTAAACTCTGTATTTAAATATGTTATTGAGACATCTACTGTTAGCAACATGTAGTAATAATGGAGGCATTTTAAAATCGGAAAATTACTGAATGGGACCCAACCCTAAAACACTTAAACAAAGAGTTCAAAGATAAAACTCAACATGAACAGACTTGAATAGCCATATAACTTTATTTTTTGCATTAATCAGTGATGGTTTACAGTAGAATGAACTGCCTCTAGCAGCCGTTTCACAGTCTGATGGTTCTTGATTGGATGCTCTGATATCATTTGCCAGATGGTTAGAGTGAAATGAGTCTGTGATGGGTGAATGTGGTCCTTAAGGAATGATCCAGTCTTCGAGTAGATGTCCTGGCTGTTTGGCAGAATCTGCTACAATTTGCATTTCAGAATGAAACATCTGCCTTTAGAAACTGTGATAAAACCAGTTGTTGAGGTTGGCCAGGATATTTGTTACCTTGCCAAGCCTTTTGTGGAGAAAGAAGAGGCACTGCCATTCTTTTTCGAGTATGAAGCTATAGGTGAATCTTTTTCTGGTTATTTAACAATAATTGAATCCAGATCATTTACTTGAGAAGCAAGTTTACGTGAGACTTTTCAGAGAACGTATCTTTAATGTCAGTATATTTTTTCTTACTGCAAGGGGAAAAAAAATTGTCAGTGTAGAATAAGAGACCATTTAGTCATATTTAGGATAGGATCTGTTGAAAATATAAAAAGCATGCAGTGTTGCTTAATTTATCATGGTTTAAGGAATTTTAGATTTAAAAAAAAAAAAAAAATTGATTGCAGTGTGACTGAACAACAGGAATATAAAGTGTCAATGAAGACAACTGGCAGCTGATTGGCACGTGCCTTCAGATGAAAGAACATAGCAGATCATTGTAGATAGTAATTTACAAATTACATTTGCCCCATGTAATTAATCCAGTGTCCTCAACATTTTCTCCTGCAGTAGAATATACTGTACACTTTGACATACTCCCTCAAAACAGATATTTTACTTTCAGACGTTACAGTGAAAGGAGTTGCTGAACGTTGGAGCCACATGTGACATCTGGCACCAATTACTATATTCTGTACTATATTCAGCTGTTTGGGTCATGCTCCTTTGGAATATGGTCAGAACAATCAAACATCTTCGCAGTTTTTGCACATTTCATAATTAATTTTTACCCAAACACAATTTCTTTATTAAAAAAAATAAAAAATGTAAAAATAAAGTAAGTCTATATTGTTGTTCCTGGAATAATTAACCAATAATTTATACATAATCTGATACAGACATAAGCAAATATTTAGTCTAGTTTCCAATAACGTCTCAAACTGATACTAGAACGAACCGTCTGCATATTTAACTGATAAAACTGAAAAGGGAAATTAAAATGAAAAGATCTTACCAATGCTGAGTGGAAAAATATGAGCAGACATGAGTCTCACTCAGCCTTGGCTTTGTTCACATTGGTGTTTTGACACTTGTAAGTAATATTTTCTTTGCTGCACTTCATTTGTTTTCCTGTTTACACTGCTGAATAGCAAATACCATATATCCTTTTCATCTCCCTCCCACCAGACAAGAACCGCACTATTTATTAAAGATGTATGCCGTTCTAACAGAAAAACTGTAAAAAACAGTTGGTGTAATTTCAATTTGAAAAGCTAAGAAACCATAAACTCAATGGGAAAAGAAGGATTTATTCAATGGAAATATTTATTTACAAACACCCACACATGCTCAATGATGATGATGATGTGATGGTCAGATTTTCAGAGACAAAATGTTATCGAATGACATGGTCATCAGCTGTAACAGAATGAAAACAACAAATATACAACAAATATACACCATCTGGCTGACGTGTCTCGTTGGGTCACCTTCAGACATGGTGCGGGAAAACCACTGAAACATTCACTGAATTTACCTGATCTGAACCCTTTACATTTATCATTACTGTTCAAAGTGACTTATGAGGAATACATGTGGGTTTTTTTTTTTGGTTGATTTAATGATATTTAATAATTATAATAAAATAATAGGCTACTTAATTGAATAAAATCAGTTAAATTATGTTAACACATGAAGAACAGATTTATCTGACCCAAAAACAAAAATATATGTTTTACACTATTGTTCGAGACCCTGTGATGAGGGAAACCCAATAAACCCCACCAGCAGAAGAAATCTGAGCCCCTGTACAGATTATGTTGGGTTTTTTTTGTTGTTGTTGCTTTGTACTGGCGTTACCAGCTTTGCTCACTTCCAAAACAAGTTTTCTTGCCGCCTATCTCTCAATCTTCTCAGGTCTTTATCTCTATGAGGCTTAGAGGCATGAAAGTAAAACAGTGAAATATGATCAGTGTGATGCAGTGGTGGCAGATGGATGAGCTAGTGTCCAGTCAGGTGGACATACGAGATTGGAGGCGACAGGAGGAGTTGGGCTCCATGATTTAAAGATGAGTGTTAAAATAGGATTCCAAGAAGTCCAGCTTATTCTCCAGAGGTATCACTTATTATTGCACTGTCGAGAAGAACACCTAAGAACAAACTTGTGAAGTTGAAAAAAGGACAGACAGAAAAAAAAGTGAGAGAGAGGGAGAACTAGTTAATTTCGCCAAAATAGTGATTATTTTCAAACAGGTTTCCGAACACTCCCTCTTCTTCCATTGTTTAACAAACAGTTTGTCATGTTTTAGCAGTGTAAATGCTCCATGGGTAAGCCAATCATTGTCATCCTGTCATTTTCCTCCAGAGCGATTAGTCACCCGACATATATGACAATAACATAGACCGGACAAGAAATATACTTCATGAGCATAATTAAATGATTTCAATATTTTTTTTTTATATAATTTAAAAAAATATGATGGGAACAAATAACACTGCAGTAACCTTTTTTTCTGGCTTTCTCACATTGTCACAACTTTCATGTTGTTTTTGTTAAAAGTTGGTACATTTAGATTATAAAATGTATATACTGTATAGAATATTGAATATCATTTTGCACTTTTTTTTTTCGCCAACTAAAATTTTATTTGGTCAGAGTAAAATTGCCTGAAAATAATACAATATTGACTAAATATATTTTTATCAAAATGAAAAAATATATAACTACAATTTAAATAAAAAAATTAACACTGAATCTTGGAAATAAAAACTTTTTTTTAACAGAAAAAAATACATGCACAAACTTGGACACAGATTCCCACCTCATTACTGGCACGCATGTACAGAATGCTCAAAAGCTCATTTAGCCTCTGAGTCATCTGAGGGCCACTTTCTCTGAAAGCAAAGACAGCTGACCTCCTGCTGCTTTATACACCTCTGAGAGAAACACCAATTACCGACCATATCACCGTCCATATCACAGCGCCGTCAACACTCTAAGCCTCATGACATCAGAATGTTAACTCCATTTTCCATTATACCCTGGGCTCCACAAGCACACACATAAGCCCACACTGCCAAAGGTGCCATGTTTATGATGCAATTGTGGCCCCGGGGTCTCAAAGGATTCTTCAAAAGCGTGCATGGGGGAGGGAGGGAATTAGAGCAGACAGAACAGAAGTACTTCATCTCTCGTGTCTAACCACAGCACTGTGAAAGGAGCTATGAAAAACCCAACGCTAATCAAAGTGCATCGACATGACGTGCTGCATTACTGTAATGCACACTGCAAATTGCCCTGAGAAATTATAGATTTGAAAATAGGCTCTTTCACTGCCATTAAACAAAGGGGAGAGAAATGAAAGAGGGCTATTTTCTGAGGATGAGGCTTTTTTGGTTGCTGGCAGTGGGCAGGAAGGGTCTTGGTTTGATTTATGATTAGCATAAAACAGTGGCAAATTCACACGAAATGCCTGATAATTCATTACAGTGCTATAAGTTTAACCTCTGTGCGGTGACTATAAATGAAACATGCTGTTGACATTCTATAGTCACAATTAAAGTGGGGAAAAAATAAGAGAATTTATGGAAATGCAAATTGAAGGTATAGGAAATTGTGCGTTGCTGTTGTCTTCCTGTGTTCCACTGTAAATGTTTCTCTTTGTAAGCTCTGGCTGAAATGCAGCTTTATGCACAACTGTCTGCCTGCATGGAGAGGTTCTTGGTTCTAGGTTCAACTCCAGCGGCTTCAAATACCTGTTTGCTGCTCAACGGTGGCTCTTTTATAGCTGCCTTTTTAATACAATTAGTATTATTTGTTTGACAGAAACTTCCCTTAATGAGCCTTTATCTGACTGGGTTCTTCTGTGCTCTAAATCACTCACAAATCTTTTGACAGTTCGATAATCTCTATTCAGTTTGAGCAAAATATTAGTTGCATTTCATGCTTTTCATCTTCAGAAAGATCTTTCTTCCTCCCCATATTGTATGAGAACTGTGACTTGCTTAGCAATGTGGAACACTAATTCTGTAAAGATTTTTTATTTTCCCGTATTGGATTTGAATTAGGTATTGCATAGTCCAACATCATTAATATTTATGAACAACAGCAGAACTAATATTTTTCTGACATTCATTTTTTGTTATTTTGAAGGGCATTATGATAAATACTTCGATTGTATATTCGATTGTATATAACAATGTATGTTTATATTGAAATAGAATTAAATAACAGTTTGTTTTTTCAAAACATCTATTGCGTGTCATTTATATGTGTTGAGTTGGCTCGCGTGATTTATGTTTCACACTTCAACATAGTGAGCATTGATGCTCCCTGGTTTTCATTGTGGGACTTTTTAGGGAGCAAACGTTTCAGTGCATAGGAAAGATTTTCAGACGGCCCTTTAAATGGCATATTCCTAGCCTGACTTCGTCATACTCATATTCTAGTCAGAATGTGAGTCTGATACTGCTCGAGATTTGATTATGGGGCGTGTCTCAACCGAACCAGGAAAAAAAAAAAACTCTGCACTCAATTGGATAGACCTACAACCAATCAGAGCAACGGAGTAAATGACGCATGTTCTTCATTCATATTTTCAACCAACAAAATGTCACGGCTCTCTGTTCCTCTTTTAAAATGAATGCGCTGTGGATATCTTCTGTAACAGACGCGATGGCGGAATCTACACATGATGTTTCATAAACAAAGTTCGAGAGGAGCATGTACAAATAATCAATCCATCAACTTGTCATCAAACAATACCATGTCTAACGTTACCCTATCAGCATGAGGAAGCATATTCACTCTGTCAACTTACCTAACACTCCTTGACAGGTTTTCAGCATCCCTCCACCACCCCGAATCCTCACTCTTGTCTTGTTCTCTCACAACCAGGAATACGGGGGAGTATGGCTACCGAGCCCACAGCCCTCTCCTCGGACAGCACGTCATATACGCATTTATTCTATCTGACTTATTTGTGTGAACTCGTGAAATCTTATATACGCATTTATTCTATCTGACTTATTTGTAAATGTGAACTCGTGAAATCTCAATTATCCAGCTGCAGTCGTCTTTGTTGTAAACTAATTCAAATCAAGCGCTCTTTGGTGACGTAGGTGATTACGTAACCGCAGATCATCTGTCCATGATCGATTAAAGCCCGCCCTGGCAATTTGATTGGCTCGGCCTTTTGGGAGCCGGGCATAATTACTCCTCAACGGATCGAGTCCAGACCGAACTTCCCGACCAAAAAATATTGTGGGCGGGGTTCGGGCTGGCACCCAGGCTAGCAGATTCCCTGATCAGTGCCCCAGGGAGCTGATTTAGATGCACCGCATATAAGATTTACATAATTGAGCATATAGTGAATTAGTTGCTAAATCAACACAGGCAGCATATACAACTAATGGTGCAATCAGCAGGCATAATTAATTATGAATTCCTCCTCTGTCTGCTTTACAATACCTCTGCCAAAAGGTCAAACCTAAATGGCAATTTTTTTTCATCTTCCAGCGAATAAACATTAGTTATGACTAGACAGTGAGACAATTAGCTGTGACAATCGTCTAATGCAGAGCACAAATATTTTTAGAAATTAACATCAGCACATTTTCTCTGCCTTAGCCTCCCCTTCTATTAAAACAAATGAAATGACTTTGTATTGACTAGTAATATGAGTCATCATGGACGTGTGCACTGTGTCTCTCTCTCTCTCTCTCTCTCTCTCTCTCTCTCAGACATGCTGTGCTCTATGCTCAAACGAGTATCACTAATTATAACCAGAAAGGGTGATGTGAAACAAAAAGTAATTCATTTATTCTTTCATTAAAGACATATTAAATGGCAATAAATGTTTATGCATGTGGATAAAAATAAATTCACATTCAATCTAGTGGTGGGCCGTTATCGGCGTTAACGCGCTGCGTTAACGCGAGACTCTTATCGCGCGATAAAAAAAATATCGCCGTTAATCTATTCCCCAAGTTGGGTTGGGAGATGATGACGCAATCTACCCGCGGCCGCGAGGTAAACCGGGCTGCAACGCATATTCGTCGTCATCTTAAGTAAACACGGCTGAAAGTGAAAGCTGCAACATCCATTATTTGGACTTGGTTCGGATTTAAGCCGTCCGACAAACAGCAGCAAACTATAGTGTGTGGGGTAACGGTTCGGTAAATTAACACACGACTAATCCGTTCTACCACCTCAAATTCAAAACGAAACATGATATCACTGAATACCAGCGCGCGCGTATTATTCTCATTCAAATATATCTTAGTGGTGTAACGTTAACACATAATCTCTGTCTATGCCCGATTTTAAGAATCGTTGGTGTGTTTCTTTTTAACTGAAAAGACATCAGTTAGACAATATTATCACTTTAAATTTGGGGTTTCATAAGCTCAAAGCTATAATAAACATTAGACCTACTTAAGTCTCTGCAGCTATAGTGTACTTAAATTTTATTTATCTGCAAAATTATGTTGTATACTTACAGTTTTGCACAATATATGTTCTCAAAACTACATATAGGCCTACCCTTTAAAAAAAATACATTTAGCAGTTGTTTAGCAGGGTCTGTGTAACCTGTTCTGAAATGGTTTTATTATAATATACTGTATATCGTTATCGCAAGAGGCTGCAATGTATATCACAATATAGATTTTAGGCCATAGGCCTATCGCCCATCCCTAATTGATAGTAGTTGATAATAACATAGGCCTACCTAATGTTGCCTATGGACGGTAACAGTACAGTAGTAACCTTTACAGTCTATGAGTAGAACAGCTTTCTCAAGCAGTTTGTGATGCATTTTGGAAACAGGAGATGAGCCCCTGGTCTAATGCGCCACCTGGCTTGAGAAACCCGTTCACAAAGACTTACTTTTATAGTCATTATTTGGGTAGCACACTTATTCTGAATGCCTTCGGCAGAATTCAAATGAGCCATTTTAATCTAGATTAATCTAGATTAATTTCAAAATTAATCTAGATTAATCTTGATTAAAAAAATTAATCTATGCCCACCTCTAATTCAATCCTTTCCAAGAACTATCGAGCTGTTATTTTTCCTTATCTCTTGCACAGAATTCAAGTGTGAAGTTTTATACGGAAGAAGTCAGAGTTACTACAGTATAGAACAATTTTTCAATCCCTTATTTCTTATTTCAGGCCATTTTCTTTATTCTGCAACTAAGATATTTATTTAAAAACTGACAAATAAAAATATTACAGTAAAAGTAAGAACAACTTCTTTTTTCTCTGAATACACAGGGATGGTAAATGTTAAAGGGATAGTTCACCCAAAAATGAAAATTAGCCCATGATTTACTCCCCCTCAAGCAGAGCCGGATTAACGCAAAGGCAAACTAGGCACGTGCCTAGGGCCCGATTGGCGGGATGGGGCCCAGACAGAGGGACAAAAAAAAAAAAAAAAAAAAATTTTTACAAATGTTCTATCTACAATTTATTTCAAAATGTATTAATTAACTAAAAATAGTGACGATGTTTATCTTAACCATAGACTGTTACATTACGTCACATTAACGCCAGCCCATGACTGTATATATATAGAGGCGCCAGCCAGTTAAGTCCGAGTCAGCGGCGGTCAGAGGCGGTCAACGAACGCATCCATCAGGTGCTGCGAGTGCGAAGCAAAAGCCTAAATAGGCACGCAAAAAAGCACAGCTCGTAATGCAGGTCATCGATTTTGGAGTGATTGCAATGTATTTTAAATATAAACTTGTGGGCTACTGTAGATCAGCGTCATTTCTGGAAAAATCATTCACCGCTTTGTTAGTCTACGAGTTTAAAAGAGCGCGAGCGTCATTAACGTGCCCAGACGCGACGCTTTGAATTTGCGCGTACAATGAATAACATCGCGTTGGGAGCTGACTAGTAAAAAAGCTACAAAAGTAAAAGACAAGACGTTTGTATTCAAAGTTAAAAAACCAACACACTGCAACATTTTTAAATGTTTCAAATAAAGGATCTCATATCTATGGGTCTATCTTCTATATTCTGATGCTGATGATTAGATAATACCCTGACATCATAGCCTATACGAATATCAGTTTAGATTTTTTTTTCCTGCTCAGTAGCGATCGTATCTTTCTCTTCCACTTGATTTGTGTATAGCATATTTAAGGTAGCAATGCAATACATAATATCATATTATTACTGATATTAATAATATGACAATATCTGCAGTCAATATTGATTAAATGGGAGGGAAAAATCCTGCCCATAACGCATATGAAAAAAATTATAAAAGCACGTTCATGTTCATCTACTGAAGTGGTATTCTGGAACTGTGAATAAACTGAATAAAACAGCAAAATAACAACAAGAACAATAACATCTTCATTAAACAAAAAAGAGATTACCTTAGATGAAGTTTGATGTAGTAGGCTACCAGTAAAAAGTCTGGACCCATTACTATTTTTAATGTTTTTGAAAGAAGTTTCTTATTATGCTCTACAAGCCTGCATTTATTTGATCAAAAATACAGAAAAAAAACAGGAATATTCAGGAGGATGTGTTAAATATATAAAAGTGATAGTGAAGACTTTTTTAAAACAACTTTTTAATAATCAAAAAATCCTGAAAAAAAGTATCACGTTATAAAATAAATATTAAGCACCATTTCTAACATTTGATAATAAATCCGAATATTATAAAGTTTTCTGAAGGATCACGTGACACTAAATTCAGCTTTGCATCACAGAAATATATTTTAAAGTATAGTAAAATAGAAAACCATTATTTTAAATTGTAATAATATTTCACTATATTATTTTTCTGTAGGCTATTTTTGATCAAATAAATCCAGGCTTGATGAGCATAAGAGACTTCTTTCAAAAACATGAAAAATAGTAATTTGTCCAAACTTATGTACTGTGTAAGTAAAAATATACTAAATTTAAAATTAAATGTTGTATAAATAAAAAGGTTAGGAATCATATTTGTTTCAAGTGTTTTTTATTGGGGGTGGGGGGGCCTCCAACATGAATTTTGCCTAGGGCCTCCAAATGTCTAGAACCGGCCCTGCCCTCAAGTCATAGGTGTATATGACATTCTTCTTTCAGACGAATACAATTAGTTATATTAAAAAAATATCCTGGCTCTTCCAAGCTTTATAATGGCAGTGAATGGCTGTTTCTGTTTTGAAGTCCATAAAAGTGCATCCATCCATCCATCATAAAAGTGCTCCACATGGCTCCGGGGGGTTAATAAAGGCCTTATGAAGCGTCATATACATCTATGACTTGAGGGTGAGTAAATCATGGTCTAATTTTCATTTCATTCATCGCTTTAAGAAGTAAACATGTTTTATCTTATTACCAAAATTTTACAATGGGCATCAAGTGGCAACCCAACAAAGTCAAATTTGTTTTAGCATACAAAATCTCAGCAAAAATATACAAAAAAAAAAATTTGATTCCAAACTTTGAGATTTTTTTTTTAAGCGCTCAAATCACTCACACATGCACCGTCGTCCGTACGAACAGTTACTCATTTTGGGTCATGCCACACCAGTTGAGAACCACTACTATTAATTATTTATGGTTTGTCATCAACAGGTTTAATTGCTCAAAAACAAGTAGATCATGTCCAGACTAATGCGATAAGAAAGTTTCAATTCGCTGTAACACATTGTTGCATCTTCCTTAACCTAGTAGGTTATAATATTGATATGATATTGAAACACCACCTGGCTGATTCTAGTAACATTATTGCTTGTCTTTCTAATGTAGTAGGCTATCAATAATACACTTTCCTTGAATCAGTTTCCCGAGAAACAGTTCATAATAAGGCTATCAATAATACACTTTCCTTGAATCAGTTTCCCGAGAAACAGTTCATAATAAGGAACAGACACTTCTAGACCAACAAAGGTGGAGACTTAGAAGATGTGAAATTGTGTTTGAAGGGGGCAACTTTCAAGAGGAGAAAAAATGATCACTTCTGATGAAAGCAGAATGGGTGGCTTTTTTACTGAAAAAGGATAAAAAAAAAAAAGTGTTTATGGATTTACACTCCCTATCCAGTAAACCATGATGACATTTAGCCTTTATGAAAAAAGTGTGATTGTATGAAAAAGTGTGAAAAATTTGTGTGATTGCTTGTAACATATTAAGACATCTGTTGTGAACGAACATTTGGTTTTCATTTTCACATTAGGAATTGTTGCTGGGGATCGAATTAATTGAAAATTCCAATAGCCATTGGTTATTTCTAACCATGGTAAACATACATACTGTAACCTTGATGATGGACTGACTCAGAAGTGACACTGAATTTTCTTTAAAAAAAAAAAAAAAAAAAAAAAAACTTGAGAATTTTTTTTTTAGTAAATGTCAACTGTTGAGATGAATTACCATGGAAATACAGGTTTAACAGAACTGACATTCAACATCACATATTACATTCATTATAAAAAAATTAAATAAAATAAAAAGTGCTTCTGACAACAACACATGAAGAATGGGAGACCTAAAACATTTAGTTATTCAATTAAACAGTGTGATAAGCGCCACATGACAAAAATATTTCAATATTTTAATTAATCAAAGGCCTGTATGTACGTCCTTTCTTTCCTCTGAGCTGATAAGAGTACAAGCATTTATAGATTTTGATTGCTTTACATTTACAAAGGCACGGACCAAATAGAGCCTTTCATGCCGAGAGGAAGATGGCATGAAAAAAGAGCAAACAATGATGTTACAAAAAACTGAGATGTTTGAGTTTCAAGACTTGACATCAAAAGAAAGAGTCAAGGAGAAGAGAATGAGATATTGAGAGAGGGCGAGTTATTATTACGCCTCTCTGGGGTTTTTACTGACTTCATTTTAACACCATTGTCTGTCACCGTTCATACGTTCACTCTCCTTTATTTCTTTCAAGTCTTAATCTCATTTTAATTCCTGAAGATTTCCGTTGACAGACAATGGCCGACAATATTAGACAGCCACAATTAACCAGAGACACAGAGAGGATCAATGCAAGTGATCAAAGCAGATATTCTCACAATCTCCTGTCAGCTCTTGAGCCTGATGAAAGAGCTCAGAACATTGTCACTGGCTCTTCCCTTTTTGACCTGAAAGTTGAAGTGAAGCAGATAAATTCACCCTACTTCCAGAATGTCATTGAGTGATTGCCTAACTATGTTATAGCCCTGTTCCTTCCTAACACCACTTCTTCCAGCATTTCTGAGACTCAGTGGGAATGCTTTTCAGCCCACCACTCAAGGGTATGGTTTATATATTTGGCTCATTTTTATTCCTGGCCAAGTGTTTCAAGGCTGGCTTCTTTGTGTTCAGCAGTGCATTCAAGATCTTACCTTGTGCAAACATTTCAAAAAAGAAGTTTGAATGTCTGCAGATCTGGCTTTGTGCTGTGAATCAGCAGAGAGATTTCATTCTGCAATTTCTTAGCTGTTTGCTATAATTCTCTGTCATGTTCTTTTTAACTTAAATCCATATTTAACCCTTTAACGGGCATCTTAACAATTTGAGTTATTGTACAATATCCCGTTTTTTTAGGAGCATGGCGCTAGCAACGGCAAGGTCATGGGTTTGATCCCCCGGGATAGCAAGAACTGATCAAATGAGTACCTATAATGCAACTAAAGTCGCTTTGGAGTGTCTGTCTGCCCAATTTAATATGTTGTTGGTTTTATTGTTTTTGTACTATAATTGTTTTCAAGAACAGACCATTTTACTAGAATCATTTCAGAATGTATGCATCATGAATCTTTCAAAGGCAAATATATTATATAGTAGTTTTAAATGGCTTACAGAACAGATTAAATGATGGGTAATAATAATCTTTGGAAAACCCTCTCTCAAACAAATGGTTGAGATGGTCCCCAAATCTGAGGGGGGAAAAGACCTTTTCAATTTGGCTTTAATTTTTTGTCTCACTGCTGTCTAGGAAAATATTAGAGAATAACCTTGAGAACAAAGGGTTTAAAATATTCAATAAATAAATAAAAAGACATAAAGATCTCTTTTGTGTTTTTTCCATTTCTATTTGAATATGATTATAATATTACCAAGTCACATGTAAACAAACATTGTGTTTAGTTAAATTTAAAATAAATCTTAATACACTCAATTAAATAAGATTCTGACCTCCCAACTCTCACCACAGACTCAATTCATACTTTGCCTTGTTTAAAATGTCATTTTTATTTATGGCATGTATTTCACAGCTTTAATGAACTGTGCTGCCTTTTCCATAGCTATCATTTTCACAGTAAATAAAATTTTCGCAGTATTACAGTTTTTCTCGATTGGCTTAAACACATTTGTTGAAACTATGCCTCGTATTCTCAAAACTGTAAACACAAATCCATAACGTCTCACCCAGTTCCCCAAACATCCTATTTTCAGGTCAAAATGAAGCTCTACACTCAAAATCATTCACTCTTGCTGAAAAACCAAACTTTGCCCTCAGACAGGACACACAAGCCCTCACAAACCACACACTACAACATGAGTCTAACACACTGGTGCAATAAATTCAAAAACAACATTTCCAAAACTGGTAAGTTATGTTGCTTGTGGTTCCCCCCATCACAAACCTTTTCACATGATGAACACAAAATACACAACCAATGGATACATTGGCACATTTTTATTCATTCATTGTACTACACAGTACAACACACATACACAACAAAACAAAAAACAATTTCCCTGCTTTACTTTTTTTTTTTTTATTCTCTAAAAAATGTTTATATTTACTTACAGTAAGATGTGTGTGACCAACATATGACAGTAAAAGAGCACACACAAACCTTATTCTAATATGGAATTGTATTGGAATGGTAAAGAGTGTTGGGACGTGACAGGAGGGGCCTCCACTCAAGGTTACAATATGATGAACAAGTCTAAGAATGTTCCACATATGGTTGAAATACCATCATCGGCCTAGAAAGATAACATTCTGGGAGTCAAGACTATAAAGGAGAAAGGATGCCCTCCCTTCACTGTCACACTCTGCAGCCACTCTGTGTGACTGTACGACTGCTCAGCCCGTTCTCATACCCAAGACGTCACTTTCAACCATGCTTCAATATCTGACGCTCAAAGCACCCTTTAGCGTCCATATGAGACGCATAACCCTACCACAGACCTAAACCTACCCAACCGAAGCGTCTCATATTGACGCTAAGGGTGCTTTGTGCGTCGGATATTGACGCTTTCGAAAGCGTCAGTTACATGACGCCTAAACCTACCCATAACCGAAGCGTCACATATGGACGCTAAAGGGTGCTTTGAGCGTCAGATATTGAAGCATGGTTGAAAGTGACAAAAAGTGACGTCTTGGGTATGAGAATGTGTTGGACTGCTGGCCTTTTCTTGCAAGAAAATACACCTCACCAAAGACTATTGGAAATGTTTGTCTCTTATTCAGTGATAGAATTTTGTTTGCCACCACACCTCCCTGAAGGTTCTCGAGGCGACGGTTAAAGCGACTCAAATTTGGCCTTACTCGTAGCCCAGCCTCCCTCATAGTCATACCATTGACAAAGACATGGGCAACTAGAGTGGCTTGAATTTCATCTGAGACTGCTTGTCTTCTTGTCCTTGCCCTTCCTCCTCCTCATTCTTATCCCTCCTCGATCTCTTCCTTCATGTCTTTCTGGATCCATTGTTCCAAAACTCAATAAACTGATTTGGGCCCTTTTATTGAAGGATCTGATTGATGTGAGTTAAATTTTGACTCTTAGTGTTTCCACTTGGGTAATTGTGTGACAGTTCTCAGATTAGTGACACACTTACTGTATGTCAAACAAACACTTAACAATGACAAACTAGTTGTCGACTGTTCCACTCACACAGCACATACTAACCAATCTCGCTCTTCCTCAAAATTTGGTTGTGAATTCACTACATAATTCAATTCTCCCGTTCAAAACTAACCAAGCTGTGTCTGGACATAAGCACATTACACTCCAAACAGGACTTGACTGTATTATTCATCTGTAAGCATAGCAATGAGGGTATAGTTCATCATTAATGATGATGAGAGATGCATTATGGGACATGCAAGAGCCTTGATTCTCTCAATATGAAAGCTAGGACAGAATTGGTGTGGAAAATTCAAATAGCTCTTGTGACATCAAAACACATAACTCCCTCCAAGCATGAAATTGAACTAGTCATTGTATAGTACTGTATACGGCCCGTTAAATAGCAGAAATACAGGAAGAATATACAATAGGGTAAATTGGGAAGAGCAGCAAATTCTAAAGAGTTGTGTGAGGGAGAGGTATGTGGTTCCTTCCTGCTTGTCATATAGTTATAAATCATACATTCATTCTGACTCAAATGTTTAAAGCAACCTGAGAAAGCTATAATATTGAGAAGTTGATTTAGTGGTATTTCCAGTGTGAAAGGCTTTGTAGAAAAGTAGCGAAATCAATTTTGTTTTGCTATTCCATTTGTTTTCCCACTCATTGCTCTGCTATCAGAGATGTGACAGAACTCTCAAGAGCTAAATCAATAGAAGGATACATCAAACTTCACAGAAGAATTAAATTGTTTATTTGGCATCCTTTCTTTGATCTGAAGTTCATTTCACCCACCGCTTTTCAGCAGACCATGACCCCCTGACTTTGTTTATTCCATTTTATTTTTTTTAAAAGTAATTTTTAAATACTATATTAAAAATATTCAAATAAAAATTCAACACAAGGTTTTAGCCAATCAAGGCTTCTAACAAGGCTTCTAATTTGACGTAAACTATGCACATGTCAGAAAGATAAAGAGCATGTATAGCTCTGTATATCATGCCTGTTTCTCTGATGCCCGAAAAGACAATGAATAATGTACAGTATAAGACACCTATTCTTCTAGGGGGAATAAATGAAAAAAGACTCAAAGATAAAAGACAAAAACAAATAGATTAGAAGATCATATTTCATGTTTAATCATATCTCAGTTTTTTTTTTCTATAGCTTTTTCCTGGCTTTATATATCAATTATATAGATCTTATTCACCAAATAAAATAGGTTTATTTCAAGCTGTCAAGCTTGAATGACAACTAAGTGATGAATGTCTTTTGAGTTCTGTGTTTGGTACAAATACTGAACTCAATCCTTCAAATGTTGACTACCATCTGCTGGTCATGGTAGTATATTACAAGACAACCTCTCTTGGCAAAAGCCAGACCACAAAAATAGTGGTGAGAACAAACAAACAAAACAATAAAAAGAAATACATCTGTAGTTGACATAATAACTAATAACTAAAATAACATAATAACATTTCATATATTATTTACTCTTGTTGTAACTGATTGTTGCATGTTTTGCGGTAACGAGCACCCAATTGGTAGGGCAGTATTTGTATGGCTGGTCTGTCAAATTCAATTTAATAATGTGAGCACAGAGTCTTTACTGTTCATTCTCTAATTTCTGTCATTAAGGTATTGCAAAAAAAAAAAAAAAAATGCTCATTGTCTTTATTATATTTTTTGCACAAACCAATAACTATATTATAGTTATATAAATATATAATATATATTATAACTATATAAAACTATATTTTAATTTATGCTGATTTTGCATCCATTCTGCTGATTAATAGCATGAGTTATTACTGAGTTTTAAACCACTTTTTTTGCAGCTGAACTCTTGTTATATTTGCATGTAGCACAAGAAGAGTAGATCTGATTTATCAGAATCAGATATCTGTATGACAGTCTGGCACACTAAGTAAAAGATAAATTAACCATTTAAAAATATTTTTGTTAAACTTTTTTTTAAGAAGTGCCTACAGTAGACCTAGTACATCAGACATATTTCCTTCTATTCTAGAAGATGTTTTATCAGTGCCCAATTATTTGCAAGATATTAAAAAGTGGATGAAAAGAGCTTACTCACCTCCAAAAGGTTTGTCTTTGGGCCAATGCAGCATTCTCAATGTTCTGCTAGCCGTGGCATTGAGGCCTTTTCATTTCATATAATATCCAATATTAAAATTACTCTTAAACTACTATCCCTTACGAAAAGAAGTTTATTCAAGTGTGCTACTAGTATACTCCCTTTACACTAAAAATAAGAAATTATACTTTCAGTTTACTTTTTATGTACTTCTCAGAAATATACTTAAAATTTCACTTAAATATTTGACTTTTTCTTTTTCAAGTATTTTTGGCATATACTAATCTTCAATCTTGTACCAAATTTTCTGTTCTTCTTCTGTTCAGTATTTAAGTGTAAAGTCATAAAATACAACAGTTGACTAGGTTGACTAGGCTATGATGTAAAGTTTGGATACAACAATACATCCAGGAATAATCCGGTAAATAAATTCTGATGCCACTTCTACTTTAGGTCATCCAACATCTTTGGACCTTTAAAAATTATGGAAAAATTTCAATCTCTGTTTAAAATTGCTCAAATACTTACCTAAAGTCTGTTGATGTTGGAAACATCAGTAATATCCATATCTATGACATTAATTTACCTGACGGAGCCTTAAAAGTGTATGATAAGACTATGTAATAAATCTGCTAATAAAAAATAAAACTAATGGGCTAGTTTATGGTTACACACATCAAAATTGCAAAATAACCCGTTTGTTACAGAATATTAGAGAGTAAACCCAACAGCTACATTTTTGAGTGCAGAATTTTGACATTTTGTAAATTCAATATGACTGAGAAAACACAAAATTAAGAATGTGTAAATACTTAATCACAAAAGAGAGTCAGTAAATCATTGATGATGACAAGCTTTAATTGAGTCTACTGAGTCAACATCAGCATCTGTCTTTAGGTGTCTTCAGGTGACTCTCACAAGCTCTTGTGGTGAGCCTTACCAGACCCACTGTCTTTTGGTGTCCCTCACCGTCTCAACTAATTTCCGGTGACCCTCACATGCCCTAGCGTCTTCCGGTGACCCTCACTGTACCCAGCGTCTTCCTGTGACCCACACCTTCCCCAGCGTCTTCCGGTGACCCACACCTTCCCCAGCGTCTTCCTGTGACCCACACCTTCCCCAGCGTCTTCCTGTGACCCACACCTTCCCCAGCGTCTTCCGGTGACCCACACCTTCCCCAGCGTCTTCCGGTGACCCACACCTTCCCCAGCGTCTTCCGGTGACCCACACCTTCCCCAGCGTCTTCCTGTGACCCACACCTTCCCCAGCGTCTTCCTGTGACCCACACCTTCCCCAGCGTCTTCCGGTGACCCACACCTTCCGCAGCGTCTTCCTGTGACCCACACCTTCCCCAGCGTCTTCCTGTGACCCACACCTTCCCCAGCGTCTTCCTGTGACCCACACCTTCCCCAGCGTCTTCCTGTGACCCACACCTTCCCCAGCGTCTTCCTGTGACCCACACCTTCCCCAGCGTCTTCCGGTGACCCACACCTTCCCCAGCGTCTTCCGGTGACCCACACCTTCCCCAGCGTCTTCCGGTGACCCACACCTTCCCCAGCGTCTTCCTGTGACCCACACCTTCCCCAGCGTCTTCCTGTGACCCACACCTTCCCCAGCGTCTTCCGGTGACCCACACCTTCCGCAGCGTCTTCCTGTGACCCACACCTTCCCCAGCGTCTTCCTGTGACCCACACCTTCCGCAGCGTCTTCCTGTGACCCACACCTTCCCCAGCGTCTTCCTGTGACCCACACCTTCCCCAGCGTCTTCCGGTGACCCACACCTTCCCCAGCGTCTTCCTGTGACCCACACCTTCCCCAGCGTCTTCCTGTGACCCACACCTTCCCCAGCGTCTTCCGGTGACCCACACCTTCCCCAGCGTCTTCCGGTGACCCACACCTTCCCCAGCGTCTTCCGGTGACCCACACCTTCCCCAGCGTCTTCCTGTGACCCACACCTTCCGCAGCGTCTTCCTGTGACCCACACCTTCCCCAGCGTCTTCCTGTGACCCACACCTTCCCCAGCGTCTTCCTGTGACCCACACCTTCCCCAGCGTCTTCCGGTGACCCACACCTTCCGCAGCGTCTTCCTGTGACCCACACCTTCCCCAGCGTCTTCCTGTGACCCACACCTTCCCCAGCGTCTTCCGGTGACCCACACCTTCCCCAGCGTCTTCCTGTGACCCACACCTTCCCCAGCGTCTTCCGGTGACCCACACCTTCCCCAGCGTCTTCCTGTGACCCACACCTTCCCCAGCGTCTTCCTGTGACCCACACCTTCCCCAGCGTCTTCCGGTGACCCACACCTTCCGCAGCGTCTTCCTGTGACCCACACCTTCCCCAGCGTCTTCCTGTGACCCACACCTTCCCCAGCGTCTTCCTGTGACCCACACCTTCCCCAGCGTCTTCCGGTGACCCACACCTTCCCCAGCGTCTTCCTGTGACCCACACCTTCCCCAGCGTCTTCCTGTGACCCACACCTTCCCCAGCGTCTTCCTGTGACCCACACCGTACCCAGCGTCTTCCTGTGACCCACACCGTACCCAGCGTCTTCCTGTGACCCACACCGTACCCAGCGTCTTACGTGACCGACACTGTAAGCAACGTCTTCCGGTGACCCACACCTTTCGCAGCATCTTCCGGTGACCCAAACCATCCCCAGTGTCTTGTGTCCCCAGTGTCCCCAGTGTCCCTCACCTGCCCCACTGTCTACCAGAGACCTTCACCATACCCAGCGTATACCGGAGACCCTCACCTGCCCTAGCGTCTTCCGGTGACCCACACCGTACACAGTGTGACCGGTGGATTATGGTGTCTTGTACTCTCCTACGCCTGGGCCTCGTTTATATCAATGCTATGAAGAAAGAAAGAAAGAAAGAAAGAAAGAAAGAAAGAAAGAAAGAAAGAAAGAAAGAAAGAAAGAAAGAAAGAAAGAAAGAAAGAAAGAAAGAAAGAAAGAAAGAAAGAAAGAAAGAAAGAAAGAAAGAAAGAAAGAAAGAAAGAAAGAAAGAAAGAAAGAAAGAAAGAAAGAAAGAAAGAAAGAAAGAAAGAAAGAAAGAAAGAAAGAAAGAAAGAAAGAAAGAAAGAAAGAAAGAAAGAAAGAAAGAAAGGAAAGAAAGAAAGAAAGAAAGAAAGGAAAGAAAGAAAGAGGAGGGCGTGTCCACCTTCTTCATGTAGCCAATCAAATGAGCTTCTAGCTGACTCTAGGTTTACTCTTATCTGATTGGTTCAATAAACACGGCAGTCGCCAGAACACATCTTTATCTTCATTCGAACAATACCAGTTATATTCAGAGATTTGATAATGTACCTTGATTGTTTGTGTTGTTGAAGCATAATAATAATTAAAAAAAATCTTTATCTTCATTTGGCTCACAAACGTTGCCGAAATGGTACTTTTAATGCGCACATACATGTTAAATAAACAATGAATGAATGAATGAATGAATGAATGAATGAATGAATGATAATGATAAATAAATGAATAATAAGCTGTGCACCATTATGCTGACTAAATGAGTTCATACTGAATTTCGAGCTGGTGTGTATTCAGTGCTTATGTATTCTGCTCATCATCGTCCTCCTCAGCAGGCCATATTAGTTTGTAATCTTGATGCTGCTGAATGTTGGCCTAGTATCTGCACTACTGCATGCATAATTTCACCTGTCAATTAATCATGGTTGATTCCAAAATTATCATTTTTATTTTACTAAAATTAGTTATAATAATATTTTTTTCCCTTTAACATGTATTTTAAGGGCATTTATCAAGGACAATTATGCACCATTTATCACCTGCAATGCCATCGTGTGACCACTAGATGGTTGTATAGCCCTATATATCAAGATGGTGTGTTCCCTGGTTGCTGGGTTTTTATTCAGATATAATTAGTTACTTTTTGTCAAAGTTGAGTTTATGCTGATTTAGTGTCAGTTTTTCATTACAGTCAAATCTGGACACAAAGAAAGCATTTTGTTATTCATACTAGCTACATATAATAGCTTGATCAGTCACACGAAAGTAATCAGAATCAATATTGACAGTGCGACCAAGACAATATTTAAAAATATATAATTGAGTGTTAAATACCATGAACAGAGTGAAAAACACTGCATCAGAAATGGTATTATTACATAAAGAATGGGTATTAAATATTTTGATTGTAAAGTTTAACATCAGCTCAGTGGTGTAACAGATTATATAATATATAAAATATTAATCCAATAACGTAAACACCAGCTCGTAATTCAGTATGAATGTCAGTCAGCCTTAATCAGCCTAATGGTGCACAGCTTCTTAAGCAATCATGATTGATTGATTGATTGATTGATTTATTTATTTATTTAACATGTATGTGTGCATTGAAGGTACCATTTTGAGAACGATGCTGAGCCAAATGAAGATAAAGATGTGTTCTGGTGACTGGCGTGTTTATTGAACCAATCAGATAAGAGTAAATCGAGAGTCAGCGAGAAGCTCATTTGATTGGCTAAAGGTAGAAATAAAGGTAGAAATTAAATATATTGCTATATTATTATTATTAGTGTATTTTAAGATAAAGATGAGGATAAAAATAATAATAATAATAACTGAACTGAGCAAAGTGAATTAAGTAATATTCTCAAGAATATAGAGCGTGAACAAAACATTCAATTTGAGACAGTTGTAATACAAGGTGTTTTTGGCCTTTTAGCATAAGAAGTATATGTTAATGTATAAGTATGTTATAATGTTGATCATATGGCAGTTCAATTTGCAATTTGACTAATAATCGCAATCGAAATTTTAACTTTTGGCCAAATCGAGCAAATATGTGTTTTAAGAGCGACAGATTAAATTGTGGCTATTTCATAACATAACATAACATAACATAACATAACATAACATAACATAACATAACATAACATAACATAACATAACATAACATAACATAACATAACATAACATAACATAACATCAAAAAAGCTTTATCGCCACCTATCATACTGGGAGTATCCAATCAATGAGAAGAGAGTGGAGCGCTGTCCGCGGTGCTGAAAGGGCGACTGTCTTATGGAATATCAATTTCTCCTGTTTCTCTATCTCTACTGCTCGAAGGCTGTGAGATATGATATCTTATTAGGCGTAGCATACATGAAGCAAACTAGAGTCCCATGGTGTGCTTGTTAATTTAGAATGGGTTATTATTTTGAGGGTTACCTTGAATCGTTCTATTTAACATATTTGTTTTCATCCATTTACCTTGTCTCAATAATTTCTTTTTTTAATGGGTTTTGGCAGTTTCAGAGATTTCCTCTTTAGCAATTTGCACAGTGATGTCCAATGAACTTATCTGCAGGTTGTAAACTCCTTTGATTTTACTTTTAAAAATGTGTAGACAGACCATAAAGTGTGTTTGAGGGGAGGGGGAGGTATTTAATTGCCCCCACAGGCCTATTTATATAGCGTAATGAGCACAAAACAGCACTAACATGCTGTTTATTTATAGTATAAATAATACATTTTAAATATCTAAAAAATTATTTGAAAAGTCCACCCTCGGAAATAATTAAACGGAAACAAGAAAACGAAACGCCACATATCCTCCGAACTTCAAGTGGTGTGGTCCCTTTTAGATCTCCGTAATATTACGCATCTGCTTTCATATCAACCCTCGTCCTCCCTCACGAGGCTCTGCTCACGCACCAGAATCCCTCTCACTATCAGCGAGCATCAGCAGCACCAGCACCAGCACCCGCCCCGTCGACTCGACTCGCCCTCCCGAGCAGCGGAGCACCGCTGTGGCGGAGTCCTTGACGGGGACGAGCACGGGTAAACACGGCTAAACACTGCTGTTTATATGAAGGCAAGCTGATTCTCGCCGGAAGGCTGCTACAAGGTAAACGTAAAACGTTTTTGTATTGCAGTATGTCATGCAAATCGTGCTGCATCTTTGTAGCGAAGGACTTCTTGTGTAGGCTATTTCCCGTGTGTAGGACACACCAAGGACTGTGACGCGCCAGGTGCACGGTTTTTGTGATATCTGGATGTACCGAGAAAAACGATATCTTACATTCGCATGCTAAATGATGTTTATTTGCACCGTGTGTGCGCACATCTTTTTTTTTTTTTTTTTTTTTTTCGGTGTTTAGATGTGCGCGCGCACAACAGATGATTCCCTGCAGCGAGCATGCGTGTGTATTTTGCGTTTGTTATGGTTTTGCCTCTATTGCGCTTTCGTACTATGCTAATCCTAGAACTGTTTCATAACTTGAAATTTGTCGTTTCCTAGCCCTGGAAATTGGTTTAATTTCTAATTTGGTTTGAGCACCTCTCGTGCGCTGTGAGTCGTGACAGTGTAGTTTGTACGGCCTAGGGTGCAGTATGACCTTGCATCCCTGTAAGGACTTGCCAAATTAAAGAGAAAGTGTGCCTAAAAGTGGATTTGGGATGATCTAGAAAGATCATCATATTTAGTATTTATCACATCCAAGAAAGTTTATTTACAACATATTAAAACCGGTCAAACTACAGAATGTCTCAAGGTGCATCACTATTAATATCTCTCTCTCTCTCTCTCTCTCTCTCTCTGGTCTCACAATAAGTATCACCCTCTTCTTTGCAGAATGCTATTCGTTGCTCATTGACTTGCCATTGAGCCTGCTTGCCTTGCGGTTGTGTAATGTCAGCATCCCGTCTGTCTGTCTCACCACATACACACCAAGGAAAGCCAATCACACCACTTGTGGAGCTCACGTTCTAGAATAGTGGCTGTCTCCATGGTGACTGCTCTACATCCTCTCAGCATTCAAGCCAGTCTTCCAAAACATTTCCTTACCACATTGGTTTCAGCCTGCAAAGAAAGCACTCAATATATTTAACTCTGTAAGCCAGTGAAAACAAGTCACATATTAAATATATATATATATATTTAATATTTTACTTAAAAAATATTCGAATTAATATGCAAATATGAATATTTTTCTTAATTAAAACAAATCTAAAATAAAAAAACTTTTAAAGGGGTCATGACATGAGAAATCAAATTTGCCTTGATCTTTTGACATATAAGAGGTCTTTGTTAAAATATCCTGCAAGTTTCAGAGCTTAAAATGTCCTTCTCATTATAAACGAAGTATTTATTTAATCAGTTTTATTAACATTATAAGTGAACCTCATGGAACATATTAAAATAACTTTTAAAAGAAATCCATGTCATGACCCCTTTAACTAAACAAAAATTAGAAAAAAATAAATTACAACTATTTACAAATATTAGTCTAGCTATCATTAGATTTAAGAAAACATAAAATAGGCAGCAGCCTACTCATTCATTGTGAGTTGTACCAGATTTATTAAAGGGATAGTTCACCTAAAAATAAACATTCTGAAAGTTTTTATCTGTTGTTTATTTTCCAAATTGCATTTTCTTCTGTAACAAAATACAACAATCATAGTGATCATGACTGTTTACTCAATGATTTGTTTACGAATTAGACTGATTGTATTCTGACTGTATTCTCAATTTAAATAATATAAATGCATGTTATTTTAGAATTATTTATATACTATTATTATATACTAATATTTTTAATTAGCTTTTATTTAAAGATTTTATGTTTTCATTTTAGATTAAGCCTTAGTATTTTTGTTGTTGTTTTGTCGTTTTATTTTTTATATATTTCTAATTAGTGTATATTTATTTTAGTTTGTGTTTGTTTGCATTTCTGAAGTTGTCCAAAAATATTTAAAGTTCAAGATTTTCCATCCAGCTTTATTTCATTTAATTAAAATATTCTTTATAGTTTTAGTTATCAATAACATCACTGAAATAATGACTTAAATGTCTGTCTGTTCCTCACATGTGACTCCAGAAGTCTTATAGAGCATTTATGGATTACTTTAATATTGCTGCTTTTATATTTTTGGTTATTGGATTATTTGGTTGTTGGAGTTTTTTGAGAGGTAAACATTCTTTCTGCAGTGATACTCTGGCCCAGTTTCACAGACAGGGCTTAGATTAAGCCAGGATTAGGCCTTAGTTCAATTAGGGCATTCAAGTAGCTTTTATAAACGTGCCAGAAAAAAACATTACTAGTGTGCATCTTGAGACAAAACAATGGCACTGACATATTTTGCAAGTGCAAGTTGCTTTCAGTTAAAACAGATTAGTCTGGGCCTTGTCTGTGAAACTGGGGATAAAAGGCTTGAATGTTGGCTGTGATAGAGATAGTCATAATAAATGCTCTTCTGCAGCTTTCTGCACATTTCATTCGACAGCAGACAGAGGTCGTCCAGTGCTGATGACACTGTAGCAGGAGCATGACGCAGCAGATTTCAACATCAAAATGTAAATGAATCACCAGTGAGCTGATTATACATTATTAAGCCCAATAAAAATTGTTTCAAAAAGGTTCTCGCATAAATAGCCACAAAAAGTAATTACGTATTTCATGCATTATGCTGCTACTATCTGTATAAGCTACGCTAATACTCACCTATGATATTTATGTTAGTTTGCAGTTGTATATTTGATAAGAAAGAGTTAACTATACAGACGGAATAAACTGTGCAAGAGACTAAGACTCTAGTCTTCTGCATTGGTGCAAAGTTCAAGCAGATAGGATAGATTTAGCTGCTGCGCTCTACATTATGACTCACACTGCGTCAGAGGGAGACCACAGTCCCGATACTGACTCAGCGGTTGCACATTTTACAGCAAACTGTGCTAGGTTTCTGTTGTTTTGTTCATTTTTGTCACCCAACCAACCCCAAGTGTTTGAAAGGTCATGTCATCAAAGTGAAGGATTGAGTTGCTTATTTTTGTGAGTGTACTGCTGCTAATACTGAGCTGTGCCAATGGCTTTTTAATTATTTAGATCATTAATCCCTCTTCTCTTCACCATGTGTCTTTGGATGCACACAGAAATATCTTTTTTACACTCTTAGAAGCAAAGGAAGCTCTTCTATATAGAGGCCCTGTTGTTGCTGTTTGAGCATGAAAAAGGTCTGTAAAGTGACAAAGCACTAAGTTCAGTCCAAAGGGAGTTATTCTCTACGTAAGTAAGCACTGCTTCTGAACTCCCTAAAACTCCATTATTTAACCCTCATCCTTCCCTCGCACTTAGTAACAAATCCTTCCCCCGTGGGTCAAAATGACCCGAAGCCCTAAAATTATGCTTAGTTATTTTTTTGTTCAGAAAGCTTATTTCGTTTCACTTTTGATAATAGTATTTTTAAATAATTCCTGCTCAAGGCATGTGCAAAACAGAGACAAGGCCAAATTGAGTTGTGTTAGTAGTATATTGAAACTCGTGGTCATGTCAAGAGGCGTGACATTTCCGAAACACGCTGGAAGCGGACCAATCACAACACATTGGTCCAGACGACCAATCACATTGTCGCTTTTCGGAAGGAGGGGCTTCATAGAGACCGGAACTAAACATAGTGTTACTGACTGACTGGGAAGAGAGATGCTGTAATAGTGGAAAATAATGTAAAACATTATGTGGTTTTTGAACATTCAAGCATGAAAGTCTGTTCTAGTATACCCCAAAAACAAGGGCATTATAGGTCTCCTTAAAGGTATAGCGGAGGATTTTCCCGAATTTTAGAAAAGAACCGCCCTCTCCACTTTTTGAAAAAATGCACATGCGCAACACTCTACCTGCTCCCGAGAGGGAACGCCTATTAAACGTGTGCACGAGAGAGCATGCACGAGCTAATCATAGCTTACATTAACTTTTACTAGCAGTGATTTTAAATGGATTTCTCCAAATAGCATGCCAAACTTTACCTGTCAAGTAGAAACTTCGCGACTGAGGCATCAGTGGGAAGCCCAACCTGTGTTTTGAGCGCACGCCATCGTGTGAATCGTGTGCACGAGCACGTACGACGGCCTTACGTAAACATATCACCAGAATGATTGACACTTAGGAGGACCAATAGTCTTGATGATCCACCCGGAAAAAGAAAATCCTCCGCTATACCTTTAAAGGGTTCTGTCAGGCGCTTCATATATCAAACCTTTAAAGGGTTAGTTCACACAAAAATGAAAATTATCCCATAATTTACTCACCCTCAAGCCATCCTAGGTATACTTTCTTCTTTCAGCCAAACAAAATTGGAGTTACATAAAAAAAAATATCCTGGCTCTTCCAAGCTTTATAATGGGAGTGAATGGTACCCTAGATTTTGAAGCCCAAAAAAGTGCATCCATCTATCATAAAAGTAATCCATACGGCTCCAGGGTTTTAATAAAGGCCTTCTGAAGTAAAGAGATGCGTTTTTGTAAGAAAAATATCCATATTTATAACTTTATAAACTATAATCACTGGTTTACGGTAACAGCCACACTCAAGTCTAGCGGAAGAGTGACCTCTGACCCGACGTGTGACGTATTGACGAACGCGGATAGAGCAAAACAAAACACCATTAGAAATCTAAAACGAGAATTTTTTAAATAGAAATGCTGAGTTTGTTGCCCAGCCGTACCGAAAGCCAGTGATTATAGTTTATAAAGTTTTTTTCTTGTTGGGCTTCAAAATCTAGTGTACCATTCAATCCCATTATAAAACTTGGAAGAGCCAGGATATTTTTTAATATAACTCTGATTGTGTTTGGCTGAAAGAAGAAAGTCATTTACAACTAGGATTGCTTGAGGGTGAGTAAATTATGGGGATCATTTATTTTTTAGGCGAACAAACCCTTTAAGGGGTTCCCATCATGTGATTATTTTATGGATTTAGTTGGCAAACATGTTAAGCAACATTAAACATCAAGTATTATGCAATCATTTAAGACTCCTTATATAACTTTTTTGAGTCAAGTTATATATTGAACCCCACTGAACCTTTTTTCTCATTTGCTTGTTTGTCTGTTTCTCTCCATTTAAAAATTATTGCTGCATCAGTAATGAAAACATTTTTAGAGCTTCAGCCAGACCTTGATATCTCTGAGTAGTCCAAATGTGAAAGTTAAATCTCTATTACTGTATTTCTGTTGTCTGACTTAGCATCAGCACAGAGTCACAGTCCAGCAAATCCATGTCAGCACAATGTTAAATTTATTACAGCTCCACAAGCAATGCTGCTGCCAGGTCTGCTGAGTGTGAAGAGGTCAGAGAGATTAAATGAAATGGCAGATTGTTGTGTTTCCTTTTGACTTTGATGGCATGATCTCCCTCACTTGATCAGAGATAAAAATGAGAATATGTGCAAACATTTAGTGCATGTCTCAAAGCGACAGTTCACCTAAAAGTGAGAATCGTTTATTCATTCTTTCCTCTGTGGATCACAATTTTTTTTTTTTTTTTCCCAAAAACTTATCTTCTTTTATGCTCCACAGACCAAAGAAAGTCATACAGGTTTGGACCAACATGGAGGGTGAGTAAATGATAACATAATTTTCATTTTTGGGTGAACTGTTTCTTTAATAGTATTCTAAACTTTTTATTTCCTTTTTGACTGTACCTGCTTGTGACTCTGCTGTTATGTAAATGAGATGAGGGTTAATTTATGGTTTGCTATAGAGAATCATTTCCTCTAGTCAAAATGACTTCATTGTCTGTGTTCTTGTATTTTATTCAGGCTGGCTGCAGCTGAGCGTTTCATCCTGTGTTGACAGGGAGGAGGACAGATCCAGCTGAAGAAGGAGAAAGAAGGGAGAGGACTGCTGAATCCATGTCTTCGCCTTCAAATAAAAGATCTAGTTCTGGATCACGCAAGTAAGGCACATCTTTTGTCTGTCATTAATCTTCTTTCGTACCAACATTCTTTCAAACTTGCAGCTGTGTTGGTGCTTTGCTGGTAATGTCTAACCCATGCTCTGCTCTTAATCACACTAATGTCTCTGCTGTAGTTTAATGACCTTTTGAGCTTCAAGTGCTTCAATAATCCTCTCTCTCTTCTGCTGCTGTCATTAATACATCAGATGTTTAGCTCTTTCAATTCATCTCCCTGCTGTCAAGATCTTTTAACTATTCAACGACCAGGTTGTCAGAGGCGGACAGAGTACACAGCTACATTACTTGAGTAAAAGTACAGATACCCCTTGCTAAATTTTACTCAAGTACAAGTAAAAGTACTACAGTCAGATGTCTACTTAAGTAAAAGTACTAAAGTACTTGTTTTTAAAAGTACTTGAGAATCAAGAGTACAAGAGTACATTTTCTAAATATTGCATTACTACTGCCACAGTGCTTACATTGGTAAACACAGCAAACATTTGAAGCGAAAACTATCATCAACTTGTTCAGAAAATTGAAATAGTCTGGCGAGGTGGGGCCACGGCTTGGCACATTCCCGGGATGCGATATTTTTTTTCCCAGGATGGTAGGGGAAGACTCATGAATGTTCATTAGGGAAGTCATCCCTGATTGGTCTGATGACCTACCCCTAACCCCACCCCTAAACCTACCCGTCACTGGGGGTCTTATGACCTCCATAACCCCACCCCTAAACCTACCCGTCACTGGGGTCTTCCCCTACCATCCTGGGAAAAAAAATATCGCTCCCGGGATGGACCTGCTGCGTCTTCATCCATTGTTTCGTCCATGGTTTCATCTCTTATCTAAATCTGACCATGGAGTTGACTTTGGCGGAAAGCTGAAGGTGATTGCTGATAGGCTGTCCCAATCAGTGGCACCTGCACAATCCAATCACATTTGAGAGGGTTTCCGAGATGTTTCTTTTTTCCTTTTTTTTTTTTTTAGAAGAAGTAACGGGTACTCACAGTTATGGATAGAAATGTAGTGGAGTAAAGAGTACAATATTTGCCTCTCAAATGTACTTGAGTAAAGTCATGAGTACTCCCCAAAAATGATACTCGAGTAAAGTACAGATCCCTCAAAACTGTACTTAAGTACTGTACTCAAGTAAATGTACTCAGTTACTGTCTGGCTCTGCAGGTTGTATACAAATGTTTTTAAAAGAAGTCACTGCAGAAGGCTGCATTTATTTGATCAAAGATACAGTAATATTCTGAAATGTTAATACAATTGAAAATAAAAAATGTAATTCCTGTGATGACAAAGCTGAATTTTCAGCATCATTAATCCAGTCTGCAGTGTTACATGATCCTTCAGAAATCATTCTACTATGATGATTTGATGCTCAAGAAACATTTCTTATTATTATCTGTGTTTAAAACAGTTTTGCTGCTTTTGATTAGTCCAATGCAACCTCTAAATAATAGTATTAATTTCTTCCCATTCCCAAATACTTTTGAAGTCCATATACTGTAGCACCACAGATATAAGCCCTTTCTTTCCTTTGCACAGAGTAAAAAGTCTGGCATAGACTGACTAAAACAAATAACAAATTCCACCAAATTTGTGTCAATCTGATTTTTCATGAAGCACAAGGATAAAGCAATATATTTTTAATAAACTTACATCAGGTTCCTTTTAAAATAGTGTGCGTCTCAGAAATGTTGTCATGAGTAACTTTAAACTACAATACTACATACCGCTGTGTCTCACTTGCTTGCTTTCTTTTTCTTTCTTTCTTTTTTAACCTTTTTAGCATTATTTGACATAACGGTTGTAATAAAAAACTATAAATGACAATTTAATGAATTATACAACAATGGAGAAATGGAAAAGCTGTAGTTTCCACACACTTTCGGTTAAAGCCAACATCAGTTCTTTCTGAATACAGATCATTTTGTCACTGCAAAATATGTACCAGTATGGGCAGTGGGTATTCATGGAAACTATGCAGTAGAGCCCAGCTCTGTGCCTCTGTCTCATCTCTTTCCTCAGATTCAACCTGCTGAAGGCCCTACAGCCTAAGCACCGCTTGCAACAAATGCTGTCGTCTCCCACTGCATCCCCCGTGTGAGACTCTGATTCAGTACCCTACATAGGGCATGACTGTAGTAGACAACACTGCTGCACTGGGCATTCACACGCCAATTTAACACCAGTTTAGTACCTGATTCCACTGATGCTGATGTTGAGGATCTGAGAGGGCAGTTCTGATACTCTCTGGTCTTTGACAGAGGCTCAGAGGAAGTTAATAATCCGGGAATCTGTCCCATGAGTAGCCATTTTGGCTCTGACTGAATTGAAATCTGAGACCTACAATGAATGTGATATATTCACAGTGATTCTAATGAGTGTGTGGCAATGCAGTGCACATATTCACTACACCACATTACCCGACTTTCCCTCAATAAGTCCATATCACTGGAAACACGATGGACGTACCTGGTCTGTCCAACTACCCTAGCTGCTTTTCAGTTTCCCTTCCTTTCCTTGCTATCGTTATTGATAGCAGAGTCCTCTTTTTTCTCTCTCTCACTCTCTCTTTCCTCAAGCACGCTTTGTTTGTATCAGCTGTTTCACTTTACTTTTATTTTCTCTGCTTTGCTCTCACCTTAACCATGACCTTGGCTTGCTTTCATGGTTAGGTAGTTCAGCTAACCTCTTACAGCCCACCAGTGGTGGTCCTGGTGGACAGTATAAAGTGACTTGTCACTGTAAATGTGCTGTTATGATTGGTCTATTTTTACATTTTAAATCTATTTTAAAATTATATTTGGACCAGTGTTGTTTGAGCATTATTAAAATATGAATGTATTTATTTATATTTAAAATAATTTGTATATTAATTTTATTTGTATGTTTTAAGTTTATGTTTCTTTATTTCAATTAACAAAAATGAAAATGTCCATTTGATATACTTTTGCCAACTTAACTAATGCATATGGACATTTATGACTCTGATTTTTCTGTTTGATATTGCTTTGATAGTATTTTTGAAATTCTCTGCTGCAACTGTAGCTTTAAAAGTTTTTCAGCAGTTAATGCTGATAACGATTTTTACTCAAAACTCACTTACAAAATTGAAATGAAACTGACCAAATATCAGCTGATTAATACCAGACTATCACTAGATTCCTAGTTATCCATCATGAACGCGCCATTCTGCACCACTTAAAAGAATTGCTTTCATTCAGTGCTGCTAACCTGCTTGTTCCCAAAAGAGAATGTTTCTGGGAGAGTCAAAGAGTCATTATGCTCTAAACTACCCCATGATCCATTGTTCCAGAATTTGACAGGTGATTGTGTGCTGTTTTGCCTCAGCTTTATGATTTTAGTAGGCTATGTGAGGTCAGCATAAAGCTTGAAACTGCATGTTCAGGAGGTCTTAAAAACAGTCTTTTTTTTGTTTACATAATTCCAGTAATGCCAGTAAAGATGAAGGAAACTGTTATTCTGTCTAAAATAATCTAGTAAGCCTTTGTACAATATGTCCAGCATGTCTTTTATTCTCTTAAGTGTGGCAAAGCGGCTCTAATCCTAGCCAGCCCTTTGCTAGTGTTTCTGACCAGAATTAATTATAACAAGCTCCCTTTTATCAATCTCGCTGTTTATGACTCAATTAATTAGTCAGACAATCTGTTAAATCTGTCAGATCTGCAACCTCATGTTTCATGGACATAAAAAAACAACTTTCATCTAATTGTTCATTTTAATTGGATGTTTTAAATGGACTTTAGAATGATGCCTACCCAGAGGTTGCTTTAACCAAATGTTTTGTACATTTAAATGATTTACAATGTTATTATGAGTGTATCAAAAAGACCAAATCTGCATGTTTATTTTTTCAGGAAACTGAAAAAAAAGAGAGATAGAAATAGAGCATAATTGTTACAACCCAGTGCGTAAAAGTGCTGCATAATGACTTTTTGTAACACAGCCTTTACTTCTACCCAAATTCATCCCATATTTATAAGCACAGATTTCAAGAAAATTTCCACAGAAACATTCATTTGAATATCTGCCATACAGGTCAAGCTGTTAAGGTGAACTTTAGGTGTGTGCTACCCTGTGTAATGATTCCATCTTGTTTTGGGTCAGTTTTGACTATTGCAGGTTTATAGAGCTAGACTACACACCCATGGAGTCAGGCATTATGGTCTCTATGAGACAGAGCAGAGGATTTCTGACACCAAAGTCCCCGGAACGCCACTGTCGGTCAGCGCTCCATTATCCCTCTTTCTTTCATCAGTGCTGTCTCTTTCTCCTCCTTTTTTCTCTTCATTTCTTCACTTTTCTTTGTTCTTTGTTGTGGCATTGTGTCAGCATGGATTCAAACTCTTCAACCACTGCACAATATCCCTATAATATCCAACTTTTGATTTTACTGGGGGGTTTAAAGCTTGAATTGCATATGTGTGTCAAAGTTAAAGATGATTTCATATTTGTGGTGTGCAAAGTAAATCTTTGCTCTCATCAGATCATCAAAATGGAGCTGCTGTCAGTTTCTGCTTATTCAGCTGCAAGATTCTTTCTCATAATTGATTCATGATTGATATTTATCATGATCTGTGCCTCAGCTTACTTTGCAATTTGTGCCCTTTTTTTGTAGTTTTATGTGAGCTGGTTGTCTTTTTCTTTTTTACATCCATAAAAGGTGTTTTCTACAGGTGACTGTATTTTTCGAGGCATGTTAGTCATTTCGTATCGGTGGGCATGTTTTGTTTTGTGTTTCGTGGAATTGTACTTTTTGTTTGTTCATGTAAGTGTGTGTTTGTGCACTCTGTGTATACCTTGTCTTGGGTCCTCTTAAGTGGCTTTGACGGTGATACTGAGTTTGTGATTCTGTTATTGCACAGACGAAGTCCAGCACCTGTCAGTAACCGCGATCCCTATGGAAATGCCTCTCTTAGCAGCAGTAGCAATTCAGGGTCATGCAAGGGCAGTGATGGAAGCCCAACCCATAGGTGAGCCACAACTCACCCAGAGATCAATGATGCATTGCCTCTTTTTCAAACGTCTTCTTGTTTGTTTATATATTGTATTGTTTTTCTATATACCACTTTTCTCATTCATATCAGGCGTCACATGAAATACACCGCCTGCAATGATAACCATGGTATCCGGCCCCCTCCACCTGAGCAATATCTAACTCCACTGCAACAGAAAGAGGTGTGTATCAGACACCTGAGAGCACGACTTAAAGAGACCATCGACAGACTGCAGGACAGGTAAGGCATGCATCATTCAAATGAGGACCAATGCACTAGTGAACTCATCAGTCTATGATGAAATTAGGTTTTATCTTTAAGCAGCTGCTTTGAGCAGCAGTTAATTAAACTGGTTCTTTTATTGGAAATTGTTATGCAAATTTGCACTTGGTTGATGATTTCCAGACCATGTAACAATTACAAAGACTGATTTACCTATTCAAGTTGCTTACCACTGTATATTAGCATTTAGACTGTGCAATTTGTCATTTATTTCCCTCTAATGCAAGGCCTCTAAACTAAATATTTATTACTTCTAAACTGTTTTTTTAATGGCAGCCCCCATTTGTCTAATAGCAATGATCATATAAGTGGTAATGCATTCTTAAAGCCGATGTGTGTAATGAGTTAATCACTTGAGCCATAAAGGCCACATGAGTAATTACTGTCGAGCCACAGAAAAATTCACAACAACAATGCTGATTGGCTGGTGGCATCACAAGAACATGCAGTGGCAAACAGTGAATGGCGTTCAATGGAGAAAGTTGTTGTTGTTGTTGTTTTGCACCATGCTAACCTGACAAACCCTGACCCCTGGCTCTTTTCAAATAGGTTTCCTTGGCACACTCCCCTTCTTCCACTGATCAAACAAACATAGTTTGAAACAAACTCACACAATTGATTAAGCCAGGATGTTGCTGTGTTGGGCCGCTCTAACAGACCAGTGTTGAAACTGCCACAGAGTCATGTTGTTTACAATTTTCAAGAAAAGCCAACTATCTGTGACTGACATAAGCCCCTTTCACACAGCGCGATGATCCCGGCAAATTGCCGGGAAATTGCCAGAACGCCTTCTGTGTGAATGCAAACACGACCCGGGATTGATGCCGGCATCGATGCCGGGTTGGTGATCTAGTAACATTGTCGTGTTCAGTCCCGGAACGCGCGCTGTGTGAACAAAAGCCGTAATAATGCCGTGTCGTAGTGATGACGCTGAAGCCGGGATCGCTCGCCAGCTAGTGAAATGGTACGTAATGCGCAAGTTTATGATCGAATCAGAGAAAAAAATGCACAAGCGTGGTTTCTCGAGAGAGACATTACAAGTCACATCGATGTCACGTGTCTTTACGGGATTTTTATGGGTTGTGTGTGAATGCACTCTCTGATTCCGGAAAATCACTGGCAGTGTGGATGAACCAAAATCAAACGAACCCGGGTCAAATCCCGAGTCACTTTATCCGTGTATTTTCCGGAATCTCTGTGTGAAAGGGGCTATATAGTTGGCAAATTTAGATGAAGTTGGGATAGGACAAAGTATTTTCGGTTTCAATTTATTTTACAGTACATGCACCTACTTGTACTTATAGTGTACTTACCTAAGAAAGTACTGGGTAATATAAGGTAACTACAGGGATTAAAGTAAGGTTTAGGGGTAGGTTCAGGGTTAGTACCTAGTTATTGCAATTACTATAATAAGTACATAGTATGTACATGGGGAACAGGACTGTAAAATAAAAGCCTACCGTATTTTCAAATCGAAAACATTTCACACAACAGATTTAATTTTGGTCTTTTCTCCACCTGCTGGTCTCTACTTTTGTACATTTGTGCCTTCCTCTTCTCTTTTGACATCCTCTGTTTCTTTCTCACTTTTTCCTCCTCCTTCCTTAGGGACACTGAGATTGATGAGTTGCGTACTCAGCTGTCTCGTATGCAAGAAGACTGGATTGAAGAGGAGTGCCACCGTGTAGAGGCCCAGCTGGCTCTAAAGGAGGCACGCAGGGAGATTCAGCAGCTTAAACAGGTTGTAGATGTTGTCTCATCCAGTCTGGGAGACACCGACACTGGGGTGCAGAAGTGCTTCCAAGACATAAACCTCCAGAACCACAAGCTGGAGTCTTTATTGCAAAGCATGGAGCTGGCTCAGGTCGGGACCACCAAAGCAGGAGAAGCCTTAATGGGTGGAGGGGTGGTGGGGGCAGGGCTGGAGGTCAGCGAGGGCCTGGAGGTGTCTTCAGAAGGCTCCCCAGCTCGCTCGCTTACCCGCAGCTCTACCTACACCAAGCTGAGTGACCAGACCGGCCCGGAACGTGGGGGTAATGAAAACGGGTGTGACATTGCATGTTTGTCAGGCGAGGGCACGCAGGACAGCGGGTTTGTTTGCTGCGGAGACAGTGGAAGAGGAGCCAGCAAGGCAGACCTGCTCCTGGAGGCTGCATTTCTGTCCCAAGAAACTGCTTCGCTGCTCAATGCGTACTCCCGCCTGCCACACTCCTCCACCTATGAGGCGCTGTGCAACAGTGAGACGGGAGTTGTACCACTCCTCTGCAGTGGGATCGGAATGGGGACCAGTGTTAGCGTAAGTAATCCATGTCTGTCACATCATCATTTATACCTGCACCACCTGCGTGAGCAAGGCATTCAGACCGACCATTCTCCGGCTTCAGCGCCAGCACATGGCCCCAGTACATCTTTTAACTCTGATCTGGACACTATTGCTGAGCGTACCTTCCGCTCTCAGGCCTGCAGCCCGACCTCTACCTGGATGTCTGATGAGGGAGATGATCTGGAGTCGGTAGCTACAGAGTCAGCCATTACAGCAACAGTTGCCACAACTTCCATTGTCACTGATTTATCCACTAAGTCTGCACCGGTTGTTGCAATGGAGCCTTGTGCACCAACTGCATCAGTTCCAAAAGGACCTGCATCTTTAGCGTTGATCCCCATGGAGTCCCCTGTCAAGGAGACTACTGTTTCAGAGTCCCTTACAGACTTGGCAATCACAACAACAGCTTTGACCACAGAGACCATTGGATCTCCAGTAACCAACTCTGTTCAACTTCTAACAGACCCTTTGCCAAACCCTGGGACCTCCCCTTGCTCTGTGCAGACTTTGATCGAGACAGAAGAGGACACCCTTCCACAGACCAGTCAGCCTCGTAGTGTACTTACAGAGGCTGGGGTTGCAGGGGATAATGTAATCAATATAGATTCAGATGATGAAGATGAGGTTGATGAGAGTGCTACGAACACAGATTCCAAGTCGTCTGGCTGCGGTTTACCTGTAAAAAACTACTGGAGCCGGCACTTCCTAGTGGATTTGCTTGCAGTGGTTGTGCCAGTGGTCCCCACAGTGGCATGGCTCTGTCGGGGTCCACACCGTGATGGTCAGCCAATGTACCATATTGGTTCTCTGTTGCGGGGTTGCTGCACTGTGGCCCTCCATTCCCTGCGTCGAGGAGGTGGTCTTCGTCACTACCCCGCAGGAGGAGGTGGTCCAGGAGGAATGAATATATGAGACCTTCTCTTCTGTCTTGGGAAGCCCTGAAGCCAGTGATATCACAAGATGTGCAATAAGAGAGTGGTTAAAACTTAAAAATTAATTGAGGCGACCACTGGAAGTATAGTGTCTGAGCACAGCACCTTAATGCTGTGGTTCTCTCTGGTCTATATTCAAGAGGAGATAAGAATGAGGAAGAAGAATCACTAGCATGTATTTACACCTACAAATAAGATGCTCATGAAGACTTGCGATCTTTCACCTTTCTCCACAACTGCTACACTACAAAGAGGCAAGATTATGTGTTTTGAATGACTGACACAATGACTCAGCTTTGTGAGTGACACTAAAATATCCCCTTTAATATGATTGTGTTACCCTTATTTCGAGTGAAGAGACGCAATAAGTGATGGGAAGGAACTGACCTTTTGTGCGTCACTCTCACTGTCACTGCGGAGGGTGTGTGTGCTGTAAATGTGAGTTGATTTATCTGAGCGAGTGTTTTTGTTGTGTTAATGTACAGTGCAGCCAAAGTACCTGGATTACTAATGGCCATCATTGTTGTAGCCGTGAGTGCAGTAGTTAGCTGTCCCACTACTTTTGTCTGTGTGGCTCAGAGCAGTCATCTTTTCCCCTTAAGGAGCCAGGCAAGCGCCTTCTCATCTATTTATATGCTTTGCATATACAACTAGTGTCCTAGATAAATGCTGTCACAAAATGATACTTAGTCCATCTGGAGTCTTTTGGAAAATGTATTCTTTATTCTGGGCTCAAATAAGTGGGAAAGTTTGATGGTTTAGAAATGCTCTGTATGGTTGAATGCTAAATTGTGTATTTAGGAAAAGGGCAACACATTTTAAGTAATAATATTAACAGTAAAAAGATTCAGCGTTTAGACAATGATCAGGGTTAAATTACTCTAATCGGGTCATGGGAGCTTTTTCACCAGAAATGAATTTTATGATTGTCTTTCACTGTGTGATTTTTTCACTGTGTGACCATCAAAATACTGTCATAGCCAAATGTTTTTGGATAAAAGACTATGCTTTAATAATAGGTGTAATTTTAATGTTCACTGTTGGTCCAAGTTATAGAGGCTAATTAGCTATTTTGCTCTGCCAGCTCTGGGGTGCGTTTCCCGTACAACAAGGTAACTCGCTGCTTAACTACCATAGTAACCTACGATGCATCGTTGAAGAAATCAACCAGAAACCATATTGTCACAAAGTGGTCGTTCAACCACGTTGGTTAAAGATGTAACGCACGTGGTGGAGTAATAACTTCTTTTAATGAATCTGTTTGAGATTGATTCAATCATAGGCTCATTCTTAGTTCTAGAGCACGTATATGCGCACTCTTCAAAAACGGCGCTTTAAATATCTTGACAAACTAAAATACGTAAATTACATTTACGTATGTATTCTAAATAAAAGACAGAGAGTACGCTACTGAATGTCAGCTTGCTCATTTTGCTCAAGATAAGGATTTATTGAGTCCACATGTCATGCAAACAAGAAAATTAAAGCTTTAGCGTAAGTTCTGCCGTGAAGACTCAATCGTTACGTCACGATTACCTTCTCATTATCCAATCGTTCTCTAAATACTTGTAGTATAAAAGATCGAAACATACACATGTCTGAGTTCGCAGATGCCTTCATTCACCTCCATCCTCCCCACCACCACCAGGATGGTCCCTTCTTATACCTCCCAGGGGTCATCTTGAAGGCAGGAAATGCAGATTCCGTACCCTCGGAAGGCGAGCTACGCCAAAGAACTTTATATCATAATTTGCTCGCTGAGCTGTTAATAAATGTATACTTGTTACGGTATTTATTCTCCCGAGTCTTTCTGGTCGAACTATGCACAGGTCGAGAGCTTACGTTCCAACCACACAACTTTGTGATGCTGTTTGCGAATGTTCCTTGGAACTATGGTTTCGGGAAACACTGACTCGTTGAACTATGCTGATAACGACAGAACTTCACTTGCAACCATAGTTGGCTATCCAAGCTTTTGGGAAACGCACCCTAGGACAGGGCTCAATCTGGCTCCAGCCACCATGTGAGTTGTGAGCGCTAAAAACAACACTAAAGAGTGTAGCCTCCAGCATCAGTCACTAGTGCACCTGTTGAGGTTTACCTGCAGAGGTCATACCTGCTGCTGTCCTGCGTTCCACTATAAAAACTGAAATTCATTTATCATTACACCTTACTAAACATGTTGTTGCTATGCTAATATGTTATTTCAGAAATACGATGTAATATAATTCCACTAAAAATATCAAATAAATAAAAATGTTTACTTCGTATTGTTACTTGAAAAGAGGAATATAAAACTTGTTGAAAGTTAATAAAAAAAATAGCATGCCCACAGCTTTTTTCCAAACATTTGGCCATGACTGTATGTTCATGTTGACCATTTATTTGACTGACACTAAGGTGATGTCGATTGCACTATAATTCACTTTATAAGCAATTACTTGAAGTAAACTTGATTGTGTGTTTCTGTCTGTCCAAAGGCCAATGCATACATGTGGATTTGTGGTTCAGTTAGATCTCACCAAGAATCATCACTGATTTACAAATGTACTTTAATATTTATACTTTGTGTATGTGACAGCTGGATTGATTAGCCAGAAAACAGTGTACTAGATAATCAGCCAGATGAACACTAATTGTAGTTATTTGCATCTCACATATCATCTTATCTTCTGTCCCTCTAAACCATTAATAGCCGCTGCCTTTCGGTCTACCTCCTCCCTCTGATATTGTGTACAGTATATGTAGTTGGATATAGTCATTATTTGTTGTCTGTTAGCAAAGTTCTTTTTCAAATAACATGCTGCTTTCTGTTGTGCAGATTTTGTGCGGCATCTGTAAGGTTTTCAGCGCTTGATATTTATTCTGCTTGACAATCTTAATTTGTGCTTTATGTGGTGTCAAGTGCAAACATATGTCTTTCATTTAGTCTAGTCCCTGCACTTTTTTACCTCATACCAACTAGGCGCTTATTAAAGAACCTTACAATAGATTATAAGAAAAGAAGGCGTATATGTTCCTGAATATTTGTTTTGTTTGTTTAAACTATGAATGTGTGGTTTGCAGATAGTTGTCTTTTGGCTTAACGGAACAGATTGTAATCAAGTGCTACTCCAAGAACACAGGAGGTTTCCTCCAAACTGCTACTGTCTGTTTGTCAATGAAATGTACGTAAATAACTATTGCATTAGTTATTTGACCAGATAAATGTTTTACGCTGATGTGAAGCTTTGTATAACTGCTGAATTGACACACAAGGCCTTGATAAGATTTTCTTGAATTTTCTGAAGCCATATTACAAGCAGAGATGTGTATGTTGGCCCTATATGCTGGTAAATTTGAGTAATAATATTTCTGTCATATTATATAGTTATTTGATAAAAAAAAAATACTTTTAAATAGCATTCAACACTCTTCTTTTGGCAGAAAACGGAGCTGTTTAAGTGTGTGCTGGAGATTTGTGTTGCAGCATCAGTTCATTTTTCTTTCTGCATTTGGATGGTAACTGATAATCACAGATTATTTGCTTTAAAGCTTCAGATCCACCATTAAGAATTAATACATGTTAGTTTACTAATAAAGTATTTGTTAATTATCTTCCGAGGTTAATAGGCTTTCCATAGAGGACTGCATCGTGTCTGAGCATTGCAAGTGTCCGTTTCTTTTTATCACCTTCAAATATGGTTAGAAGACTTAGGATCACATATATTCTGCAAATTATTATGAAAAGATTGAAAGTGGTTTAGCCACCAACAAGTCTAAAGTCATAAGCCATGTTTTTTTCTTTCAAAGTGAATATTGAAATGTAAAATTGGTGGCAAACTGACACTCACATCAGTAGTTTAGTGTCTGTTAAGCAGGATTATACGACTGTGCCTAGAATATTAGATCTCAGAGAGGTACATTTGTTATAGAGATTTTTTCATACATAGTAATTCCAATGATGTTTACATTTTTCATCTGGCACTTCAGTTTTGGCTCTGTATTGTCTAACAGTATCAGCACCCTAAGTGGATCCAGTCTTGTAAGTCTGGCAATGTTTCATATTGTCTATTGATATTTTTGTGTAGAATAATATTTTAATGGTAATATTCGTGTGAACAGACATCACTGCAGCACATTGCTCTTGACCAACATCGCTCTGTAAAAGGATCTATATTAAACAGCATGGTGAACAAAGACTTCTTGCTACTTTTGACGTTTTTACATCCGTTGTTTCAAGTTCCTAATCATCTGAAAAAGAGCAAATGTGTAGACCATCTTAAAACATTTAGATTTTTTTTATACATTTCAGCAATATATTCCAATGGTATCACCAGGATGATTATTTATTTTTGTAATAATTTCAGTCTTCAGGTTACATTCGTATATAAATTTTTAGAGACACTAAAACATTTACAGGATAATGACAGAATATCATCAAAGATTAAACACCTAAAAAAAATGTTCAAATTCAATAAGAAATGAGTTGTGAAATTACAAATTCTGGCCAATGATTCATTCTGGCAGAGTACAGCTGTCTTGGCATATAGATGTTCAAAAAAACAAAGTGTTTGTGCATAGTGGGAGAAATGGAAAAGATAGGAGTGTTGAAGCTAATGCTTTTCAAAAAAGGAAGCTCAGATTCAGTTTTTAACCCCTTGCCTCCCAGCCAAATTAAAATAATCGGATAATAATAATATTCAATTATGACAATGGATTATTATATAACATGTAATATGACAACAATTAAAGAATGGCAACAATGACATGAAGGACAGAATCAAGAACTAGAAGGCAAAACAATAACAGCCAACATGTAAAATAAAAAAGGCCATTTGTACATGTTATAAATGAAAGTGATTGAGGAGGTTTATCCCATCAGTGATAGATGACCCATGTGGTGGAAGGCTCCAATGGGAAGGCTAGAGATTGTAGGCATTGTGGAAGGGGGTGTGCGTGTTGTCCTGTGTTCAGACCTCAGGCACAGAGTGATCCATTGAGGACTTCAGCAGGCCGCTTGACATCCTGCAATACACAGATTAGAGCTGTCATCAGAACATTTTGCCTGACAATTATTTTTGATACAAATTCTTCAGATTATTGATGTCTGTTTTTGTTCATGTCACACTGTAAGCTTAATACACATTAAGAAGTCATTTATTTACAAGTATGATCACAGGGAACATTCAAAACTGCGTTGGCGCTACTGCTGACCCAGAGAGAGCAGTTGCCATGTATAGATATGAAACAGGTTTACAAACTGTCATTTCAACCAGAAGGTATCATTATTTCTGTTACAAACTCAAATTATCACAAAAGCACTGGGATAAAAGTTTATAGTTTGGGTATAAACACTGATGACTACAGTGGCGATCAAAATAGAGAAAATCACCATCAAGTAACTTGATGCTTCAAATAACTATTGTATCAGTTATGCTGTTGCACCAGTAGATGGCAACAAGTGACTGTTAAAAAAATGCATTTGCAATTGAATGATTCATTCAAGAGATTTGTTAAAAATGCTGATTCATGGGGTAATGAAAAGCATAATGAGTCATTGAACCAATCATTTAAACCGATTTGTTTAAAATAATTCATATTAACTAAAAAAAATGTTTTTTAAATAGACTGCAGCAATTAACATTTTGTCAAAACCTCGAGTAAAATGTTAGATTGTTCAGTTGTCTATTAAAATAATGGGAAAAACGTGATCCATATTAAAAAAAAAAAAAAAAAAATCATGATTCTCAATTTATCCTGACTCGTGCAGCTGTACTGCGTAGATTTGATGGTGGGTTAAGGTTTACGGGAAGGCTCAACAGTGAAATTATAGATGTAAATACAGAAATTATTTACAGCTGTAATTACATGCAGGTTTTTAAAAATACAAGTACAGTTTATTTGTATTTTTTGCAACTGCTCTACTACAATTATTAGATATTTTAGGATAAAAAAAGCTGGGTCTCACTTCTTAATCATGTGGTCGTAGATGAACTTAGGCATGATGGTGATGGTCATGGCAGTAGGAGATGTGGTCAGGATGTCCTTGATCTGAGTGTCCTGGAGACAGAAAACAAAATACTTTACTCCACAAATCTCAAATTGATCAACTAATTTGATTTCTTACAGTAAGTGATTGATATGGATCTCAAGTCTCATATTGAAATGCCTTTTTTAACATTGTATTTATGGGTTTGTGATTTTATTATAAAAACAAATAGTACTGGGACATGACAGAGAGACCACATCTAAAGGCATATCCTGAAAAAACTCACCTTGAGTCCAATGACGTTCTGGCCGTTGATCTCGCAGATGTAGTGATCTGTGAGCAGGCCATTGCGGGCAGCAGAACCATCCTTCACTAGAGACGTGATGCGCCCGGATTTGAAGATGAAGCCCACGTGGCCGGAGCTGTCCTTATGCATGGTGACTGTGCGCTGGAATGGTCTGGAACACAAAATATATAAATAAAAAGTTGATCTCTATTTGCATAATCAGTGGCATGATGTGAAAATTATTTTGATTCAACCCCTTTTAATGTGATTATAACTTTAATGCAAACAGTAAAGTCATTAAGTGATTGATGTCTCATGTCGACATGCAGTTTGTCCTGTGGCTATACTTCAAAAACGGTGTATTTAAATGTTTACTGCTTGTAGGTGCCTTACTGTAACTGAATTTAGTTTAATGTTTTTTGCTAAATTACTTTGTGGTAATCGCCACTATGTCACAGATGTTACAGAGCTCAACTTGCATCAATTAGGAACTTTCCTTCTTTTCATATTGAAATCACAAAAATACTTTAACCACCAGGTGGCAGCAAAGAACTACAAATATAGTAATACACCTGTCATGCTGATTCTGTCGAATTTCTATGAATATTTTGTTACTGTGTTCATATATATATATACATATAACACACAAATTTTAAATTACAATACAATTTTACACTTATTTTGTATTTTTGATCAGCCTGTGTGAACATTAAAGACTACTTTAAAAATAAAATCTTGCTGACCCAAACATGTATTGTATAGATACATATACTGTATAGATGAAAATGACTGACCTGTCACGGACGATGAGCTCGATGCGTTGTTCAGCTGCTGCCTTCAGAGCTTTGTGGGCTTTATCTGAGTTCCAGCCAGCAACATTCTGCCCGTTGATCTGCAGAACCTGATCTCCAAAACGCAGACCACCCAGAGCCGCTGGAGAGTTCGCCTGCACTAGCTGGACAAACACTCCCTAAAGACAATGACATGGAAATTACATGCATGAATATAATGACATCTGCTGCTGATGATAACAATGACACATACGCTGACAATGAGGGTGTAATGCCTTATTACTAGTTAACCTACATACCAATTACTCACTCAAAACAATAAATCACAACACCAGTCATGACTCTGAGAAAGTGTTTAATGCGAAGAGCTTTACTCACATTATCGATATCTTTCAGTCGGAGGCCGACCTTTCCTTCCTGGTCTTTGCAGATGATGATCTCCCGAAGACCTGGACGAATCTCTGCCCTCCGAATACCAACATCTGCACCAGTCACGGGCCGCACCATGCCACCCAGAGAACTCGGCACTGCCACTTGCTGCCAGGAGAGAGAAAACTATTTTAATTCATTCTCATATGTGTGAGTGTATTGGTCACATACAACACTAACATTAATTTCTGTAGAATCTGCTTGTGAAGTCTGACATCACGTGAGACGGGTTCAAACCCTTGTCAGATACCAAAAGCGAACAACAAATGGTACTAATATACACTCATAGCGTGCTGTTAAACTACAGGAAAAAAATAATAATCACGATCTTAACTTTATCTCCATATCCCGAAATTCCACATGGCCAGACAGGGTTTTATTTTTTTAAATAATCATTTAATTGGTGTCCGGGAATCTGTGAGCCCAGAGAATGTAGTATATGCAACGTGACACGCGAGTTTATAAAAGCTTACTTTAATGTGTATTGTGTAATATGAATAAATAATGTTCATAAACTGCTGTATTCTCACTTGAAACAACTGGAGGCTTGGACCTGGAAACAGTATTCCATACACACGACTTAAGTGGATAGCAACTGCCGTCTATGCAAATGGTCTAATGTAGTACTAATGCAGATTCTGCCTTATTAAAGCTGGATTTGAGTTACTATTAGAGCTAGCAGAGTGTCACAGTGTCTGTCACATGATCCTACAGAAATCATTCTAATATGCTGATTTGGTGCTCAAGAAACATTTCTTATTATTATCAATGTTGAAAACAGTTGTAATGCTTAGTATTTTAGTGCAAACTGTGATGCACTGTTTCAGGAATCTTTATAGAAATAAAAATCTTTTGTAACCTTATAAATGTTTTTATTGACACTTTTGATCAGTTTAACCAATTTCTAAAAAAAAAAAAAATAATAATCTTACTGACCCCAAAATTAATGGTAGAGTTTATGAATTTTTATTTTTGGCATTTATGATAGGACAGTAGAAGCAGTGACAGGAAGTAATAGGAGAGAAGAGAGGGGAATGGATCAGGAAAGAACTACAAGCCGGTGTGGTGAAATGATGAGTCCCAGCTTAGGACCCCAGTAATATGCCTGATCTAAAGCTGTTCTCGCGATTCTTAATGTAATCAATCAAACTTTAATTCATGTAATAATCTTTTGTTTTTATCCTGATTATTTATATAGTTAACGTGAAAGAAATTGCATTTTTAGGTTTTTTTTTGCGACATTGCTACCGTAATTGTTATTATGCAAAAAGGCATAATATACATTTTTTTTTTAAATTATAAGTATGTCATCTCATAATTAATTCTTAAACAGAATTAAGCCTGTATCATATTTGTTATCAAAGTTTTTTATCGAAACATATCATAGATGGTGAAAAAAACTTTATCTCTAATCATTTCAGATAGCTGTATGCTATGCTACTACTATCTAAGCTAACTTAAAAAACACTAAGAACGAGAAATGTTTAATTTCACAATCTATAGCTTCGGTTTTATACTAGTATATGAAACATGCAAGTTAAAAGACATTAATGGTCATTATAACGTAGTTCAAACGACTTATATAATAAAGTGATATCTGATTTGTAACCAGGCACTAAAGCGATTACCCATAAAACGAGCATTGAACCAGTCGGATTGCTTGGGTCCTAAACTGAGACTCATCACTTCTCTGGGACTCATCTCTTCACCACACCGGGACTTGAACTCGGAATCACTGCCCACAAGACTAAGGCTCCAACTAATACTTTTGTGTGTGTGTGTGTGTGTGTAAAGTTGCATAAACAAGAATTAGTTACAATGTATTATAAAACAACAAGAATTAACAATGAACATTATATTTATTAAATATATTAACCTAAATCTAGATCAATACGAACTGTAGTTTATTGTTATTGATATCTAATGCAATAACAAATGTGAACAAATTAGTTACCAATTAAAATATTGTGATTAAATCTTGTAATTTTTTGGCTTCTTTTTAAGGAATGAAAACAAGATATTCATATTAGAATGTTCTAGTTTGTGAGTCTGTTTTTCACCCACAGTAATGTTTTTTTAAGCAGCTTTAACAATATTAACAATAATGCTGAATGTATGATATCCAGCAGTATTAGGGAAGAGAAATGCATTTCTGGTTTGGTGTTGATAAATGGGTACTTGAGCCTTATTGATGGGGCTGTGATGGTACAAAAAAGATTGGGAGATGCTGGTCTAATGTTTAGTACTTGAACAGAACAGTGAGTATAATTTTAAGATGCCTTTAGAAAGCAGCCTACATTAGCAACACTCCAACACAGGCCTTATGGTGCATGAGTCATTCCTGAGCTCTGCTTCCAGGAATGATGCTGAAAAGAATTATGGGTTATGCTAAGACACCCTGTGGCCAGTTTGCGCTATTCACAGAAAAAGAAAGGAAAAAAGCACAAAAGCACAAATGCTAACACGCATACATAACTGCTGCCTTTTTCAAAGCTTACACAATTACCTTGGCTGCTTTAACAGAGAAAATATTGTACAAGGCAACAGTGGCAGGGATGAAAGTACAGCAAACTAAACCAGGAAAGAGTGGTTTAGCTTGCACTGCTAGGAAAGCATTTGAGACTCTGAAATGTCACTGTTTGCATACAACAAATATTTCTTGATGAGTGGCAATCCTCAGAACAGGGAAGAGAAAACCACACTGAACTCTAAAAGCAAATGTGTACACAGAGACAATCAACTTTTGTGCTATTGTTTTGTCATTTGTACTTAACACATTTATGCCATGTTAAAGCAACAGAAACATGCACATACTTACACTGTCAGCCACCGGGACCAGCGCGAGGTTTCTCTGGACCTCATCACTGTTCAGACTGAGGCCCATATAATCTCCCAGCTCCTCGAGATTTGGATACAGAGCTAGATGGAGAGAAAGAAAGCATTTCATATTGAAGTTTTGAATTCTCTATATGATACAGAGCTAATAGCTAACATAGTAGCGTAGTGATGATTAGCCATGAACCTGTAGATTTTTTTTTTTTTTTTTCTGTAGTTTTAAAAATTCAGAGATTGCTTTATAGATTGCACCATAAAGCAAGTGAAAAAAGCAGAACATAGAATAACAGAGAATTGTGAAAAACAGAGTTCAAGTGTCAGTCATCCTACAGTCGCTGGTTTCAGATTCTGGCCATGAATGTTTCCAACCAGTAATTATTTCCTGAGTTGAATCATGGCTACAATGCTTGTTTCTCTTTCTCCTACTTTCCCCAGCGCTCAGATAGGAAAATGTCTGCCTGTGAGGTTTACACAAACACACACTAGCACACCAATCAGTCTCTAGATTTTTACACTGTGTGATCAGGTCCAGACATACACAAAAAATCTATACTTTAAACATGTTTAGAAAGTTCAAATGAACAGCATGGATAGACAGCGGTACAAATATTCGTACCGAAAATGTTTGGGTCTTTCGGTTAGGTACGTATGTGTACAAATACAAATAATAGTGTTTAATAATACATACACATACAATAATAGTACACATGCAAATAATAGTATTGTATTAACCACTGCACAAGCAGAACTTTCAAACTTAAGAATGGGACAACATTGTTATACTTTGATGTTGTGAACACATCTGACATCCGTCAAATAGATGGAGCAATTAGAATGGGAGCACAATAATTCTTATTCTAAAATATTTAGCTAACATATTTGCATTCAAATCTCTTCCCCCAATTAAAACAGCACCATGAACTGCAGTGTGTGTTGCATTGCACTGACAGACTTTTTTGTTGTTTGTCAGTAAACCACAGTTTGTTTTTTCCCCAGCTGTACAGAAAACATACCGAACCAAGGTATGTGCAGAACCGTCATTTTTGTGTACTGTCACATTCTTAATAGACAGTGTAACTTTTTCAGGATTCTATCAATATACATATATCACATTATATATGCATAACTTGGATATATTTTTACATATAAAATAAAAATCTACAACTACAGAACAGGAGGTCGTCAAGCACATTCTAAAAAAAATATTGCCACCTTAAAAACTCTTTTTTAACATTCTTGTTGTGTAATATCCTGGCAGTGTCCAGAGAGGGCTCAAACAGGGACGCAATAGCCACCAGGGCTAACAACATGCAGGGTGGGGCCAATAGCCTCGGATCTCAAGCACCGAGGCCAAAATCAAGTTGTGTTTCCACTGTCGGATCAGTAGCCCCGCAGCGCTACTCTAAAACCTCCATAGAACAACCTCACACAACCCACCAGCTGACTGAAAACTAGCTAAATCGCAGTAGGAGCATGACAGAAGCGAATGTTTGGTCTTTACTTAAAGACTTAAGATTCCAGCATTGATATTTAACAATGTTTTACAATAAAAAAAATGTTACAGAGACAGATATTTAAGTTATGTAATTATTTCTTTATGTCAGTGCACATCAATCATGCTGAATCAATCTGGTATTTACAATTTCACATAAAAAGAGAACATACCATGAAACATGAAACCAAATAAATACACGATTATAATCGTATATGATTTGTCTACGTTCTTCAAGCAGTCTCTGGTATTTTCCATAAACATATTTATGTATTTATTATTGCAATGGTTAGCATAAGAAGCCATTAGCATTGCATATAAATACTGTATATTTCTGCCTCATATGGCGATCAGAATCGCCACCGGATAGCAAGGAAGTTACTTGAAACACTCGCTGGTGTCTGAAAGTGAGTTATGAGATGAATTTTTTTTTAAATGTCTTAAATGTTGAAGTTAGGCAGCCTGATATAATAACACGGGTAATGAGCCGTGGTGTTGACCCTTTCTACCTTTGTTCATGACCACTCCTCAAGCCCCAGTTGGCCTGCTTTGGAGCAAGGTATTCGGTGGGCAAAAAAAACCCTGGCCGTTGGCACTGATGAAACCCCGACGAGGCCCGATCAAACCCCGGAAGTGACTGGCATGCACTAACATGCTCGCTTTTGGCCCGACAGTGGAAACACTGCTAATGAGAACATATAGGTGGAAGGCAGTGCTGCGTGAATAAGAGGGGTTCAACTTGAGCACTTGTTTTACACTGAGATAAAAAAAAAAAAAGGAAATAGGAAAGGCTGATGCACTGTTGTTGAATTGCTCCCAGATCCCCTAAGGTATTTCCTGCTTGACAATCACACAAAACATTAGCATGCCTTTCATCTCTATAAAAACAGCTCTCACTCAGCACTCCAGAAATGAAAGAGAGAATGGCATGATAAGGGAGAGGGAAGCAAGATAGACAGCATAAGAAGACAGACAGGCAGAGCCCGAACTCACTGGAGCTTGGCATCCCCTGAATGGCAGGCTGTGGCTGGTAGACCCCCTGAGTGATGGCTGGGGTACTGGAAGTGGCATCAGCAAACTGGGATTGGGCCTAGAGGAGCAGACCACATGTGAATATTGAATTATACTTCAATCCTAGATCTTTTAAAGTGCCTTAATCACGGGGACGGCTGCCAACCCTTTAAAAAGCATTTGTTTTTCAATTATAAAGCTGAAATAAAATAAAATAGATGATATATATTGGCTTGGCAAACTAACTGAAATAAGTTCAAGTACTGAAATAAAGAAATAAAAATATTTAGAAAAACATTTAATAGAAATTGAAAATAAAAGGTCATTCAAAATATATATAGATAATATAATAGTATTTAAATAGTACTAAAATAACATTGCTTACCCTAATGACCTTGTCCACTTTAAGGTCCTCTAGGGATGGGTACAATGACATCCTAGAAAAAACACAATTGTACCAGCATGAAAATGGGGGAAAATAAGACAGCGTGCATATAATGAAACACAAGAAACTATGCTTTCAGTGAGCTCATATAGAGCCATATTGCCTGAGTTCATTTTTCAGCTGACTAGACACCACATGACTCCAGCGGGAATTGAAACCTATACTAATTAGATGGGATAGATCAGGGAGTGTATTAGGAGCATAGAGACAACAACTGCTGCTTTAATCAGGAACAAAGACACAGTGAATTCATCAGGATTCTCCATCCTGACTGACACCTTCAAATTCTCTAAAAAAAATCAAACACCCCCCACCACACACACACACACGGATGTGTCACAGCTCTCCAGGCGGTGTTGCTTTCATGTTGTGAAATGATCCACCTCTGAGTCCATCTGTGTCTTCTGCACAGTCATCCTCATTGACATCAAAAAAACATATCGATAAACCACCAGAAATTATAATAACTCCTACAATAGCTGTACTTTCAGACATAGGAGCAAATTTCACTTCACAAGAGGAAGAGGCACAAATAAAAACCTTCAACACTCAGACCATATGCACAAATAAAACGATTTGATTTAACTTAGACGGTCTTGCTCCAATAACTCAACTCTACTGGGCTAGCAACATCAATAATCATGAGTTATTTAATTGGATGAATGGTTACATATTACAATATAATACAAATGCCATGTATAACAGATAAAATAGCAATAAAATTACACATTTAAATAACTTCAGAGTCAGACTGTTACATCAAACCTAGTTTTTTTTTGACATTTTTGTCTCGGGTTTATTTAAAACTATAATTAATTATTAATATTATAATAATTTAAATTTGTACTAATACTTTTTAACTTTATAATACTAATTTTTATTTTATGTTTTATTTTTATATATTAATAATTTTTGTAATATGTTACATTTTTATTATATTTTATATATTTGATAATGATGATGGAAAAATAATATTATGTAAATTATATAATAGATTTCAGTCAAATATAAAATTGGATAAATAGTTATTCACCCATTTTAGCATTGCTGAAGTCTATTAAAGATTCTAAAACAAGTGAACATTCTGAGGTGACATGCAGCTCTGACACTTCCAGAGTAGACAGACTCAAGCCATTACAGAAATGTGGGCATACTTCAATCCTTGAGATTTTTTGGTTGAGGACAGTAGCAACAATTTCAACAATTGCAACTACAAACATCCAATAACACATCACTACCATACACGCATAACACAAACATACATTTCAGAACTATTCATTATAAACTGAACACTCTGGAACTTTACAATGTGACTTTGTATCAAATGGTTGACTTACAAAATGAAATTGCAAGATAGAATAAAAAGCAGTTTAATGAGGACTAAAGTTCATGATTAAAAAAATGATGGACCTGTCCTGAACATCCCCCCAGAAATCATCACTACAGAGCCAAAGCACTAACAGAATTAAACACTACCTGACTGCGCTCTTCATCTTATAGTGGAAGATCAATGAGAAGTTAAGTGCTTTACTGGGAACAAATCCATTACTGGGAAGGGGAAGAAGGGGAAGGGGAGGGGAAAAAAAAGAGAAAGAAGGGAAAGAGAATGAGCCAGTGAAGTACAAAGAAATTAAACTACATTAAGAAAGAAAGGAAGACCATGAATTGAAGATATGAGGGAGTGATTTACAAGTTACTAGAGGAAAGGCCAAGAAGCATGTGATTGATGGGCGCTGACATTAGTCATAATCATATGACAGTGATCACATGACGTATTGTGTATTTCAGTCAACAATACCACTGCCTGTAGATCATCAGGTTACTGTACGTCACGACAGCAGAAAGCAAGATGCAGGAAATGCTCAACAAGCGCCTACAGCAACACCCTACTGTGGATCATATGGTTATATAGGCATTGGACAAACAAAGCTAATCTAAAATACTCATTTCTGTCATGATCCTGTTTCTTTCTCTCACACACACACTCACACATTATCGCTATTTCCTCATTTACGCACACACCTCCTCATTTAATCATTATTCCCTTTCCGCTGTCTCTCCTTTACTATTAGCCATCGCTCACTCCCCTCTTCACCTGAATCCTCTTTTCCTCTGATTAGCGTTCCTACTTCTTTTCCCCTTTCTCTACCAGTCTTTGCCTGAGTATTGCATTTTCTCATGTGTGCTGAGCATCAATTAATCCCTGTGTCTCTGTCATATCATGTCATAGTCCTGTCGGGTCGGGAGCTGATTTTCTTTAAGAAAACTCTACTGAGCCGGAGAATCGCCGCTTGCCTCTACTCTCCCTCGGGAAACGCCAGCCTGCTCCATTTCCCTGTCATACGGAGCTTTCTTCTGAGCATCTCATTTCACCCGGGCTGACTGCTGTTTTTGTTATCGACAAGCCGAGACCTTAATTGGACTTTTACTACAGCTAGTAGTTCTAAGTTTCCCTTTTGAGTACCTGTTCTGTTTACTGAACTCTCTGCTTCAATTAAAGTGATTATTTCTCCGCATTTGCTGTCTGATCCTCTTACCTTCATGACAATTTCTAGCAAGAAACATTAAGTAACAGTAAAAAGAAGGTAGGCGTGTTTACATGTTGGGAAATGGGAGAAATTGCCCATTGCCTCACTTCCCTAAAGAGACATCCCACATACTAATGGAAATAGTTAGTCGCTCATTATATGAACAAACTGAAATAGGAAACGGGAGGTATTTAGTTATAAACAGTCCGACTGGAGCACTCCCAGTGACTGGAAATTAAACAAACAGCCTGGAGAACTATTCAAGTCTCTAATGCATGTTGGAACTTACAGGTTTACAACCAGATTAAAGAGACTGTTGCTTATCCCGTAATGTCAGATTCAAGACTAAAGCTAAAGCACATGCTCCTACACGCTGACATTTTGTACAAATCTGAGAAACGTTCACAGACAGACATGACCACAAAAAAGTAATAAAAAAAAAAAAAGTAAAAAAAAAACTCACCCACACACTCATGAATAAACTCCCACACAAGTCCACACAGAACAGCTCATGCAAACCAACACATACGCCCTCTTCCCAACATACACAGAACGTGATATGTGAAAGCAAACATGCACTGAAACATCTGCTCTGACGATTCAACAGCAACCAACATGTCAGAAACAGGCACTAAAATATATCAGACAGGCTCCTACCACACAAACATAGTCTCTCATCACATAAAAATGTCTCTGTGGTACTAAAGGGCCATTATTTCCTGTCAAGAGCACTCCACTAAAGTAGAGACGTCTCTAAAAAGTGGACTTATGGAGACAGTGAGCAGTCTTCTCGCAGACATGTGTGCCTCTATTGTTTGAAGCTCGATCTAGATCAGCTTCTCGCCAGAAATCAAGTGAATCAACTGTGGGCACAAAGTGTGTCATAAATCAAGCAGGCATAAAGCACAGCTGGGAAACTCATCATTGAGGCTTCAAGTCATCTGAGGTCAACACCTGTTATCAGTATTTTAATTCAGGTCACAAAGAAACGTAAGTAGCGGCAGATCTTTTCTTCCACATTACAGTGTACCCTGGCGAAAGGAATTATCAAAAAGAGAAGAAAGTGAATGGATGGAGCAGAATCTGAATGTGAGCTTGCAGTCGATTGTAAGAAACGGGTGAGTTTTAAGTGGAGAAAATGAATGGAGGTCTCTGGGATATGTCACTGGAAGATCAATGATAGTTTAATTAAAAATACTTATAATAATTAAATGTGCACAGATGAATCATTCACAATAAAATAGGTTAGAAAATAGGCCTAGATGAATTATCATTTCATTCCGTCTTTAACAAAAACTCAAATATAATATACAAAATATAAAACAACAGGGAAACAGAAACTATGATTCCAAAATTATAATAAAATTCAAATGAGCACAAATTACTTTTAAGTTTCAGATACTAAAAAAAATATAAAATAAAATGCAAATAAATATACAACTAAATTTAAAAATATATTAATAACCATGTATCTTATTGTGGAAAGCGTCACTAATGCAAGATAATGCAGAAGCAATAGAATGATTTCACTCTGCTTGAATCTGGTTTAGATGACATCTTTGACTAAACGTGGACTACTTTCCTCGCAATTTATTACAGAAAAATCACCAGAGCAAACTTAAGTTAGGGGCAAAGCCAGTAGATAACTGTCCGGTTGAGTGGATGAGGGGCCTTTGGTATGGGGGAGAAATGGGCAAAGCTCATTTTCAGGCAGACTGAATGAGTGCTGAGCATAATAAACGGATCTCCCATGGCAACAGTCTGCAACTCTATTGACTATTGAGACCAGCAAAGGATTCATGTTACAATATCCAATCCACAGCTTATGGGGAAATATAACGCCGCTGTCATTAACTAAATATATGATATTTTATTATGACTACTACAGCCTAATAACCTAGTGACATAAACGACAATGATTAAATAATTCAAGTGAACTGATGTCATTATGTGGGAAAGTCCCTTCATCCAAAAAAAACAAAACAAAAAAAACTAGGTTATAAGTCTTAAAGGTTTGTTTGTCAGCATCACTCTTTTGATTGTTTGTTTTCCCTATTCAGTCATCAATAATTCAGTTATTTCCATTATTGACTGAACATACAGGTATAATCGAAAGTAAAAACTTGTTTCTCAAGAAATGACTAGGTTTCATATGTCAGCGGCACATGCTTAAGTTATTAATATTTAGCTAATACGCAACATGCGTCACCTGGAAAATTTGTTTTAATGTTACGTGGCAAACATCAAATCGACATCGTCATATGTTTCACTGACGAACAATGTATAGCCTAAGTTATAATCATATTAACTGGCTAAACGTGCATTTAAAGAGAGTTCAGTTATACATTTGCTTTTTCTTCCTCTCTCTCTCTCTTATATAAAATCTAACAGTTTATCTGATAAAGACTTTATAAATATTAACTGTAACTGTAAACAAAGACGATAAAAGCACCTGTCAACTATTTTTTATATATAAACTAAGGTTTTATACTCCCTGTCATCATAAAGTAAGCACAATTAACTCAAAATATAAGCAGTCGAACTGATAGACTGTTTTTGTTGTTTAGCTCTCGAGCTAGTCTCCGTTAGCAACTCACACAATCATGCTAACTTAATTACACGAATAAAGTTCGATTTCTTTCTCCTTAAAATAATGGCTAGGTAATGTGTTACACAAAAAATATCCTTAAAAACAAAAACATATAAATATAACGGAATGACGAACACGGTAAAGTGAACACTAGCACGTCTTTGTTCTTCGTATATGTTAGCGGCAGCCTGGTTAAGTTTAGCTTCGGTTAGCCAGTGAGTAACGTTACCACGTACCTGACTGACTGAATAAATCACTCCAAAGATAATTTGAACAACAATATTCAGATTAGAGAGTGTCGCGTCTTACCTTTCGGCTTTCAAACGAGTGACTTCTGAAGAAATGGGGTAATTGTAATGAGAAGGAATGTAAACAAGCTGAGCACAGTAGATGGGACCCTTTTCCTCTTTAGGTTGGAGCAGAAGTGAACAACATTAGACGGGAGGTGGTATGTGTGTGCGTACAGTTTAGGCTTTGTAGCTCAATTTACTTCCTGCTGTAGACTTCATTTTGTTTCGTGACGTTGTAGCCTACTCCAGTTATTGTTAACACTGTAAAATGATTGTACTGATCAGAGATCTCGATATTCTTGATGGTAGTGGTGGAATACAAAAATTAACAGTTCTACCACATTTAGTTCATTAACTATATAGAATATAATCATTCAAATATGTTTTGGCTGATTCTGTCTATCTTGGTTCATTATGTATAAAGAATAAAGTGCTGAACAATTCAAAGTGCTGTCAATTCATTGACCCGTTGAATCTCATTGTTGTAAAGCAGTGCAGTCATATATAGTACCTCTGTAAGAATGTTTAAGGTAAAAGTCTCCTGCTCTTCATCTTACATTTTGTTATAATATGAGTGCCATTCTTCTGAACACAAATAAGATTTGCATACATAGTCATAAAAACAGTGAATGTACTAATGTGAAATAACAGAAGCAAGCACCATTTTCCAAAACATGTAAAAGCACATGGCACATTTTAATTATTTTATTGGGGGTTTTTGTCTGTATGACAATACATAAATATACAGAGCATTACAGAAATATTAAAGCCATATATCTGACGCTTGACCTGCAATCACAGAAATAAACAGCATCGACTCAAGTATTTATGCGTCTGCAGATTTCATTTGAATTAAAAATTATTTTCATGTCTATACAAAAAGTACTGTCACCGTATCTGCATCCAATATCAATTGTCTAAAGGCATCACGGTCTACATTAACAACAATAGATGGCTGCAAATAATTTAGCATCAAAATGTAATGGCAAGTAGTGTGATGAAAATATGGTAGAGAGAGTAGGTTGCAATGTGCTTTTCAGACAGTGTCCATCTTTGAGATTAAATATTGTTCCAGCTCTATGAGAACACAAAGTACCCATCTTTTATGTGTTAGCAAGCTAATTGTTTGTTAGATGAAGAGTGAAACATGATCACAAAATCTTTAAGCACTAAATATGGCATGCATCCATTGCAACGCTGCAAAATGTGCCAGCTAATCAACTACACAACCTCATCATACACAGAACAAAGTAAACACATCAAAAACATTTCCAAATAGCTGCATGTTAATAACATACAGCAATGGGGAAAAAAACAACTAGGCTATTAAAAAAAAATGTTGCGCACCAAAAATAGCAGTACTATCATACTTCGTCATTTTATATTTATCAGCCTGGTCTACTGTAAAGTGTGATTACAAGATATGACAGCACTTTATGACACTTCTGATCACTTTATACAAAACCAGTGAAATTCTGGAAAGTGTAAAACACACAAGGAGGCACAAGGATTGTTCAAGAATTTGATTCTTTGTACTAATCAAAACCAGTGAGCCTGTGTAAAGTCCATCTGTTAAAAGCTAATAATTCAAAACTGACTGAAAATTAGGTAACATTTTATTTTGATTGTCCAATTTAGACATTCTACTAACTATAAGTATCTTTGCATCTGGATGTCAAGTCATTAGACTATTGGTAGACTGTCTGTTTAAAGAGATAGTTCACCCAGAAATGAAAATTTTGTCATCGTTTACTCACCCTCAAGTTGTTCCAAATCTGTATGAGTTTCTTTCTTCTGTTGAACACAGAACCAGACAGTTGACGGCACCCATTGACTTCCATAGTATTTTTTTCCCATACTATGGAAGTCAATGGGTGCCGACAACTGTCTGGTTACCAACATTCTTCAAAATATCTTCTTTTGTGTCCAGCAGACGAAATAAATTCATACAGGTTTGAAACAGCTTGAGGGTAAGTACTGACAAAATTTTCATTTTGGGGTGAACTCTCCCTTTAATATCTGCTAACACATTATTTTGATGCTCCCCAACAGACATTCAACTAATTATGAGTAACTTTGCAACCCTAACCCTAACAGTCTATTACAGTCTACTAATACTCTAATGAGAGTTAGTTGACATGTAGTTTCAAAGTTACATATAGTTAGTGCATGTCTAAATTGGACTGTCGAAATAAAGTGTTTAAATACTTTAAATAATTTAAATTACTTTCTGTATTTTTTAAATGTAAAAAAATATTAATTGTAATGTATTAATTTATTCAATGTAAAAAGTAACAATGCAACAAATAGTCCGATTTTTTTATCTCAAACATAACATCTTTAAGGCAAATTTATGGTTTTCTTGGGGGAGGGGGGGATTACGATTCAGGGATAAAGTTGCAGATTCTGGTTACACATTTTTCTACAGTCACATTTGTACTTGGTCTCAAGCCAACAACAATCACAGTGTGAGAAAAAGTCACAAGAGAAAGGAAGTCTAAAGGCCAATTCACACTGCATCGGCAGACGGCGACCAACGGCAATAGATGCTGTTGGGTTTTGTCGGATCAGTGTGTGTTACCCTGTCAACATCTGTTTGCGCTGGTCGCCAATTTAACATTCAAGTTCAAGATTAAGGACATTGCAGGTGATTTGGTTATATATCAATTACACAGGAAGAATTCTGGACTGAAATTAAGAGTTTAAGAATTAGTTCTGATGTAATGTAACCAAAGCAAAAGGTGAAATGTGGATTTAGATAAAATTAAGCACAGATCTTTATATAATATGCCTAAAACTGTAAGAGTGGGATGCTGAATAAGATAAGATGGTTCTGAGAAGAATGGCTAAAACTGATTTAATTAAGTAATGTTAAGACTAAACTTGGTAACACTTTATTTTACAGTGTAATTGTTACATTACATATGTTATATGTAGTTAGTAACTATAAATGATGCATAATTACATGCAACTATCCCTAAACCAAACCCTAATCCTAACCCTATGTAGTTTCTTAATATTACTCAGTACTTAAATGTATAATTACAGTGTAACAATATAAAGTGTAACCCTAAACTTTTGACTCTTGAAACATTTATAAAGTAATGAAAAATTAACAAAAGGCAGTGAATAGCATTAAATCACTCCAAACTGAGAAGCTCCACATCGAAGATGAGGGTGGCATTTGGGGGAATAATCCCAGGATGGCCTTTATTACCGTAGGCAAAATCAGGTGAACAGGTCAGCTTTGCGCGTTGGCCCACACTCATCTAAAACTCACAAAAATATAGGCATGAATTATCTTTTTTTTTTTTTCATTGAAATATCAATCATTGACAGACTGGATTTGGTAGTTCTTTATTAAGATTTTATTTAAACTTCTTTAAATCAAAAAGTGTTACCTATGATTTTTCTGAGCGAGTAAAACACCATCACACACCTGCACAATACCTTCCTCCCAGCCACGGATCACTTCCTGTTTACCAATCTTGAACTTAAATGGCTTTTCACGGTCACGGGAAGAGTCAAACTTTCGTCCATCTGTCAGAGAGCCTGTAGATTTGAGAGGAAAAGGACGAGGCCATGAAAAACAGGAAATGAGGTTAGAGCATCAGATAAATGGGCGACTTTATTATTGTTCTGTTCTGTCAGGGGGATTTTCCGTCCCTCTAACCCATATCTAATAGCAGTAAATTGTCAGGATATGAAACAATAACATGGAGTGGAGTGACATATCCACAGACATAAGACTGCTGTATATATATATATATATATATATATATATATATATATGCTCTTTAACAACAATGGTTCTTGGCCTAATGACCTGTTGCTATGTCTAATAAGCATAAATCAAGCTCACAGACAAAATATCTGTGACCGGTTTTCTATTCTTCTTCCCATGTAATAAATAAATAATGAGATGGAAGCCCTGAACCACAAGATGGACATTTGTTTTAAGTGCTTTAATGCCTCCATGAGTCTAATTTCCTCATTATTATTATTATTATTTTTAGTTCTATATACTTTTTATTATTTTTAACATTTTCCCTCCATTTTTATTAAACCTTTAATTACTCGTGTAAATTAAATTATTAAAAATTAGTAAATACTCTACGTAAAAATAATTAAATAAAAAAAAATGTTTATAGAGAAAAAAAAATATGGAGAAAATGCACCACAAATAATTAAAAATTCCAGGAAAATGATGTTGAATATTATATCAAGGTTGCATATAGCCGAATCATCAAATAATCTACTTGACAGACAGCGATTTCTTAGTTAGTATGAACAATTTAAAGACAATCACAACATCCCCAGGGGTCGACTCACTCCAGACAGTGCTAATCTGTCTATCCGACGCGAATCTGTTCAGTCTCAGCTGTCAAATGAGGATCATGTGGACAAATGCTAGTGTGTGCAAGACAATACACAACTAATGATGCATATTGGCTTGATGTTCTTCCTCGTTTGTTGCTAAATTTTTACTATATCTTTAAGGCATTTCGACTTTTCATATGTTTATATTTCTTAATGCATTAACATTTTTTTAAATAAAGCCATTGATAATTTAACCATAAAGCTACAAATATCAATATAAACACACAACGTGCAAACAGGGCAAGATTACTACATACTGTACACCGACCAAAAGAAAATCTGAAATTCAACTCACCAACATAATGCACCACACATGTCTGTCCTTTTTTGGGAAAAGTCCTCCCTGTGATTGCAGCGCGAGGAGAAACAGGGAGCAAGAGACAGATGAATTATACACAAAGCTGTTAAACGCATGCAGCGTGACGAATAGTATGCTACTTTATATGATAGAGGCTGCACTGGGGTAATTTACCATCGCCGGGGGTTATGGTCTCGATCTCCACTCCCATTTTGTCCTGCTCGTGTGTATGTTTCTGAAGAGCCCTCCCGCACACTGTTCCGCTCACAGCTGTTTGCGGAGAGAGAGAGAGAGAGAGAGAGAGAGAGAGAGAGAGAGAGAGAGAGAGAGAGAGAGAGAGAGAGAGAGGTTTAACAAGACTTTATTATTTACATAATAAAAACATTATTCACAACATCATCAAATACTCGTTAATCAAAAAAAATAAAATAAATTAAAAATTCAGAACCAACTGGCCCTCATCAATTTCACACAAAACATTATTAAGACACCAAATATCATCAAAACATCCCTCATTTTTTATAAGCTTATAATATACAAACTCTATATTTAACCTGGCAGCTACAAGGTTCTTGAACATTAATTCAGCATCAGTACTAAGAAGATTCAGCCCCTCATTCTTCCTCGTCTTCCAAATTGCTAATTTTGCAGTTCCGATCAAGTAGTTTAACAAACACGCTTTCCTTCTGATTAAGAATCTGTACATCACACCCCCAATAAACACTTCTTCTAAAAAATTATCATCAAATGCTTGAAACCATCTATCAAGAAGATTAAAAAGACCTTTCAACCTATTACATCTTAAAAACAAATGTTCCAAATTTTCTACCATTCCACAAAACCTACACTGTTCCCCCACTTCTGGATTCAGGTGCGCTACATGTCTGTCCGTAGCTATCGCCCCGTGGATAAGCCTCCACTGCAGATCAGCGGTGCGCTTCTCTATGGGAGGCTTATACAGGGCTCTCCACCTGTCCCTCACGAGGAAGTCCGGCTTCAACAAACCTGGCCACCTGGAGGCTTTCTGTCCTTTAAGAGAGTCCTGGTGTAAAACTTTGACTGTAGAGTAATATATTGCTTTTTTTGATGCATATTCAAAATATTCCAGCTGCGGGGTTTTAAAAGATAGAATTGACCCCACATCTTCATCTTCATTTTCCGTCTTTATAAGATGTGAGATTTTAATTCCTGGGAGTTCCTGTTCATTCGTCAAGTCCATCAGAGTTCCTCTCCCAATGTACTCTCTGTAACTGCTTGGTAAGGCATTGACAATCTCCTCCATCAACTTTTCTGTCAAGCGTGACGATCTTAAGCCAGTCATTTCCTTAAGTTCCTCCAACGACTTCCATCCATCTCTATTCAAGAGGTGTCCCAGCTTGACAATGCCATTTCTCTGTAAGCATGCACTCACACTTACAGAAGACAAAAGTCTTGTTAGAGTCATTGGATTAAAAAACAATGGTTCCTCTAGAACCCAGTTCCCAGGTTCATCAACCTCTCTTTCAACTTTAAAAACAGCTCTCCATGAATGCAACATTGTCCGGTAAAAATGCGAAAGCTCAGACATGTTTATCTTCTCCAGGTTCATTAAAAATAAATGTCTATCCAATCCAAGACCCCCAGTTTTCTGAAGAATTGCCTTTGCAGTCTGAGACCAAACCAAGTCCTTATGGTAGAGAAGTCTCTGTGCTGCTTGGATTCTGAACGCACAGATTCTGCTCCTCACGTCCACTAGACCTTGGCCTCCTTCTTCAACTGGAAGATACAGTGCTGCTGCACGAATCCAGTGCTCTCCACTCCAGAAGAAATTCACAACAGTCCTTTGTATCCTGCAGATCAGCTCATCAGGAGGCTCCAGCACCACAAGTCTATGCCACAGGATAGAGGCAGCCAGGTTGTTTACCACCAGAACTCTTCCTCGGTACGACAATTGTGGTAATAGACATTTCCATTTAGACAATCGAGCATTCACCTTCTCCAGCATTCCCTCCCAATTCTTTCCTTTAAATGCTGTATTTCCTAAAAAAACACCTAAAAATTTTAACCCTTCTCTTACCCACAGCAATCCACCTGGTAACTTTGGAGGTCCTAACCCTCCCCACTGACCAATAATAAGCCCTTCACTTTTCCCCCAGTTCATTTTTGCTGAAGATGCCCTCTCATATTTACTAATAATTCCAGTTAAAATGTCAACATCATTTTGACTCGTGATAAAGACTGTGATATCGTCCGCATAAGCAGATAAAGACACCCTACTACTGCTATTTATACCAGGAAGTAAAATTCCATTCAGATCTCTCCTTATCCTACACAACAAAGGCTCAATAGCGAGACTGTACAATTGTCCAGAAAGTGGGCAACCCTGCCTAATACCCCTTGATACCGGTATGGGTCCACTTAATCCTCCACCAGCTTTAACCATCACAAAAACATTTGAATATAATAACTTAATATAAGAAATAAAATTCTCCCCAAATCCAAATTGTTTTAAAACCTTAAGAAGATACACATGGTCAACCCGATCGAATGCTTTCTCTTGGTCCAAACAAAGAATACCCAGGTTTAAATGATTAAATTGGTTAAAATCAATTACATCCCTCAATAAAAAGAGATTATCCATAATTGACCTTTTGGGAATGCAATATGTCTGGTCATTTTGAACCAATAACTCTAGATAACACTTTAACCTATTTGCTAAACACTTTGACAGTATTTTATAGTCCAAACATAATAGAGAAACTGGTCTCCAATTCTTTAGAAGACCTAGATTTCCTTTTTTTGGAAGCAAAGACAGTACAGCTCGTCGGCAGCTTATAGGAAGTGTTCCACTTTTGATGCTTTGAATGAGTACTTCATACAGATCTTGTCCTAATATATTCCAAAAAGCTTGGTAAAACTCAACTGGCAGTCCATCAATTCCCGGAGAACGTCCTCTTGATAACTGTTTCATTGCTTCTGTAATCTCCTGAAAAGTTATTTGACTGTCTAGTGATGTTCTCCCCTCATCTTCCACCTGAGGTAAATCACTCAGCAAATCAGAAGCACTCTCAACTTCACAGTTCTCAGCTTCATACAAGTTTTTGTAGAAGTTAACCGCCAGCTTCTTTATTTCCACCGGGTCTGACGTTATAGTCCCATCAGGCCGTTGAAGGTGATACATTTGTTTTTGTTGGGAGCTTTTCTTTTCAAGGTTGAAAAAGAATGATGTAGGAGCGTCCATGTCTTTAATAGAACAGATTCTCGCCCTTACAATTGCTCCTTTCACTTGCTCCTGTAGTAACGAGCCAAGTTCTTTCTTTTTCTTATTCAACAGCTCACTCTGCCCAGTTTCATTATTATTAAAAATAGTACTTTCCATTCTTTGAATGTCTTTCTCCAAGCTTTTTACTGCAAACTTCACCCTTGATGTATTATGTGAACTGTAATTTTGACAAAATATTCTTACATTTACTTTGCCAACATCCCACCACTGACACATGTTTTCAAAAGACTCTTTCTGCATTTTCCATTTATTCCAGAATAATTCAAAACTATCACAAAATAAAGCATCTTGTAATAATTTAACATTAAAATGCCAAAAATAGTTTGGCTTTGTAATTGCCTTCATGTTTAAATCAAATAAAACCAAATGGTGATCTGAAAACCCAACAGGTACAATAACAGCATTCATCACCTTATTATTCCATGTTTTATCAATATAAAATCTGTCTAGCCTTGCCCCACTAACCCTATTCTCAGATGCTTTAACCCATGTATATTGCCTAATTCCTATGTTTCTTTTCCTCCAAATATCAATCAAATTAAGCTCTTTTATAATTTTTGATAATACCACACTTGACTCATTATGAGGTTCCTCCCCATTCCTATCAATTATAAAATCCACAGTACAATTCCAGTCACCTCCAATGATAACACACACCTGATCTCCAATTTTTTGAACAGCATTTTTTAGTTTCATAAAAACCTCCACCCGCTCAGGCCCAATATTTGGTGCATAAACATTTATAAGCACAAACACAGTTCCCTTATATTCTATATGCATTAATAATACTCTTCCCTTTACAACTTCTTCTACAACTAAAATATTTACACTTATATTTTTTGAGAATAATATGGCTACACCAGAACTCAAATTTGTCCCATGGCTTAGCACACATTTTCCTTCCCACCATCTATCCCATTCCGACTCATTTTCTGTATTAGAATGTGTCTCTTGCAAAAAAACAATATCCACCTTCTTAATTCTACATAATTCTGACACCATTGCCAACTTATTTCCATCCCTACCCCCATTTATATTTAAGGAGCCTGCTCTCAAAAACTCCATAAAAAGGGAAAAGTATAAAAAGGACAGAAATAGAGTGAAAAGACAAAGAATAGCCGACACCCTATGTGTTTTAATCATTTTGTGAAGCATTTGCCTTACTCTTTCTTAACTTCGTTAAAATCTTCCTTAACCGAAATCTTTTCTGCTTGCTAAGAACCTCATGACTAACGTTTCTTTGTAACAAAGTCACCGACACTATAAATTTCCCTATATCTGGGAAGAAATCCTTGACTTCCACAGTCTTTCCAAAAGTTGCATCTAGAAAATCATTTATTTCTTGCAGTGTATATGTGTCCTCCATGATTTGTGAACCAATATCTGAAATTTCAGAGAAATTATCATCATCTCCCATTTCAGAATCAGTACACATTTCAACACTGTTAAACACTTCAGGATCATCAGTTTGAACCATTTCAACATTTATTTTTCCTTTGGTGACATCATCAGTCATCACACTACTTTCCCCCATTTTAGATGCATCGTTTTGTCCAGTAGAAATCTCGTTTTCATCAACATCATCTCTCTGATCATTACTGTCAATAAAATCAGCATTAACAACGTTCCTTTCCTCTGTAATCTGAGCTGGTACTCTCTCATCATTTGTTTCACCAGTGTTAATCTGGACATCTTCATTTTGTTCCTGAACATCCTCAGCAACAGCACTAGGCCTATGTTCAGCTACCTCTTCCTGCCTATCCTGGGCCTTATGTGGGCACGCCATCCGCTTATGCCCAATATCGCCACACTCAAAGCACTTCATGCTACCAGTATTAGCGTACACCACATACGATTTTCCCTCGTGGCCAACTCTAAACGACACATCCAGCTCTGGCTGATTCAAAAACATAAACACTTGCCTCCTGAAAGACATAACGTGCTTCAAAGCTTCATTTCTGCATCTCAGTGGAATAGTTCTAATCCCACTTGCAAACTTTCCATATCTCGCTAACGCTCTTTCAATTTCATCATTCTGAATGAAAGGGGGAACGTTAGACACGGTTATACGGGTTGTTGGCGTTACCAGCGGTGAAATGGTAAGAAAATCTCCACCTACCACAATTCCTTCGCTTATCAACCGATTTGCCAGTTCTTCCTCCTTTACAAACACCACTACCGCCTTATTCATCCTCGACGCCGAAGAAATGTTTTCATATCCGATTAGTTCTCCAACCACCAGTAACACATCCTCCACCGTCACGCCTTGTACAGGCACACACCTGACGCCGTGACGGAGCGACACAGGTGACACCATCACCTCCGCGGCCGCGGGGTGAGACGCCATCTCGGTGCCGCCACAAAAGTTTCCAAATAAACAAAAGTCTTTGTTTCCTTGGTCAAAACGTATTCCTCTTCTAATACATTTTAATTAAAGTGCAGTAGAAAATAGAAAAACGAAAAAAAGTTATCTCCCGTACTCCCCGCGAAAGAAACCCTCACGCACACCCCAAACGCTCCCCGCCGTGCACCGGAAGAGAGAGAGAGAGAGAGAGAGAGAGAGAGAGAGAGAGAGAGAGAGAGAGAGAGAGAGAGAGAGAGAGAGAGAGACTGGGGGATGCTGTCGGGTCACGTGACTGCTACGAGAAGACGCGTTGTGCTGTGCGTCTGCTGGAAACTCAAAAGAGGGGAGAGGGTCCAATGGATGCCACTACCAGCACTACAACATGATGACTGATGTGGTCCGTCCCCTTTGCTACGAGTGAAAAATATAACTATTGTACTGGAGGACAAATAGTCATATTCCAAAGCAAATAATGGTGTTTTAAAGCCTATTATATTATTCTTATTATCAACTTTGATGTTAGCATGCAAAAATTGTTAGGATGGATGGATGGATGGGTGGATTCAAGACACACATTCTAGATAGTACAATATAGATAGATAGATAGATAGATAGATAGATAGATAGATAGATAGATAGATAGATAGATCTAAATATAGATAGATAGATCTAAATATAGATAGATAGATAGATAGATAGATAGATAGATAGATAGATAGATAGATAGATAGATAGATAGATAGATAGATAGATAGATGATAGAAAACATACAGATGAAAACAGGGAGTTATTGCAGATTTTCACCTCCTCCAGCTCATTGTAATGTACCTGTTATATAACATGTTCTCAACACTATAGTGGTGTAATGTGGGTGACTGGAGTAGCACATATCCACCTCCCACGTCCCCTGCATGAACAACTTGACAGTCACCCAACACATGTTGATCTTAAAGGGATATAATTCAACAAAAAATTCTGCCACTATTAATTCACATCCATGTCGTTCCAAAATTGTTTATTTTTCTTCTGTGGAACTTAGAAGAATGTATTTTGCCAATGGAATGGATACAATGGAACTCAATGGGCACCAAAACTGTACCAACATTCTTCAGAATATCTTATTTTGTGTCCGTAGAAGAGAGAAAGTCATAGTGGTTTTAAGTGAGTAAATTATGACAGAATTTTAATTTTTTTAATGAACTGTTACTTTAAAGTTGGCAAGAAAAGGAAGTTGAGATAGTCTTTTATTCCCTATTGTGATGTATACACAAGTGAAACAGCTTCTCGGACAAGAAAACATGTAGGGCACACTTGATTTTGTCCATGAGGAATTGATTAGGTGATTGTGGTTTGCTATTGGTGTGATCTCATGTGAGTGAGAGTCTTAACCGAAACACATATCTTCAGAGATAATGGGAGGAGAAATTATTTTAATTAAACACTACGAGGGCACATGAATTAAAAATAATAATAATGTGCACGGATAAATCAATTTGATTAAATACTGAAATATTCCATAAAAACAAGAATTGTCAACTTTGATTTAATGGTGACTTTAAGGCCTAATAAGTATTGGCCACAAGAGGGCGCTGAACAGTTTTCTGCAAGGCAAGACCAAAAAGATGACCTTGGACATATTTACACATTTCTGTTTATTTATACGCTTTTACACTATCATCATTACTATTTCTAAGCAAAAATGTTGATACAAGTACATACATACACCACAAGCTGTGTGTATCTTTTCAATGTTATTATACTCTCTCAGTTTAAAATGAATAGACATTTATCAGCAAGCCATTCATTGGTTGAATTCTCTGAAGAGTGTAAACACTTTGCAGCAACATTGGCTTCACCAGTGGTCTGGGTTTGAGGCTGGACTATCTGTTTGTCTGGATATGAAGCAGAAATTACACACTGCGGCTTTAAGTCTAGCCTACTTATGTTTCTCAATCATGTGGTCGGATGCAAACTGCTTAGATAGTCATAAAAACTGCAGGGTTAAAAAATAACCCAACCTTAACCCCACCGCTGGGTCACTATTGGACAGAACACGCGCTGGGTTGATTTAACCCAAGTGTTGGGCTTTAACATTTAACTCAGATTTCTGGGTCATTTATTTGACCCAACCAGTGGGTGAAATTAACCCTCTTGCTGGGTTAACTCTTACTCATGTGCTGGGGTATTTCCGGTCTCATTTGTCTCTGTAATACAATAAACCAAAGAGGCCACTGTAAAAAAATTATTATATGATTATATTTAATAGTTCACTCTAAAAACTGCTGGGTTGTGTTAACCCAATTTTGGGTCAAATATGGTCTCACCCAACGTTGGGTTAAAAATTCAATTTAAAAATGGACAAACCCAGCCGTTGGTTTACATTTTTAATGTAACCAATGCAATTTGTCCATTTTTAAATTGCATTTTTGTCCATTTTTGATTTTGTCCAAAATGCAATTTGTCCATTTTTAAATTGCATTTTTTAACCCAACGTTGGGTGAGACCATATTTGACCCAAAATTGGGTTAACACAACCCAGCAGTTTTTAGAGTGTTTTTTAAAACATTTTTAATAAAAAATCAAAACAAGTTATTCATTTTAACTCTAAAATGAGCTTGCTGCTACCACAACTTATTAAAAATATAGGTAAATATTTCATATTAAAGTGGCGTGCTCCTCGAGTCAGAAGTGAAGAATCCAGAAAGTTCTGCAAAGAAGGAAAAACTAACAGACCAGTTGCTGGGTCAAAATAACCCAACCAGCTGTTTATTTGTGAATGACCCCCTAACAACTCATTTGACCAAGCATGACCCAAGAATGTGTTTATAGAAGAATGTGTTTGACCCGGCATAATCAACCCAACAAGTTGTTTACAGAAACAACCCAGCATTTTTTGGAGTGTGCAAGTTACTCGTGTAATTTTTTACTTTAACACTGGTCATAGTTTTTTTTTTTTATGTCAGTAACATAACACAGTAAATTGGTCTAATTTGAATCCAAAAACATTTTTTGGGTTATTTTTTCAGTGTTTGAGTATTTTTGTGTTACCCAGCTCCTGGGTCAGACATAACAACCCAATGTTTGGGTAGTTTTGTGTAACCCAGATCCTGGGTCAGTTATTTATCGCTGGCTTTTTGGGACTGTCTTCACTGTGAGCAGTGCAGCTCAGTCAAATTGGTGCATGTCTTCGGTAAAATACAGGTTTGTGTAAAAAAAAAAAATTATACATTCATTGTTGTTCTGTATATCATTTCATTTTATGCAAAGCAACAAACAGGATCCAAAATATACTTAGAAATGTAAAATATGTTCTCAGAACTGTGCACTGATTGTTTATGGACAGGTTATGGAGTCAGTCATAGCATTTTTCGGCAACGATTGAAGTGGTCTGAAGTTAGAAGTTCCCGCGCTAAACATGATACAGGCTCCGGGTGCAATGTGTATTCAAAACTATATAAAATATGCTATACTGTAAAATATGATCAAAAATAAAGGCATTATCATGCAAACCAGTAGTTGTGTTATTTTAATCCAGTGTTTTTTAGAGTGTAGTCTACTAGTTGGCCTGACTTGTTCTTAAGACACAGTCTTAACAGTGACTGTTTATGCAACTGGTCTTGAAACCACACTCACTACACACTTTAAATGTCTCCTTTATTTATCTCGAGTGTGTAAGATTTGTGAGATTCCTAAACAGTGTTGGAGTCCCTCCAGAACAGGATTGAGAAATATTCACCATGCACAATACAAAGCCTTTCCACTGAGATGGAAAACAAAACATGTTCATTATTAACAGTTCCACAACCTCTAAATGTTACAAAAGTAGTGGAATCCTTCTGTGACAGCAGTGATTACTTCATAGGCTCAGTTCTTCTTCTCCTTTCATGCTGGTCTCTGTCCTGTACATGTCAAGAAAACAGGCTGTGATGGCACAGTTTAAACAGTTATTACAACCTAATGCAAAACTGGAACACAGTGTGAGAACATGAAGACATCACTGAATATGTTACTTAACATAGTGGTGTTGAAAAGACTAAAATAAAATTAACCTTTTGTAAGTTTGAAAGAAGTTGCTTCCGTATAGCAGAAAGATGTGGCAACAACAAAATGTCAATAGTTCACTAACAACATTGCTTATCTGTCATTATTTTATTAGTATGTAGAAAGAATTAATGTATCACACTTCAACCCCTCGACCCAGCCAGTTATTCTCGAAAAATAAACCTCTCAATGCTATACAAACAGAAACACATACCCTGCTTTCCTTAAAGCTATCTGGATTTCCTGCCGTCGCTTTTCATTGATGGGATAGAAGTAAAAAATCACCAAGCTGATGAGCAACAGGCAGATGGGCACAGGAGCGAAGAGTATCCGCAGCGAGTGTATCACCCCTGGATTATGTTTACAAGCACCAGGCTTGTATCCTGCGAAGCTGCAGAGTTAAGGATGAATGTTAACAAAGTATTGTGAAATCAGTCACAGAAGGTTTTTGGGGGTTCAAATAAAAACTTTGTGCACAGGAGATGTTTAAAAATAGCATTTGTTACCATTGTTGGCAAACATAACACAATCTGATTGAAGGAAGCTCTTACTGTAGTACCAAAGTTGAGATTCCAACAGACATGCCTCCACCAAATTTGTTGAAGAAAACATAACAGGAGTAGAATAGTGGTTCTAGATCCTGGCAAGATGGGTTCTTGACTTTGAAGTCATCCACTACATCTGGCAGCATTGACCTAAAATAAACAATTAATCTGGTTTTATAGTATGCCTATGGCATGTTCAATATATATAATTTGACCAAAAATACTGTAAAAAATCAAAAACAGTATTATTGTGAAATGTTCTATTGCTCCAGTTTTCAGTGTGATCCTTCAGAAATCATTCTAATAAGCTGATTTGTTGCTCAAGAAACTTTTCTTATTATCAATGTTGAAAACAGTTTTTGTGGAATGATCCATTTTTGATTAATAAAAAGTTCAACCGTAAAGCATTTATTTGGAATAGAAATCTTTTTCAACAATGTAAAAGTCGTTACGGTCACTTTTGATGAATTGAATGTGTCCTTGTCTTGATAAATAAAAGCATTAATTTCTTGCTTGACTATGTGCATTACAGCATGGGAAGGGTATGATTTCCTAGTTATGGGGGACAAGTTTCTGGATAACATCATTCTGAATTGCCCAACCACTGCCAAGCATATCATAGAATAATTCCCAGCTGACCACCATCTGGGTTAGCGTAATGTCTCAATAATGCAAGAGGAGCTGCTGTGGAGTATGTGTTGGAGCAAGTAAGGGTTTTAACAATGAAGAAGAGATATTTTATAAGGGTAACATTACCAAGGGAGTAAAAAGAGGACTGCCATACTTGTGCCGGCTAACATGGACATAATAATGAAGACGGGTAAATTACTTTTCACTAGGGATATCACAATTAGAGCTGGGATGTCAATCTGCAGAGGAGAAAGAAAGATGAAACCGTGGAAACAAATATACAGCTTTAATTGTTAAAGTCATTAAAAAAACAATTAACAAAAAGTGGTGCTCACTGAAAGGCCGATGAATATTGTGGTCTTCTTGCCTATTTTGACCAATAATGTCTGCCACACTGGGATTGATATTGTGGCTGCTGTCTGTAGAAGAGCAGAAAGGATAATATTTCTAACTATGCCTTCAAATTAACAGCTAAACCTGCATGAATATTGTATAATTTTACATGTGTTTAAGATAAAACATTCAAAAACATATAAGTTGTTGTGTAATTAATATAATATAATACTTCATGTTGTAACATCAAAATGAATGGGTCAAGTTTTCTATTTAATTTGATACTATTTAACAGGTAAAGCAGCCTGACACCTTTTTTAGATCATGCAGAAATAGCTACTTGCAGTACTTCATACTGTAAACTTTTGAAATAATGGATACCCCACCAATGATATGAGAACAAGATGCTGAAAATATGCTCCCATATCTGCTGCATGAGTACAGAAGAGGGCGAAATTTCCCTGAGCCATCTGAAACAAATATTCTTATCATCACGACTACAGTCATACATTATAAATTCCATTTTTTTTGTCTCTGTATGACTAATATAAAAACTATAATACATAACAGGGCATCTTTCTAGGCAATACAAACATGTTCATTTTGGTATATTAACTACAAACACTTCAAAATAATTTCATGATTTAAACAGAAAAACGTCTAACCTGGAAGGCAAGTGAAGCAAAGAGGAAGCCAAATACAAGCCGCACATATGGAGTGTGTCCACATATCATCTTCATACCAGAAAGATAGGAGACATTTATACGGTCCAGTTTACTCAGAGGGGCTAAAGTAAAATGTAGACACATGCAAATCATTGAATTACTCTAGATATTTTTGTCCCCAAAAATAAATAAAGTGTTAGAAACTGATGTGGTAGGCTACTATTAGTGAAGCTTGAAAGAACATGTGCCATGGTATTTGAACTCATGTTAATTCATTTGGACTTACCCAACTGCTCCTTTACTCCAAGAAAAAGCACGAGGCAGCACAAAAAGTACAGCATTCCTAATATCAGTGCACCAGTCATATAGGCTGTTCTCTGTAGAAATTACAAGACACATGGCACTATACCTTTCAAAACACTTTAATTCTGCATGGACAAATTCATTTTCTAACATTACAAAAGATTTATATTTCAAATAAATGTTGTTCTTTTAAAATTTCCATTTTCAATTGTATGATGGTTTCTATAAAAATATTAAGCAGCATAGCTATTTTCAAGATTGCTAATAATAAGAAATGTTTCTGAAGCGTCAAATCATCATATTAGAATGATTTCTGAAGGATGTGACACTGAAGACTGGAGGAATGATGCTGAAAATTCTGCTTTGCATCACAGGAATATGATAGAAAACGGTTATTTTAAATTGTAATTATATTTCACAATATTACTGATTTTACTGTATTTTTGATCAAATAAATGCAGCCTCAGTAATCATAAGAGACTGCTCTCAAAAACATAAGACCCCAAACTTTTGAATAGTAGTGTTAATTCAACTAAATCTACAAAACTTAAAATATCTTGTCTAATTCCTGTTCCTGGAAATAAAACAGAAGAATTTAGACATACATTTTATGGTTTATAATATGATATTTAAAGCCTACTGGAGGCATGTGTTGCACAGGCACTGCATTCTCTGGTACAACACTTCCAGAGAAAGGTCCTATGTTTGCTCAAAACAGAAAGCATATCTTCTACACATGAATTATGGATTTAAGAAAAACAGTTGCCTTAATAGTTCGCAGTCAATATATGTGGCCATTTCACAAGCAATAACTAATAAGAACTTCCACTATATCCGTTTATGTGTTCTTGACACAATGGTAAAAGGGTATTTTCTGTTCCTCACTGTATTTTGTAGAGATATGTCATCTGTGTGGTTCCCAGAAGGCCCACCCGTGCCATTCTGTAAGCTGCAGGTGTGTGTTCTTTTGGCATGGTGCCTCCCCACTATCTGACCCTGAATGGCAGCTCCCGCCAGGGTGCCGAACACTTCCATGCCCATTCCTGTATCGTGACAGAGAGCAAAGGTCTTGACTGTTTTCTCTTTTAAACAGGAAACAGATTTCAGTTAAGGTTATAGCCTTTAAATCCAAGTAAATATAGAAAAATCCCTATAAATTCCACTGTATCCTGCTTACAAATAATAATAATAAAGGTAGAAGAGAGGAAGTTTCTTCATTAATAAATTTGATCACTCGTTCTATCTATTGCTCTCTCTATGTCAACGCTTTTTCAAAACTCAAGACAACATTCAAAGTTTTTCTTTTTGGAATTTCTTTGAATTCCAATTCATTTTAATTTGACTTCCTTTCTCTATTCAAATTCAGGAATTTAATAGGCATTCTAAATTCAATTCTGAAAGGCACACAACACTTTTATTACACTGAACAAATTATTTGTAATTGGCCTATTTCTTTTGAACGCTTTTGAATGTCCAATCTTTGGAAATGTCTAGATTGTCAGCCATTTTTTGTCACTGTAAATGACAGATGAAGGCTGTAATAGCCACAGGATATGAAAAGTTGCATGACAATTCTATCAACTTGCCCCACACTTATCTCCTACAAAAGCTATTTGGTGCTTGAACCACAATGATTGTCATTTGAGGCTATATTTTCTTACTGTAACCAGTGGCTGAGTCTCGGTCCTTCTCATTCCCCCCCAGAAACATGTTGAGGGAAGAATACGGCACATGGTAGCACTGAGCAAGACAGAAAGAGAAAGAAATGTTTCGGATTGTGAACTTTTGAATCAAATTACACGTTATATTAGCTGTTTGAAAACTACAGTAATGAGTGCTATATTTAATCACCATAAGTACTTCAGAGGAAAGAGCTTCGCACAATAGTGACACTGTATTTTTGTTTGCAATGTAAAATGAATTCAAATTCTAAAGCATTATTACCTCAGTTCAAAAACAAATTTAAATTGGGTCATCCCCCTAAGCAGGAAATGTCCTTAACAGCTGAATTTTTTTTAACGCTGAATGTGTAAAACAACTGAAAACTGAGGGCAGATAATAGTAATAGTGGGCTTACACTCATGAAGGTGTCAAACAGACAGCACCATATGAAGTACCAGCTGAAACTGAAGGCAGAGGACATGGTGTCCTGTGGGGTATACCAGAGCATGACGTACGATAGGACCCCAAGTGGCATAGTGAAAACAATCCTGTGTAAAGAGGGTGGATCACATAATGATGCGCATTAGGCATATAAAAAAATTAAATAAAAAAAAGACACAATCCTCATTTATATGCTCAAAATATGTACAGTAGTATACATGTAAATTCTGGTCTGATTTTAGGAAGTGCTTCACACTTTGTCAGATATTAACCAGTACGCTAACTCACCAAGGAATAAGTTTACCAATTCTGGTCCGGCCACTCTTGCTCACAGCATATCCAATCAGAGGATCCGTAATGGCATCCCAAGCTCGACCGAGGAAGAGGATGATGGATGCAGAGAAAGCTTCCATCTATGAAAAACATTTGACCAGAAGAAAATTACTTATTTCTCATAAAACACTCATTATACCACATTATTGTAAAAAAAATAATATGCAATATGTATAATATGTAAATACTTCTGTAATAAAAATAAATCGTTTACTTATCATTTAGTTGTTAAAGTACAACATTAACTTTCACAGGATATTTCACATACTTATTTTTTTACTTCCTGTGCTAACAGTTCAGTAAAAAGTGTTAAGTGTGTGGCATACAAACATGACATGCAAATTGAGGAAGAGTTGAAATAGACCATGATGAAACCTCATGCGTTTAATAAATGCTCAGTTGTTCTAACTACAGCTCACACAGTGATTGTCTCTCACGAATGCCTCAAAACTCCCTCAAATAGCCCATAAAGAAAGTGAATGTGCAGGGTTTGAACCTACAACATTTAATTTGTCAGTCTAGATCCTTTAACCACAACGGGATGTTTTTATTGTCTTATTGTTTGTTGTTTGGTTAGATTTTAATGGAAATAATGCTCAGTTAAGTTATACAGCAGACTGGATTATATTTAGTTCAAATAATCAAACAATATCATGTCGCACATTCACACAGTGAAAAAGCAGAACTATCATTATTATGTAAACAATTGGCACATTTTGTATTATTAAACAAATAATATTCATATTACTATTGTATAGGGTGATTTCCTGCATCACTAACCAAACTAATGGGTGTGGCAGTGTTAAAAATCTAAATGTTTTTTCCTTTATGTATCATTTATGTATCATTTTTTTCAGAAGGTCAATGTATTAGGTATATCATGTTTTACTAAGAGTATCTGACAGGCTGCTGTGAAAGTGAATTTGTACAGAGGACATCTATTTATATGGTGTTCAACACTGACAGCTGCTGAATAAGATCACATCTTGTATTCTTTTATACTCACCTTCACAACATCCAGTAAAAAGATCTGCATGAAAAAGCCCTTGGCGGTTGCAGTCATTTGATAAGGCATTCCTCCAATGGCATAGCACAGTTTCCTGGACAAAGGGATGCCTGGAGGTATCTGCACGAGATTAACATGTAAGCATCAATATCACATGTGAATGCTTTAGTGAATGATGTGAATTACTTATTCTCATGTCGTTCTAAACCCGTAAGACTTTCGTTCATCTACGTAACAGAAGATTGAAGATCTTTTTGATGAAATCTGAGAGCTTTCTTTCCCTTCATAGACAGGTATGCAACTACTATGAATAGAGCATGCGGCAAGAAGGGCGGGGCCCAGAGCCGTGGGAATGGAGCGAGACCGGTGGCGCTATTGCTATTGCTGTGTGAATTCCGCGCTGCTATCGAGCTAAGCCGGCTCTACTGCCATAGACACTCGAGGTGGTGGGCTGGAGTGACTTGCCGGGGAGACGGACAAACTCGCTGCCGGCCGCCTGGGTTGTGTAGGGGCGGCTGCAGTCAGAGAGAGAGTGGAGTAGTGGCCGCCATTTGCTGAGGCCGGAGCCTGCTGCCGTCCACCATGATGGGGAGGAGCAGGGAATGGGAGACTCCTGCCGGAGGAGCCGTCGGCGTCCACCAGGTGCTGGAGGAGTCAGCGGGCCGTCCACCGAGGGCTATTGATATTAAAGTGTGTTGAACGTTCGCCGTTTCCCGCCACTAACCTTGCTATAGGTTTTATTTTAGTCAAAATTTTCTTAAGAGACTCAATTGCTTTATATAATGAACAGATTTAATTTAGGCAATTATTAACATTTAAACATTGATCAGCAAACATAAACATGCAAGAACAAACCTCATTGGTTCTTGCTGAAGCTCAAACGTGCTGCGTAACACACGAGAATGAACCTCAGTGGTTCTTGAGGAAGCTCAAACTGGCTGCGTAACACACGAGAATGAACCTCAGTGGTTCTTGAGGAAGCTCAAACTGGCTGCGTAACAGAGAATGAACCTCAGTGGTTCTCGAAGAAGCTCAAACTTGCTGCGTAACACACGAGAATGAACCTCAGTGGTTCTTGAGGAAGCTCAAACTGGCTGCGTAACAGAGAATGAACCTCAGTGGTTCTCGAAGAAGCTCAAACTTGCTACGTAACACACGAGAATGAACCTCAGTGGTTCTTGAGGAAGCTCAAACTTGCTGCGTAACACACGAGAATGAACCTCAGTTGTTCTTGAGGAAGCTAAAACGTCCTGCAGCACACACGAAAATGAACCTCATTGGTTCTCGCATGTCAAGGGAACATGCTTGAGCTTCCGTTTACCACAACTGATGTGCGAGTTGATGAATGCCCATCAAGCCAGCTTCCCGAAGTCTCCTCTGCACAGTTGAAGTTGACACTGGCAAAGCTTTAGTTGCATTAAGCTGTGCTGTGATTTCTGGTGCAGTAAGCTTTCTGTTAGGTAGGCTGGCGACTCTTATAAACTTGTCCTTTGATTTTGTTGTTGATCAAGATGTCACCTTTCTTCCCTGTTTCTTCATGCCTCTTAATGGTGTATGCTACAGTACTCACTGGTATTTTTAGTTTCTGGGCAATTTTTTTGCAGGAAATGCCTTCATTCTTCAATGCAACAATAGCTTGCCTATTCTCTCTTGTAAGTTCACGTTTGCCTCCCTTGGTTGCCACTGAATGTTATAAAAACATGCAAATATGACCCTAACCTGGGGTAAAACACACCAACTATTTGACAAACTGTTAAGCCCTAATTCAATTCAGCTGGATAGCACAGTCAGTCAACTGTGACTGAGACACTTCACTTTTATAGCATTATACCTGTATACAGGTACATGCAGTCATTTACAAACAAAATGTAGGCCATCATTTGAAAAGTTCAAGAGTTATGCTGTTCATGTTATTTCATTTCAAATAGCAGATCAAAAATGTTTTGTTGTGCTGTAGTATAATATATTACTTATTTCAATACAATATTTGCAAAAAAAATTAATATATATGAAAAACATGGGGTGTCCAAAACCTTTTGACTGGTAGTGTATGTGAATAAAAGCCTAAATTTAATCTGTTTATCATAGCCTATAAAGCGACCATATCTCTTCAGAAATTTTGAACTAAACTCAATTCACATGGATTAGTTTTACGATCTCTTTATGAACTTTCTGAAGCATCAAAGTGTCAGTTGCGTAGCTGATAATGGAGGGACAGAAATCTTAATCAAAAAGATCTTAATTTGTGTTTAGAAAATTAACTGGTTTTATGGGTTTGGTACGACATGAGGGTGCGTAATGACAGAATTTTAATTTCTGGGTGAACAATCCCTTTAACAAGAAAAAAAGTATAGACCAAGTCAGAAAATATAAATAGGCTACATATTTGATATTTTGGTAATACTTTATTTTACACACGTTACATATATAAATCGTGCATAATTACATGCAACCAACCCTAAACCACACCCTAACACTATAGTAAGTAGGCTACATAGTTAATTATTATTACTCAGTACATAAATATAATTAGGCTACACTGTAACACGGACACCTTAAAATAAAGTATAACCGAATTTCTTTCGGTTACACTTTATTAAGTCACCAGCGAAATGAGCATACTCACATGCCAATTGGCCAACTGTTTTTAGATTTGTTCCAACATATTTTAGAGTTTCCATGTTGCCGAAGCCATGTAAGTTATTTAGCCTACATACTAAACCCACTGATGTTTACAAATTCTCTCTAAAAGTGATATGTCATACCTGCTGATTGTCGTCATTTTCAGCCGGGCAGTTTATGCTGTCATCTATTCGATTGTTCAGTATATTATCGTTGGCCATCCTTCAGTTATCGTGAAAAAGAGTTGTAGGCTACTTTAGATTTTCTAGCGCTTTTAGGCTACTTGATGAGAAGTAGGCGCGGCAAGTTCCTCTACGAAAGCAGTTGAGGATGCCCATTGCCCAGAAAGTTTCTCAATGTTATATAACGACATATGTATTCTCTCTGGCTTACAATAATTGTTCTGATACAAATGCCGAGTCAAAAGTTGTGTTTTCTCTAAGAGTGTTTTATTGTTGTTGTTGTTGTTGTTTTGCAATCTCTTCATTTAGAATATGTTTTTCTAACTCTCTACTCCAAATGTTTAATCGCATTGCTGTTGGATGAATAGGCTAATTGTATCCAAAGGTAGAACTGTGTTCTCAGGACATGCGTATATTTTTTTCCTTAAATGTCAGGTTGGGGCAAGTTATCTTCTTTCTTGGGCACCTTTATCTTCTTTCCTAGAAAGCAGATTGAAATATTATGACATTACATTCTTGGGGTGATCACGGGTCATTATAACATAGCTCAAATTTATAGCATATATTTCATTATGATCATGAATTTAGCAGTCTCTAGTCTAGTATATTTGACCCTGCTCACATTTTCAAGTTTTCGATCACTAGGCTATATAATTCCCAGATGTTATTTGTGTTGTTTTTGTTTGGTTTCAAAATATGTATTAAAGTGTTGAAAATGTGTTTTATTTTTTATTTTTCAATTTTTTTGTTATCCCACTTTATCAAATATGATTGAGAATGTGGGACAGCATGCTTTGGGTAATCTGGGACAGTCTTCAAATGCATTTAGGACCTTTATAAGTCTAATGATAAGGGCGTAGATCTCATTACAAATTAGTGGGACATCACTGATATACTTTAAAATGAACTCTAATATAAAGCTAATCAGGGTTTGAAATTAACACCCACCAACCTGCCAAATGCGGATAAAAATCAACTGTGGTGGATAACACTGTCAAATCACTAGCCAAATTGGCAGGTTAATTATTATTTTTTCTCACTTTGCTGAGTCTCTCACCTCCAAGGAGTGTTTGTTCCCTGAGTAGCCCCAATTTGAATGGAGAACTTAAATGAATAACCGAATGAATAATCCGTTAATCAAATAGTTGTTTGCTGTTGCTTAAATATTAGTTGATATTATAAAATATTATAAATTAATTTAAAATAATTAACACAGTAGATTGTTAATCCTGTGATAGAAATTATTTTTCCTGATATTGGAACACTCTTTATGTAAATATATGACTAGCCTATATGTGTATATGAATGAATGAAATTTCTATGAATATTATACATTACTAATTGAGATTTCCATAGCCTACTTGTCATTTTTTCAAAATGATTTTTAAAAATTGGTGATATTGTGTTTGGCATGCAAAAATTATGGTGAATATATAGGCTTTTTAAAAAATAATATATAGGCCTAACACGTGTCCCAGATTATCAAATTCAGGCAGAATTATTTTTTTTGCCCAAAAAACTAATAGGTGTGGCATATCCTCCAGGTATAATATCTATATACTTTCTTCTGGTGTGGTTAGAAAACATATTAGGGATTTCAGAAAAGTCTAATGTGTTGATCTAATGTAGATAGAAACAAATCGCTGAAGTCAAAATTGCAAAAAAATGTCCCAGATTACCTGAATTCACCCTACCAAGATACAAATGAAGGCAGACAATAGAAACCATAGAATTTTTGTTTTAAATCATTCAAAGAATTCAAGTCACATTTCATATCTCATTTATTTAGCAATTTATACAATACAGATTGTTTCAAAACAGCTTCACAGTAATAAAGAGGAAAATAACAGTGTCAGTTCTACAAAATTTACCAATTTTGAAACCACTGCAATTTCAGCTGTAAAGCAGCTTTCCAGATGACAATAGTGTCACTCTTAAATTTAATTCAGATTTAAAGTTGATTTAGTTCAATAAGCTCTGCAGAAGACAATGTAAATATCCAGCTCAATTCAGTTCATGTTTTTTTGTTCTCATCCAATAGTGTCAGAACAATCAGATCAATTTTATATATATATAAAACAAATGAAAAATTCATCACAAATCAGAGCAAAGCTAGCCCAGCTAATATAATTTTAAACTGCCTAAGCATGTGACAGTTGAGGGAACACCTCCTGGCACAGAATATATTGTGCAAAACAGCAGAAGCAGGTTTGGGCTCAATATCCACAATGTAAAATAATTTAGGCCCTAAAGAATGTTTCAACAGCTTGTAAAAGACTGTCTTGCTCCAGTACCACTTCACCCACAATAACGAAGTCTTATTTATTAAATGAGGGAATTGCCTCTGTTGCTCCTCATCCAAATACTGAATTATCTTTCTTCTTTTTAACAGAATTTTAAGATGGAAAATATTCACACATACATAGGATTAAACAGTACCCTAAATGTATTATCATGTACTTTCAGGCTGTAACGTAAGTTATAGGCAAGGACGAAGAGGAGAGAGAATCCATATGCAAACACAAGTTTAAAAGACAAACATAAACACAAGATAATCAAAAACAAGGGTAACAGCTAAAAAGCAGAGGCAGGGGAACAACAACAGGAATACACAAACAGCAACAACGAGCGACGGGCTGATGAGGGACAGGTGTTGGTGACTGATGTCATGGGAACTAATAAGGGTAACTATGGTGACAAACAAGGTACAAGGCAAAACCATAGACAGTATGGGCAAAACAGGAACCAAACACAGGAAGTGAACAAAGAAACAAAGGGGAACTTCAACATAAAAGTCCTACTAAACACAAGACAGTACAGGGAGCGTGGCACGGACAATGTTGGGGAAAGTTACTTTTAAAAGTAATGGTAATTTAAAAAAAAACAATATTGTGTTATACTCCCTAAAAAAATAGCCTAACTACTTTCATCTCTTGTTAGTAATGTGTTACATTACTTTTGCTTGACTTTTTCTCATCTGGTCTGGGCTCGCTTGTTTATTTTTTAACAGTTAAAAACACAAGTTCTATTTTTGGCAAATGTAAAGTAAAATGCAAATGTAAAGGTCATTTCACACCAAAACTGAAATGAATAAGCCTTAGGGTGAAGGAAACTCAAATTCACGCCTATACACTAGAGGGTGATGTTTATCTAGCCATTTTTCCTTATTGGTATGAATGAATTTGTTTTTCGAATGTCAGCAGCAAAGACGTTCGTTAATAAATTGAGATTAAAGACATAAAGAATTATATATATATATATATATATATATATATATATATATATATATATATATATATATATATATATATAATTTGTAAATATAAACAAATTTTGAATTTGATGGCCGCAACACACTTTGGGACTAATATGTCAATATGGACCAAAATCTCTGAGGAATGTTTCCAGCACCTTATTGAATCTGTGCCATGAATAATTAAGACAGTTCTAAAGGAAAAAGAGGGTCCAGCTCAGTACTAGTAAGGTGTACCTAATAAACTGGTTGGTAAGTGTTGTATGTTATACTGTTAAAATTAAGTCTGCGACTATAAGTATGAAATTAAATGATCAGTTGCTTATGTGATTCCAAATTATTGTGTAAACAAAGTTATGTTCATCAAACCTTTGAAACTTTGTAAAAAAAAAAAAAAAAAAAAAAAGAAAGAAAATCAAATCGGTTCAAAGGAGCCGTTTTATTGGTTGGCGCATAGCCAATGAAATGGGACTTCTATTGTACGCGATGATGTCACGAAACCCACGTGCACTGAAACGATAACATGGCTTAATGCATTAGATTGATATTAAAATAAATAAACAATATTATCAAACTCAGTAAACACCATACTAATAATGCATACTACAGAAAAGCAGATTAACACGAGAATTAACCTCATTGGTTCTTGCTGAAGCTTAAACCTGCTGCGTAACACGAGAATGAACCTCATTGGTTCTTGCGGAAGATCAAACGTGCTGCGTAACACGAGAATGAACCTCATTGGTTCTTGCGGAAGCTCAAACCTGCTGCGTAACACGAGAATGAACCTCATTGGTTCTTGCGGAAGATCAAACGTGCTGCGTAACACGAGAATGAACCTCATTGGTTCTTGCTGAAGCTCAAACCTGCTGTGTAACACGTGAATGAACCTCATTGGTTCTTGCGGAAGATCAAACGTGCTGCGTAACACGAGAATGAACCTCATTGGTTCTTGCTGAAGCTCAAACGTGCTGTGTAACACGTGAATGAACCTCACTGGTTCTTGCTGAAGCTCAAATGTGCTGCGTAACACGAGAATGAACCTCATTAGTTCTTGCTGAAGCTCAAACGTGCTGTGTAACACGTGAATGAACCTCATTGGTTCTTGCGGAAGCTCAAACGTGCTGTGTAACACGTGAATGAACCTCATTGGTTCTTGCGGAAGATCAAACGTGCTGCGTAACACGAGAATGAACCTCATTGGTTCTTGCGGAAGCTCAAACCTGCTGCGTAACACGAGAATGAACCTCATTGGTTCTTGCGGAAGATCAAACGTGCTGCGTAACACGAGAATGAACCTCATTGGTTCTTGCTGAAGCTCAAACCTGCTGTGTAACACGTGAATGAACCTCATTGGTTCTTGCGGAAGATCAAACGTGCTGCGTAACACGAGAATGAACCTCATTGGTTCTTGCTGAAGCTCAAACGTGCTGTGTAACACGTGAATGAACCTCACTGGTTCTTGCTGAAGCTCAAATGTGCTGCGTAACACGAGAATGAACCTCATTGGTTCTTGCTGAAGCTCAAACGTGCTGTGTAACACGTGAATGAACCTCATTGGTTCTTGCGGAAGCTCAAACGTGCTGCGTAACACGAGAATGAACCTCATTGGTTCTTGCTGAAGCTCAAACGTGCTGCGTAACACAAGAATGAACCTCATTGGTTCTTGCTGAAGCTCAAACGTGCTGTGTAACACGAGAATGAACCTCATTGGTTCTTGCGGAAGATCAAACGTGCTGCGTAACAAGAGAATGAACCTCATTAGTTCTTGCGGAAGATCAAACGTGCTGCATAACACGAGAATGAACCTCATTGGTTCTTGCGGAAGATCAAACCTGCTGTGTAACACGAGAATTAACCTCATTGGTTCTTGCTGAAGCTGAAACGTGCTGCGTAACAAGAGAATGAACCTCATTAGTTCTTGCGGAAGATCAAACGTGCTGCGTAACACGAGAATGAACCTCATTGGTTCTTGCTGAAGCTCAAACGTGCTGCGTAACACGAGAATGAACCTCATTGGTTCTTGCTGAAGCTCAAACGTGCTGCGTAACAAGAGAATGAACCTCATTGGTTCTTGCGGAAGCTCAAACGTGCTGCGTAACACGAGAATGAACCTCATTGGTTCTTGCTGAAGCTGAAACGTGCTGCGTAACAAGAGAATGAACCTCATTAGTTCTTGTGGAAGATCAAACGTGCTGCATAACACGAGAATGAACCTCATTGGTTCTTGCGGAAGATCAAACGTGCTGCATAACACGAGAATGAACCTCATTGGTTCTTGCTGAAGCTGAAACGTGCTGCGTAACAAGAGAATGAACCTCATTAGTTCTTGCGGAAGATCAAACATGCTCCATAACATGAGAATGAACCTCATTGGTTCTTGCAGAAGCTCAAACGTGCTGCGTAACATGAGAATGAACCTCATTGGTTCTTGCTGAAGCTCAAACGTGCTGCGTAACAAGAGAATGAACCTCATTGGTTCTTGCTGAAGCTCAAACGTGCTGCGTAACACGAGAATGAACCTCATTGGTTCTTGCTGAAGCTGAAACGTGCTGCGTAACAAGAGAATGAACCTCATTAGTTCTTGCGGAAGATCAAACATGCTCCATAACATGAGAATGAACCTCATTGGTTCTTGCAGAAGCTCAAACGTGCTGCGTAACATGAGAATGAACCTCATTGGTTCTTGCTGAAGCTCAAACGTGCTGCGTAACAAGAGAATGAACCTCATTGGTTCTTGCGGAAGATCAAACGTGCTGCGTAACACGAGAATGAACCTCATTGGGTTCTTGCAGAAGCTCAAACGTGCTGCGTAACACGAGAATGAACCTCATTGGGTTCTTGCAGAAGCTCAAACGTGCTGTGTAACATGAGAATGAACCTCATTAGTTCTTGCAGAAGATCAAACGTGCTGCGTAACACGAGAATGAACCTCATTAGCTCTTTTCAGTTTTTTTTTTCCAGCATTGACAAAAATAAAACCACTTCTGCAGAACTTGGCCTTTGACTTTAAAAGCTACATGGTCAGGTGGTGTAACTGTTTTTTTTGTCAATTGGCGTAACCAGTATTTTTCATAAAAATATAATTATACAGGAAAATGAATGTGGAATAAAATGTAATAATCTAGTTTAGTGTAATAACTTGGTTTTTAATTTCAGTCTTAACTTTAGTAAAAAATTGTGAAAATGTCATTTTTAATTAGGCTACATAAAATCAACATAAATACACTATGTACATTTTAACATACCTGATCGATGCATGCTTTTAAAATACGTTTTTACAAGATTTTCGAATTTCTCATCTTGACAAACCGCATTTGTCTCTGACCCATAAACAAAGTTAAGGTTATCAAACCTTTGAAACTTTGAAATAAGAAAAAACATTAAAGCTTGATTGTGATATAACACTATTTGCACTACATGCCTAATGTCATTTATTCTAGTCTTACTGACTCTACAGGAACCCTATAGCCAATAGGACAGGCGGTTTGGAAAATGGATGGATTGATAGTTGACCATATGGTGATGATTTTTTATATGGTAAGATTTTTATTTATTCGAAATCCAAAAACATTTTGTAATTTGATAACATGTAAGTGACCATATGTAAACCAGCTGCTGTGAATGAATACTGAAGCTTAATAGCTTTTGACCACCAGATGACAGTAATGTGCAACATGTGGAAAAGATCTGAGTAATGACAATACATTCGTTAGTGCTGTAGGAGGAGCCATTGGCATGGCGTCACTAACAATACTTACAGCAATACTTTCGGTTTGTCGAAACGTGTCGATACATGATCTCTAAGGAAAACATTGGGATTCCGACCAGAATCCTGGTACGTGTGCGGGAGATCTAAGCTGGAAATAAGTAGGCTATAATAGATCAGCTCTGACAGCGTCAGCCGGTAGGGAGTCGTCAAGACGCTCCGCTGCCAAATATTCCAGTTTTCCAGAAGCAGATTAGTCCTGCTGCAATGACAGTCGTTATCGCTGGTTAGAAGAACGATACTAATGCGAAGTTAGCTGTTTGTGTATCTCCGTTTTACTGTAACTTCGTCAGGCTATGATACGTAACTTCCGTGTTTCCACGCGTAGCGGATCTATATGGGTCAGTCAGAGAGCGAGCACATTCATGTTGCTTCGAGTCAATGCATTTCAGGCGAAGTAAGTTACATTGAGAACATCAAACTGGCCTAGACATAATGCAAAAATTGACTTTTCTGTTGGAAAATCCAGTTAAAAATGGTAGATGAGTTTGGAACACAGTGGTTTCTTTTCTTTCTCTTTTGTTTTTCTTTAGTTGTTTGCTGGTTTCTAGCTTGTCCAAGGGATGATGACGTCAAAACCCGGAAGACTTGGGCTAGTCTAGATTTTACTATGGGGTTTTAATTATAATGGATTTTTTTCAGTTTATGAGCACAAAAAAAAATCTGTGGTGATAAACATAACTTGCGATAATTGGACGTTTTGTTATACAAAGTAAACACACGCCCATAGCGTACGCGATTTCCGGGTTTTGACGTCAGCCCTTCACCACTATCTAAAGCTATCCATCAGCTGGTCATACAGGTATAAAGTGGGCAAAATAGTTTCTGGAACATTGTAGCTGATGACCATCTAGAAACCAGCAACCATGTTCTACAGCTGGATTTTCCAACAGGATCAGAACTGAAAGGTAATCTTTCTTCCTCTGTCAGCAGCCAGATGTTCCTCTAGCTGTGGTTGAGGAGATCCTACTGAACCTGCCTGAACATCAGGTGGTGCGAGTCTGTCGGCTGGTGTGTCGTGAGTGGAAGGAGCTGGTAGACAGTGCTGCACACTGGAGAGAGCGCTGTCGGAGAGAGGGGATCCAGCCCTGTGATGCCTCCAGACCCCCAGAGGACTGGCGCCTGTTTTACTTTATGACTAAGAAACGACGGAACTTGCTCAAGAATCCCAGAGCTGATGGTGAGCCTCATAATCAGGACTGTACAGAACATGTCAGTATATTAAAAAAAATGTTTGCACCTGTGTTTTTTTTCTAATGTTCTTATTAGATGATTTTCATGGATGGGAGATTGTAAAGTATGGAGGTGACCGCTGGGCGATCGAGGAAAATAGGAAACCATTTCCGGACGACACAGTCACCAAATGTTTTGTAACATCTTATGGGTATGTTTGATATTTTAGATCCTTCAAGAAAGTTAAATCAATCATTTAGCCAATCAACACATGAGTCACTCATAAACTTTGTCCTCAGGTTATGTTTGAAGCAACAGCTGATTGATTTGACGAAAGAAGGTTATAGTGGTGCTTTCATGGATCAAGTGCAACCTCATATCAAAATATCAGACTGGTGAGTGTCACTCAAACTCCCCATTTCATACTACAGTATCTTAGGTGGTGAATTTCATATTTTATGTGATGATTTTTTTTTGTGAATGACCTGTCCATCTGGGTCACATATGCCTTGTTGCAATATGACAACGCAATATTGATGTTTATATTTTACATCTGTAATTTGTATTATTATTGCAAGACTCTGCATAAAGTGTAATTTTGTTAAAACAATTCAAACCTTAAACCATAAAATATATTTTGTAAAATTGTTGTTGTTGTTGTTTTTTGACCCTGTTGACTTTTAGAACATCTTTTTTATGTTCCACATTAATGATAGCATAGTTTTAATCTTTGGGTGAACTATCCCTTTAAGAAGGTAGTACCCGTGTTAGGTACAAACCCATTTCTAATATGGAAGCACAATTATGAAACATACCTGTTTTACCTGCAGGTATGCGCCACGCTTTGATTGTGGGTGTCAATATGAGGTCTGTGTAGAGTTGCTTGATCAGAGGAAAAAAAACATCAAATCCTTTCAGCCTGAAAAAGTTTTCTTTGAACAGTGGAACGATGAGCCATGGTGTCAAGTAAGTAGAATAATACTTACAATTATTCTCCTGTTATCAAACTAAAAAGTCTGCATTTGTTTTTGTTTATTTCAGATGACACACGTCTTAAAGGATTATGGACATGGGGTTCGGTTTATCAGTTTCACTCATGGAGGGGTGGATACACAGTTCTGGGCAGGCCATTATGGAATACGGGTCACTAACAGTAGTGTGGAGATCTGTCCTGCTGCAGAGAAATAGTGTCTTCCTGCATGTTTTTTTTACATTCCTAAATGTACACATAAATAACCCTCAGATGAGGAATTCTAATTATGTAAGATACCAAGAATGTATACGTTATACTTTATTTTCCAAGTATAACGTTACAAAGCTCTGTTGTAAATGTTAGTGACTACTATATGCATCCATCCATGCTCTGCTTATGATATATACTTAAGAGCAATAAATGACTTCAAAGTTACTGTGTATAAGTGATGTTAATTTTTGAAACTTGTACACTCTATAATATTGAAGGGGGTGGACTGATGTATATGTAATGAGTGATTAATAATCAAGGATAAGCATTTTTACATAAATCATTTCTATATTCAATGAGTGATTGGAATATACTTTTAATAATATGTTTGATGTGAGTGTTAACCAGCTGCTTTTAGGTACATTCTGATGTAAACCTCAACACGTGTTGTCTAAATATCTGTTTCAAGCTGACGAGTTAAGGTTACATGGGTCCAACTATACGTGACTTCACCTGATTTACAGATTTGTACCTCTATCATGTGTATTGCTCTAGAAACTAAAGTGAATAGTATCTGTACTTCTTCCTGAGGAGGGATTGGGAATGTATTATCAGTATGTTTTGGTAGTTTGTCCTGATAATAATTAACTCAAAGGCCCTCTTCAACCTTGGAGAAACTGCGATTCCCTAGTGCTTTTGTGTGTGCGTTGGATGTTCTGTGCAGGTCTTGTTTAGGAGCTATGGGACACTTCGGCATGCAACAACAGACCCGAAGATGCCTTTCTCCGACCTCCGAGGTCCCAGCAGACCTAAATCTAGGAATCGTGCTTCAACTTTCATGACTAATGGTGTGGAAATTTGCTTAGACTATATATGTTCTTAGCCAATCAGAAACCTGAAGCAATGATGTAGCTTAGACCTTGGTGAAGGGTATAATTGCTGTGATCTTTGTAACTGTAAGGGGGACGGCCTACGAACTACTATGAGTCTTGAAGCTGACTTCAGCTGATGAAACTGCAGGTTTTATTTTTAAGATGGGCCAAAAAATATATTTAACTCGCACTAAAAAAGTAAAAAAAAAATATTAAATGCCAAGAGAAGAATGCAACTTTAGGAATTGCAAAATGAATGAGTGACAATTTGACAAGAAATGCTCATTGGGGCAGCAGGGTCACAAGAACAACTATCTTGTCTAAGGTGTCTAATTAATGTTCCATCTAATAAAACAAGATACTTTGTTGCTGAGTTTACACATACATTATATGGTTTCTATATTCCACTTAATGCTGCAGTAAAATGGTTTCATGAGGTATGCATATGTGGGACGTCCCCTAAGAACTGGCCATTCATTTTTTCTACTTGTTAGAAATTAGGTCTTTATAGGCCTTTCAAATCAAAGAATGTCAAATATCTCCAAAACGCTGCAATGTGGTTTCATATGAGGTAGACTATGACATTGCAAATAATTAGGCTGTAAACACATCTTAAATAAAGATTTAAAGAAAGAAAAAACATTATTCAAAGTAATACAGCACTGCCACAGGTACTTGTTATGAATAATAAGAATAACAAAGTACAAAACGTGAGATCTTTTTTTAAATGATCAGTTCTGGGCAACTCGAAGACAAAAGCGCTCTGAAAGCGCGTTCTCTGCTGTTCCTGAAATGACCGTAATAATAGTAGATACAGACTGTGAGTAATACGCGCAGACATTGTTTTTTATTATTTTTTTTTTTTATCGCTGCTGGATGCAGTCAGAGAATGTCTAATATGGCTATGCAGTCATGTGACTAACTGGAAGAAGTACACATAACGGACGGATCAGCAGTCACCCGGACCCACGCTCTTCTGCCGCAGTACAGGAGATTAGTGCTGCTCAATGATTAGAACAGCGATGCTAGACATACAGTATAACTAATGCGAAATTAGCAAGCTAATGTGAATTGTTTTTAAGTTGTAATACTGTAATACTGTTTACTGTAATATCGTTCGACTGTAAAACGTAACTTCTGTGGATGGATCCGTCAGAGAGTGATGTTGCTTGTTCGAGGAACTTTGAAGACAGTTCAGACTCAGTAAGATGTTCTTTGTTATGTTATACCGCCATTACTGGGATTCGGTGCTTTTTGTGTTCCCAGGAAAGATCTTACTGCCTTAAAATATTGAACAATATCAAATTTAAAGAGTTTACAGACCTGGGACATTCTTGCGCTGCCGAACTGGCCCAGGCGTAATAAGGAAATGGACGGCCCAGCCAGAATTTCTTTGTTCTAATAATGTTTTCAGCGGGTAGGCCTAGTTTTATTTAAGTTCCCAGAATGTTCTCGTAAAAGGTAGGATAACATTCTCTAAAAACATTCTAAAAATGTTTAATGATAACATTGTTAAAACATTATTTCCTAATGCTCTTATAACATTTTCAGTGGGTAGTTTTAAGTTCCCAGAATGTTCTCCTAAAAGGTAGGATAACTTTCTCTAAGAACACTCTAAAAATGTTTTGTGATGACCTTCTAAATTCATTCATAAATGATTTTTAACATAAAATTTTTAGAACATTATCCCTTAACATTCTTATAAAGTTTTTAGCAGGAAGTTTTATTTTTATTCTTAGAATGTTCTTCTAAAAGTTAGGATAAAATTCTCTAAAAACTCTTAAAATACTACTTAACATTCTTATACAGTTTTTAGTGGGAAGTTTTATTTTTGTTCCCAAAATGTTCTCTTAAACATAAAAAATGCTTAGCTATAACATTGTTAAAACATACAATTTTATTACTCTCAAAAATAAAACATCAAAATCTAACAGGTTTATTAATGGCATCCACATAAATTATTAGGCCCTAGAAGTTCTGCGTACAGTAGATGCCCAACATTACATGAAGAACTCAGTAAAGTCCAAAGTGCAATCACACGTCTTGCTGTGTTTGCTCAGAGCGCTCATCATCAGTCTTTGCTTGTCTTGGTTCTTGCAGAAAAATAATACAGTCATCTGCATTAAGGTGTTCTACTGTTCTTCAGCTGCTCTCCCAGTTAGCAGAATTGAGCTCTATTCTCTGTGTGCATGGTAGAGTTTTTCCTCATAGCCTATAAAAGAATATCATGCAACAGTGTAAACAGAAAGAATACAAATACATAGGCTATTACATATTAAGATCACAAGCAATATTGACTTTGAAAACTTTCAAAATTAGCCAGCCTAATTATTAATCAGAAATTATGTAAAGACTAATTTATTGAAAGTATAAATATGATACCTTATGAGTATCTATTTTGTTTCTGTAATTTAAAACATATACTTAATCCATTATATACATGTTAATAACACAACTAGAGGCTAAATTATGTGAACAAACTACAAACTTGGCTTGAGAAGTATGAACCTCGAACCAAGACTCGAACTCAGGTCGCCTTGAGCACAGCTGCAGTATGTCACAGCACTGCCCACGAGGCTTTTGCTCTGACGTAACAGCTCATTTTCATCAGATATACTGTCTATGGATTGTTACATTTCTTACAGATTTCTGCTTGTTTTAAATCAGATACAGATAAAGTAGCACTGCATTTGAATGCATTGGCGATAGAACAATTTCTAGTGTGATTTAATCATACCTGTGTATCATCTCTTTGCTATTAGCTAAGCTGTAAGTTTTAGTTACTTCAAAAGCAGAAAGAATATAACTTCTGTTTCTACGCAGTTTCTTATTGAGAAATCACAGGACAGTGTTGACACTAACTTTCTGTGCTACAGTAGGTTTCTGTGTGCGCACAATCTGCACGTTAAATGTGAGCTACTGTCTGTGCATATGAAAGCTTGTTTCTGCCATGGAATACAATTTTTAAAAAAGGTAACAATTCAACTCGTTTCGACTCACAATTCAAACTTTTTTTCCTCAAAAGTGCGAGATATAAACTCGCAATTGGTTGTTTGAAAGTCAGAATCACATGATAAATTAGAAAATCTGAGTAAAAAAAAGCAATTCTGTTTTTTGTTTTTTTGCTGACTTTTCTCAGAATTGTGAGATATAAAGTTGCAATTGCAAGTTATCAAGTCCAATTGACCATTTACTAAGACCCGCCCCCTTTAGTTACTGTTGCTATGTCCAACAAGCCATGGCGCTCTCATGCCACACATCATGTCATGCAATGAAAAATACATTGCGGATCAAAGAAAAAACGGTCAACGCGCAGAGGCAAGACAGAGCAGGTTACTTTTGATATGAAACAAAGTCTCAAAGTTTAAATTGTGTAATTTTTTTTTAAGAAATGTAAAAAAGAAAATACCTGTCAATCAAACTCCCTTCGAAGGGTGAATTCTGAGGGGAGTAAAAAAGTCAGCTCACAATTCTGATATTTTCTTGCAATTGTTTGTCTCTGCCTCACAATTCTGAAAAAAAAAAGGGAAAAAAAGCTGTCATTTTACTGATGGAAACAGACAGTAAAAAAGTGGACTTCAAAGATTTCTTATTCTGTAGCTCCCTGTGGGATTTTTTTGATAAGTCCATAAAAATGCATCTCTCCATGATAAAAGTGCTCCACACAGCTCTTGGGAGTTAATAAAGGCGAAAGGTGAAGCGAAGTGATGCGTTCGTGTAAGAAACATATCCATATTTATAACTTTATCGACTAAAATAACTTGCTTCAGGCAGACAGCCAATTGCGCCCAAAGAGTAACTCTTGACAATGTATGACGTAGGAGTAGCGTAAGCTTTGACGACTTCCGCGGTTCAAACAAACAGGGCTAGGCAATAAATTCAAGCTCCTCCCACGTTTCTCTTTAAAAATTCTCGTTTTAGACTTCTAATTCATGACTGGTGTTTTGTTTTTCTCCATCCTCTGCGCGTTCTTCAATACGCTGTGCGTCATGTCAGTTTCTCACTTACTCTTTCGCTGTATAGTTTCTGGAGCATGCACTTGCATTATATTGGCTTACAATAATGGATAATTTTTCTAAAAATCTCTATGGAAAGAAAGTCAGATATACATCTGGGATGGCACGAGGCGAGGGAGAAAAAAAGAGATCATTTTTATTTTGGAGTACGTTGTGCCTTTAAAATTTACTATGGTTTTATATACTGCAGTGGATACTTACTAGTGATGGACTAGTTTCTCTGTTGGTGCCTGTTCTGCTCCGTAAACATTGTTCCAATGCTTGATCTTAAAAAATTAAATAAAAAATAGTTAAAAAGTGTGTTAATGTGTGTTAACAGACTTTTGATCTGGGTGACATAGGACCATTTTCTAATGTGTTCCTTAAGTGTTATATAAATCTGGAGAACCTTTACTAACATTAACCATGGTTTTGCTACACTAACTAAATGGTAATAAATTATTGTAATCAATCCACCATAAAAAACATGGTTTCTACATTTTTACTATAATAAAAAAAACATGGTTAATTTAGCAAAGGACCCTGGGAACATGTCCTTAAAAGAACAGCTCATCCAAAAAATAGAGTTCTCTCATTATTTACTCACCCTTATGTTGTTCCAAAACTGCAAAACTGCATGAATTTCTTTTGTATAACCTTAATTAAGATATCTTGAGAAATGCCTTCACTGTTTTGTTTTTTTTCCATACAATGGGTTCCAATGTTATGGGTTCCAATGTGGTTTTATTCCCAACATTCTTGTGTTTCACAGAAGTAAGTCATACAGGTTTGAAAATAATTTCATTTTGAAAGGACATTTATGTTTGGGTCTGCTAGGCCCGTAAACTCATATCAAGAAGATAGGTAAAATATTGTATGGAGGGTTTGAACCAGTGTGCCTTTGAGCAGAGTTTACATGTTCTGCCTCTATTTCACGTGTATTTTACTACAATACTCACCGCAAATGAAGATCGTGTGCTGGATAGTATTTATTCCCAAAGTTCCTGGATAATGAGGGAAACACACACATACACAGCAATTAGCTATTTGTATTTACTTACTAAAAGAGACATTTGCAAAAGCTTGCAAAATTTTACTCATCAGCTCAAAAACATTATGATGATTCATCATTTTGACTGATCCCGCGATCAACAATTTTCAAAAGCCTAGTTTGCATATTCTTCTAGAGTCAAGGAGTGTGGTTCGAGTTCCTTTCTGTATAAAGACACAATGTTCTCATCTCAGTTCACTCATTGTATGCTCCTATGCTGAGTTTTATTTTATTTTTTTTATCAAAAACTAAGCTGACAATATTTACACATGCTAGCAACACATAACATTAGCCTAATACATTGAAATATGTAGGCTACTAATATCGATATTGCTCTAATCGTGTTTAGATTCTCAATTTAACACACTATTTGATTATGGAAGCATATGGGTAGCAATATTCAATTTGAAATGTAATATGCAAAATGACAATGCAATATGTAAAATGGCAATGCATTTCTGTATTTAAATTTAAATTTTCCCATACATTTGTGCAACGTTTGGTGCAAAATGAAAATTCAATTATAAAATTTACATTTGCCATTTCATACTCTAGTTTTAATATGTAAATTGAATACATATTTTAACGCTTTATAAGTTGCAAAATTAAAATTAAAATGTATTACAGAAATGATTAGATATGTTTAACATGTTCAAGCAAAAACTGTAGCAAAATTGTAATTTAAATGTTATTTTTTTCTTAATTGCATTTACACTCACAGTTAAGACACTTGCGATTGCATTTCCATCAAGTGTCCCGCAATGAATGTAGCAAAATTCAATGTGCAATTTGAAAATGCATTCTGAGCCGATCACGTGCCCACCCCGCCCTGTCAATCACTGCGTGAAGTTGGCCCCACCCCCAACGCAAAATAGGCTCAATCGTTTTTACTTCGTTTGTGCTGTAATTTTTGTTTGTTTGTGCTGCTTCTGTTTTTTAGATAGTAAAATAATATTTATAGGTAATTCTGTCACCCAGCCCGCCACATGCTCCAAATAAAATAGATCGGTTTGTGCCGGTTTTGTTTGTGCTGCTTCAGTTTTTGAAATATTAGACCGAATTATAGACGATGACGTCACCAGCCCACGACCTGCTCCACATTCACCCAAAATAGTCTCATATGTTTGTGCTAATTTGCGCCGATAAATGTTTATTTTGTGCTGCTTCGGTTTCTTAAATATTAAAATAATATGTATTGGTCATTCTGAGGTAACTCAGCCCCCCGACCTGCTCCACATTCACCCAAAATAGTCTCGTTTGTTTGTGCGATCGTTTGTGCTGGTTAAAGTTTTGTTTGTGCTGCTTCGTTGTTTAAAATATTAGACACTGAATTATAGACGATGACGTCACCAGCCCTTGACCTGCTCCACCCAAAAAAGGCTAGGTCGATGAATTTGACCCGTCAGATTCCGTGACCCTGTGTAACCTTGTGGAGTGCAATAAGTGAGGAGACAAAAGACGGAGATGCGTCGAGTCAGCTTTACTCTCCACTTCAATATTAAACAAAACACTGTACAGCGAGTGAGGTCAAAACAGACACACAGCGTTAACCCGGAAACCGTAAATCAAAACAACTCTCCCTTAAAGGTACAGTCCCTTGGTGAATGTCTCTTTCGGTCTTTCTTGTGGGTCACCACACAGGCCCCCCCAGAATTCACCCATAACAACAGGGCCAGACCGAACAGGTACTCCAAATATAACATAGGACACAATTCACTAGTGCAAAAGAGAACAGTCCAGCTCATAACAGTCCCTAGAAAAGTCAACGTATAGGGGGGCGGACCAAGCGGCCATACCGGCTGCGCTTAACAGGAGAGGGGCAAAGGGCAAGGGGCGGGGCAGGGGCAGGGGTCGAGGCTGCTGCAGGGGGGCGCCCTCGCCGTGGGGGCTGGGCCAGCTGAAGCGGTTCACCAATATCCACATGAGCAGGCTTAAGACGGTCTATAGCCACCCGCTCCGGTCTGCCCCCCATATCCACAATAGGGCTGTCACTTTTGTGAAAAAATCCTGTTTGATTTTTGAGACATATGTGTTCATTGAATCGATTGTAAAATCGATTTTCCATGTCTAAAGACGTTTCGATTTTAAACGCCAAATATGGGCAAATCCACGGACAACTAACAGGCATTAGGACGAACGTAAAGAGGGCGCTGGAGACGCGCACAAGTCAGAAATATTCCTCTTGATTTATTGGCGTGAAGTTTCGTGCACAATGACAAACAGGAGTGCAACATTCTCGAAAAGCAATAAGCAGAGTGGACTGCTATAACATCAGTGAGAAACATCACTGCAGTCTTTAACATGCCTGTGCTTACGGTTAGAAAAGCCAAACAAATGTTGCCTACGTAGGCGATTGTTGACCGTAGCCTGAATCTGTATCTGTATGCATGAGACTGTCTGAATACCGGCAGAATTCACATTTTTGTAGTAAAAATAGAAACATTATGCAGAAGTATAATGTGTGTTTGTCAGAGTTGCTGTGTGATGCGCGTTCGCTGCGGGCGTATCGTGACGAGCTGGACGCGCTCCGAGAGAAGACCGTTAAAATCGATTCCCTATTTTCGTTTTCGAAACTTGTGTTGGTTGGTCCGATCGATTGTGCAATCGATTTTCGAACGTAAAGTGACAGCCCTAATCCACAACAAAGTTCTTAGACCCTCCCACCAGGACACGGAAGGGCCCATCGTAGGGGGGCTGCAACGGAGTACGATGGCCATCGTGGCGGATGAAGACATACTTGGCTGACGGTAAATCCTTGGGCACATAGGACTGAGGGAGGCCATGGTGAGACGTTGGAATGGGAACAAAAGCGTCGGCAATGTCCCGAGACACAGCGCGATGGGAGGCAACTGACCACGGGGCCGTGGCATCTGGAAGAAACTCCCCCGGGACGCGCAAAGGCTGGCCATACACCAGCTCGGCCGACGAGGCTTGAAGATCTTCCTTGGGGGCGGAATCGAAGGCCAAGCATAACCCATGGGAGGCGGTCAGCCCAGTCGCTGCCCGTAAGGCTGGCCCTGAGCGCGGCTTTCATGTCCCGATGGAACCGCTCGCAAAGTCCGTTGCTCTTTGGGTTATAGGCTGTGGTACGGTGGACCTTCACCCCCAGGACCTCAGCGACCGCAGTCCAAAGCTCCGATGTGAACTGCGGACCTCTGTCCGAGGAAAGGTCGGACGGTGTGCCGAAACGGGCCACCCAAGCCATAATGAATGCCCGGGCCACTTCAGCTGATGTAGTGGAGGACAGGGGAACTACTTCTGGCCACCTGGTGGTCCTATCCACCATGGTGAGGAGGTAGGTGTAACCACGGGAGGGGGGAAGTGGGCCCACCAGGTCCACATTCACATGATCAAAACGCCTCTCTGGCACTTTGAAGGGTGCCAAAGGGGCCTTGGTATGACGAGTCACCTTTGCGCGCTGGCACGCCACACAGGCAGCAGCTCAGGTCCTGACGTCCCTCCGCAGGCCCGGCCAGACAAACTTGGCCCCCACCAGCTTGGTAGATGCCTTCACCCCCGGGTGGGAAAGGCTGTGGATGGCGTCAAAAACCTTATGCCTCCAGCCAGCGGGAACCATAGGGCGTGGTTGGCCAGTGGAGACGTCGCAGAGGAGTGTAGTGTTGGCCGTATCAAACACTACATCTTCCATGAGCAAAGCAGTGGGGGCCGTCCTGTAGGCTTGCACCTCAGAGTCCGCGGTCTGATCCTCAGCCATAGCTGCATAATCGAGGCCCAAGTGGACGGAACCAGTGACCGCCCGGGAGAGGCAGTCGGCGACGAAATTGTCTTTGCCGGCCACGTGCTGAATGTCAGTGGTGTACTCAGAGATGGCAGCGAGCTGACGCTGTTGTCGACCAGACCATGGCTCCGAAGACTTGGCCATGGCGAACGTCAGTGGCTTGTGGTCAACGAAAGCTGTGGCCCTCCAACAGGAAACGGAAATGACGGGTGGCAAGGAAAAGACCCAGGAGCTCCCTGTCGAAGGCGCTGTATTTCCTCTCGTTGTCACGGAGCTTCCTGCTGAAAAAGGCCAGCGGCTGCCAGGCTCCCCCCACCCACTGTTCACACACAGCCCCCACGGCGTAATCAGAGGCGTCCGTAGTAAGAGCAACTGGGGCGGTCGGAGACGGGTGCGCCAGCAGAGCAGCGTTGGCCAGCGCGGTTTTAGCAGCATCAAAGGCACCAGTCCTCTCTGGGGACCAAACCAACACGTCCGCCGGCCTCCCACCCCGTAAGGCGTCGTACAATGGTCGCATGAGTTGGGCCCAGGGGACGGCCCCCTGTGGGGTGATGTGGTGGCCGAAGGAAAGTGATGGGCGACCGGCCAAACTCGCACTTGGCAGGGTTAATGATGAGACCATGCTCACTGAGCCGGCCGAACAGCTGCCGGAGATGCTTCAGGTGGTCGTCTGCAGAAACGCTGGCCACAAGAATGTCGTCCAAGTAAACAAAAAGGAAGGGCATGTCCCGCAGCACAGAGTCCATGAGGCGTTGAAACGTCTGCGCTGCCCCCTTGAGGCCGAAAGGCATCCGTAGGAATTCGAAAAGGCCAAAGGGTGTGATGACCGCTGTCTTGGGTACATCCTGCAGGTGGACAGGCACCTGGTGGTAACCTCGCACCAGGTCCACTTTTGAAAAGATGGTGGCGCCGGCTAGATGGGCGGAGAAGTCCTGTATGTGTGGCACTGGGTACCGGTCAGGGGTGGTGGCATTGTTTAGGCGACGGAAATCACCGCAGGGACGCCAACCGCCATCAGCCTTGGTCACCATGTGCAGGGGGGAAGCCCACGGGCTGTTGGAGCGGCGCACAATGCCGAGGTGCTCCATGGTAGTGAACTCCTCCCTGGCGATCGCGAGCTTGGCAGAGTCGAGGCGCCGAGCTCGTGCATAGACTGGGGGGCCAACCGTGGTGATGTAGTGCTCCACGCCATGCTTAGCCACCGCCGATGAAAATGTGGGCGTGGTGATGTCAGGGAACTCAGCAAGCAGGCGTTGATACAGGTCTCCGGTGGCAAGCGTGTTCGACAGACAAAGCGCCCCCATCCCTCCCAGCGTGCAGGGGTACGAAGCAAAAGAGAGGGCGTCAATCTGGCGGCAGTTTGTAACATCCACCAACAGTCTATAAGCGCAGAGGAAATCCGCCCCCAGGAGCGGCGTAGACACGCCGGCCATGACGAAATCCCAGCCGAAACGCCGCCCGCCGAAACCTACTTCCACATACCTTGTGCCATAGGTACGAATGGGCGTGCCGTTGGCGGCGTCCATCGGGGGACCCTGCCCGCCAGCTATGGTGTCCACAGGCTTCGCCGGCAGGACGCTGCGCTGAGCCCCAGAATCGACCAGCAGCCGCCGGCCGGACAAGGAGTCAGTGATGAATAACAGCTTGCAGTCACGGCCAGCGCCCATAGCTGCTAATGAGCGCCGGCCCTGGCTTTTCCCTGGGATCCAAAACTGCAAGGCTGGCGACACTGCTTGGCCTTGGCCCCAAACCTGGAATGGTAATAACACCACCCTTCCTCACGCTGTCGGCGGGCCGTCACAGCAGCTGCGGTGTCCGGGTCGTCCTCTGTTGGTGGAAGCAGGGCAGACGTGCGCTGGGGGGGCAGCAGTAAGCTGGTCAGATGATGTCTTTAAATCTGTCTTTTGGTTGGGCTTAGACAATCATCTGTACCAGCAAGCCCCAGCAGCAGCTTTTCCAGGAACCTGCGCCAGTTACCTCGATCATGTGTTGTGGTTGAGTGGGTCAGCCCTCACCGTTGGTGAGGCTGAAGATGACATCACCACTCAACCACACACACCAGCCATCTTCACCACGCCACCCATCATCATCCGGAAGTCAGCCGAGCCCGCACTTCACGCCAGTCCAGCCGAGCCCGCACTTCACGCCAGATCTGCCGAGCCTAAGGCAGTATGCGTCATGCCCGCCGCGCCTGTGACAGTAAGCGCCATGCACGCCGAGCTAGAGACTGACTGCGTCGTGCCCCAGAATTATTTTCTTTTATCCCGCCGAGTTTGAAGCCCTCTTCGCCGCTGGTCCCGTCCAGCTCAGAGCCCCCTTCGCCGCTGGTCCCGTCCAGCTCAGAGCCCCCTTTGCCGCTGGTCCCGTCCAGCACAGAGCCTTCGCCGCTGGTCCCGTCCAGCACAGAGCCTTCGCCGCTGGTCCCGTCCAGCACAGAGCCTTCACCGCTGGTCCCGTCCAGCACAGAGCCCTCGTCCCGTCTGCCCAGCCGGAGACTGTTCATGTCCATGTCCCTGTTCCAGAGCCTGTCCCAGAGGCTTGTCTTGACGCCGTCACTCTCCCCAAGAAATTTTTTTGGGGGGGCCATATGTCCTCGCCGTGGCCACCCAAGGGCCCACGGCCACCAGAAAAGGCCACCGCCCGAAGGGTCTTTACCGCCATGGCCACCTCCTCATCCTACTTCGCCATGGCCACCTCCTCAGCCTGCATTGCCATGGTCTCCTCGTCCTGTGCCGCCGGGGTCGGCGATACCATCCTGGAGTCTCCTGTCTGTCATCTCCCTGTCCACCCTCTGGACACAGACTCCAGCATGCCCTCCCTCCCTCCCTCCCTCCCTCCCGTGCCTTCTACGGCGCGGTTTGCGCCTAGCGGGAGGGGGGAGTAATGTCACATTCACCACCTTCTTCGTCTGTGTCTTCACTACACTTCCCAGAATCCTGTCATCATCACCTGCACCTGCTCCTCATCACCATCATCATCATCATCATCATCATCACGTCACCTGTTTTCTTTGTCATTATCTGTTTATTTAAGTTCCCCTCTCACTCCTTTTCGTTGCTGGTTATTGTTTGAGCACACGCTCACTGTTTCGTGGTTTTCTTTATTAATAAACCTTTGCTATTTTGTATCTTCGCCTGACCTTCGTCTTTGATCCGTGGACGTTACAGGAACATTGTGCCAATGTTTTCCTGAACATATAATCTGTTATCTAAACAATATCCTCAAAACATCCTCAATGTTACATTTAAAATGTTCTAGCTTTAACGCGTCACATTACAAGAACGTTTTATAAAAAACACTCCATCTCAGGTCTTAGTGATATCCTCAAAACATTTTATGAACGTGTATTTGATCATGTTTCTCCTTTGTTATTATGGAACTTTGTGCCAATGCTTTACTGAGAACATTATATAATCTTATCTCAACAATATCTTCAAAACATCCTCAATGTTACATTTAAAATGTTCTAGCTTTAACACGTCACATTACAAGAATGTTTTATAAAAAAACACTCCGTCATCTCAGGTCTCAGTGATATCCTCAAAACACTTTACAAATGTTGATTTGATATGTTCCTCTTGTTATAATGGAACATTGTGCCAATGTTTTACTGAGAACATTATATAATCTGTTATCTCAACAACATCCTCAAAACATCCTCAATGTTAGTTAAAACGTTATATTTTAGTTTACATTTAACATATGAACATTATTTGAAATGAGAAAACATCCTTAAAACCTTCTTTAAACATTACATGCAAATGTTTTCTCTAAAACATTAACCAAACTTTTAGGGAATGTTATCCAAAGTTCTGAGAACGTTCCCTGCTAGCTGGGTAACTTTTCTGCTAGAAAATCTTTTTTTGGAACATGGTAACTAGTTTCTATCAATTCTAAGCTGGTGGACCAGAAATAATCAACTACAAGCTGGTTTTTGAGACATGGTAGCTGAAGACCAACTGAAAACTATCAAACATGTCCCACAGCTGAATCTTTCAACAGCACTCAAAAGGTAAGGTTAGAACTGAAAGGTAATCTTTCTTCCTCTGTCAGCAGTCAGCTGTTCCTCTAGCTGTGGTTGAGGAGATCCTACTGAACCTGCCTGAACATCAGGTGGTGCGAGTCTGTCGGCTGGTGTGTCGTGAGTGGAAGGAGCTGGTGGACAGTGCTGCACACTGGAGAGAGCGCTGTCGGAGAGAGGGGATCCAGCCCTGTGATGCTTCCAGACCCCCAGAGGACTGGCGCCTGTTTTACTTTATGACTAAGAAACGACGGAACTTGCTCAAGAATCCCAGAGCAGAAGGTGAGCCTTGTCAAGATTGTACAATAAGTGTCACTATAATGTTTTTTTCTTAAGATAATGTATTTTTTCTGATGTTTTAATTAGATGGACTTCAAGGATGGGAGAATGAACAGAATGGAGATGGCTGCTGGGTGACAGAGGAAAATAGAAAACTATTTCCGGACAACACTGTCACAAAATGTTTTTCAACATCTCATAGGTATGTTTGATATTTTAGATTTTTCAAGAAGCTCGTTTTGAGCTCATTTAAAAGTCAATGTTACAATATGAAAATAAATAAATCATGAAGCCAATCCATACATAAATCAATCATAAACTTTGTCCTCAGGTCATGTTTGAAGCGACAGCTGATTGATTTGATGAAAGAAGGTTATAGTGGTGCTTTCATGGATCAACAGCAACCTCATATCAAAATATCAGACTGGTGAGTGTCACTCAAAATCCCATTTCATGCTACAGTATCTTAGGTGGTGAAGTTAATATTTTATGTGATTAATTCTTGTGAATGACCTGTCCATCTGGGTCACATTCACCTTGAATTGTGGAATTGTGCCTGGCAGTATGAGAACCCACGTGGTATGATTTTTATATGTAATTTTTTTTTAATGTTATTGGCAGATTATTTTGTATTTTTATTGCAATAATCTGCATACATTTTATGTAATCAGGACTAGGGGTTTCACAACTACTGATTTTTGCTAGTTGACTAGTTTTGCATAACAGTCGTCGACTAGTCGTTAAAGTGTAAGTTGCAGGTTAAATTTTTCACGAAGTAATGCAATGTGTTTATTAAACATAAAGATAAGAACCGCCCACCATTGTTTTTTATACCAAAATGCTGATATAATATGAAAAGTTGGCACTTTTAACAGTGGTTTTAACCGCTCCCGCTGCCTTCCACTAGATGGGGCGTGACGTCATAAGAGGAACTCACTAGTAGAGTTACCGTACGCTTGCAGCTATAGATGCCTTACATAACTTCAGAAAAGTTGGTTGTATGTTTTATTTGATAAAAAAATTATGGATAAAATAACTCCATTGTAAACATACTCGTGTGTGCTTGACTTCAAGGGGACCGTGATCCTGCCTGAAATGAGAATAAGCTATTCGCAAAACAAACGGGTTCAGGCACGTCAGATCAGCCGGTCGCAGGTCGAGCTGTTCCACTAAACTCCACAACGCGTTCACCTCACGGCAGCACACACTCTCCACTGCTGATAGCCCACACAAACACAGTGATGGGGACATCGATCTCTCTTTTTCTTTTCTGACAATAAACATCGCTAATTAAATCGTGAGAAATTGATAACGCGTGGACTGAGGAAGGGTATTACATGACGTTTGAGGCGTCGATGAGACTAGCGATCTGTGCAGTGTGTGCATCTCTAACGTTGCAGGCTTGCAGCTCTGATTTGGACTGACTTACTGTAAGTAAATAATGTCTTCAGTCGTTGTCCCTCCTTGCTATTCTACATGACGGCAATATTTTGAAAAGACTCGCTTGTTCCGTTATATTATCCGGGTTAAGTTTGCACCAGGCTAGACTAGCTCTAACGTAGCTAACGTTACTCACCTGGCCAACCCTCCACTCATTCTCCTCACACCAAGCATTAATAACTCTTTGAGTGCCATGGCTCCCCTCTCTCACGCCTGACCAGTTAAAAATTGTAGGGCTGTGGTCCATAAAGAATTTGATGGTTTCCCACATCCTCAGTCGTTCTCCAAATAGCCATAATACAGTGGGAATCTAGCAGAGTATGGGTTGCGAGTTCCTCTTATGACGTCATCACCCAGTAACTGAAAAAACACGCTACCTTTGAAGAAACCCCAATAAATGTTATTTTAACGCATTTTAAGACAGAAATAATTAAATATATACATATAGAGCACTTTAATTTACACATTAATTGACTGTGGTGGTTAACCTGCAACTTACACTTTAAATTATTTATTCATTAAATTGACGCATTGAGCATTGTTAAGGAAGACACAGAGGAAGGAGTTCTGGTGAATCATTGGACATGTATTTTTGAAATTCAGAAATAACATAATAAATAAATCCATCAGTTATTCTTTTCATCAACATGTGTTAATACAAAAACAGCAGCATTCATTTAAAACATTCTTGTAATTAAAACATTCTTGTTATGAACCGCGCCACACCACGCGCATCAGCGAACGTTGCAGATAAACATTGCCACATGGCTAGCCTCAGACAATAACATTGTCAACATCACAACTCTGAGTTTTGCATATAGTTTTAACTACATTTTTCATTGCACCTTTAAGCAAATATCATTTAAGCATGTATAGGCCAATATTTTACCTAACGTAACCTCGGTTCTCTCTAGAAGAGGGAACGAGTATTGCGTAACCTGCCGTGCTCGCGCCCCGAGCTGGTCTCGCTTCAGTCGATGAAAACCAGCGTCATTGCCACGAACGGTTGCTGTTGGCAGTGGGTGTTTCATCCTAAGATGATTATCCATTGCAGATGTATTGCTATTGTATTTTAGCACTGCTTTACATAACTTACAGGTAACGGTGGATGTGTCTACATTTTCTGTGAAGTATTTCCACACATAGGATGACCTTGACAGTTTTGGACCTATGTTTTGAACGCATAGGTACCTCAACTCCTGACGCCATTTTGTTTCCGACTAGTCGATTAGGGCCGACAGCGCAGACTAGTGGTTGTGACAGTCGACTAGTCGACTAGTTGATGAAACCCCTAATCAGGACATAAATTGAATTGAAGTGTCACTAAAAAGATAGTTCACCTAAAAATGAATATTCTGTCATCATTTACTCACCCTGTATTGACTTTCTTTCTACAAAAGAAGATATTTTGAAAAAAAAAATATATATATATATATATATTTTCCTGACTTATCTGCAGGTATACCCCACTCCCTGGTTGTAGAAGTGTATATAGGATCTGTGTAGAGTTGCTGGATGAGAAGAAGAAACCCATCAGGACCTTTCAGCCTTATAAAGTTTTCTTTCAACAGGGGGACAGTTATCCATGGTGTCAAGTGAGTTAATTAATATTAACAATGCAGTTATTCCCCTGTAATCAAACTAATAGTCAATGCTTAAATGTTCCTGTGCCTATTCTGCCTTATTTCAGATGACCCAGGTCTTTAAGGGTTATGGACCTGGAGTTCGGTTTATCAGTTTCACTCACGGTGGGAAGGATAGACAGTTCTGGGCAGGCTGCTATGGAATGCTGGTCACTAACAGTAGCGTGGAGATCTGTCCTGCTGCCGAGAGGTAGTGTTTTCCAGAATATTTTTTTTACATTCCTAAATTTAACAGTAAAATGGATATTCTTCTTGTCGGCTCAAAAAACAATCTGATGTTCATCTGTGAATATTGATAACTTTCCTGAGTCTGTTTCTAAACAAGTTCATAGTTTGGGGGTCATACTTGACTGTAGTCTCTCATTTGAAGCACATATAAACAGTGTAATTTGCTCTGCATATTTCCACATAATATTAACCGACTTCGTCTGGCTCTCTCAGTAAAGAGCACTGCGATTCTTGTTCATGCTTTAGTCACTTCCTGTATTGATTACTGCAACGCTCTTTTTCATGGACTGCCTTCAAAGCTTCTCTACAAACTCAGCTAGTACAGAACTCCGCTGATTGAATTATCTGCAGAACTCCTCTACCTGAACACATTACTCTTATACTACAACACTTGCATTGGCTCTTGGTTAATTATCATATTGATTTTAAAATTCTTCTTAATTACAAGCCACTCAATAATCTTGCCCCTTCATACTTATCTGACCTTCTTCATATCTTACACTCCTACTCGTACTTTAAAGGGGTGGTTGATTATGATTTCACTTTTCTTACTTTAGTTAGTGTGTAATGTTGCTGTTTGAGCATAAACAACATCTGCAAAGTTACAACGCTCAAAGGTCAAAGCAAAGGGAGATATTTACTTTTACAGAAATGGCTTTTTAAGGACTACAAGAAACAACTGATAGGGACTACACAACATTCCTCCCAGGTTAGTGACATCACAAACCCTAAAATTGACAAACTCCGCCCCCGGGAACACGCAACAAAGGGAGTGAGGCCATGATGAGAAGAGGAAGAGTTTTGTAGTAGAGCACATTTGTGAGTCTGCTCAAGCTGTCGCATCCGTGTTTCCACACATACTGCAATACAGTACATAACACAAATGCACTTTAGGCATCTTACATCAGTTCCCACACGAGCGATTTATTGATTATCATGACAGAATATGCTAATCAAAGACTTGAAGATAGTTAACTCCACATCAGCAACATAAATTCATCAACTAACCATTTAGAAACACTGAAGTTGCATGCAAGTTCAGTTGCATTCTACATGTTGTTACTTCTTCTTGAGTCACTCCATCATTGTCCGACTCCGATTTGAACATAAAAGGCAGAACAGCTTCTGACATTTTAGTGCGTGTCTGTCTGCAAGCTGCAAAGAATACAAGCTCTTGAAGCTCCACCCTCTGTTCTGGGAGCATTTTTTGCGTTTTTGCTCTCCTTCAAAAAGGGATAATTTTAACTTGCTATAAAAAATGATCTGTGGGGTATTTTTAGTTAAAATTACATACACATACACACTCTGGGGACAACAGAGACTTATTTTACATCTTATAAAAAGGGGCGTTATACCACCCCTTTAAAATCATCTTCTGCACTCACTTTTATTCTCCCTCAAACTCACACTACTTCTATGGGGTCCCGAGCCTTTAGTCATGCAGCTCCTTATTTATGGAACTTGCTGCCACAGGATTTGCGAAACAGTGAAAGTCTTCGTGTTTTTAAATCTCACCTTGAGACCAATCTTATTCGGCAGGCTTTTATGTGATTACTTTTATGTTTGTATCCAGTCTGTCCAGACTATAATAATTATTCTTTTTTTAATGTTGATTGTTTTATTGTGTTTGTAAGGTGTCCTTGAGTGTCATGTAAGGTGCCTATAAATAAAATGTATAATAATAATAGATATAAAGATATATGTAGGCATATTATTAAACAAAACTTTAAAAACGCAACAACAAAAAAAAACCATGTAAATACATCTACAATAATTCTACAGCAAATTATACTTTACAAACAAATCAAATTTAACCACTATTTAGAGTCCTCCTGTAGTCAATAATTGTATCTCTTAAAACTCATCTTTGATCACCAAACTGACAGTTAAAAGTTTTTTTATTTTTTTTGCTGTGAAAAAAAATTATTCATGCCTAAAGTAGTTTAAATGTAACTCTACACACTTTCTTCATTTAGTATGATGAGCCATTGATATGCACATTAGTCCCGCCTCAACTCACTCACACCAGCTCAGAGATTTTACTCGCTTTACTGTAGTAAATGCTGCACGATGGTATCGAGCTTTACAACGTCAGACAGATAACGGTGTTTAATATGATTAGTCATTTGCTTGACTATGTTATCAAACAGTTAATAATGTGTTGCTAATGTTGCACAAACCATGTTTCCGTTCGTTCACCTTCTCAGAGTCAGTCAGCTGCCTTCTAACAATCATCTTTAGAAACACTTTGAACAACTCAGAACGTCAGTGGAGAAAGGCATATAGTTCATCATAACATATACTGTACATAATTCACCCGCTATATTTCTAAATGTACATGATTTTTCATATCAACAGTATACAATATCAAAAATATACCGGGATAACCTAGCCTAGAAATCTAGACGCACCCTAGCGGCAGCAAAATGTATTTTGCAGCCAGGGTAGTCTAGAAACTCTCCATAGACTTTCGAGCTGCAAAAACCTAAATTGGGTCAGGCCAATCACGTCGCGTATAGAGTAGGCGGGGCGGGCTTAACATAATGACGACAGAGTTGCGACGGTTACCTGGCTGCGACTTGAAAACACTGAATGACGGCTGCTGGAGAACAGTCTATCGAATCGGCTTTGGCCGCGACTCTGGAGGACTTGGAGTTAAGTTTTTCTTTGAGAAAAGAGCAAAGAACGGCACTGAAGTCATTCTTAAAAAAGGAAGATGTGTTCGTCGTTTTGCCGGCCAGATATGGCAAAAGTTGAATCTATCGTTAGCTCCGCTGTTGGGAAAACGCTCTGGTTGGTTGAAGCGCTGTCCTATTGCGTGCAGAGGGAATTTGAAAGACAGCCGTTTATCCCGCCCCTCGGATTGAGCGTGTCTATGGTGAGTTTCCAGACCTAACATCTTGATGTAGGTCTGGCTTGCCAGGCTAGGGATAACCTGTCTTCTCTTGAGACTCCTCTGCTTTGCAACAGTTAATGATTATGCTAAAGCCCGCCGCACTATGAAGTGATTGGATACAAGTTAGTTTGTGATGTAAGAAACACCAGTGATTTCAAACTGCGTTTTTAAGACTGTCTTTGGTTCACTGCAGTTTTAAGGAGAAATATTATACTCAGCAAAGGTGTTGACTGACTTATGAATTTGCACATGGTTTGTCTTAAAGGAGAACTCCGGTCAATTTTAACATTGAGCTCATTTTTTTGTAAATTTGGAGTGCTGTCAGTACAGACAACAACGACAAAAATCGGTGTTGCCTACACCGTGTTATCCTCTTTTTAAAATTTGCACCCTGTTGACTTCAATGGGGCAAGTTTTAAACCTGCTTTTATCCTCTTAACATCCTTGATGTGTCATTACAAGTGCACAGCCATGTTAGTGATTCCTTCAGAGTCAACACGCGGTGAATCTGACTGCAGTAGATGTGCAAGATATGAATAAAAATGATAAAATTTCAGCCAGCGCACATACCTGTATTTACATCCTGTTTTTGGCTGAAGTCCACAGTAGTCGATTGTCGAGTTCACGCACATAGGTTTAGTACGTACGATCATGCGCCCGAACTCGACAATCGATTACTATGGACTTTGACCGAAAACAGGATGTAAATACAGGTATGTGCGCTGGCTGAATAAACATCATTTTTATTAATATCTTTCACATCTACTGCAGTCAGATTCACTCGTGTTGACTCTGAAGGAATCACTCACATGGCTGTGCACTTGTAATGACACATCAAGGATGTTAAGAGGCTAAAAGCAGGTTTAAAACTTGCCCCATTGAAGTCAACAGGGTGCAAATTTTAAAAAGAGGATAACACGGTGTAGGCAACACAACGATTTTTGTCGTTGTTCTCTGTACTGACAGCACTCCAAATTTACAAAAAAATGAGCTCAATGTTAAAATTGACCGGAGTTCTCCTTTAAAGGGCTGGTTCGGAGTTGTTTCAACCTTTTTTTTTCCTTGGTCGAACATTATTAAAGTTAGAGCTTATTTAGAGATATCAGCCGAATGGCTTAGTGCAGGCGCGAATGGATCCAAGGTTGTATCTTGTAAATTACCCCACTAATAATTAGGGCTGTCCCCGACTATGGATTTTCATAGTCGAATCAGAATCGTCATGTCTTGCCTATACGCTGATTTCACGCAGCCGCCATTTTCAAATCGAAAGCGAGGCTCCGGTGGGAAGAAAACCGGAAGTGTCGCCTTTAATCACAGGAGAGTCGTGAATGCGATGGCGTATTGTTGTGTTTAATGATGTTATGTCAATTCTAAAACTGTACATACATTTCTTTCATACTTTAGACTATATACAGTGAAATTCATTTATAAATAATTTTTTTTTTTATATAATTCAGAAAGTAAAAAAAGAAGCAGGAATGAACTATATACATATCCTATATTGGATATTAACATCCAAAAGTGTAAATCGCGGCAGCAGCTTCAGGTTGGTAGTCCAAAGGCATTGTTGTTTATCTTTACTTCCGGGGTTTTTCCCACCGGAGCCTCGCTTTCGATTTCAAAATGGCGGCTGCGTGAAATCAGCGTATAGTCGACTAATAGTCGAATCGTGTATGGGGGTGGGGCTGGGGGCGGGGCTTTAACGTTTCAAAGCCGCGATGTACAGAAAATCACACAAAGATATAGAAGAAAATGTATAAAAACATTTTTGATCAATAAAACTAAGAAATAACATAAATAACTCCAGAAAGGCCACACTGCAGATTTGCATTTCACATGCAAATCAAATTAAATCGGCTAAATTACCTGTGCGAGCAGGCCAGCCTACAGCACAACATCGATGCACCGAAAAAATAAACAATTAATTTACTAAATTAAATTAGAACAGAATATAGGCCTACCTTTCTAATAAATAAAAATACAAAACGAAATAAATCAGAATCAAGTCACAGGATGAGGAGCAAATGTGTGCAAAATGCCTAAAGTGCAGGGGAACATATATTCAAAACACAAGCCACAAATAGTTAGATTAGGTAACACTGACCCTGTCACGGATTGAAAGTGAAACTTAAATCTGTCACGGGGTGTTTGGATTTATTCACGCACGTTAAAAAATATTTATTAAAAGCTTCTTTCTTTGCACATTTTTATATAGGCCTACAGCATTATCATAATAGGCTGAATATTAACGTATTGACATAAAAGCTAGTTCTATGTGAAATCAGACATTGAGCGCCCTCATATAGCCAAAGTGGCATGATCCTCGTTTCATAACACCTCTGCGAAGATTCGACCGTGAGATCGGTAGTCGAATCAGGCTCCTCCTATCGAAGCATCGAATCTTCGACTATTCGGGGTCACCCCTACTAATAATGCCTGGAATGGTACCAAACTTCTACTGTAGTACAAATAGTTTCTGTACCATAAAACGAAGCATTGGAAAGTTTGTAAGTACATAATAATAATAATAATAATAATAATATATTTATTTTCTATAGCGCCTTTCAAGAACCCAAGGTCGCTTCACAATGCAATACAAATTGCAAACAGATACAAAGGCCATCTGCTTATAACAGACAAACAATTGACATGAATCAAAGAAAAACATATTGTACTATTTATCAAAATATACAATTACGACAAAGTATGAAGCAAATAGAGCTGAGAAAGTGGAGAACAGAGAAAACAGTGTTGATGATACTTATTTATTGGGCAAGCTTGAAGATATGAGTTTTAAGTTGTTTTTTGAAGGTCCAGATGTTGTCGGTCGCACGAAGATTCGGGGGCAGCTTATTCCATAGCTTAGGGCCAACAACACTAAAAGCCCTACCGCCCACCGTAGAGAGTCTGACCCGGGGTACCACGAGTAGGTTTTCAGTGCTAGACCTAAGGGCCCGAGTTGGAACATGTGGCTGTACCACATCAACAAGGTATTTGGGTGCCGGGCCATGTAAGGCTTTATATACTACGACTAACAGTTTGAATTGGATGCGGTTTATGACAGGAAGCCAGTGCAGTTGGTGAAGGATACTAGTGATATGGGCAGATTTTTTATTATATGTGAGGGCTTGTGCAGCAAAGTTTTGTACCATTTGAAGGCGGTGTATTGCTTTGGTGGGTAGTCCGCTGTATAATGAATTACAGAAGTCCAATCTGGAAGTGATGAAAGCATGAATAACAGTTTCCGCATCTATAAAGGTAAGAGAGGGGCGAATACGAACAATATTCCGCAGGTGAAAGAAGCATGATTTGACTGTCTGACTAATGTGTGAGTGAAAGCAGAGCGTGGGGTCGAACAAAACTCCCAGATTCCGTACAGTTTTTGAAGGCCTAATCTCAATACCATCTATATCAATAAAAATGTCATGTCTGGGTGAGCTCTGTGATCTAGGGTTAATCAACAGGATTTCGGTTTTACCAGCATTAAGCTGTAAAAAGTTAGAGGACATCCATGTTTTAAGTTCGTGGAGGCAGGAGATAACTGAAGAGGGTGGAAAAGATGAGTTAGGATTGATCGTGAAGTAGATTTGAATATCATCAGCGTAGCTATGAAAATTTAAACCATGCTGTCTGATGAATGATCTGGCCTAACGGTAGCAAGTAGATTAGAAATAGAAGCGGACCAAGTACAGAGCCTTGGGGCACACCGTGAGAAACAGACACAGAGCGTGAGCAATTCTTACCTATCTTAACAAATTGCTGTCTATCACATAGAAACACATCATAACCACTGAACCACTGAAGTGCCGCACCCGTGATGCCTATTGCAGACAATCGTGAGATAAGTGTAGAGTGGCACACAGTGTCAAATGCTGCACTGAGGTCAAGGAGAACAGGGATACTATGTGCACCAGAATCAGAAGCCAGAAGGAGATCATTTAGTACTTTTAGAAGAGCTGTTTCTGTGCTGTGGTATGTACGGAAACCAGATTGAAGGGGTTCAAAGAGATTATGTCTCTCTAAGTGTGATTGCAGTTGTGCCACAACTACCTTCTCAAGTAGCTTGCCAACGAAAGCGAGGTTTGATATTGGTCTATAATTGCTATGAGTGGCGTTGTCGAGGCCGGGCTTCTTGAGGAATGGAGTAATGGCCGCTACTTTCAGATTAAGCGGAACAGTGGCAGTGGCAAGAGACCTGTTAATAAGGTGGGTAATAGGTTGAATGAGTAAAGACAAATGAGTTTTTAGAAGGTATGTTGGAATAGGATCAAGTGTACAGGTGGTAGAATTTGATTTGTTAATCATTTTTTCAACCACAGATGTATTAGTGAGTGAAAAAATGTCTAGCGGACAACCAATCAAATATGGAGTTGAAGGGGTAGTGGCAGTAGAAGAAAATGACTGATAAATGTTGTAAATGTTTTGTAGGAAAAAAGACTGAAAACTTTCACAAAGATCAGCAGAACCAGTAAGAGCTACGGTGGACGGTTTGACCAGTTTATTTATTTCTGTGAAAAGAGCTTTAGGTTTGCATTTAGCTTTGTTAATAACAGTAGAAAGATAGTTAGAGCGTGCAATGTTAAGTGCTTCTTTGTATTTCACTACTGAATCAGAAAAGGCTATGGCATGGACAAGAAGGGAGGATTTGTTGTGGAGTCTTTCAAGATGCCTACATTGAGTTTTCAGAACTCTGAGCTCAGGGGTAAACCAAGGAGAGGAATGAGTAGACGGAACAGTTCTAGTTATTAAAGGAGCAAGCTCATCCAATACATCACCAATCGATTTATCATAGGTAGAAACTATCTCATCAGGACGCAGCAGATTGAGTGAGGAAGGAAGAGCAGAAACAGCAATGGCAGCGGAGAAATTTTCAACAGTTATAGTTTTCAGATTTCGGTAGGATATAATAGTGTTGGTTATAGGTTTTACAATGGGGAGTGAGAAATCAAAGAGAATTAGTTTATGATCAGAGATGCCAAGATTATGACCCTGAACATGCACATTGTCAATACCAACAGTACAGAGCAGATCGAGAGTATGAGAATGAGAATGTGTTGGGAAATCGATATGCTGAGATACTTCAAAATAATCCAGAACAGACAAAAAGTCTTTTGCAGCAGTACAATCAGAATAAACATGTATATTAAAGTCACCAAGCATCATTATTCTATCATGCCGGGCAAAAGCGAGAGTGAGAAGTTCAGTCAGATCAGAGCAGAAGTTTGGTTTATTTCTAGGGGGTCTATAAATCAATAGAATCAGAAGTGGAGCGGGGCCAGCAAGTTGAAGTGAAAGACATTCAAAACTTGGAACATCAAGTATGTCATATTTAATCACTGCCAGACCACCACCTACCACTAAGTCGAGGTTTTGTCAGATAACTATATCCAGCAGGGGTTAAAGGTTCAGCTCAATGAAATCAATGATACATCAGGAGTTTATTTTAATAACACTTGCCTGATGGCCTATCTTACCGCTAACCTGGACGTTGAGGTCACTTCCGTGATTTGGGAAAAGTCCTGGCAGAAAGCGATGCATAAGGATGTAGTGTAACGACGCCCAGTCCCAGGAATGCACTACTATTTATATTTATACCGTAGCCAGGATAGATGCATGTGTTTGGAATCTTGTCCTATCTTTTAAATCACGCTGCAGTAGTCTGAAGTAACTGTGTCTGACTATCTCACAACAATCCTCTGCTCAGTCACGTGTACACAGTTGTTTCCGTCAACAAAGTTTCACACGAGAGTATAAAAACATTTAGCTGAATTGTGAAAGTTTTATAAATGCTTTAATTTTCAGATCAACACTTAAAAAGGAATATAATTTATAATTTCGAATATCATCCAGTTATCAATAAATTTCTATGGAGTGTTAAATTCACTAGCTTTTCCCTTACACTTGTGAGTTTTGCAAAGGACTTTTACGGGCTTTTCCCAAATAACGGAAGTGACCTTGACATCCAGGTTAGCGGTAGCATAAGCCATCAGGTCACATAAGTCACTTTTAGGTTTTTTTTTTTTTCATGTGTTTACATTTTTTTCATTACAAATACCATAGTTTATTCTTAGTAATATTATTATTATTATAATTATAATAATAATAATAATAATAATAATATTATTATTATTATCATTGCTGTTGTTGTTGTTGTTGTCATTATAGAAACCATAAAACCATGGTAATGAGGAGCATGTTGTTTTTTTTTACCTTGTTATGATCTTACAGTTAAACTCTGGATTCTATCAAAGAACTATGGAAACTTCTCTTTAGGGCAACAAAGGGGAATTTAAGAGCTTTATAGCTTGGATCCCATGAATTAAGGATAAAGTTATGACTTTTTCTTCCGTGTAGTTATGATCAGTTCAAATAAAATCATTTAAGTCAAATATTAATTCAATAATTAAAAGCCTGCAATATAATGCAATATGAATATTTAACACATTTGCAGTATATTAACAATATCTATTATTATTTGTTTCTGTCCTTTATTTATTCATTGATTAAGGTATATATTCCAATTTAAAGGCCGTAACCCCAGCAAAACATTAATGGGGAAACGTGTGGCCGGATGGGCTGAATTTTTATATTTGAATAATGGGATATCTAAACCAAGAAGTACATATAACAGGTCTGCTGTCAAGACTCTCCACCACAAGACAGTTTTACAGAAGCAGATGAGGGGGCATGTACACATTTTTGGGGGGTGTTCTCTCAAATAAAAAATATGGGATTTCTCTCATATTTTCTGTATCTTCAGAATATGAGACGTAACTTCTTTGTTTCCACCTGTAGGTTGAGATGCACAAAACCTAACTTGCTCAAGAATCCCAGCGCACAAGGTGGCTCATATAATTAAGATTGTACAATAACATTGTAAAAATGTTTTGCTTCAGGTAACGTCTCTTTTCTGATGTTCTTATCAGATGGACTTCGCGGATGGAAGATTGTGCGTAGTGGAGGTGACCGCTGGGTGACGGAAAAAAATAATAAACCACTTCTGGACACGGTCACCAGATGTTTTATAACATCTTATGGGTATGTTTGAATGTTCTGAAAATGTTCAATCATCAAGCCAATCCACACATGAATCACTCATAAACTTTGTCCTCAGGTTATGTTTGAAGCGACAGCTGATTGATTTGACGAAAGAAGGTTATAGTGGTGCTTTCATGGATCAACAGCAACCTCATATCAAAATATCAGACTGGTGAGTGTTCACTCAAACTCCCATTTTATGTTACAGTATCTTAGGAGGTGAATTTCATATTTTATGTGTTAATGTTTTTGTAAATGACCTGTCCCTCTGGGTCATATACAGCGGGTGAAATAAGTATTGAACACGTCACCATTTTTCTCAGTAAATATATTTCCACAGGTGCTATTGACATGAAATTTTCACCAGATGTTGATAACAACCCAAGGAATCCATACATACAAAGAAACCAAAACAAATAAGTTCAGAAATTAAGTTATGTGTAATAATGTGAAATGACACAGGGAAAAAGTATTGAACACATGAAGAAAGGGAGGTGCAAAAAGGCATGGAAAGCCAAGACAACAGCTTAAAACTATTAGTAATTAAAAAGCAATCCAGCCCCCTGTCTGTGCAAATTAATAACAGCTGGTTCAGTCCCAACAGATGGCCTACAAAAAGGTCTCATTGCCAAGGTGTCACACAAGACACATCTCATGATGGGTAAAAGCAAAGAGCTGCCTCAGCATCTGGCCTTTGGAAATATATTTACTGAGAAAAATGATGTGTTCAATACTTATTTCACCCGCTGTATGCCTTATGCTGGAACTGTGCCTAGCAGTATGAAAACCCAAAGTGATATGACGTTCATAATTCATTTTTTTTTTTTTTTTTTTTTTTTTGTTATCGGTAGATTATTTTGTATTTTATTTAGTGGTGGGCCGTTATCGGCGTTAACGCAGACTCTTATCGCGCGATAAAAAAAATATCGCCGTTAATCTATTCTCCAAGTTGGGTTGGGAGCATAGACTGTAAAGCTACACAAGCTATGATGACGCAATCTACCCGCGGCCGCGAGGAACACCCGCCTGCAACGCATCCTATTCGTCGTCATCTTAAGTAAACACGGCTGAAAGTGAAAGCTGGTGTAAAAGATTGGTGCAACATCCATTATTTGGACTTGGTTCGGATTTAAGCCATCCGACGTAGACTGTGTGGTGTAACAGTTCAGTAACACACGACTAATCCGTTCTACCACCTCAAATTCAAAACGAAACATATCACTGAATACCAGCGCGCGCGTATTATTCCCAATATATTTTAGTGGTGTAGCACATAATCTCTTTTTATTAAAAGCGCCCGATTTTAAGAATCGTTGTTGTGTTTCTTTTTAACTGAAAATACATCAGTTAGACAATATTCTAATTTTAAATTTGGGGTTTCATAAGCTCCAAGCCATAATAAACATTAGACCTACTTAAGTCTCTGCAGCTAGTGTACTTAAATTTTATTTATCTGCAAAATTATGTTGTATACTTACAGTTTTGCACAATATATGTTCTCAAAACTACATACACCCTTTCAAAAAAACAAACAAACAAAAAAAACATTTAGCAGGGTCTGTGTAGCAGGGTTGTTTAGCAGGGTCTGTGTAACCTGTTCTGAAATGGTTTTATTATAATATCGTTATCGCAAGAGGCTGCAATGTATATCACAATATGGATTTTAGGCCATATCGCCCATCCCTAATTGATAGCCTATAGTAGTTGATAATAACATAGGCTACCTAATGTTGCCTACGTATGGTAACAGTACAGTAGTAACCTTTTACAGTCTATGAGTAGAACAGCTTTCTCAAGCAGTTTGTGATGCATTTTGGAAACAGGAGATGAGCCCCTGGTCTAATGCGCCACCTGGCTTGAGAAACCCGTTCTCAAAGACTTATTTTTATAGTCATTATTTGGGTAGCACACATATTCTGAATGCCTTCGGCAGAATTCAAATGAGCCATTTTAATCTAGATTAATCTAGATTAATTTCAAAATTAATCTAGATTAATCTAGATTAAAAAAATTAATCTATGCCCACCTCTAATTTTATTCTTTCCAATCCTTCTCCCCCATCTCTTTTTTAACATTGTTTCCTGTGAAGCCTCAATCATTCTACAAAATAAAGGCAAAAGTCCCAATAATAAATCTTATTTCTTTATGTAAAAGTTAATTAAAATGTCATTAAAGGGATAGTTAACCTAAAAATATTAATTGTCATCATTCACTTACCCTCATGTCGTTCCAAACCTGTGTGACTTTCTTTCTTCTGTGGAACATAAAAGAAGATATTTTTAAAAATGTCTCAGTGTTTTTTGTCCATAGAATGAAAGTCAAAGGGGTCAATTGTCCAACTTTCAAAACATAATTTTTGTTCTCAGAATAAAGAAATTGATACAGGTTTGGAACGACATGAAGGTGAGTAAATGACAGAATTTTAATTTTTAGGTGAATTATCCCTTTAAGAACACAGTACTAGCATTTGGCACAAATCAGGTTTTAATATGAAAGGCCACTTTGTTAATAGGAAGACTTTTATTTGCTGTTTGTCTGGTGCAGGTATGCCCCTATCTCTTGTTGTGGATGTGAGTATCAGATCTGTGTAGCATTGCTTGATCAGTGGAAAAACCCAATCAGAACCTTTCAGCCTGAGAAAGTTATATTTTCGTTTGGGAACAGTGAGCCGTGGTGTCAAGTGAGTAGAATAATACCGACAGTCCAGTTATTCTCTTGTAATCAAACTAATAGTCAAAGCTTAACTGTCCCTGTGTTTTTCCTGCTTTCTTTAAGATGACCCACGTCTTTAAGGATTATGGACCTGGAGTTCGGTTTATCAGTTTCACTCACGGTGGGATGGATACGCAGTTCTGGGCAGGCCATTATGGTATACGGCTCACTAACAGTAGTGTGGAGATCTATTCAGCTGATGAGGGGTAGTGTTTTCTAGCATGATTTTTTTTTTTACTGTAAAACATTTATTAAGTTTATCAATTAATCATTTTTTATCAAAATGCACAATGCAGATACAAGTTATATGTTGGCATATCATGAAACAAACATTAAAAATGAAAATAAAGTGCAAATGTTCACTATTTCCGCTCCGCCCACTTGAAACCAGCATCAAGCAGGCATTGGGCTTGTTAATGAGGATGGTAAAGACCACAGCCTCTAGCGTCAGCTGTTGGTATGCCTCTTAAGGCCAGGGGAGTGAGGTTTATTTACAGCAAATTATACTTTACAAACCAATTAAACCACTAATTCATTTTATTTTGCTCTGACCAGAGCTTATGAAAACCATTTAAAGGGATTTATAAAGCGTGTTTTAGGATTGTGTTATAGTGTTATAGAGTGTTTAAGGATTTATAAAGAGGAATTTATAAAAACTTTATAAAGAGTGTAATTAATAAAAGTAACAATAATAATAGTTAGGTTTTTTTTTTATAATAGTAATAATAAAAGTATTCAGAAAATGCATTAACATTCATATTTATTCATACCATATTTCATATCTTCAAATGACAGCAGGGTTAGCGCCTGAAGCCACTCGTTGCGCTGACACTGAATGACAGTGATAAATATCATACACTTTATCAAATGTATAACCTAACTTCTGAAAATGGGTGATGAGTCTCTAGGCTGAGAATCTATCTTATGTCTAGTTGTGCCCAATCTGCCCATAATACATTTCCCATAACATGTCCTGTCCTACTGCAGCCTTATTGCATTTATCAGAGTTGTGGGAATGGCTTTGATGCCATCAACAATCACTCTGTGTTCTATATTGTCGATAAACAGTAAACACGTGATCCCTAAGAATTAGATCCTGATTCTGCGGTTTTGAAAGTCCAGAATCCTCTGATTAATGGGATATCTAAACCATCAAGAAGTATATATAATGGATCAGCTCTGACAGCGTCAGCCAGTAGTAAAGACGCTCCTCTGCCAGATACATTTCAGTTTTCCAGAAGCAGATTAGAGTCCTGCTGCAGTAAATTAGAAGAGCGATGTTTGACATAAACTAATGCGAATGTAGATACTATTATTTGTGTTTCAGTTGGTTTACTGTAATATCATCAAAATGCGAAACATAACTTCTGTGTTTCCACCTGCAGGTTCAGTCTCACAAATCGTAACTTGCTCAAGAATCCCAGTGCACAAAGTGAGTCACATCATTAAGATTGTACAATAAGTGTCACTATAATTAATTTTTGCTTCAGGGAACGTCTCTTTTCTGATGTTTTAATTAGATGGACTTCAAGGATGGGAGATTGTACACAATGGAGGTGACCACTGGGTGACAGGAGGAAATAGGACAGTATTTCCGGTCACCAGATGTTTTGTAACGTCATATGGGTATGTTTGATATTGTAGATCCTTCAAAAAAAGGTTTGAGCTCATTTAATTTCAGTATATGTAACAATTTTAAAATAAATCTATCATGAAGCCAATCAACACATCAATCACTCATAAACTTTGTCCTCAGGTCATGTTTGAAGCAACAGCTGATTGATTTGACGAAAGAAGGTTATAGTGGTGCTTTCATGGATCAACAGCAACCTCATATCATAATATCAGACTGGTGAGTGTCACTCAAACTCCCGTTACATGTTACAGTATCTTAGGAGGTGAATTTCAGATTTTATGTGATTAATTCTTGTATGTTTTTTATGAATTTTTTATGTTGTAAGAATCTGCATAAGTCCTGAGTACCACGAGTCCTGGCTTGTGGTACTTTCCTCCAGAACAGGTCCACATTTCTGTCATGTCTTATCATGTCTTATCTGCAGGTATGCCCCACACTCTGATTGTGGTTGTGAATATCAGATCTGTGTAGAGTTGCTTGATGAGAAGAAGAAACCCATCAGTACCTTTCAGCCTGAGAAAGTTTTCTTTCAAAAGGGGAAAAATTATCCATGGTGTCAAGTGAGTAGAATAATACTGACAGTGTAGATATTCCCCTGTAATCAAACTAATAATAAAAGCGTAACTGTCCCTGTGTTTATTCTGCTTTATTTCAGATGACACACGTCTTTATGGATTATGGACTTGGAGTTCGGTTTATCCGTTTCACACATGGAGGGAAGGATACACAATTTTGGAAAGGCCAGCATGGAATACGGGTCACTAACAGTAGCGTGGAGATCTATCCAGTGTGATGCTACAGAGTGTTTTCCATATTTTTTTTAACCTTCCTAAATTTAACAGGTGCAAAAGTGACCTTCAAATTAGGAAATGTAATGATACATTATACCATAAGGAGATATATAAAATATATATCAAATACAGCGTAATGTTTATATCTTAGAATATGTCAGTGCCATTGCTTTGTCTCAAGATGAACACCAGAAATGTTTTTTCTAAGACACGTTTATAAAAGCTACTTAAATGCCCTAATCCTGGCATAGTCTAAGCCCTCTTTGTTAAACCGGGCCTATATGTTACACTGTTAAAATGAAGGACCTTAGTCGACGACTATAACTACAGCCATAGACATGCACTGCTTATGAAATAATCAATTACTTAAGTGCCATGCAGTTAACGTCAATAAACGTCTTAAAGTTACTGTGTGTAAGTGATGTTATGTTTCAAAGCTTTGAACTTATAAATGTACATTGAAGCTTGATTATGAAATAACAGTTGAAGGTTTGGTAGTCGATTGTCGAGTTCACGCGCGTGATCATGGGTACTAAACCTATTCACGTGAACTCGACAATCGACTACTTTGGACTTCGACAGAAAACAGGATGTAAATACAGGTATGTGCGCTGGCTGAATTAACATCACTTTTATTCATATCTTTCACATCTACTGCAGTCAGATTCACCCGTGTTCACTCTCAAGGAATCACTCACATGGCTGGGCACTTGTAATGACACATCAAGGATGTTAAGAGGCTAAAAGCAGGTTTAAAACTTGCCCCATTGAAGTCAACGGTGCAAATTTTAAAAAGGGGATAACACGGTGTAGGCAACACCGATTTTTGTCGTTGTTCTCTGTATTGACAGCACTCCAAATGTACAAAAAAATGCGCTCAATGTTAAAATTGACCGGAGTTCTCCTTTAAGACCTTCGTTCATCTTTGGAACACAAATGAAGCTATTTTTGATGAAATCTGAGAGCTTTCTGTCCCTCCATTGACAGCAGCGTCATTGCAACTTTCAAGGCCCAGCAAGGTAGTAAAGACATTGTTAAAATATTCCATGTACTACAGTGGTTCAACCTTAATATTATGAAGAGACGAGAATACCTTTTGTGTGCAAAAAACCCCCCAAAATAACAACATTATTCAACAATCTCTTCTCTTCCACGTCATTCTCCCACGCTGTTGACGTAGTGTAAACAGTGCAGCGCTTCTGGGTTCTACGTCAGACCGTAGGCTCACTATTGTCATGCCAAGTATTGTATTGTCACTATTGTAATTGTCAAGTCATGTCATTGTGTCAAAGCAATGATAAATGATCAACAGTTTTGCCCACATAGACTGATGTTGTGCTCACTGACTGTGTAAAGAGTTTTGAAAAAGCATCTAAGTATTTAGGAATGTGTCTATAGCAATTGTACAAAATAACTCAATTTATGTGTAAAGGCAAGTGAAACTTAAGTTCATTAAAATATAAATGACAATAATCATGGTTTCAATCAGGTTAGTATCTGAAGTGACAAACAACTCATCAGTCTTTTATAGGCTACTCCTGATGTTAGGTTATTCATAATCCTCTCCAGTGAAGTCTCCGCTTTCTCGTGTCCTGGTATATCAAAATGTTGAAAAGTCAAAGTGCTTAAGGTCTCGGCTAGGAACTTTACTACACCAAAGCCAATTGCAATCTTTTGAAGTTCCTGATCATTGATGCCATAGTGAAATACACTATTTACAATAGTATAAAATATTTAAAAGAAATGTATGGGGAAATGACGCAATCAACAAACTTTCCTGGTATTTTTATTATAATTTATTTTATGTATTTTATTTATTTTAATCAACATAATATGCATTTATAATGGCATTCAGTAAGTGCAAATAAATAAATAGTAAATCAAACACACCAATAAATTGGGTTAAAGGGTACACAACCATGGATCTTTTAATTCATCTTCCAATAAGCCTAAGATTCTTATCAAAGAATTTATCCAAAATCAACATTAAAAGAATCAGCCTTTTTGTTTTAAAACAACATACCACTTACTAGCATAAATGCTAAGATCACATAGCACTAATGAAATCGTGTTTAAAAGACTTTTAAACAACCTACTGAGTGATCAGTGATACACTCTGTTTTCCTTTTGATACTGTGGTAACAATTTTGACGTTTTACAAAATAACTATTTCTACATTTTAGATTAAAATATTTTCTCAGAGAAAGCACACAGAACGCACATCTAATCAGAATTAATAATTGTAGAATTAGGAAAATGACTATTTAGGGATTTTATAAACACAATAAACGAAATAATACCTAAAAAGTCAAATCCAATTTTTTTTTTTTTTATTAGACAATGATGTAAAAAATACACTGACTAATTGGGACAACAAGAAATCATGATTTTTCAGCTATATAAGATGCTCTTTACTGAAAATAGTATATTGGTATGGCCAGTAACATCATGTAATCCATGACAATGAGTAACAAATTATTAAAATACTAAAAATAAAATAATAAAAAAAAATATTTGGACATAGAATCACTCATCTAGCAAATTCACACAAATTGTGTGAATTTGCTAGATACAACAATCCACTTAAGGTTTTTTTTTCTTTTTCTGTTTATCTCCTACTCGATTTGTGCAAATCAGGTAAAGAGGTTGAAAAACGTCTATTCCCGTTAGAAAACGCCCCCAAATAGGGAATGCCCTTTTTTTGTTCCGCAGAGACCTCCTACTCTGAGAACCCGTACTGTATGCATTCGTCAGAGTTGTGGGCGGGGCTATGACGCGTACGGTAATAGAACTTTCAATTTTGAATCTCGTTAAACATGTGATTAAAAGGATTATACTGATTATAAGGATTATACTGATTCAGCGGCGTTTGAAGTCTAGAATGCTGCTACATGTGACTAATGAGATATCTAAACTGGAAAAACGCATATAACGGATCAGTTGACAGCGTCAAACCGGTAGTGAGTCGTCACGCCCCACTGCCAGATATATTTCAGTTTTCCAGAAGCAGATTAGAGTCCTGCTGCAATAGTCCTGCTGCTGGTTAGACGGTCTGACATATAACGAATGCGAAGGTGGCTACTATTATTTGCGTTTTCTTTTTACTTCTGTAACATTGTCAGTTTTTTTAATACGTAACTTCCGTGTTTTTACAAGTAGGTCCAGACGCTCAAAAGTGACTGATATCAAATGCCTTTAAAAAAAACAAGAATGGGTCATTCACAGAGCGGGAACATTCATGTTACTTCGAGGGACTCTGAACCCAGATCAGACTCAGTAAGTGTTTGAGTTCTTGGTTTCAGTTGTAGCCAGTTGCTATAGAGAAGTAGCATCATATTATAACTTGGTCATGCAATGTTGAAATTAACTGACTTGTCTGATAAGTCGATCATTGTGGACCAGCAATAAACCAGATGGTCATACCATCTTAAAATGGTCGGGGTGGAACATGGTAGCAGATGACCAGCTCGGACCAACAGCAACCATGTTCCACAGCTGGATCTAAATTGAAAGGTAATCTTTCTTCCTCTGTCAGCAGCCAGATGTTCCTCTAGCTGCGGTTGAGGAGATCCTACTGAACCTGCCTGAACATCAGGTGGTGCGAGTCTGTCGGCTGGTGTGTCGTGAGTGGAAGGAGCTGGTGGACAGTGCTGCACACTGGAGAGAGCGCTGTCGGAGAGAGGGGATCCAGCCCTGTGATGCTTCCAGACCCCCAGAGGACTGGCGCCTGTTTTACTTTATGACTAAGAAACGAAGGAACTTACTCAAGAATCCCAGAGCAGAAGGTGAGCCTAGTCAAGATTGTACAACAAGTGTCATTATAATGATTTTTTTCTTAAGATAATGTCTTTTTTCTGATGTTTTAATTAGATGGACTTCAAGGATGGGAGAATGAACAGAATGGAGATGGCTGCTGGGTGACAGAGGAAAATAGAAAACTATTTCCGGACAACACTGTCACAAAATGTTTTTCAACATCTCATAGGTATGTTTGATATTTTAGATTTTTCAAGAACGTTTTGAGCTCATTTAATTTAAGTCAATGTTACAATATGAAAATAAATAAATCATGAAGCCAATCCACACATAAATCAATCATAAGCTTTGTCCTCAGGTCATGTTTGAAGCAACAGCTGATTGATTTGAAGAAAGAAGGTTATAGTGGTGCTTTCATGGATCAACAGCAACCTCATATCAAAATATCAGACTGGTGAGTGTCACTCAAAGTCCCATTTCATGCTACAGTATCTTAGGTGGTGAATTTCATATTTTATGTGATTAATTCTTGTGAATGGCCTGTCCATCTGGGTCACATTCACTTTTTTGGAATTGTGGAATTGTGCCTGGCAGTATGAGAACCCACATGGTAATTTTTTTAATGTTATTGGCAGATCATTTTGTATTTTTATTGCAATAATCTGCATACATTTTATGTAATCAGTACAGAAATTGAATTGAAGTGTCACTAACGAGATAGTTCACCTAAAAAATAATATTCTGTCATCATTTACTCACCCTGTATTGACTTTCTTTCTACAAAAGAAGATATTTTGATATATATATATATATATATATATATATATATATATATATATATATATATATATATATATAATTTTTTTTTTTTTTTCTTAAGATAATGTCTTTTTTCTGATGTTTTAATTAGATGGACTTCAAGGATGTTCTTTTTTTTTTCTTTTTTTTTTTGTCCATACAATGAAAGTTAATTGAGGGAGGCTAATGTTGTTTGGACTTATCAACTTTCAAAACATCTTTGTTTATATTCCGCAGAAGAAAGAACACATGTTTGGAATGACATGAAGGGGAGTAAATCATCCAGAATTCAGAATTTACATTTTTAGGTGAACTATTATTTTAAGAACACAGTACCAATGTTAAATCAGGTTCTAATATGAAAACACAATTTTAGAACAGAATCACATTTCTGTCATGTCTTATCTGCAGGTATACCCCACTCTCTGATTATGGAAGTGAATATCGGATCTGTGTAGAGTTGCTTGATGAGAAGAAGAAACCCATCAGTACCTTTCAGCCTTATAAAGTTTTCTTTCAACAGGGGGACACTTATCCATGGTGTCAAGTGAGTTAATTAATACTAACAATGCAGTTATTCCCCTGTAATCAAACTAATAGTCAGTGCTTATGTCCCTGTGTTTATTCTGTTTTATTTCAGATGACCCACGTCTTTAAGGATTATGGACCTGGAGTTCGGTTTATCAGTTTCACTCACGGTGGGAAGGATACAGATAGACAGGTCTGGGCAGGCTGCTATGGAATACGGGTCACTAACAGTAGCGTGGAGATCTGTCCTGCTGCCGAGAGGTAGTGTTTTCCTGAATATTTTTTTTACATTCCTAAATTTAACAGGTACAAAAGTGACCTTCAGGTGAGGAATTCTAGTAAATTCTAATATGTTATAAGGAGATATAACAAGTATGACATTACAAAGGTCTTTTGTAAATGTATTCTGTTCCAATAATCATGGTTATCTTTAAGTGTACATAATGTTAAACATATAAGTATAAACTACCTCTTATTTCCCTCCATCTGTCCTCTTAGATGGTTTAGCAGAGATTAAAGAGTGGTTTACATCAAATCTTCTTTAACTTAACAGTAAAACGGAAATTCTTCTTGTCGGCTCAAAAAACAATCTGATGTTCATCTGTGAATATTGATAACTTTCCTGATTCTGTTTCTAAACAAGTTGTCTCTCATTTGGCTTGGCTTGGGGGGTGCCGAGGCCGAGGCCAGCATTTATCCCCTATAAAGTTACCATAAACTTCGCAGCTTTAAAAAACAATCATCATTCCTAATGCCGAAACATAACAGCCAATACGAGTCAGAGTAACGTTAGGGCAGAAATGTTTTCAAAGTCTTTTACACCGCGAGTCTGACAACTGGACACACTGCCGAACAAAGAACCGCACGTCGGAAAGCAAGCCTGAGGTAAGTTAGCTTACAAAGTTAACTGTCCTGTCAGATACAGACAGCGATGTTGCCAATGTCATTATTTTGACATAGAAGTGGGCGAGATAATATCGCGAGCGGGCGCGGGCGCCGTGAACGCTGAGCGAGCAGGAACAAGTAAGAGTTAGTGCAGTGTTATTCATTGCGCGGCTCGTGAGCCTCATGCGGCTCGCCAAGCTTTAATTTGTGGCTCGCATGGCGGTAAATAATACGGTGATATGATAATGCATTCACTAGAGATATTTCATAAAAACATTACTAACAAGTAGGGCTTTAACATAACCCGTTAAAAACTCAAAGTGTCAGCTCTATTACAAATAATTTCGATCGGATTGAAAGGGGTGGTTCTCTTACGAGAGGTTCTCTCGTATTGCGTAAGCTCTGCTTACGCAGCGGGAAAAGCCTTCTTTTCTCGAGATACTGAAACCAAAAATTATCCTTAATTTCATATATTGTCAACGCAGTGCAGCTGCAGGCAGCTGAGCTAGAGCGGCATACTGCGCGCTCATTGGCTGCCGCGCGGCAACTGCTTAAGCCTACCAGTGAGCCTGGCGTGACGTCACGCCCAATGAGGGCGCACGCGACCTAGCGCGTCACAGCCCGCCAGAATGGGCGGCGTCAGAGCGTATATAAGGAAGGCTCGTAGGCTATATTCTCTGATTTCTGTCTTTTCAGCGAAGCACTCGCATCGCTGATCTCTGAGAGGAAACCGTCGCCGTGGCCTTCTTGGATCAAGCTAACGAGCCAGCTTAGGACAGCCTGAGGAAGCCGGACGATCTCTTCGCCGCCTTCAGCCTGCCGTGCCAGCTCAGCTATCCGGCGATACATATCCTTCCGTGATAAGCTCTTTTTTGCGTGTATTGCCTTTTCTCCGCAGCACTCTAAAAGAGCACGAGGCGTTGTTGCAAATGCCTCGCACCACGTGCGGCTCATGCCGCTCACCGCTCAGCGACGGAGACCGCCATCTTCTCTGCGCTCTCTGCCTGGGACGGGATCATGCAGCCGTCGCGTTTTCCTCGAGCAGCTGCGAATTCTGCGAAGAGCTGCAGATGTCGACCCTGCGGGCTCGACTCGCCCTCTTTTCAGACACCGCTCCTGCCGTTGCTGGGCCGCGTAAGAAAAAGCGCCGCTCACAACGCCCTCCGGAGCCTGAGACACGAGCCAGGGCCTCGCCGGAGCCTCTCCCGCGAGCCTCGCTCTCTCCCTCTCCGCCCCCGCTCCCCGACGCGCAGCCGACGGCTCTCGCCCTCGATGCCGTCGACACAGCGGATGAAGCGGACGACAACGATCGGCTGGACACGTGCTCCTTGTTGGCGTCGGACAGCGAGGTTTGGTCCGGCTCCGCCCGATCCACCTCCTCCACCAGAGCTTCCAGCAGGGCTCCCGCCGGGGTGGAGGCCGAGCTTCTCCGCCTCCTCACTATGGCGGTCGAGCGTCTGGGCCTCGAGTGGTCTACGCCGGAGGTACCCCCGCCTAACAGGCTTGATGGATGCTTCCTGACCACCAATCGCCAGGCTCCAGCGTCTAGACCAGCGCCGTTTCTGCCTGAGCTTCACGACGAGCTTTCTAAATCGTGGAACGCTCCAGTTTCGGCCAGACTCCGTTCTCCAGCCTCATCGACTCTCTCCCGCGTGGACGGAGCCACGGAGAAGGGGTATGACCGGATTCCACCGGTCGAACAGGCGGTTGCAGCGCATCTTTGCCCTCCATCCGCGAGATGGCGCTCAAAGACTGCCCTCCCGTCCAAAGCCTGCAGGACTACTTCGGCGTTCGCCAGCCGCGCTTTCTCCGCCGCTGGGCAAGCCGCCTCAGCCCTGCACACAATGGCGGTCCTTCAAGTTCTCCAGGCGGACCTCCTCCGCCAGCTCGACGAGGGAGAACTGGACAGATCGGCCTTAACCAACCTGCGCAGTGCGACGGACCTTTCCCTTCGCACGACCAAGACAGCGGCCCAAGCGATAGGACGATCCATGGCTTCGCTGACCGTCATTGAGCGCCACCTTTGGTTAACTCTCGCCGATATGGGGGAACAAGAGCGATCCGTCTTCCTGAACGCCCCGCTCTCGCCTACTTGTCTCTTCGGCCCGGCAGTGAGCGGCCTCGTGGACCGTTTTTCTGAGGTTCAGAAAGCGTCACAGGCCATGAACCTCTTCCTGCCCCGCCGCTCGAGCTCCGCTGCAGGCCGCTCTAACCAGCCTCCTGCACGCAGCTCCACACAGCGGCCGTCTCGACCCCCAGACTCTAAGCAGCGCCAGCGCGGCCGCCCCAGGTCCCGCTCCACCAGCCAGCACAGGCCGCCGCCCCCGCGTGGGCCTCGGCCTAAGGTAACGCTGAAGCCCGAGCCTGCTAAGTCCTCCTAGCACCCGTCGGGAGGAAAAGACGGGCGGGTCCCGCCGCGGCCGGACCGCCGTCAAAACTAAGATATATCCCTCTGCCAGTCCCCTTGTCAAAGGCTACTGCAGTAGTGCCCACAGCAGCCAACGAGCCAGTTTTTCAACTCTCTCGCCTGCACACAAACGCCGTTTTTACGGCGACCCAGATAAATCGAATAAAGAGTGTAATATCTGGTCAGACGGCTCACGCCGTCAGTGTTATGAGTGTAGTAAGCTTGCCCACTTCCCAGTGCTCATCACTACACACAAGCACAAATCCCCCTGTGTACCCCACAGAGTGCAATCACATAAAGCGCGCTACGGCCGCTCGAGTGATAACTGTAAGTCACGTGCCCACACTTCAGTGCTCACACCTACACAGTGCTCGCTCTGTCTCACACGCTTGGGTACCGGAACATTCTGCCACTGGCCGCGTGTTAATAAAGAGCCCTGTGCCCGCTACACAGCACGCACACTCTCAGATAAACATGCACGAGCCAGCCACCGGCTGTGTGTTAATAAAGAGCCCTGTGCCCGCTACACAGCGCGCACACTCTCATGTAAACACGTACAAGCCAGCCACCGGCTGTGTGATAATAAAGAGCTCTGTGCCCGCTTTACAGCACGCACACTCTCCGATAAACATGCACGAGCCCGCCCCGCTTCTGCGCCGCGAGCCGTCTCACAAAACGCTCTCTCACAGCGCTGTTCAGCCGGCTGCCGCCATCTGCGAACCCCCGTTCCCCCTCACTGCCACTGTGCGATTCGCGCTTACACCGCCACAGATTCCCCGTCCCGCGCTGTGCGGCGGGCGAGAGTCAGAGGCGATTCGACCCCTAGCTATGAGTGCGAATGCATGGAAAGCTATCCAGGGTGTGTCGAAGTGGGTACTGAACACAGTGATAAAGGGCTATTCGCTTCAATTCGCTCGCCGCCCTCCGCGCTATCGCGCTCGGGCCGAGACTACAGTGAAAGCGGATGCAGCGCATCTGCTTCACACAGAAATAGCGAATTTGCTGCGCAAAGGGGCGATAGAACGGGTTCTCCCTCCGGGTTCCGAGGCAGGCGTATACAGCCGCTATTTCCTCGTACCCAAGAAGGGCGGAGCACTCAGACCTATATTGGATCTGAGATATTTGAACAAAACGCTTATGAAACGGCCGTTCAAAATGCTCACAACCAGTCGAATCCTCGCGCAGATTCGCCCGGGGGACTGGTTCATATCTCTCGACCTGAAAGACGCGTACTTTCAGATTCAGATTATACCCCGTCACAGGCCATTCTTGAGATTCGCCTTCGACGGCCAGGTATATCAGTACACCGTCCTGCCGTTCGGCCTATCCCTGGCACCCCGTACATTTACGAAGTGCATGGATGCGGCTCTCGCACCCCTGAGATCGAGGGGAATGCGAATCCTGAACTATCTGGACGATTGGCTCATTATAGCGCACTCGGCGGAGGAACTAGTTTCCCACAGAGAAGCGCTTCTCGGTCACCTGCAAAGCTTGGGTCTTTCCGTGAATTGGGAAAAGAGCTCTTTAGTCCCCAGCCAGTCTATCACTTTTCTGGGTATAGATCTGGACTCGGCGGCAATGACGGCCAGACTGTACGCACAGCGCGCGCGCTGTGTTCGACACCTCGCCGCCTCCTTTCAGGAGGGAAAAGTTTTTCCATTAAAAACTTTTCAGAGGTTGCTGGGCCACATGGCATCAGCAGCAGCTGTCCTGCAGCTGGGTTTACTCCGAATGCGTCCGCTTCAACGCTGGCTAAAAACGGAAATGCCCCGCAAAGCATGGATTTCGGGCCGTGCTCCAATCAGAGTGACTCAGCGCTGTGTTACAGCCCTGCAGCCCTGGCTGGCGGCCGAATGGTATCAGCGGGGAGTGTCAATGGGAACCATCGCACACCGCAAAGTGATCTCGACAGACGCGTCCAACATGGGTTGGGGAGCGACTCACGAAGGCAGTCCGATTTGCGGCCCGTGGTCGAATACGGAGAAAGACCTTCACATAAACTGTCTAGAGATGCTGGCGGTCGAGAAAGCGTTGAAGCACTTTCTACCGCTTATACGGGGACACCATGTGCTGGTTCACTCGGACAACATGTCAGTGGTGTCGTACGTGAACCGCCAGGGCGGAATCAAATCCAGAACCCTGTGCGCGCTCGCAGAGCGCCTCCTATCCTGGGCTCAAGGCCCGTTGCGCTCCCTAAGGGCAGCTCATGTGCCCGGTCGTTTGAACGACGGCCCGGACAGACTGTCCAGGGACAACGTTCCCCCAGGGGAATGGTCTCTACACCGCCAGACGATACAGACGCTTTGGCGTCGTTTCGGCGAAGCGAAGTTCGACCTCTTCGCCACGAGCGAGAACGCTCAGTGCCAGAGGTTCTTCTCGAAACGGGAGGACGCGCTGGCCCAGACCTGGCCCAGCGCCCCGCTGTATGCGTTCCCACCGATCTCGATGCTACCTCAAGTGCTAGCGAGGATCAGGAGTTTGAACTGCGCAGTGCTCCTCATAGCCCCGCGCTGGGAAAACCAACCATGGTTCCCCGAGCTAATGAGTCTGGCAGACACAGCCCCATGGCCGATTCCGGTGAGGAGAGATCTCCTCTCTCAAGCCCGAGGCTCGATTCTGCATCCCCATCCAGAGCACTGGTCTCTGCATGCGTGGATAATCAACGATTACTCATTGGCCTGCCAGAAGGGGTAATTAACACGATCACGCAGTCCAGAGCCCCCTCGACGAGGCGGCTCTATGCGTCTAAATGGTCAGTGTTTAACAAGTGGTGTGTGAATACGGGTTCTAATGCTCGAACCTGTGGAGTTCCACAGGTACTGGAATTTCTCCAAGAGATGTTGGACGCGGGCAGGTCCCCCTCCACGCTCAAGGTTTATGTCGCGGCCATAGCAGCGTTCGCTGAGTCGGCGCGCGGCCGTGCACTGGGCAGAAATGAACTCATTACCCGCTTTCTACGCGGGGCCAGGAGAATGAACCCTCCGCGGCCCCCGACGGTTCCTATTTGGGACCTGTCCCTGGTCCTGGAGTCCTTAAAAGCGCATCCCTTTGAGCCTTTGGACTCCGTGGAGTTGAAATACTTAACGCTTAAGACCGTTTTTCTGCTAGCTCTGGCTTCAGTTAAACGTGTGGGAGATTTACACGCGCTGTCCATCAGCGCGTCGTGCCTCGAGTTTGGACCTAACGACTCGTTAGCTATTCTCAAACCGAAGCACGGCTATGTCCCCAAAGTGTTGGGCACTCCCTTCAGGACTCAGGTCGTCACCCTATCGGCTCTGCCGTCCTCTAGCAGTGAGGAAGGGGTTAACTGCCTTTGCCCGGTCAGGGCGTTAAGGTGTTATGTGACGCGCTCTGCAGCCTTCAGGTTCTCAGAGCAGCTTTTCGTTTCGTTTGGCGGGCGCACCAAGGGTCGCGCCGCTTCGAAACAGACTCTGTCCAGATGGATAGTAGACGCAATTGCAGCAGCTTATGCGTCAAAAGACCTGCAATGTCCGTTAGGCATACGGGCCCATTCCACCAGAGGCATGGCCTCATCGTGGGCATGGTCCAGTGGGATTTCCATTGACGACATTTGTAGGGCGGCGGGCTGGGCGTCCCCCTCCACATTTGTTAGGTTTTATAACCTGGAAGTTCCCGCTATGCAGGCTAAACTTCTGTCAGTCTAGTCGTGATTCTTGTCCTGCCCAAGGGTCAGGCTGTATTACCGATTAGCTTGTCTGTTGAGCTGCACGCTCAGGGTATCAGTTAACATGAACCGGCAGTGCCGTTCTGTGTTTTCCCTATGTGTGCTTATGAACATGTGTTGGCCCGCACCGCTGGCCACCTGTTTTATCACCTCTATGTTTTTCTGTGAGTCATATGTGATTGTTAGGCTCGCACGGCGTGGACAAAGGGTTCCCGCTGCGTAAGCAGAGCTTACGCAATACGAGAGAACCTCTCGTAAGAGAACGATACTTGGTTACTCACGTAACCTCGGTTCTCTCTAGAGAGGGAACGAGTATTGCGTTCCCTGACCGTGCTGAGCCTATCGCTCGTGTCGCTTCAGTCGACAGAAAACAGAGAATATAGCCTACGAGCCTTCCTTATATACGCTCTGACGCCGCCCATTCTGGCGGGCTGTGACGCGCTAGGTCGCGTGCGCCCTCATTGGGCGTGACGTCACGCCAGGCTCACTGGTAGGCTTAAGCAGTTGCCGCGCGGCAGCCAATGAGCGCGCAGTATGCCGCTCTAGCTCAGCTGCCTGCAGCTGCACTGCGTTGACAATATATGAAATTAAGGATAATTTTTGGTTTCAGTATCTCGAGAAAAGAAGGCTTTTCCCGCTGCGTAAGCAGAGCTTACGCAATACTCGTTCCCTCTCTAGAGAGAACCGAGGTTACGTGAGTAACCAAGTATCGTTTATGGGAGAACGTGAAAAAACTTGATCGATTGAAAACCGAAACTGAAAGGACGACGTATGACGCGCTGAACGAGCTGTTCTCCTGATGAATAAAGTGTCATATAAATGAGTATCCTTTCATTCTATAATTCTCCTTTCACTCAGCATCTGTGAAGTGAAGCAGGACAACGGCTCACCAGTCCTTGTTTCAGATTATCATACAGACGACTTTGGGCATTTTTAATGCGTGATAAATAGTAGTAGTAAATAGTTTATTTTCACTATTATTTCTGCATTTATTTATTTATTTCTACTTTTATTTATTTATTTATTTATTTTTCGTTCTGTCATTTTTAGTCCTTCATAAGAAACAAATTAATGCGGTTAAATGCCGCATCCTTCTCACCTTTTTTACCCCTGACCTGTTTTCATGCCTGTATCTTACACTCCTTCATACTTATCTGACCTTCTTCATATCTTACACTCCTACTCGTACTTTAAAGGGGTGGTTGATTATGATTTCACTTTTCTAACTTTAGTTAGTGTGTAATGTTGCTGTTTGAGGATAAACAACATCTGCAAAGTTACGACGCTCAAAGTTCAAAGCAAACGGGGATATTTACTTTTACAGAAATGGCTTTTTAAGGACTACAAGAAACAACTGATAGGGACTACACAAGCTTCCTCCCAGGTTAAGTGACATCACAAACCCTAAAACTGACAAACTCCACCCCCGGGAACACGCAACAAAGGGAGTGAGGAGCTCAAGCTGTCGCATCTGTGTTTTCACATCAGCAACATAATTCATCAACGAACCATTCAGAAACGTAATGTTGCATTCTACATGTTGTCACTTCTTCTTGAGTCTCTCCATCATTGTCCGACTCCGGTTTGAACATGGGCAGAACAGTTTCTGACATTTTAGTGCGTGTCTGTCTGCAAGCTGCAAAGAATACAAGCTCTTGAAGCTCCACCCTCTGTGCCGGGAGCATTTTTTGTGTTTTTGCTCACCTTCAAAAAGGGATAATTTTAACATGCTATAAAAAATGATCTGTGGGGTATTTTGAGTTAAAATTACATACACATACACACTCTGGGGACATCAGAGACTTATTTTACATCTTATAAAAAGGGGCGTTATACCACCCCTTTAAAATCATCTTCTGCACTCACTTTTATTCTCTCTCAAACTCGCACTACTTCTATGGGGTCCCGAGCCTTTAGTCATGCAGCTCCTTATTTATGGAACTTGCTGCCACAGGATTAACGAAACAGTGAAAGTCTTCATGTTTTTAAATCTCACCATAAGACACATCTTATTCGGCAGGCTTTTATGTTTGTATCCAGTCTGTCCAGACTATAATAATGATTTTTTTTTTTATGTTGATTGTTTTATTGTGTTTGTAAGGTGTCCTTGAGTGTCATGTAAGGTGCCTATAAATAAAATGTATAATAATAATAATATATTAAACAATTAAAGGCATATTATTAAACAAAACTTTAAAAATGCAACAACAAAAAAACATGTAAATACATCTACAATAATTCTACAGCAAATTATACTTTACAAACAAATCAAATTTAAACACTATTTAAAGTCCTCATGTAGTCAATAATTGTATCTCTTAAAACTCATCTTTGATCACCAAACTGACAGTTTTTTTGCTATGAATAAAAATTTATTCATGCCTTAAAATAGTTTAAATGTAACTCTACACACTTTCTTCATTTAGTATGATGAGCCATTGATATGCACATTAGCCCCGCCTCCACTCACTCACACCAGCTCAGAGATTTACTCGCTCTCTTTACTGTAGTAAATGCTGCACGATGGTATCGAGCTTTACAACGTCAGACACATAACGGTGTTTTATATGATTAGTCATTTGCTTGACTATGTTATCAAACAGTTAATAATGTGTTGCTAATGTTGCACAAACCATGTTTCCGTTCGTTCACCTTCTCAGAGTCAGTCAGCTGCCTTCTAACAATCATCTTTATAAACGCTTTGAACAACTCAGAACGTCAGTGGAGAAAGGCATATAGTTCATCATAACATCATATACTGTACATAATTCACCCGCTATATTGCTAAATGTACATGATTTTTCATATCAACAGAAAAATGTTCTTTCTGAATAAATGTTCTTTTCATGTTTTTTTTTTTTTTTACCTCGTTATGATCTTACAGTTAAACTCTGGATTCTATCAAAGAACTATGGAAACTTCTCTTTAGGACAACAAAGGGGAATTTAAGAGCTTTATAGCTTGGATCCCATGAATTAAGGATAAAGTTATGACTTTTTCTTCCGTGTAGTTATGATCAGTTCAAATAAAATAATTTAAGTCAAATATTAATTCAATAATTAACAGCCTGCAATATAATGCAATATGAATATTTAACACATTTGCAGTATATTAACAATATCTATTATTATTTGTTTCTGTCCTTTATTTATTCATTGATTAAGGTATATATTCCAATTTAAAGGCCGTAACCCCAGCAAAACATTAATGGGGAAACGTGTGGCCGGATGGGCTGAATTTTTATATTTGAATAATGGGATATCTAAACCAAGAAGTACATATAACAGGTCTGCTGTCAAGACTCTCCACCACAAGACAGTTTTACAGAAGCAGATGAGGGGGCATGTACACATTTTTGGGGGGTGTTCTCTCAAATAAAAAATATGGGATTTCTCTCATATTTACTGTATCTTCAGAATATTAGACGTAACTTCTTTGTTTCCACCTGTAGGTTGAGATGCACAAAACCTAACTTGCTCAAGAATCCCAGCGCACAAGGTGGCTCATATAATTAAGATTGTACACATTTCACATTGTAAAAATGTTTTGCTTCAGGTAACATCTCTTTTCTGATGTTCTTATCAGATGGACTTCGCGGATGGAAGATTGTGCGTAGTGGAGGTGACCGCTGGGTGACGGAAAAAAATAATAAACCACTTCTGGACACAGTCACCAAATGTTTTATAACATCTTATGGGTATGTTTGAATGTTCTGAAAAATTTCAATCATCAAGCCAATCCACACATCAATCACTCATAAACTTTGTCCTCAGGTTATGTTTGAAGCAACAGCTGATTGATTTGACGAAAGAAGGTTATAGTGGTGCTTTCATGGATCAACAGCAACCTCATATCAAAATATCAGACTGGTGAGTGTTCACTCAAACTCCCATTTTATGTTACAGTATCTTAGGAGGTGAATTTCATATTTTATGTGAAAATGTTTTTGTAAATGACCTGTCCCTCTGGGTCACATATGCCTTATGCTGTGCCTGGCAGTATGAGAACCCAAAGTGATATGACATTCATAATAAATAAATAAAAATTGTTATCAGCAGATTATTTTGTATTTTGTACTCTCCAATCCTGCTCCTCCATCTCTTTTTAACATTGTTTCCTGTGAAGTCTCAATCGTTCTACAAAATAAAGGCAAAAGTGCCAATAATACTGTAAATCTTATTTCTTTATGTAAAAATTAATTAAAATGTCATTAAAGGGATAGTTAACCTAAAAATAAAAATTCTGTCATCATTCACTTACCCTCATGTCGTTCCAAACCTGTGTGACTTTCTTTCTTCTGTGGAACAAAAAAGAAGATATTTTGAAAAATGTCTCAGTGTTTTTTGTCCATAGAATGAAAGTCAAAGGGGTCCATTGTCCAACTTTCAAAACATAATTTTTGTTCTTCCGAATAAAGAAATTGATACAGGTTTGGAATGACATGAAAGTGAGTAAATGACAGAATTTTCATTTTTAGGTGAATTATCCCTTTAAGAACACAGTACTAGCATTTGGCACAAATCAGGTTTTAATATGAAAGGCCACTTTGTTAATAGGAAGGCTTTTATTTGCTGTTTGTCTGGTGCAGGTATGCCCCTATCTCTTGTTGTGGAAGTGAGTATCAGATCTGTGTAGCATTGCTTGATCAGTGGAAAAACCCAATCAGAACCTTTCAGCCTGAGAAAGTTATATTTTCGTTTGGGAACAGTGAGCCGTGGTGTCAAGTGAGTAGAATAATACCGACAGTCCCAATATTCCCTTGTAATCAAACTAATAGTCAAAGCTTAACTGTCCCTGTGTTTTTCCTGCTTTATTTAAGATGACACACGTCTTTAAGGATTATGGACCTGGAGTTCGGTTTATCCGTTTCACTCACGGTGGGATGGATACACAGTTCTGGGCAGGCCATTATGGAATACGGCTCACTAACAGTAGTGTGGAGATCTATTCAGCTGATGAGGGGTAGGGTTTTCCAGCATGACTTTTTTTTTTACTGTAAAACATATTTATTAAGTTTATCAATTAATTATTTTTTATCAAAATGCACAATGCAGATACAAGTTATATGTAGGCATATCATGAAACAAAACATTAAAAATGAAAATAAAGTGCAAATGTTCACTATTTCCGCTCCGCCCACTTGAAACCAGCATCAAGCAGGCATTGGGCTTGTTAATGAGGATGGTAAAGACCACAGCCTCCTGCGTCAGCTGTTGGTATGCCTCTTAAGGCCAGGGGAGTGAGGTTTATTTACAGCAAATTATACTTTACAAACCAATTAAACCACTAATTCATTTTATTTTGCTCTGACCAGAGCTTATGAAAACCATTTAAAGGAATTTATAAAGAGTGTTTTAGGGTTGTGTTAGTGTTTTAGACTGTTTAAGGATTTATAAAGAGGAATTTATAAAAACTTTATAAAGAGTGTAATTAATAGTAACAATAATAATAGTTAGTTTTTTTAAATAATAATAATAATAATAAAAGTATTCAGAAAATGCATTAACATTGATATTTATTCATACCGTATTTCATATCTTCAAATGACAGCAGGGTTGGCGCCTGAACCCACTCGTTGCGCCGACACTGAATGACAGTGATAAATATCATACACTTTATCAAATGTATAACCTAACTTCTCAAAATGGGTGATGAGTCTCTAGGCTGAGAATCTATCTTATGTCTAGTTGTGCCATAATACATTTCCCATAACATGTCCTGTCCTACTGCAGCCTTATTGCATTTATCAGAGTTGTGGGAATGGCTTTGATGCCATCAACAATCACTCTGTGTTCTATATTGTCGATAAACAGTAAACACGTGATCCCTAAGAATTAGATCCTGATTCTGCGGTTTTGGAAGTCCAGAATCCTCTGATTAATGGGATATCTAAACCGTCAAGAAGTATATATAACGGATCAGCTCTGACAGCGTCAGCCAGTAGTAAAGACGCTCCTCTTCCAGATATATTTCAGTTTTCCAGAAGCAGATTAGAGTCCTGCTGCAGTAAATTAGAAGAGCTATGTTTGACATAAAACTAATGCGAATGTAGCTACTATTATTTGTGTTTCAGTTACTGTTATATCATCAAAATGCGAAACATAACTTCTGTGTTTCCACCTGCAGGTTAAGTGTCAGAAATTGTAACTTGCTCAAGAATCCCAGTGCACAAAGTGAGTCACATCATTAAGATTGTACAATAAGTGTCACTATAATTAATTTTTGCTTCAGGGAACATCTCTTTTCTGATGTTTTAATTAGATGGACTTCAAGGATGGGAGATTGTACAGAATGGAGGTGACCAATGGGCAACAGGAGGAAATAGGACAGTATTTCCGGTCACCAGATGTTTTGTAACGTCATATGGGTATGTTTGATATTGTAGATCCTTCAAAAAAAGGTTTGAGCTCATTTAATTTCAGTATATGTAACAATTTGAAAAATAAATCTATCATGAACCCAATCACACATGAATCACTCATAAACTTTGTCCTCAGGTCATGTTTGAAACAACAGCTGATTGATTTGACGAAAGAAGGTTATAGTGGTGCTTTCATGGATCAACAGCAACCTCATATCATAATATCAGACTGGTGAGTGTCACTCAAACTCCCATTTTATGTTACAGTATCTTAGGAGGTGAATTTCATATTTTATGTGATTCATTCTTGTAAATGACCTGTCCATCTGGGTCACATATGCCTTATGCTGGAATTGTGCCTGGTAGTATTAGAACCCAAGCTGTATGACAATCATATTAAATTTTTTTTTTATCTAATCAACCAATTGCATGGCAGTTGCTTCAATGCATTTAGGGGTGTGGTCCTGGTCAAGACAATCTCCTTAACTCCAAACTGAATGTCAGAATGGGAAAGAAAGGTGATTTAAGCAATTTTGAGCATGGCATGGTTGTTGGTGCCAGACGGGCCGGTCTGAGTATTTCACAATCTGCTCAGTTACTGGGATTTTCACGCACAACCATTTCTAGGGTTTACAAAGAATGGTGTGAAAAGGGAAAAACATCCAGTATGCGGCAGTCCTGTGGGCGAAAATGCCTTGTTGATGCTAGAGGTCAGAGGAGAATGGGCCGACTGATTCAAGCTGATAGAAGAGCAACTTTGACTGAAATAACCACTCGTTACAACCGAGGTATGCAGCACAGCATTTGTGAAGCCACAACACGCACAACCTTGAGGCGGATGGGCTACAACAGCAGAAGACCCCACCGGGTACCACTCATCTCCACTACAAATAGGAAAAAGAGGCTACAATTTGCACGAGCTCACCAAAATTGGACAGTTGAAGACTGGAAAAATGTTGCCTGGTCTGATGAGTCTCGATTTCTGTTGAGACATTCAGATGGTAGAGTCAGAATTTGGCGTAAAAAGAATGAGAACATGGATCCATCATGCCTTGTTACCACTGTGCAGGCTGGTGGTGGTGGTGTAATGGTGTGGGGGATGTTTTCTTGGCACACTTTAGGCCCCTTAGTGCCAATTGGGCATCGTTTAAATGCCACGGCCTACCTGAGCATTGTTTCTGACCATGTCCATCCCTTTATGACCACCATGTACCCATCCTCTGATGGCTACTTCCAGCAGGATAATGTCACAAAGCTTGAATCATTTCAAATTGGTTTCTTGAACATGACAATGAGTTCACTGTACTAAAATGGCCCCCACAGTCACCAGATCTCAACCCAATAGAGCATCTTTGGGATGTGGTGGAACGGGAGCTTCGTGCCCTGGATGTGCATCCCACAAATCTCCATCAACTGCAAGATGCTATCCTATCAATATGGGCCAACATTTCTAAAGAATGCTTTCAGCACCTTGTTGAATCAATGCCACGTAGAATTAAGGCAGTTCTGAAGGCGAAAGGGGGTCAAACACAGTATTAGTATGGTGTTCCTAATAATCCTTTAGGTGAGTGTGTATATGTGTATATATATATATATATATATATATATATATATATATATATATATTATATATATTTTATATATATATATATATATATTAGGGGTGTAACGGTACGTGTATTCGTACCGAACCGTTTCGGTACAGGGCTTTCGGTTCGGTGCACGTGTGTACCGAATGACTGAATGCAATATTTTGTGTGCGGAACATAGGTACATTTTCGTGTTTCCACACGAACATATTAAGTGACGGAAGTCTCCGCGTTCAGCGCAAATCCCGCCCTGCAGCTGATTCTAATGTTTTTTCCTATTAGACATTCTCTGGTTTTACCCGTGTTTTACCCGTCGTCACTGTAACAATGAAATAGACTGCATGGCGAAAAAAAGCTTTTCCGCTTCGTGTGCGCCGCCGCACTCTCCGTTCCGTGGCGTGCGCGCGCGCGCGTGTGTGTGTGTGTGTGTGTGTGTGTGTCGACGACCCGCTGCGCTCTCTGCTCAATGTTCGAGTCCGTGTTTGCGCTGCGCGTTCTGCTCTGTCGTTAACGGCCCAAACACTCCAATCATGTACCGATCACGCACTGGAAAAGCAAAGTCCGCTCAAATAAGGTGAAATTTCTCAGTAGTAACCTAGATTTCTGTTTGCTGAGCTGGTATAGTCATGCTGGCAACAATGGTAAAATGACCTGCTCTGATCACATGCTCTGGTAATAATAGCTTTGTACTACAGCTTTGGACTATATTTTATTTTGATAATTATTAAAAAAGTGGAAAAAAAAAATCTTAAATTGATTATGTTGATTGATTATTGAAAAATAATAATACATTAATATATTTGTTTAATATTATTTTAATATAGGGCTATTTTCTGTTCCTGCACTGTAATCATAGTTATTTATTTCTATTTTTCATTATATTTTATTATGTGATATTGGTTTGAGACTGAGAGTATTTTATTTAGTGGAGAACTTTGCAGCAGTATTTTATTTCTTATTCTTTTTTTATTTTATATCTATTTTATTATATTTTATTAAAAAGTGTTTAAAAAAGTGTAAACATTGTTAAAAAAAGTTTATAGTAATAAACAACCTGCAGTTTAATGTTTGCATTTCTTTCCCTTACTGTACCGAAAATAAACCGAACCGTGACTTTAAAACCGAGGTACGTACCGAACCGTGATTTTTGTGTACCGTTACACCCCTAATATATATATATATATATATATTTTTTTTTTTTTTTTTGAATTTGAATTTGCATAAGCTCTGACATAAATGGTACGGTTAAGTTTCAGGTAACCCGAGATCAAGTCCTGGCTCGTGATACTTTCCTGTTCCCCCCTCTCTCTCCAACATTGTTTTCTGTCATGTCTCTACTGTCCTACACAACAGAGTAAAAAAAAAAAAAAAAAAAAAAAAACCCTCATAGGACATAAAATGAATTTGAATATCATTACAGGGATAGTTTACCTCTTGTCATTCCGAACCTATGTGACTTTCTTTGTTCTGTGGAGCACAAAAGGAGATTTTGAAAAATGTCTCAGTGTTTTTATGCAGTCCAATGTTGGAATCAGTTTGGAATCATCGACTTTTAAAACGCCTCCTTTTGTGTTCCACAGAAGAAATAAAGTCATAGAGGTTTGAAACGACAGGACGGTGAGTAAATGATGACAGAATTTAAATTTTTCGATGCCCCGTTAAGAACACATCACCAATGTTAAATCAGGTTCTAAAATGAAAACACAATTTTAGAACAGATCCACATATCTGTCATGTCTTATGTCTTATCTGCAGGTATGCCCCACACTCTGATTGTGAAAGTGAATATCAGATCTGTGTAGAGTTGCTTGATGAGAAGAAGAAACCCATCAGTACCTTTCAGCCTGAGAAAGTTTTCTTTCAAAAGGGGAAAAATTATCCATGGTGTCAAGTGAGTAGAATAATACTGACAGTGTAGATATTCCCCTGTAATCAAACTAATAATAAAAGCGTAACTGTCCCTGTGTTTATTCTGCTTTATTTCAGATGACACACGTCTTTATGGATTATGGACTTGGAGTTCGGTTTATCCGTTTCACACATGGAGGGAAGGATACACAATTTTGGAAAGGCCAGCATGGAATACGGGTCACTAACAGTAGCGTGGAGATCTATCCAGTCTGATGCTACAGAGTGTTTTCCATATTATTTTTAACCTTCCTAAATTTAACAGGTGCAAAAGTGACCTTCAAATTAGGAAATGCAATGATACATTATACCATAAGGAGATATATAAAATATATATCAAATACAACGTAATGTTTATATCTTAGAATATGTCAGTGCCATTGCTTTGTCTCAAGATGCACACCAGAAATGTTTTTACTAAGACACGTTTATAAAAGCTACTTAAATGCCCTAATCCTGGCATAGTCTAAGCCCTCTTTGTTAAACCGGGCCTATATGTTACACTGTTAAAATGAAGGACCTTAGTCGACGACTATAACAACAGCCATAGACATGCACTGCTTATGAAATAATCAATTACTTAAGTGCCATGCAGTTAACGTCAATAAACGTCTCAAAGTTACTGTGTGTAAGTGATGTTATGTTTCAAAGCTTTGAACTTATAAATGTACATTGAAGCTTGATTATGAAATAACAGTTGAAGGTTTGGGGCTTGAAGGAGACAAATCTCCTTCAAGGTTTGCTCTACATGCCTGATGTTATATTCTAGTAGTCTAGTTCTCTCTATGGTGATATTTACTTGTTTAATTTATTATTATACTTTCCTGACTGCATACTCAAACATTTGTACTTGTGTGTACTTTAATCATAACACCTTGTCACAGTTAGGTCCAGATGATAATGAAGGAAAGTTCATAAAGGTTTCAATAAACAAAAGGGTTCTTTAATGAAAACAAACTCAAGTAATCCACATTGATGAAGGCAAAGTAACAGAGTGTAGGCTGTTCTACGATCACACATCATACACCAACCAATACCCGACACTGAACAGAACAGTCAAAAGGAGGAACTTAAATACACAGTGATGATGAACTAAATTATGAACAGGTGTGTAGATGTCACGAGTGTCCATGGTAACTGATGAGTAGTGGGAAACAAAGACAAAGGAACAAAAAGTCCATGATAATGAAACAGAACATATACGTGACATAAGGCCCCCTCCCGGAAGGCACGACCTCGTGTCAAAACAGAAGAGATGAGGGAGGGATGGCAGAGGCTTTGGAGGTGGGTGAGGAGAAGGCGAAAGACTAGCAAAAGCAGACAGATCAACGAAGAAGACCAAGGAGGAGAAGATTGGGGATAACAGCCATGGTGGGGATGACGGGAGGAGCTGATGGACCAGAGTGACAACGCTGGCACTCGAGACCAAGGCAGAGCTGTGGTGATGGGTGTCCGAGGAGGAACCCGAGTGCCCGAAGACTGAGGCGGAGCCATTGCACCCGTGGATCAAGGTGGAGCCGGAGGGAGTGCGGTGGAGAGACGGAGCACCGCGGATACAGAATCCCCAATGCTAGTCTGACCAGGGGTGTGAACCAGCAACCATCGTACCTGTGGGAGTTTTGGTGGAGCTTGAGACTGAGGACTGCCTAATAGACTGGGACACTGAGATACTGCCTCCCAACCTGAGCTATCTGTACTCTCCTCATTGTCGCTGATTCATTCCAGTATAATGCCTGATTCATCATCAGCCCAGTCTCCCTCTCCCACCGTCACTGCAGAGCCATTTGTTATTCAGATATTCTTTTTCAAAAGAAAAAGTATCAGCTGTTTGAAAGGTGACCAACATTTGGTTTTTGACCATTGAAAATGTGTACAATTTAAAGGGTTCACCCAAAAATGAAAATTCTGTCATTAATTACTCACCCTCATGTTGTTCCATCCAAACCCTTTAGACCTTCGTTCATCTTCGGAACACAAATGAAGCTATTTTTGATGAAATCTGAGAGCTTTCTGTCCCTCCATTGACAGCAGCGTCATTGCAACTTTCAAGGCCCAGCAAGGTAGTAAAGACATTGTTAAAATATTCCATGTACTACAGTGGTTCAACCTTAATATTATGAAGAGACGAGAATACCTTTTGTGTGCAAAAAACCCCCCCAAAATAACAACATTATTCAACAATTTCTTCTCTTCCGCGTCATTCTCCCACGCTGTTGACGTAGTGTAAACAGTGCAGCGCTTCTGGGTTCTACGTCAGACCGTAGGCTCACTATTGTCATGTCAAGTATTGTATTGTCACTATTGTAATTGTCAAGTCATGTCATTGTGTCAAAGCAATGATAAATGATCAACAGTTTTGCCCACATAGACTGATGTTGTGCTCACTGTGTAAAGAGTTTTGAAAAAGTATCTAAGTATTTAGGAATGTGTCTATAGCAATTGTACAAAATAACTCAATTTATGTGTAAAGGCAAGTGAAACTTAAGTTCATTAAAATATAAATGACAATAATCATGGTTTCAATCAGGTTAGTATCTGAAGTGACAAACAACTCATCAGTCTTTTATAGGCTACTCCTGATGTTAGGTTATTCATAATCCTCTCCAGTGAAGTCTCCGCTTTCTCGTGTCCTGGTATATCAAAATGTTGAAAAGTCAAAGTGCTTAAGGTCTCGGCTAGGAACTTTACTAGGACACCAAAGCCAATTGCAATCTTTTGAAGTTCCTGATCATAGATGCCATAGTGAAATACACTATTTACAATAGTATAAAATATTTAAAAGAAATGTATGGGGAAATGACGCAATCAACAAACTTTCCTGGTATTTTTATTATAATTTATTTTATGTATTTTATTTATTTTAATCAACATAATATGCATTTATAATGGCATTCAGTAAGTGCAAATAAATAAATAGTAAATCAAACACACCAATAAATTGGGTTAAAGGGTACACAACCATGGATCTTTTAATTCATCTTCCAATAAGCCTAAGATTCTTATCAAAGAATTTATCCAAAATCAACATTAAAAGAATCAGCCTTTTTGTTTTAAAACAACATACCACTTACTAGCATAAAGGCTAAGATCACATAGCACTAATGAAATCGTGTTTAAAAGACTTTTAAACAACCTAGTGATCAGTGATACATTCTGTTTTCCTTTTGATACTGTGGTAACAATTTTGACGTTTTACAAAATAACTATTTCTACATTTTAGATTAAAATATTTTCTCAGAGAAAGCACACAGAACGCACATCTAATCAGAATTAATAATTGTAGAATTAGGAAAATTGACTATTTAGGGATTTTATAAACACAATAAACAAAATAATACCTAAAAAGTCAAATCCAATTTATTTATTTTTTTTAATTTTTTTTATTAGACAATGATGTAAAAAATACACTGACTAATTGGGACAACAAGAAATCATGATTTTTCAGCTATATAAGATGCTTTTTACTGAAAATAGTATATTGGTATGGCCAGTAACATCATGTAATCCATGACAATGAGTAACAAATTATTAAAATACTAAAAATAAAATAATAAAAAAAAATATTTGGACATAGAATCACTCATCTAGCAAATTCACACAAATTGTGTGAATTTGCTAGATACAACAATCCACTTAAGGTTTTTTTTTCTTTTTCTGTTTATCTCCTACTCGATTTGTGCAAATCAGGTAAAGAGGTTGAAAAACGTCTATAGAGCTGGTAAGTCCCGCCCCTTCCGCAAAACCCCGCTGAAGTTGAAAAACCGTCAATGCAAGTGAATGGGAGAAAATAATTATTTTCTGGTCCCGCTTGAATTGTGCCATGAATGTGAACATATGTTGTCTGTGAATTTTTTATAGAACTTTTCGTGTAAAGAATGATACAATTTAGCGGGTAGAAGTTTGATACAATTAGACTTTGTATGAGAGCACTTTGTGGACTACAACTCTCGACGCGTTTGAAACGTCAACACCACTAGCACACGGACTAGCTCACGGATCCCGCTAAACATGGCTGTGTCTTTGGTGCACTTCACCGCCTTCCTTCAGGGAGAGGACAAACTCTTTGAAGTTGGCGAAAACCACGGGTAAGTCAACTTTATGGGGTGACGTCACATGCGACATGTAGTCTTTCTCGTTATGTCTTTTCCACAACTGCTAGCCGAAGAATCATACCATATACTGTCAAACTCGTAACATGACACTCTATAGAGCTGGTAAGTCCCGCCCCTTCCGCAAAACCCCGCTGGACCTCAAAGTTGAAAAACCGTCAATGCAAGTGAATGGGAGAAAATAATTATTTTCTGGTCCCGTTTGAATTGTGCCATGAATGTGAACATATGTTGTCGATGAATTTTTTATATAACTTTTCATGTTACGAGTTTGACAGTATATGGTATGATTCTTCGGCTAGCAGTTGTGGAAAAGACATAACGAGAAAGACTACATGTCGCCTATGTGACGTCACCCCATAAAGTTGACTAACCCGTGGTTTTCGCCAACCTCAACGATTTTGTCCTCTCCCTGAAATAAGGCGGTGAAGTGCACCAAAGACACAGACATGTTTAGCGGGATCCGTGAGCTAGTCCGTGTGCTAGTGGTGTTGACGTTTCAAGCGTCGAGAGTTGTAGTCCACAAAGTGCTCTCACACAAAGTCTAACCGTATCAAACTTCTACCCGCTAAATTGTATCATTCTTTACACGAAAAGTTATATAAAAAATTCACAGACAACATATGTTCACATTCATGGCACAATTCAAACGGGACCAGAAAATAATTATTTTCTCCCATTCACTTGCATTGACGGTTTTTCAACTTTGAGGTCCAGCGGGGTTTTGCGGAAGGGGCGGGACTTACCAGCTCTATTCCCGTTAGAAAACGCCCCCAAATAGGGAATGCCCTTTTTTTGTTCCGCAGAGACCTCATACTCTGAGAACCCGTATGCATTCGTCAGAGTTGTGGGCGGGGCTATGACGCGTACGGTAATAGAACTTTCAATTTTGAATCTCGTTAAACATGTGATTAAAAGGATTATACTGATTCAGCGGCGTTTGAAGTCTAGAATGCTGCTACATGTGACTAATGAGATATCTAAACTGGAAAAACGCATATATAACGGATCAGTTGACAGCGTCAAACCGGTAGTGAGTCGTCACGCCCCACTGCCAGATATATTTCAGTTTTCCAGAAGCAGATTAGAGTCCTTCTGCAATAAACATTCGTTATCGCTGGTTAGACGGTCTGACATATAACGAATGAGAAGGTGGCTACTATTATTTGCGTTTTCTTTTTACTTCTGTAACATTGTCAGTTTTTTTAATACGTAACTTCCGTGTTTTTACAAGTAGGTCCAGACGCGCAAAAGTGACTGATATCAAATGCCTTTAAAAAAAACAAGAATGGGTCATTCACAGAGCGGGAACATTCATGTTACTTCGAGGGACTCTGAACCCAGATCAGACTCAGTAAGTGTTTGAGTTCTTGGTTTCAGTTGTAGCCACTTGCTATAGAGAAGTAGCATCATATTATAACTTGGTCATGCAATGTTGAAATTAACTGACTTGTCTGATAAGTCGATCATTGTGGACCAGCAATAAACCAGATGGTCATACCATCTTAAAATGGTCGGGGTGGAACATGGTAGCAGATGACCAGCTCGGACCAACAGCAACCATGTTCCACAGCTGGATCTAAATTGAAAGGTAATCTTTCTTCCTCTGTCAGCAGCCAGATGTTCCTCTAGCTGCGGTTGAGGAGATCCTACTGAACCTGCCTGAACATCAGGTGGTGCGAGTCTGTCGGCTGGTGTGTCGTGAGTGGAAGGAGCTGGTGGACAGTGCTGCACACTGGAGAGAGCGCTGTCGGAGAGAGGGGATCCAGCCCTGTGATGCCTCCAGACCCCCAGAGGACTGGCGCCTGTTTTACTTTATGACTAAGAAACGACGGAACTTGCTCAAGAATCCCAGGGCAGAAGGTGAGCCTAGTCAAGATTGTACAATAAGTGTCACTATAATGATTTTTTTCTTAAGATAATGTCTTTTTTCTGATGTTTTAATTAGATGGACTTCAAGGATGGGAGAATGAACAGAATGGAGATGGCTGCTGGGTGACAGAAGTAAATAGAAAACTATTTCCGGACAACACTGTCACAAAATGTTTTTCAACATCTCATAGGTATGTTTGATATTTTAGATTTTTCAAGAACGTTTTGAGCTCATTTAATTTAAGTCAATGTTACAATATGAAAATAAATAAATCATGAAGCCAATCCACACATAAATCAATCATAAACTTTGTCCTCAGGTCATGTTTGAAGCAACAGCTGATTGATTTGATGAAAGAAGGTTATAGTGGTGCTTTCATGGATCAACAGCAACCTCATATCAAAATATCAGACTGGTGAGTGTCACTCAAAATCCCATTTCATGCTACAGTATCTTAGGAGGTGAATTTCATATTTTATGTGATTAATTCTTGTGAATGGCCTGTCCATCTGGGTCACATTCACTTTTTTGGAATTGTGGAATTGTGCCTGGCAGTATGAGAACCCACATGGTAATTTTTTTAATGTTATTGGCAGATCATTTTGTATTTTTATTGCAATAATCTGCATACATTTTATGTAATCAGTACAGAAATTGAATTGAAGTGTCACTAACGAGATAGTTCACCTAAAAATTAATATTCTGTCATCATTTACTCACCCTATATTGACTTTCTTTCTACAAAAGAAGATATTTTGATTATATAAAAAAAAAATATATATATATTTATTTTATTTTATTTTTTTTTCTTCTTAAGATAATGTCTTTTTTCTGATGTTTTAATTAGATGGACTTCAAGGATGTTCTTTTTTTTTTTTTCTTTTTTTTTTTTGTCCATACAATGAAAGTTAATTGAGGGAGGCTAATGTTGTTTGGACTTATCAACTTTCAAAACATCTTTGTTTATATTCCGCAGAAGAAAGAACACATGTTTGGAATGACATGAAGGGGAGTAAATCATCCAGAATTCAGAATTTACATTTTTAGGTGAACTATTATTTTAAGAACACAGTACCAATGTTAAATCAGGTTCTAATATGAAAACACAATTTTAAAACAGAATCACATTTCTGTCATGTCTTATCTGCAGGTATACCCCACTCTCTGATTATGGAAGTGAATATCGGATCTGTGTAGAGTTGCTTGATGAGAAGAAGAAACCCATCAGTACCTTTCAGCCTTATAAAGTTTTCTTTCAACAGGGGGACACTTATCCATGGTGTCAAGTGAGTTAATTAATACTAACAATGCAGTTATTCCCCTGTAATCAAACTAATAGTCAGTGCTTATGTCCCTGTGTTTATTCTGTTTTATTTCAGATGACCCACGTCTTTAAGGATTATGGACCTGGAGTTCGGTTTATCAGTTTCACTCACGGTGGGAAGGATACAGATAGACAGGTCTGGGCAGGCTGCTATGGAATACGGGTCACTAACAGTAGCGTGGAGATCTGTCCTGCTGCCGAGAGGTAGTGTTTTCCAGAATATTTTTTTTACATTCCTAAATTTAACAGGTACAAAAGTGACCTTCAGGTGAGGAATTCTAGTAAATTCTAATATGTTATAAGGAGATATAACAAGTATGACATTACAAAGGTCTTTTGTAAATGTATTCTGTTCCAATAATCATGGTTATCTTTAAGTGTACATAATGTTAAACATATAAGTATAAACTACCTCTTCTTTCCCTCCATCTGTCCTCTTAGATGGTTTAGCAGAGATTAAAGAGTGGTTTACATCAAATCTTCTTTAACTTAACAGTAAAACGCAAATTCTTCTTGTTGGCTCAAAAAACAATCTGATGTTCATCTGTGAATATTGATAACTTTCCTGATTCTGTTTCTAAACAAGTTCATAGTTTGGGGGTCATACTTGACAGTAGTCTCTCATTTGAAGCACATATAAACAGTGTAATTCGCTCTGCATATTTCCACATACTTAATATAAACCAAGTTTGTCTGTCTCTCATAGTAAAGAGCACTGCGATTCTTGTTCATGCTTTAGTCGCTTCCTATATTGATACTTATCTGACCTTCTTCATATCTTACACTCCTTCATACTTATCTGACCTTCTTCATATCTTACACTCCTTCTCGTACTTTAAAGGGGTGGTTGATTATGATTTCACTTTTCTAACTTTAGTTAGTGTGTAATGTTGCTGTTTGAGCATAAACAACATCTGCAAAGTTACGACGCTCAAAGTTAAAAGCAAACGGGGATATTTACTTTTACAGAAATGGCTTTTTAAGACATCAAGAAACAACTGATAGGGACTACACAACATTCCTCCCAGGTTAAGTGACATCACAAACCCTAAAACTGACAAACTCCGCCCCCGGGAACACGCAACAAAGGGAGTGAGGAGCTCAAGCTGTCGCATCTGTGTTTTCACATACAGTACCAGTCAAAAGTTTGGAAACATTACTATTTTTAATGTTTTTGAAAGAAGTCTCTTATGCTCATCAAGCCTGCAGTTAAAAAAAAAAAAAAAAAAAAAAACCCAGTAATATTATGAAATATTATTACAATTTAAAATAATGGTTCTCTTTTTTAATATATTTTAAAATGTAATTTATTTTTGTGATGCAAAGCTGAATTTTCATCAGCAAGTACTCCAGTCTTTGGTGTCTTATGATCCTTCAGAAATCATTCTAATAGGATGATTTGATACACAGTTATTATCAATGATGGAAACAGTTGTGCTGTTTAATATATTTTTTTGGAATACTTTTTTCAGGATTCATTGATGAGTAAAACGTTAACAGCATTTATTCATAAAAACAGCATTTATTCAAAATAAAAAAATTTCTAACAATATAAATCGTTACCATCACCTTTTATCAATTTAACGCATCCTTGTTGAATTAAAGTACTAATTTCTTTTAAAAAAAAGAGTTATTGTTCCCAAACTTTTGAACGGTAGTGTATATTGTTACAAAAGATTTCTATTCTAAATAAATACAGTTCTTTTTAACTTTTTATTCATCAAATAATCCTGAAAAAAGTATCTCAGGTTATAAAAAAAATATTAAGCAGCACAACTGTTTCCAACATTGATCATAAATCATCATATTAGAATGATTTCTGAAGGATCATAAGACACCAAAGACTGGAGTACTTGCTGATGAAAATTCAGCTTTGCATCACAAAAATAAATTACATTTTAAAGTATATTAAAAAAGAGAACCATTATTTTAAATTGTAATAATATTTCATAATATTACTGTTTTTTTTTTGTTTTGGTTTTTTTTAACTGCAGGCTTGATGAGCATAAGAGACTTCTTTCAAAAACATTAAAAATAGTAATGTTTCCAAACTTTTGACTGGTACTGTATATTGCAATACAGTACGTAACACAAATGCACTTTAGGCATCTTACATCAGTTCCCACACGAGCGATTTATTGATTATCATGACAGAAAATGCTAATCAAAGACTTGAAGATAGTTAACTCCACATCAGCAACATAATTCATCAACGAACCATTCAGAAACGTAATGTTGCATTCTACATGTTGTCACTTCTTCTTGAGTCTCTCCATCATTGTCCGACTCCGGTTTGAACATGGGCAGAACAGTTTCTGACATTTTAGTGCGTGTCTGTCTGCAAGCTGCAAAGAATACAAGCTCTTGAAGCTCCACCCTCTGTTCCGGGAGCATTTTTTGTGTTTTTGCTCACCTTCAAAAAGGGATAATTTTAACATGCTATAAAAAATGATCTGTGGGGTATTTTGAGTTAAAATTACATACACATACACACCCTGGGGACATCAGAGACTTATTTTACATCTTATAAAAAGGGGCGTTATACCACCCCTTTAAAATCATCTTCTGCACTCACTTTTATTCTCCCTCAAACTCACACTACTTCTATGGGGTCCCGAGCCTTTAGTCATGCAGCTCCTTATTTATGGAACTTGCTGCCACAGGATTGAAAGTCTTCATGTTTTTAAATCTCACCATAAGACACATCTTATTCGGCAGGCTTTTATGTTTGTATCCAGTCTGTCCAGACTATAATAATGATTTATTTTTTTTATGTTGATTGTTTTATTGTGTTTGTAAGGTGTCCTTGAGTGTCATGTAAGGTGCCTATAAATAAAATGTATAATAATAATAGATATAAAGATATATGTAGGCATATTATTAAACAAAACTTTAAAAACGCAACAACAAAAAAACATGTAAATACATCTACAATAATTCTACAGCAAATTATACTTTACAAACAAATCAAATTTAACCACTATTTAAAGTCCTCATGTAGTCAATAATTGTATCTCTTAAAACTCATCTTTGATCACCAAACTGACAGTTTTTTTGCTATGAATAAAAATTTATTCATGCCTTAAAGTAGTTTAAATGTAACTCTACACACTTTCTTCATTTAGTATACGAGGAGCCATTGATATGCACATTAGCCCCGCCTCCACTCACTCACACCAGCTCAGAGATTTACTCGCTTTACTGTAGTAAATGCTGCACGATGGTATCGAGCTTTACAACGTCAGACAGATAACGGTGTTTAATATGATTAGTCATTTGCTTGACTATGTTATCAAACAGTTAATAATGTGTTGCTAATGTTGCACAAACCATGTTTCCGTTCGTTCACCTTCTCAGAGTCAGTCAGCTGCCTTCTAACAATCATCAAGAAACGCTTTGAACAACTCAGAACGTCAGTGGAGAAAGGCATATAGTTCATCATAACATCATATACTGTACATAATTCACCCGCTATATTTCTAAATGTACATGATTTTTCATATCAACAGAAAAATGTTCTTTCTGAATAAATGTTCTTTTCATGTTTTTTTTTAACCTCGTTATGATCTTACAGTTAAACTCTGGATTCTATCAAAGAACTATGGAAACTTCTCTTTAGGGCAACAAAGGGGAATTTAAGAGCTTTATAGTTTGGATCCCATGAATTAAGGATTAAGTTATGACTTTTTCTTCTGTGTAGTTATGATCAGTTCAAATAAAATCATTTAAGTCAAATATTAATTCAATAATTAACAGCCTGCAATATAATGCAATATGAATATTTAACACATTTGCAGTATATTAACAATATCTATTATTATTTGTTTCTGTCCTTTATTTATTCATTGATTAAGGTATATATTCCAATTTAAAGGCCGTAACCCCAGCAAAACATTAATGGGGAAACGTGTGGCCGGATGGGCTGGATTTTTATATTTGAATAATGGGATATCTAAACCAAGAAGAAGTACATATAACAGGTCTGCTGTCAAGACTCTCCACCACAAGACAGTTTTACAGAAGCAGATGAGGGGGCATGTACACATTTTTGGGGTTGTTCTCTCAAATAAAAAATATGAGATTTCTCTCATATTTACTGTATCTTCAGAATATGAGACGTAACTTCTTTGTTTCCACCTGTAGGTTGAGATGCACAAAACCTAACTTGCTCAAGAATCCCAGCGCACAAGGTGGCTCATATAATTAAGATTGTACACATTTCACATTGTAAAAATGTTTTGCTTCAGGTAACGTCTCTTTTCTGATGTTCTTATCAGATGGACTTCGCGGATGGAAGATTGTGCGTAGTGGAGGTGACCGCTGGGTGACGGAAGAAAATAATAAACCACTTCTGGACACAGTCACCAAATGTTTTATAACATCTTATGGGTATGTTTGAATGTTCTGAAAAATTTCAATCATCAAGCCAATCCACACATGAATCACTCATAAACTTTGTCCTCAGGTTATGTTTGAAGCAACAGCTGATTGATTTGACGAAAGAAGGTTATAGTGGTGCTTTCATGGATCAACAGCAACCTCATATCAAAATATCAGACTGGTGAGTGTTCACTCAAACTCCCATTTTATGTTACAGTATCTTAGGAGGTGAATTTCATATTTTATGTGAAAATGTTTTTGTAAATGACCTGTCCCTCTGGGTCACATATGCCTTATGCTGGAACTGTGCCTGGCAGTATGAGAACCCAAAGTGATATGACATTCATAATAAATAAATAAAAATTGTTATCAGCAGATTATTTTGTATTTTGTACTCTCCAATCCTGCTCCTCCATCTCTTTTTAACATTGTTTCCTGTGAAGTCTCAATCGTTCTACAAAATAAAGGCAAAAGTGCCAATAATACTGTAAATCTTATTTCTTTATGTAAAAATTAATTAAAATGTCATTAAAGGGATAGTTAACCTAAAAATATTAATTGTCATCATTCACTTACCCTCATGTCGTTCCAAACCTGTGTGACTTTCTTTCTTCTGTGGAACAAAAAAGAAGATATTTTGAAAAATGTCTCAGTGTTGTTTGTCCATAGAATGAAAGTCAAAGGGGTCCATTGTCCAACTTTCAAAACATAATTTTTGTTCTTCCGAATAAAGAAATTGATACAGGTTTGGAATGACATGAAAGTGAGTAAATGACAGAATTTAAATTTTTAGGTGAATTATCCCTTTAAGAACACAGTACTAGCATTTGGCACAAATCAGGTTTTAATATGAAAGGCCACTTTGTTAATAGGAAGGCTTTTATTTGCTGTTTGTCTGGTGCAGGTATGCCCCTATCTCTTGTTGTGGATGTGAGTATCAGATCTGTGTAGCATTGCTTGATCAGTGGAAAAACCCAATCAGAACCTTTCAGCCTGAGAAAGTTATATTTTCGTTTGGGAATAGTGAGCCGTGGTGTCAAGTGAGTAGAATAATACCCAGGGGTGCACATAACTGGTGCTCACGTGTGGTAAAAATAAACGACGCGCAGCAGAAAACATGGAAGGAAGCGCTTTTGAGTACCAACATTTTGGCCCAAAATGTTGGTACTCAAAAGCGCTTCCTTCCATGTTTTCTGCTGCGCGTCGTTTATTTTTACCACACGTGAGCACCAGTTATGTGCACCCCTGATAATACCGACAGTCCCAATATTCCCTTGTAATCAAACTAATAGTCAAAGCTTAACTGTCCCTGTGTTTTTCCTGCTTTATTTAAGATGACACACGTCTTTAAGGATTATGGACCTGGAGTTCGGTTTATCCGTTTCACTCACGGTGGGATGGATACGCAGTTCTGGGCAGGCCATTATGGAATACGGCTCACTAACAGTAGCGTGGAGATCTATTCAGCTGATGAGGGGTAGTGTTTTCCAGCATGACTTTTTTTTTTTTTTACTGTAAAACATATTTATTAAGTTTATCAATTAATTATTTTTTATCAAAATGCACAATGCAGATACAAGTTATATGTAGGCATATCATGAAACAAAACATTAAAAATGAAAATAAAGTGCAAATGTTCACTATTTCCGCTCCGCCCACTTGAAACCAGCATCAAGCAGGCATTGGGCTTGTTAATGAGGATGGTAAAGACCACAGCCTCTAGCGTCAGCTGTTGGTATGCCTCTTAAGGCCAGGGGAGTGAGGTTTATTTACAGCAAATTATACTTTACAAACCAATTAAACCACTAATTCATTTTATTTTGCTCTGACCAGAGCTTATGAAAACCATTTAAAGGGATTTATAAAGAGTGTTTTAGGGTTGTGTTATAGTGTTTTAGACTGTTTAAGGATTTATAAAGAGGAATTTATAAAAACTTTATAAAGAGTGTAATTAATAGTAACAATAATAATAGTTAGTTTTTTTAAATAATAATAATAATAAAAGTATTCAGAAAATGCATTAACATTGATATTTATTCATACCGTATTTCATATCTTCAAATGACAGCAGGGTTAGCGCCTGAACCCACTCGTTGCGCCGACACTGAATGACAGTGATAAATATCATACACTTTATCAAATGTATAACCTAACTTCTCAAAATGGGTGATGAGTCTCTAGGCTGAGAATCTATCTTATGTCTAGTTGTGCCATAATACATTTCCCATAACATGTCCTGTCCTACTGCAGCCTTATTGCATTTATCAGAGTTGTGGGAGGGGCTTTGATGCCATCAACAATCACTCTGTGTTCTATATTGTCGATAAACAGTAAACACGTGATCCCTAAGAATTAGATCCTGATTCTGCGGTTTTGGAAGTCCAGAATCCTCTGATTAATGGGATATCTAAACCGTCAAGAAGTATATATAACGGATCAGCTCTGACAGCGTCAGCCAGTAGTAAAGACGCTCCTCTTCCAGATATATTTCAGTTTTCCAGAAGCAGATTAGAGTCCTGCTGCAGTAAATTAGAAGAGCGATGTTTGATATAAAACTAATGCGAATGTAGATACTATTATTTGTGTTTCAGTTGGTTTACTGTAATATCATCAAAATGCGAAACATAACTTCTGTGTTTCCACCTGCAGGTTAAGTGTCAGAAATTGTAACTTGCTCAAGAATCCCAGTGCACAAAGTGAGTCACATCATTAAGATTGTACAATAAGTGTCACTATAATTAATTTTTGCTTCAGGGAACGTCTCTTTTCTGATGTTTTAATTAGATGGACTTCAAGGATGGGAGATTGTACAGAATGGAGGTGACCAATGGGCGACAGGAGGAAATAGGACAGTATTTCCGGTCACCAGATGTTTTGTAACGTCATATGGGTATGTTTGATATTGTAGATCCTTCAAAAAAAGGTTTGAGCTCATTTAATTTCAGTATATGTAACAATTTGAAAAATACATTTATCATGAACCCAATCACACATGAATCACTCATAAACTTTGTCCTCAGGTCATGTTTGAAACAACAGCTGATTGATTTGACGAAAGAAGGTTATAGTGGTGCTTTCATGGATCAACAGCAACCTCATATCATAATATCAGACTGGTGAGTGTCACTCAAACTCCCATTTTATGTTACAGTATCTTAGGAGGTGAATTTCATATTTTATGTGATTCATTCTTGTAAATGACCTGTCCATCTGGGTCACATATGCCTTATGCTGGAATTGTGCCTGGTAGTATTAGAACCCAAGCTGTATGACAATCATATTAAAAAAAAAAATGATCTAATCAACCAATCGCATGGCAGTTGCTTCAATGCATTTAGGGGTGTGGTCCTGGTCAAGACAATCTCCTTAACTCCAAACTGAATGTCAGAATGGGAAAGAAAGGTGATTTAAGCAATTTTGAGCGTGGCATGGTTGTTGGTGCCAGACGGGCCGGTCTGAGTATTTCACAATCTGCTCAGTTACTGGGATTTTCACGCACAACCATTTCTAGGGTTTACAAAGAATGGTGTGAAAAGGGAAAAACATCCAGTATGCGGCAGTCCTGTGGGCGAAAATGCCTTGTTGATGCTAGAGGTCAGAGGAGAATGGGCCGACTGATTCAAGCTGATAGAAGAGCAACTTTGACTGAAATAACCACTCGTTACAACCGAGGTATGCAGCAAAGCATTTGTGAAGCCACAACACGCACAACCTTGAGGCGGATGGGCTACAACAGCAGAAGACCCCACCGGGTACCACTCATCTCCACTACAAATAGGAAAAAGAGGCTACAATTTGCACGAGCTCACCAAAATTGGACAGTTGAAGACTGGAAAAATGTTGCCTGGTCTGATGAGTCTCGATTTCTGTTGAGACATTCAGATGGTAGAGTCAGAATTTGGCGTAAACAGAATGAGAACATGGATCCATCATGCCTTGTTACCACTGTGCAGGCTGGTGGTGGTGGTGTAATGGTGTGGGGGATGTTTTCTTGGCACACTTTAGGCCCCTTAGTGCCAATTGGGCATCGTTTAAATGCCATGGCCTACCTGAGCATTGTTTCTGACCATGTCCATCCCTTTATGACCACCATGTACCCATCCTCTGATGGCTACTTCCAGCAGGGTAATGTCACAAAGCTTGAATCATTTCAAATTGGTTTCTTGAACATGACAATGAGTTCACTGTACTAAAATGGCCCCCACAGTCACCAGATCTCAACCCAATAGAGCATCTTTGGGATGTGGTGGAACGGGAGCTTCGTGCCCTGGATGTGCATCCCACAAATCTCCATCAACTGCAAGATGCTATCCTATCAATATGGGCCAACCTTTCTAAAGAATGCTTTCAGCACCTTGTTGAATCAATGCCACGTAGAATTAAGGCAGTTCTGAAGGCGAAAGGGGGTCAAACACAGTATTAGTATGGTGTTCCTAATAATCCTTTAGGTGAGTGTGTATATATATATTATATATTTTTTTTTTTTTTTTTTTTTTAGAATTTGCATAAGCTCTGACATAAATGGTACGGTTAAGTTTCAGGTAACCCGAGATCAAGTCCTGGCTCGTGATACTTTCCTGTTCCCCCCTCTCTCTCCAACATTGTTTTCTGTCATGTCTCTACTGTCCTACACAACAGAGTAAAAAAAAAAAAAACACACTCATAGGACATAAATTGAATTTGAATATCATTACAGGGATAGTTTACCTCTTGTCATTCCGAACCTATGTGACTTTCTTTGTTCTGTGGAGCACAAAAGGAGATTTTGAAAAATGTCTCAGTGTTTTTATGCAGTCCAGTGTTGGAATCAGTTTGGAATCATCGACTTTTAAAACGCCTCCTTTTGTGTTCCACAGAAGAAATAAAGTCATAGAGGTTTGAAACGACAGGACGGTGAGTAAATGATGACAGAATTTAAATTTTTCAATGCCCCGTTAAGAACACATCACCAATGTTAAATCAGGTTCTAAAATGAAAACACAATTTTAGAACAGGTCCACATATCTGTCATGTCTTATCATGTCTTATCTGCAGGTATGCCCCACACTCTGATTGTGAAAGTGAATATCAGATCTGTGTAGAGTTGCTTGATGAGAAGAAGAAACCCATCAGTACCTTTGAGCCTGAGAAAGTTTTCTTTCAAAAGGGGAAAAATTATCCATGGTGTCAAGTGAGTAGAATAATACTGACAGTGTAGATATTCCCCTGTAATCAAACTAATAATAAAAGCGTAACTGTCCCTGTGTTTATTCTGCTTTATTTCAGATAACACACGTCTTTATGGATTATGGACTTGGAGTTCGGTTTATCCGTTTCACACATGGAGGGAAGGATACACAATTTTGGAAAGGCCAGCATGGAATACGGGTCACTAACAGTAGCGTGGAGATCTATCCAGTGTGATGCTACAGAGTGTTTTCCATATTATTTTTAACCTTCCTAAATTTAACAGGTGCAAAAGTGACCTTCAAATTAGGAAATGCAATGATACATTATGCCGTAAGGAGATATATAAAATATATATAAAATACAACGTAATGTTTATATCTTAGAATATGTCAGTGCCATTGCTTTGTCTCAAGATGCACACCAGAAATGTTTTTTCTAAGACACGTTTATAAAAGCTACTTAAATGCCCTAATCCTGGCATAGTCTAAGCCCTCTTTGTTAAACCGGGCCTATATGTTACACTGTTAAAATGAAGGACCTTAGTCGACGACTATAACTACAGCCATAGACATGCACTGCTTATGAAATAATCAATTACTTAAGTGCCATGCAGTTAACGTCAATAAACGTCTTAAAGTTACTGTGTGTAAGTGATGTTATGTTCAAAGCTTTGAACTTATAAATGTACATTGAAGCTTGATTATGAAATAACAGTTGAAGGTTTGGGGCTTGAAGGAGACAAATCTCCTTCAAGGTTTGCTCTACATGCCTGATGTTATATTCTAGTAGTCTAGTTCTCTCTATGGTGATATTTACTTGTTTAATTTATTATTATACTTTCCTGACTGCATACTCAAACATTTGTACTTGTGTGTACTTTAATCATAACACCTTGTCACAGTTAGGTCCAGATGATAATGAAGGAAAGTTCATAAAGGTTTCAATAAACAAAAGGGTTCTTTAATGAAAACAAACTCAAGTAATCCACATTGATGAAGGCAAAGTAACAGAGTGTTGGCTGTTCTACGATCACACATCATACACCAACCAATACCCGACACTGAACAGAACAGTCAAAAGGAGGAACTTAAATACACAGTGATGATGAACTAAATTATGAACAGGTGTGTAGATGTCACGAGTATCCATGGTAACTGATGAGTAGTGGGAAACAAAGACAAAGGAACAAAAAGTCCATGATAATGAAACAGAACATATACGTGACATAAGGCCCCCTCCCGGAAGGCACGACCTTGTGTCAAAACAGAAGAGATGAGGGAGGGATGACAGAGGCTTTGGAGGTGGGTGAGGAGAAGGCGAAAGACTAGCAAAAGCAGACAGATCAACGAAGAAGACCAAGGAGGAGAAGATTGGGGATAACAGCCATGGTGGGGATGACGGGAGGAGCTGATGGACCAGAGTGACAACGCTGGCACTCGAGACCAAGGCAGAGCTGTGGTGATGGGTGTCCGAGGAGGAACCCGAGTGCCCGAAGACTGAGGCGGAGCCATTGCGCCCGTGGATCAAGGTGGAGCCGGAGGGAGTGCAGATACAGAATCCCCAATGTTAGTCTGACCAGGGGTGTGAACCAGCAACCATCGTACCTGTGGGAGTTTTGGTGGAGCTTGAGACTGAGGACTGGCTAATAGACTGGGACACTGAGATACTGCCTCCCAACCTGAGCTATCTGTACTCTCCTCATTGTCAGTGATTCATTCCAGTATAATGCCTGATTCATCATCAGCCCAGTCTCCCTCTCCCACCGTCACTGCAGAGCCATTTGTTATTCAGATATTCTTTTTCAAAAGAAAAAGTATCAGCTGTTTGAAAGGTGACCAACATTTGGTTTTTGACCATTGAAAATGTGTACAATTTAAAGGGTTCACCCAAAAATGAAAATTCTGTCATTAATTACTCACCCTCATGTCGTTCCATCCAAACCCTTTAGACCTTCGTTCATCTTCGGAACACAAATGAAGCTATTTTTGATGAAATCTGAGAGCTTTCTGTCCCTCCATTGACAGCAGCGTCATTGCAACTTTCAAGGGCCAGCAAGGTAGTAAAGACATCGTTAAAATATTCCATGTACTACAGTGGTTCAACCTTAATATTATGAAGAGACGAGAATACCTTTTGTGTGCAAACCCCCCCCCCCCCCCCCCCCCAAAATAATAACATTATTCAACAATCTCTTCTCTTCCACGTCATTCTCCCACGCTGTTGACGTAGTGTAAACAGTGCAGCGCTTCTGGGTTCTACGTCAGACCGTAGGCTCACTATTGTCATGTCAAGTATTGTATTGTCACTATTGTAATTGTCAAGTCATGTCATTGTGTCAAAGCAATGATAAATGATCAACAGTTTTGCCCACATAGACTGATGTTGTGCTCACTGACTGTGTAAAGAGTTTTGAAAAAGTATCTAAGTATTTAGGAATGTGTCTATAGCAATTGTACAAAATAACTCAATTCATGTGTAAAGGCAAGTGAAACTTAAGTTCATTAAAATATAAATGACAATAATCATGGTTTCAATCAGGTTAGTATCTGAAGTGACAAACAACTCATCAGTCTTTTATAGGCTACTCCTGATGTTAGGTTATTCATAATCCTCTCCAGTGAAGTCTCCGCTTTCTCGTGTCCTGGTATATCAAAATGTTGAAAAGTCAAAGTGCTTAAGGTCTCGGCTAGGAACTTTACTACACCAAAGCCAATTGCAATCTTTTGAAGTTCCTGATCATAGATGCCATAGTGAAATACAATATTTACAATAGTATAAAATATTTTAAAAAAATGTATGGGGAAATGACGCAATCAACAAACTTTCCTGGTATTTTTATTATAATTTATTTTATGTATTTTATTTATTTTAATCAACATAATATGCATTTATAATGGCATTCAGTAAGTGCAAATAAATAAATAGTAAATCAAACACACCAATAAATTGGGTTAAAGGGTACACAACCATGGATCTTTTAATTCATCTTCCAATAAGCCTAAGATTCTTATCAAAGAATTTATCCAAAATCAACATGAAAAGAATCAGCCTTTTTGTTTTAAAACAACATACCACTTACTAGCATAAATGCTAAGATCACATAGCACTAATGAAATCGTGTTTAAAAGACTTTTAAACAACCTACTGAGTGATCAGTGATACACTCTGTTTTCCTTTTGATACTGTGGTAACAATTTTGACGTTTTACAAAATAACTATTTCTACATTTTAGATTAAAATATTTTCTCAGAGAAAGCACACAGAACACACATCTAATCAGAATTAATAATTGTAGAATTAGGAAAATTGACTATTTAGGGATTTTATAAACACAATAAACGAAATAATACCTAAAAAGTCAAATCCAATTTTTTTTTTTTTTTTTTTTTTTTTTTTAGACAATGATGTAAAAAATACACTGACTAATTGGGACAACAAGAAATCATGATTTTTCAGCTATATAAGATGCTTTTTACTGAAAATAGTATATTGGTATGGCCAGTAACATCATGTAATCCATGACAATGAGTAACAAATTATTAAAATACTAAAAATAAAATAATTTAAAAAAATATTTGGACATAGAATCACTCATCTAGCAAATTCACACAAATCAAGTTTACAACAATCCACTTACTGGTTTTTTGTTTGTTTGTTTGTTTTTTTCTGTTTATCTCCTACTGGATTTGTGCAAATCAGGTAAAGAGGTTGAAAAACGTCTATTCCCGTTAGAAAACGCCCCCAAATAGGGAATGCCCTTTTATTGTTCCGCAGAGACCTCCTACTCTGAGAACCCGTATGCATTCGTCAGAGTTGTGGGCGGGGCTATGACGCGTACGTAATAGAAGTTTCGATTTTGAATCTCGTAAAACATGTGATTAAAAGGATTATACTGATTATAAGGATTATACTGATTCAGCGGCGTTTGAAGTCTAGAATGCTGATACATGTGACTAATGAGATATCTAAACTGGAAAAACGCATATATAACGGATCAGTTGACAGCGTCAAACCGGTAGTGAGTCGTCACGCCCCACTGCCAGATAAATTTCAGTTTTCCAGAAGCAGATTAGAGTCCTTCTGCAATAAACATTCGTTATCGCTGGTTAGACGGTCTGACATATAACGAATGAGAAGGTGGCTACTATTATTTGCGTTTTCTTTTTTCTTCTGTAACATTGTCAGTTTTTTTAATACGTAACTTCCGTGTTTTTACAAGTAGGTCCAGACGCGCAAAAGTGACTGATATCAAATGCCTTTAAAAAAAAACAAGAATGGGTCATTCACAGAGCGGGAACATTCATGTTACTTCGAGGGACTCTGAACCCAGATCAGACTCAGTAAGTGTTTGAGTTCTTGGTTTCAGTTGTAGCCAGTTGCTATAGAGAAGTAGCATCATATTATAACTTGGTCATGCAATGTTGAAATTGACTGACTTGCCTTATGATAAGTCGTTTATTGTGGACCAGCAATAAACCAGATGGTCATACCATCTTAAAATGGTCGGGGTGGAACATGGTAGCAGATGACCAGCTCGGACCAACAGCAACCATGTTCCACAGCTGGATCTAAATTGAAAGGTAATCTTTCTTCCTCTGTCAGCAGCCAGATGTTCCTCTAGCTGCGGTTGAGGAGATCCTACTGAACCTGCCTGAACATCAGGTGGTGCGAGTCTGTCGGCTGGTGTGTCGTGAGTGGAAGGAGCTGGTGGACAGTGCTGCACACTGGAGAGAGCGCTGTCGGAGAGAGGGGATCCAGCCCTGTGATGCTTCCAGACCCCCAGAGGACTGGCGCCTGTTTTACTTTATGACTAAGAAACGAAGGAACTTACTCAAGAATCCCAGAGCAGAAGGTGAGCCACTGGACTGAAAATAAGTAATGTTTCAATAAAGCAGTGCACTTCATATTCTGGGCTGTTTCCCAGAAGCATCGTCAACCTAAGCTGATCATAAAGACAAATGGTGCCAATGGTTTTTACAATCTGTAGGCTTATTATGATGCTTTTTGGAAACACAGACCTGGAACCTTGCAGTGTTTGCAAGGCAGCACTGTATTGATATTCCTCAACAATTATATTTTTGTCTCAACATGTTCTAAACTGTTAGTTTTGTAGTTTTTCAGCTTGTATGCTATTTTTCTGAACAGATTTATGCTTAGACATCTTCCACTTTTCTCCATCCTCCACCAGCTGATTGTAAATTGTTACATATCAGTTATTGGTTGATATTGGACTTTTTTTATTTTTTATTATCAGTATTGGTCGATATCAACAGCTATCTTATTCTAATTTCTTATATTATTTTTTACCTTTGCTGTCATATAACGCTCAATTAAAGTTAATATTTAAAAACACTAATAATTTAATAATACTATTAAATGTAATCTTAAAACGAATATCCATTTTTTTCCAAAAAATGTGAAAAACATTTTTCCGTGAAAACGTAAAAAATGCACAGCATGTTTGTTTTTATGTTTAGCATGTTTAGTGATTACCTCTATGATTTGGTATTGCAAAATCACATTTTTTATTTTACTTTTGTGGTTTAACCACAACAATCATCTTTGGTTTATGGCTCACAACAAATGTTGGTTAAACAGGCATTTATGAATACCTCAATATTGCATTATTTGGAACAAAAACTGATCTTTAGACTAGAGCACATTTCAAGTATGTACATGCAGAAATGGCAAACTTCCAAGAGGGACCTAATAAGTCCTAAAAAAATATTTACTCAGGTTTAAATGATTCCAAGCCCCCTTTGTCCAAGACAATATTCAAAGACTCTTATGTCTATAGGCTTATATGAACCTCTGGTACTTGTGTTGTACTAAAAAAAACTAAAACAAAAAAACAGTAACACTATTCCTTTGCCACTAATCTCACTTGCTCCATTTATGTAACGTTCTCCTCTCTGGTGGTCTGATTAGATGAGTTCAATGGATGGAAGATTGTACAGAATGGCGGTGACTGCTGGGCAATAGAAGATAATTCTATAGAAATCTCAAATAACACAGTTCCAAAATACTTTGTCACCTCTTACATGTAAGTTTGATATGACTGTTCTTCAGTTGAAAGTCCACACTGAAATTATTTGCATTAAAATACAATTTTCATTCGGTTTAACCAATATGACAATAGATGAGTCTGAGGCCTTCTTTGACACCCGTAAACTTTGTCCTCAGGTTATGTTTGAAGCAACAGCTGATTGATTTGAAGAAAGAAGGTTATAATGCTGCTTTCATGGATCAACATCAGCCTCATATCAAAATATCAGACTGGTGAGTGTTCGCTCAAACTCTCATGTTATGTTACCATATCAGTGGTTTATTTATTATACCAGTTAAAGTATAATATGCAAATTTTTTGTCTGCTGCAGGTATTCCCAACGCTGCGATTGTGGGTGTGAGTACCAGATCTGTGTAGAGTTGCTTGATCAGAAGAAGAAACCCATCTATACCTTTGAGCCTGAACCAGTTTTCTTTTCACAGTGGAATGATATGAAGTGGTGTGAAGTGAGTAGAGGAAATGAAAATTAACAAACAAATTTAATCAAATAACTGTCATTCTCACTATATATATTTTTTTATTATTATTTCAGATGACGCACGTCTTTAAGGATTATGGACCTGGAGTTCGGTTTATCCGTTTCACTCACGGTGGGAAGGATACACAGGTCTGGGCAGGCCATTATGGAATACGGGTCACTAACAGTAGCGTGGAGATCTGTCCTGCAATGTTGGGTTAGAGTCCACCTTATTCGAGTCCATAAGAGCTGAGTCGAGTCCGAGTCCAACTAAATATTAAGTCAATATCTTAGGCTTGCTTTAAGCATGTTTTTTAAATTTCACATCATCTCATTAATAGTATCCTGCTGAGCAAACTAAAGTTATTGCCGACTTGACTTCTGTATTGCGACATTTTCAGATGTGAAAAACTATAGAGCGAGACTTGACTGTATCATCGATATAAATTCAACTGGTAACTAACCATGTTACTTGAGTGAATGGAAACAGCGTATTGGGATCTGAAAAGACGAAAAATGCATTCAGGCGTATGCACCATTTCAGACAGCGTGCAAGTATCCAATTCAGTTATCTTTCACGTCTTTATAAAATTATAAGTGCATCTCTAATTGTTGTCCATGATTTGAAGATTGTTGTATATGATTTGAAGGTTGTCATAATCATTCTGTATTTGTATTTATTTTTGCACAATATATAAATGAGTATTTAGCTGTTTATTTTTAAAAAGGCCTCTTGGTCCTCCTTTCTTAGTTATCAATGCCTCCTCCTTATTATCTCCCAAACACTGTGTTGCAGTGAGTCTGAGTACCTTAAACACTCATTCATGTTTAAGGAGGGTCTTCATTAAGAACTTGAGTTTCAGATATGTTTCCATAACATGAATTTATCTCTAATAATAATAATAATTTGTTACATTTACATAGCGCTTTTCACAGCACTCAAAGTGCTTTACATAGAAGGGGGAATTTCCTCAACCACCACCAATGTGCAGCATCCACCTGGATGATGCGACGGCAGCCTTATTGCGCCAGAACACCCACCACACACCAGCTTACTAGTGGAGAGGAGACAGTGATGAAGCCAATCAGTATATGGGGGTGATTAGGAGGCCATGATGATAGAGGCCAATGGGCAAATTTGGCCAGGATGCCGGGGTTACACCCCTACTCTTTTTTCGAAGGACATCCTTGGATTTTTAATGACCACAGAGAGTCAGGACCTCGGTTTAACATCTCATCCGAAGGACAGTGCTCGTTACAGTATAGTGTCCCTGTCACTATACTGGGGTGTTAGGACCCACACAGACCACAGGGTGAGCAGCGCCCCCTACTGGCCTCACTAACACCTCCTCCAGCAGCAACCTAGTTTTTTCCAGGAGGTCTCCCATCAATGTTACCGACCAGGCTCAACCCTTCTTAATTTCAGTGGGCAACCAGTCTTGGGCTACAAGACCACATTGTTAATATTGAATTTAATACGTATAATTGCATATATACATGTAGCAGTGGGAAAGACATATCAACGCCTTAATTTCTGTCATGTGATCTTTTTTTTTAAAGGGCCATGTTCGACAAAAAAATGAGAAAAGGTGATTTTTGACCATTTTTCCCTCAATGCCAAAGTTTAGCCTAGTCTAAAAATATATTGCATACTTTTTGGTAAAGTGGCAATGTATAAAACCATGTAGGCCTATATTTTTGAAATACTCCGAAACACAGGTTTACGTATTTTCTTAAAGAAAGTGTGAATAATGTTCAGCAAGAGCTTTCTGTATAAATATTTTTTTTAAATACAAATTTCTCAGATATTACCCAATGACTCAACTTGACATATCACAACTTACCCCTACCGTGGGACATGGTGTTACATTGTTTTAAAGAAGTCATATGGCTCTGACAATTATCTGTCATGACAGACATCCACACATATAAATTGGCCTATTTTACTCCTATTTACTTCACATTTCTCCTCTTATTATTTGACAACTTAAATAAAATGTGGCACATCTTACCCCACTCTAGCCTACCATACTAACATTTTTGTTAGTATCACAAAAGAGAGTTGTATGTGTAAAAGCTGTACACATATCCAGTTATGTGACATGGGCACCATGGTATATAATGGGGGGGGGGGGGGGGGGGGGGGGGGGGGGTTGGGAAACTGTTGAGTAAAAGCTATTGTTACTTTCCTGATAAAAAAAAAAAAAACTGGTTTCTGTTGGATTACGTCCAGATTCATCTTTGATTATGCTGCTGTGTCCAGCTCATAAAATAACACATTTGCATGTCTTCTGGGACCTTCGGGGCTCTAAAGCTGTTAATATCGCCTCATCAAATACGTTCTTCAGTCCTTTCTGTAATGAAAAGAAAAAGCAAATCTCTTTGTTATGCTAATAAAGCAAAAGCATGGCTTTAGAAACAGAACATACTCTACGAGCATACCCACCTGCGTTAGAGCAGAGCATTCAACATATTTCACAGCCTTTAAGTCTTTGGCTAGTTTCTGAGCTGTCTCTGGGTTGATTGGCTTTTGTTTGTTTTTTGCAAGCCTTGCAATAGTTATAGGGTCGTCTCTTAGGTCAATCTGCGTTCCAACCAGCAGAAAGGGGGTTTTCGGGGAGTAATAGGTTATCTCAGGCACCCACTGCATTTTAAATGAATTGTTGTTAGCAAAAAATAAATGATTCCACATTATTGACGGATCACTGTCAGACTCACCTTTTCTTTCACATTTTCAAACGAGGAAAGAGAAACTACAGAGAAACAAACTAAGAAGACATCTGTTTGGGGATAGCTTAGGGGCCGTAATTTATCCTGACCTACAAAATATTGAAATATTTAGGTTTGTGAGTTTTGCAAATTGTGTATGAAATCTGTTTAAGATATTCCCCACACTGTATTCTAAGTGTACAGATGAATTGCATTATTATCATATACCTGCAGCATCAAACAATCTAATAGAATATGGTTCACCATCAATCATTACAGTCACAGCTTGGTTGTCAAACACCTGAAAAAGAACACGACAAAGCAACTGAATTAACAGGATTATTTCCATGAGTATTGCAACTGATGGGATTTAACAATCTATTCAGCTGTCATCACTAATAATGGGTACAAATGTATTTTTCTTTTTCAAGCTGGTAGAGAGGAACATATCAATCAGAGCAATAGTACTGCATTACATAATTGGAAAAAAAAATCCATTCCTTACTGTCGGTTCTGATGGGAACTTGTTTGTAAATGAAACCAAAAGGCAGGTTTTACCAACGGCACCATCTCCAACCACCACACATTTAATTGTGGACATTGCTGTTGTCACAAGTTGCTTTCCAGCATCTGGCATCAAAGAATCTGTAATTCATAACAAATGCTATTAAATTTACAGAGGGGGTTAGGATACTTACATGCCAATGTAAGGGCAGTTTCGATTGTGAATTTGTGCCCCCTATAAAATACTTTAAAGTAAAAAGCCATCTTGGTGTAAATTTTTTGAATTCATAAGCCACACGTTTTTTTCTTCCTTCTTCCACAAAAGCTCTGCTAAGATGCAAAATAATTGTCTGGATAGTTATTCTGATTTTATAATCTATGCGACATGTGGGTTATTTTTTTAAAAAAATATTGAGACAAACACGACTTTATTCAGTCATGAAAAATAGTCATCCAGTTTCAGTAATCAAGTATTTAAGAAACCTCAAAGGCTTCCAAAAGGATTTACTATTATTTTTTGTTAAATATATGAATTAGTTAACCCAGGGACCTAAAATGAAGAGCATAAACATTACGTTATATGTTTTAAAAGATAATTTGTTAGGAATGCCAGGACAATATAGAAAATAAGATAAGCATATTTCCCATGCCCCCAGGCTGAAAATCTTGGGTTTAATGTATTTATTTTAGTCTGACCAGCATGTTTTGAGATGCTATTTATGTTTTTAGAAAATAACATTTTATAATGCCACAGGTGTAATTATTCTTTTGTTAATATAAATAACTTTCAATGAATAAAATAAAAACAGTAAAGTTGTATTTTATTAGTAATCATTCCAGAATGCTAATAAATACTTAACATAAGTTTTAATCTAGAAAACTCGTCTTAACTCAAAACTTCTAACATTGTTTTAAGTTGCGAACATTTTGATAATGACACACGTTACGGAATGAAACAAACAAAAGCATGACTTCTATATTAAACGTCTTCATTAAGAACTCTTAAAGCATAGCACGTGTAATACAAGTGTTGACAGTGACCGAATTTTGACATTATGATAGATACCTAGTTTCTTAACAGCCTGACGAAACATGTTTAAACAACAGATGAACTGGTCTACTGTTAACTATGTAAACATTTCACACATGGTAACGTTACTGCTCTTTACTTCTACTACAAGCATTGTAAACAAATCATTGATATACAACGGTGCTGTCCATCCAAAACAGGACTCTACCAATCACACTTCAAAATAAAAGTCTCTTTTCTCAGGTCATGTAAAGCCTTAGCAAGGAACTCGTTTTAAGACTCCAAAATACCATCCGAATAAGTTAACTATTTTATTATTAATTATGTGGTGATTGTAATGAAAAGCACAATCATTAATAGAAGTGTCAAAAGAAAACCAGGATTTGAGCAAAAATCTGGCCGATATAAAACTGATGTAAAACAAGTCCCCTGGTGAATTTTCTGTTGTGTTTTTCTCTTGTCTGACATTTGATGATACTCCTTTCTAAACTCAGTTACAAGTTTATATTTAGTTATAGGCTTAGACATCATAGTGACCATTTCCATTAATTGATTAAATGAACATATTTAATATAAATAGACCACCACTTTACTTATTTTAAATAAGTACAAAAACTACACTGAAAAAAAAAAAAAACAAAAAAAAAAAACCTTTATGGTGGAAACCAGCTCAAATAAATTAAATTACAGCCTGGATAAATGAGAAGTTCATTTTGATCACTGGTCAACCCTCATTTCAGTTCTGAATAATACAAAGTTCCACAAGGTCTATTATCTTGTCACTTCACAGAGCACTATACACATTTACTAGGTTTATTACTTTTTAAACATGTAAAACAAAAATTTACAAACGGTTGTTTCCCTGAGTCTTTTTACTCTGAAAGAGAAAGATGAAAAGTGCACCATAAACTTCAGTTCATTTCGAGAGAACTTAGTCACAAGCAAAGTAATCCTTCAGTGGTGCTAAAAGATGTCTTATGACAGGGACACTCCAGGACTTCCCCAGCACTCTCTGCCTCTGCATACGCCCCATGTTTTTCACGTCTGTGTAATGCTTCGGAAATCCAAATATCCTGTCAAAGTGCAAGTGAAGAGTGCATGAACATGAATCAAATACATATTTGTGACTGAATTTGAAAAGAATGTAAAACTGAAAGGATAGAATAAGTAATGGTTACTTCTCCAATTCAGTGATCCACAGACTGTCATCTTTTCCATTCATGATGATGGGGTAATGCCTGTCATCGACACCTGGTTTCTGTATGTTTGGTCGTGTGGTGATAGTGCGAACTTTTTCATACTGCAAAATGGTAGATTACACAGCGTCAGAACTCACATGGACAACACTGACACAGTTAAGTGTAATGGGATCATTCAAATATCTTTGGCTGGAAACTCGTGACAAACCTTTGCAGTGCGGCCGGCCTCCAGACATTCCTGAAGACTGACTTTATCTTTCTGAGATGCTGTGATTGGTCTGGTCAAAACAGAAGAAAACACTTACCCCTAGTTTCACAGACAAGACTTAAGCTGGTCCCAGACTAAAATGCATGTTTGAGCTGTTTAAAATGAAAGCAACTTGTACTGACATATCTTAAAATATGTCAGTGCTATTGTTTTGTCTCAAGATGCACACTAGTAATTGGAGATGCACCGATACTAAACATCTCTGCCGATACCCATTGCTGATTATTCAGAATGATATCGGCTAAAGCCGATAGTTTGATTTTTCTTAAGGGAAAAAAAAAAATCTATCCCAGAAAATGCTGCAAACTATACAGGGAACCCTCTAATTTGGTACACTATAATATTAGAGGTTCAAATTAACAACAGAGTTATTATATTCAACTGATATTTATTTCCAGATATAATATTCACGCTTAAATAAAAGCTGAAATGCTTGTATGTAACTCAGTTGCACATAAGGTAGTTTTCATAAACAATTCTTCATGGCAAATTTATTCAAACATCCATCTATAATTAACAGTAAATAAGCTCTTCTCTAGTGTTTTTATAGCTAACTAACAAACTGTGAACACTGGTTAACTTTCCTGAGATAAATGCAACATTAAGTGATATTGTTCACACACTGCTGCTTGAACTGAGGCGCTACAGAGATCTGTCACGTCACATTTAAGAGCGTCAAAATGCCATTTATTGTTTGAATTTCATGATAAAATGTGCATAATTTGAAAGCTGAGACTTTGTTTCTTATCAAAAGTAACACAAACCTTAGATCTGGCAACCCTGGCCTGAACTACATGTGATTCATAGAGTCAAATAAAGCCTGCATTGATGTCGCTATTTTTAGCGCAATTTTCCTACGGACAAAATTGCGATTGTTAACTCATGATTTCTGTTCTGTCTGTGCGCACCAATCTTGCACTTCTATCTCCTCCTCAACCAGACCACCTAGAGACTTCGGGTTTTCGGCATTATGTTAAGGAAGGTCTAATCTCGGGAACGCACACAAAAAATAAAAAATAAAAAAAAACATAAAAACATTTACTATCTCTTAGTGTTGTGATCCCATGACGTCAGAAAATTGCGCTAAAACACTCACTGAGTTTTTATTACTTGTTTACCTGTTAAAGCATTATTGTCAAGTTAACTTGCCCTAAATTCATCACAAGAGAGATTTTCTTCACACACAATGTGAGTTGCAGTCTGACACGTTTTTCTGCACCCTTGATTGACAGGATATAATTGGATGTTTTTAAAACAAACGGCAGATACATCGGTACACCTCTACTAGTAATGTTTTTTTAATAAGGCCTATTTATAAAAGCGGTACTTAAATGTCCTGCTCCTGACTGAACAAAAGGCACAATCCTGGGTTAATCTAAGCTATCCGTGAAACCAGGCCTTAATGTATATCATCATAATTACATACTTAACACTAGGGATGCACCGATACTGATACCAATACTGAGCTCATGTACTAGTAAAAATGCTCCGAGACCAACAACTGATACCAGGCAGCGTTTGTACACTTGTGTCCAGACATAGAAACATGGACAACAGAGAGAATAATGAGGAACAAAAGAAGGCTGTCTATGTATCTTATTAGTGGAATATTAAACGAAATATAGTAACACATAGCTGTGGTACGCGAGCTGATGAGAAAAATGTGCAGTGGATTGAGTGCACAGTGGCACAGATGCGCAAACTGGTAGAGAGAGAGAGAGAGAGAAAGAGAGAAAGAGAAAGAGAAAGAGAAAGAGAAAGAGAAAGAGAAAGAGAGAGAGAGAGAGAGAGAGAGAGAGAGAGAGAGAGAGAGAGAGAGAGAGAGAGAGAGAGAGAGAGAAGAGAAAGAGAAAGAGAAAGAGAAAGAGAAAGAGAGAGAGAGATTCTGTTGAATGATTCAAATTCGAAACATTCAAATCTCGTGCCCCGAAAACCAGCGTCTCAACGCGCGAATACTGAATTGAATTGTCTTTCAATTTGTCTTGCTTGTACTGACGAATTCAAGTGAACGTATAGAGTATATTCAAACGGGGCCCATGCGTTCGGTCTTAAAGGGGCAGCAGTCTTATAAACCTGCTGCTTTGTTTTAATGTTAATCAAACAAAAGGACAAATAAATTACTCACGGCTCTTGACTTAATATGCTACCTTTTGTAACTTTACAAAAATATCCATCTATATTTAATTTATTCAGTAATGAATATGCAGTGTTTTTTTCACATTTGATTGATTACTGTAGTTTTTGTTGTAGTATCAAAATTGGAATAAAGAATTGATATTTCACTGGTGTCAAAACATTTGTACCACTGACCCAGTCCTCAGCACTGAGCCCTTCTGGAGCTGCTCTAAATATGTGCTGTGCTATTAAATGAAAGATAAAATATGATAGAGCAATAGAATGAAGAGTGAAAGTAACAGAAGCTCATACAATGCATTTTAGCAGGCTTCATTAAGCATGAAAATAACTGAAGGAAATATTTATTTGATGAACAAATTAAGCCAACTAATATGATTTATTATTTTGGTTTCTCTACCAATACATTTAAAAATGACAAATGCAGTGAAAATACAGGTATCGGTTATACGGTATCGGCGAGAACTAAAAATGAAAGTATTGGTATCGGACTCGGACTCGTTCTGGAAAAAGTAGTATCGGTGCATCCCTACTTAACACAGTTGCATTTATCAGTGAAAAAAATTTAAGTGGGTGTGGTAGTCATATGAATAACAGACTCACCTGTTCATGCCAGGTATGTTCCCCCAGAAGTATCTTGCTCTGTAAGCTGGACTCACTTTCACAGCATCAACAAGCACAGGGTTACACTTAAAAAAACACAACACGCACACACTTATTACACCATGTGACTAGAAAAAACAAATAACACTGAAAATGTGAGGCCATGATTTGAGAAAAATATTTGAACATGTTGAACACTTTTTTTTACAAATTTACAAGAATCTGCAATGTGTATTTGACACACCTAACAGGTTCAAACATCAATACCACAAAACAAAAATCACACTTACTTCCAGAAAGCGGGAAATGTCAGATTTAACCTTGGTTTCCATTGACACCACGTTCTCAAACAGCCAGAAGAACGGCCGTGGGTCGTCCTCCTTCGGCTTCATAACATTCAGAAGCCGATAATATTCAAAAAAGAGCCGCCCAGTGCCCTCTGCAGAGTAAAGAGAATCTCAGATGAAATAAATTATATGTTTTGACATGAGACCAGGTGTTGAGACTGCTCAGCAGTTTGACAAAATCCTCCTATTTGATGCATGAACCATGTGTTCATTTTGAGTATCCAGACTTTTGAATATTGGAAAAAGGTTGGCAAACATAGGTATTCTGACTCAATGAAGCTGCATAAAGCCAGGAAGATTATAGTTTGCCAAAGCAAGAAAGTGCTTCTCATTTTGTGTGCAACATGCATCAGACATGTCTTACCAAACAAGCCCTTTCGGCTAGGATTGGCTGTGCACAAGTCATTACATGGACTTCCACCGATGAGAAGATCAAACGGGCCCCATTTCTTAATCTGAACAATGAAAGAGAAAAACAATGAACAGATTCTTCATCGAATGTGTAATTTAATCAGTGCATTTGTACTGAGAGGTTTTAAAAATTATTAACAGAAAGCAAACAATATTATCTTGCATACATGCTCTTTCGTAATGTTTTTAACATCAGCCACATGAGTGATTTGTCCATCATGGTTGACCATGGAGACGGTCACCGATTCATCATCAACTTCTGAGGCCACATATTTTTCCACTTTGAAGCCAAGATCCCTCAGAACGAGGTATCCTGAAACACGAAAATGCATTTAAATGAACCACATGACCAGTACAAGAACATACTGTGATAGACGTGTATTAAACTACAAGTGGTCCAGGAAGATGAGAAGTTACCTGTGGCTATGCCATCAAATAAGGAAAGGACTCTGATTGGACGTCGCAGGTTAGCAGGGATTGATGGGTAAACACGATGGGGCTCCTGAGGAGGACAAATGTCAGAAGTCAAACCAATACAAATACAAATCAGGAAGATCATCCAATATTTTTACAATATGATGAACTATATGAAACAAGCACTAACAAACTCCATGGCACTGTTGTTGGCAAAGAATTCCTGCACACGGATGCTCCAGTCATGCCTGGGCTTCAAGGCTCCAGAGCTGCTCTCAGGTGCACACAGGTAACAGGTCCACGGGTCGACATTTTTCAGCCGGTCGAAGGTCCCCTCACCCACTAGGATATCCAGACAGTCCACACAGTAGCAGCTAAAGAAAGGAAAGAGACCAAATTAGATTGGTGGTCAAAACTTGCAATTTAGCAATTTTTAGCAATTTACAGCAAGTCAAAAATTCCATTTAAAAGGAACATGAACTTCAAAATATTTGGAATGTCGCCTTTTGCTTTCATGACAGCAGCACTAGTCTAAAAGCATTAACTTTTTACAAAATTTTGCATAAAACCTGATGATCATGTTCACCAGCATTAGAGAAAACTTGGGCTTGGGAGTGAAAACAGTCACATGATCAATGTCACTAATTTACTTGTTTGATTAGTGACTGACAAATAGTGCAGCTTTACCTTAGTAATTTGTGATCAACACAACCACACTCACCGACAACAGCTTTCATGGCCGCACAGAATGACCTCCATGCCAGAACAGCACACGGTACAGTACGACTGATAGCCATCTTCATCATAACGGTACAGCGTCTCCGTGAAATTGTACTACATGTGACAATTGAAATCATTCAGTTACAAGTAGTGGCATTACTAAACACGGATGAACAGTACAATGCTGTAGCAAAGGGTGTAGACTTTCAACGCAACGTTTCATTACAGATGTTTGATAATTAATCATTTATACACAAGAGCATAAGTGAGGTCAGGTGCAGATTTCGAACACTAATTCATCCCAAACAGGTTGGTTTGAGGTCAGCTTTGTCAGATATCTAAACATAGACAGTCCAAAGATTAATGGGAGGAATCGTAGTGGTTAATGGCAGTTAAAGTCCTACTTCACTTGCTATTTGCTTATTTAATGCTGTTCACATTAGAATCAATCATTTCAATGAGCATTTGCCTAGTATCACTGTTTAATGTGCATAAGCATTAGTTGGACCAGCTATTTGAGTTAAAGTAGCAAACTTAATGATTCCACTGTGAGATTGTATTTCTGAAATCATGTTGTCTAAACAATAGATTGTTAAAATAAATTGTTGCTGAGGGCACTGACTTTAAAGGGACTTTAGCTTTTATGCAGGCCAGTCACTGACAGTATATAGGTGACTGTATGCATCCCTTACTAATGGGTGTAGCTGAAATAGCCAAACTCTTTAAGTAGATGCAGGTGTCCTACTGGCCAACATGAAAATTAAGACAACCCTAGACTATATCCTTGAAAACTACAAATGTGTGACGTGAGGAACATCTACAGCTGGGTAATTACACTGTACCTTGCATTTCATGCACAGGCTGCCTTGGAAGAGTGGGTGGATGATTCCGACGAATGTACTCCCACATGATAAGCAGAACTCTGAGAGGGAAAAGCAGCAAAACTAGGATGAACTTTACTCATTACCAACAGTTATTGCAATGTCTAGAATAGATAGAGGGTTTCTCACCTTCAATGTTTCTCTTGTTGTCCAGAAATTCATGAACCATTTGATCTGTGAGAACATTTCAATAAACACCAGGTTACATGGGATTCTTTTTTTGTTTACCATCACAATTTTCAATAGCAATAATAAATATCAAATGGTGTACATACATCTTTTTTGGCTGTTCTGTCTGGACTCGACCTGCATACTTTCGCTGTAATTTAAATGCATATTCCAGTTTGTGCGATTCTGTTCTCTGCGTGTCCTCGCAGTCTGCAAGGATCTCTGATTCAATCTTGGATGCATGAATTTTCTGTAAACATCTGTTTTTCTTAGGTTTATCGAACCTTTGTGCAGGTCCAGAGATTCAGGGAGTTTATTTAGAGATACAGTTAATTTAAATAATTTTTCTCGATAGTCTTTGTTGTTCGGAGAGGATCCAACATTCCCATTTACTGATCGTGGCATAAAAACCTCTTCTAAGGATGCAAAAAAAGACAAATACAATGAATATGAAACAGAGACTTAAAGTTCAACATTACAGTCCAAAGAGTGTCTTCAGTGCTTATCTGCTGCATACCACTGTATTCTGATTGAGGTCGAAGTCCATCTGGACCTGTTGGTTTAAAGCCTCCAAAGGCCCAGTTCAACATAACTCTAAGCAGCTCATCCGTAGAGTCCGTCTCGAGAGAAAAAAACATTCTACTGCGCCTGGACGCCACCTAGAGAATATTTTGTATAAAACCTTGCTTACATGTTTACCAGTGTTTGTTTTTATGTCCTTGCATGGACAATTTGTTTGATTTGTTAAATTGCAATCTACACACTGGTAAATAATGTGCTAAAACATGATACTAGCCAAATAAAATCTGCATTACCTGCAGAGAATTGAAAATTGCATCTTTATATGTCGCTACTGTAGCGAAGGAATTAGAACAGAAGCACTTAGCAAATGAAAAGAAGGGCAGGAGATCGTCGGCTTGGATCTACAATGGAAAAAATATATAACATGATTTTCTTTTTGTTGACTAAATAAAAGCACAAAATTTGCACACAAGACTCTGCATTTTTGTACCTCTGACAGCATCCTGTTCCCAAAGAAAATCACTTTACGTATGGAGCCACAAGGCCTCTTGCTGTCCCAGATCTGAACTAGTCCAGGCCAAAGACCAAAGCCCTCAATTGGCCCCCAAACCATCTCACCGACTGTGTAATTGCCCTAAAAAAAAGCAGCAGTCATTAGACAGTCTAAGATCTAATCACTCAGATTACTTTAAAGATGAAGTGTGTAATTTTAGAAATGTTCTTCCCATCTTATTATATGACTATAAATCATATGACTATAAATCCTCACATAAAGCCATCACATGACTTTAAAAAACTTGGAATATAGCAGATGACCTTCACATTATAATACTTTTATGGTTAATTTGTATAATTATTGAAACTTGAAGGCTTGAATTGAAAACAATATTTTACAATTCCTTTTGATGAGGTTTAGAAACAGAAATGACACACTTCAGCTTTTACTACAATGCATACAAGTAATAAAATCTTTCATTTTTAGAAATGTTAAAGTTGTTACCTGGTATTGACTAGTTGTTTTATCTTTGATATTTGAGATACTTCCTTTTCTTTTCTGGCAGAAAAAGCAATGTGTTCAATCAAGATATCCACAACAAAACAACACCCTTCTTTGCAAACAAGTTCATATTTACCGTAGTCCATACGACATCATCATCACTACTGCTGTAACTGTCATCATCATCATCACTGCTGCTGTACTCATTATCATCATCACTGGACACATATGGCTGATCTCCTGGCAACACAGAAAGGACAAAAGTAAAGTTTGATTTGGGCCAGGTTGCAAAGTTTCAGAAAGTATAAAATACCACTAGCTGGTATATTTAAAGAGAACCTGAAACCTTTTTGGTCATTTTGACTTTCTGGGCCTGAATCACAAGAGACTGGCACAATACCCTCCACTTCCATTGCCACAATGTCTTCCACTTCCCTTAAGTCAATAACATCTGAGAATCAAACACATTTGTTAGAGTGTGATGTATAGCAAATAGAGATCAGTTCCTCAAAAGTCTTTTATTAACCTTGTTATAACATTAGAACTTGACAAGTTTTTCAGCTTGAAAGGTACAACGACCTGTGTCTCTTTACCGGATGTGATGCTCCTTTGAGTCTCTGGGCTGAGATGTGATGGAGCGCTTTTATATGAGCTGCTGTCTGTGACATCGTCCTCAGCCATGTCTTTCTCCTCACAGTCCTCCATTTTACTCCCACTGAGATTGTAAGTTTGATGAAACATCTGAGAAAGAAAATGACATACAAATACAAACCAAAATTTTAGATGTTTGCTTGTATAAAACCCACTGTCATGATGCTAGGGTGTTCTAGATGGTAGACTAATGCGTTGCAATCGAGGTAAGGTGGTCTAGGTGTTCAAGATACTTTAAATATCATCATAGGTCTCTTAATTTTCATGAACTCTCTTGTTGGAGAAATATTGTGTCACACTGATATCTGGTTAATGAAAATTTGGTTTTTCAAGCTTTTCATAGTTCAGTGACTCACCTGTTCAAAAATGACCTCTTTTTTCAAAGTTTTGGGCAGGGCCAATAAGCTAATGATAACTTTCCCAAAACTAGATGTCCTTCCCATAATCCTCAGCTCGGTCTTCCAGTACTGCTCCATTGACTGGTCAGCTGGGTGTGCGTCACCCTCGTCAATGAACTGATACTCCAAAAACTCATCAGTGAGCAAGCTGACATTCTCAGGGCTTGAGCAAACCCCAAAACAGACACCTAAATCTTGGACGACTTTGCCGGTCACCTCAAGCTTTTTTCCTGGACTCAACACTAATGAGAAGTTTCTCAGGGTGGAGTCTGGGAAGGGTAAGCGTTCAACAATATCAACAGTAACAGTCGTGTAGAAGGAGATGATGGAACTGTGGAATGTCTCCAAGTAGTCAGACAACTCAGCAGAGCATTGCAGGAGAAAATCAGCAGCCTGTTTGCCAACTTGAACCTCTCCTCTGGGTAAATGTCCCACTGTGTCCTGTACAAGTGAGGTCTTTCCTCTCCTAAGAAAAAACTCTGCTGTTCTTGGTCTGAGGAAACTCGCTGTGTAACATCTCACTAATTGAGAAGCATCTTGGAGCAGTTGTGTCACGCCGACACCTCGGTCAAAACTCTCCTGAAAATCACAAAGCGGTTGCAAAGCATGGCTAAGAAAGAGGACATTGAGTCTTATTTTGGGATCACTGAGAAGATGACAGATTGCTTTTTCATTTGTTTCCTGAGATGCAAAGTATTTCTCAAGGTCTGACCAAGCCAAAGTCATTTTCTGGATTATTCTACAGAATAGAGAGCTTTGAAACGTCAGGAGATTATTGAAGTTCGACCCCTCAACATCTTCAAGCAAGTTTTGTAGAGCAGCAGGGAAAGATGGAAAGTGTTTGTAGATTTCTGTGATGAGATTCAGAATCAGGCCAGAAAACTCCATTTTCATGAAACCATTATGACACGCTTGTCCTGTCATATCTGTAAGTCCACATAAAGACACAATCCCAGGTTTCAGCAGCTTTAGACCAGCGAGAACATGTTCATGATCTGGGAAATTTGAATAAAATATTGCCATGTTCATTAGAGGTATTCTGAACTTCCTCAGCATCTCCACAATGCAGGTACAGATGGCATCAGCAGTCTCTTCCTTTAGATTAAGAACATCAAGCAGTCTGATCTTGTTTTCCCCAGTAGCTTTGTCAAAAAATCCCAACAAGACCACACTGGTCTCTTTCTCATCCTCAAGCTCCACAGCATGGTATAAATAAAGGCAGTATGGAGTCTGGCTGCAGAAGACTGTAATATCTTCCCGGCATTTCTTGCCTAATACTAGACTGTACTTGCTATTGGTACAATTTGATCCAGCATCAGTTGAGGTAGATGGGCAATACTTTCTGATGAAACACAATGTGGCTTGGCTGCAGGAGAAAGATTCATCTGATTTCTTTTTAGCATTCTTCATGCTCTGGTTTGGACACCTTGACTGTTTGTATACAGGACTGTTGATTCTTGAAGAACGTTCTCCCTTCTTAGCTATGAATAAAAGGATGACAAATAGCATAATGTTTACAAGACCATATTTCATTTTTCAATAAGCTCAGTCAATAAAAATTGTACTCAAAAGTAAACACCTACACATTTCAGGCTCTGATCATGTTGTTTTCAGAACAATGTACAATGTTTTCAGGATTTGTCCATTCACCAATTTGTGCTCCAGTTTTTATAAAAGGGGTACAAATATGTGGTGATAATAATAATACATCATAATTATTCTTAAAAAATTGCATTATAAAACACTCAAATAGTGTACAAAACTTTAAATTAATTACATAAACATATTCAGAGGGGAATTATGTCAATAAATAGGCAAAACACTGAACCTAGGAAAACACACCATGCAGACTTTGAGATGACGAAGGAGAACTATTTGGACTATCACAAACAACTTCACACACAAAAAAGTTTGAAGTCAGAGACAATATGACTATCCAATTAAAAATGTTTTAACCAGAAAACAAAAATACCTGAGAAGGTGTGCTTCACTTGACTGAAAGTGGCTTGCAGTGTGTCAATTGAGTCAGTCCAATCTTTAGATTCATCTACATTTTTTCCCCCATAACCTGCAGAGAAATTGTATGTAAAATGTTTGAAAAGTCTGAAAAAAAAAATATGGTTTTGGTTTGAAAAAGTATTGAACTAAGAAAACAAATTGTGTACAGTTTAACGACGACATTTGTACTGCAATTAGTCACTAAACAAAAACTTCTCAATTGCACTTACTAAAATCATAGTACGCTCAATTAGACGGGTAATATGACACTGAAATCACAAATACAGTCTAATATCAGTCAGTAAACCGGCGGTAAATCGAAAAGACAGTTGTTATTTTTTTGTAATTACTGCGCGCGGTGTTCTGTGGATGACATAGATCATTCAGAAGTGCAGTGAATGAATGTAGATAGAAACAAACCCAAAAGATTGTGTGCTTCTCACTAACGTTACACCGAGTCTAATATATTCAGATATAAAGATGGACTTCTACATCTGATAATGTTAACACATTTGCACTGTGGTTTTAAATGAATAAATACTGCATTACACTATTGTCAGTTAATGTGCAATTTGCGGGAATTATGAAAATGTAACCTACACATTACTGAAAGGAAAAGCTACAAACCGAAAATATGTTTTCTTTTTGCCCGGAGGCCCCTTTAGATAAAGACGTCGTTACACCTAGCATGTCCAGAATTCAGTGGCAACACTTGGAATATAAGGCTTTGAGAATGAATATGGCTCATTTATCCACACATGGCTTCATTCATTTACCGCGAAAACTTGAAAGAGAGGAAACGGATGCCGCTGCCAATGAAGCGCAAGTGGCCTCCCAAAATAGCGGCCATTCCTTCACATTGCACGTTTATGTGAACACTTCACACATACTACTTATTAATCTTCTTCTAAACATTGCAAAACGGTACTAAACAACTACTTACACAATGGAAGACTTTTCCACGACTGTCCATCTTATACATGCTTCTGTCCTCACGTTTCAAAATAAAAGTCGTTTTTTCATTTCATTTGGGCACAGCCAAGAACTCGTTTGAGACTTTTTAAACACTCTAAGAATGAAAAAGCTGAATATCTAAATAACTATTTTCGTAAATGCATATTTTATAGAAGATTAAACCTGTGATCATCGCAATGTAGAATTATCAGGGTTGAAGATAAACCAGGTCTCTGGATATAAATGCCACTCACAAAATGTTTCAATTCTTAAAATGTGGGGGCAAAGATGTGGCTGCCCTGAGGTGAATTAGGCTACTGTTTTTGTATCTTTTGATTTATTTGATAATATTATTTACTTTAGACACAGATGAACACTGAACACATTTACCAGGTTTATTCATTTTGCTCAATCCCACATCAAATTTGTCAATCTATTTGAAGCTTAACTTGATTACAAATTGAGAGAGAAAAAAAGAAAAAGAAAACATTTTTAAAAAGTGACCTGTGATTTTCAATAAAATGGAACCAACTTTCTTTAGTTTTCCCAGCATCCATTATTCCATCTGTTCTTAGTCATAACATTTTGGTTAAAAAAAGGTTAAAAAAATGAAAAGCAACAAACTCTCATGTCCCTGAGTAGTTGAGTCTCTGAGTCACACTGACAGAAAAAGATTAAGATCATCATTATAAAATCTTCTGTTCATTTCAAGGGGACCTCGTCACAAGCAAAGTAATCCTTCAGTGGTGCTAAAAGATGTCTTATGACAGGGACACTCCAGGACTTCCCCAGCACTCTCTGCCTCTGCATACGCCCCATGTTTTTCACGTCTGTGTAATGCTTCGGAAATCCAAATATCCTGTCAAAGTGCAAGTGTGACAGAGAGCATACATTAAATACATATTTATGCTTACATTTTTATTTACAGCTAAAGGAATAGAAGTTTAACTTACTTCTCCAATTCTGTGATCCATATATTGTCATCTTTTCCATTCATGGTGATGGGGAAATGTGCATCATTGGTGCCCTGCTTCAGTGAGTTTGGCCGTGTAGTGATAGTGCGAACTTTGTCATACTGCAAAGTACATTATAGATGTCACAACTCATCACTACTGTGACATAATTTCATTAACCATGTACTGCATATCTTTGGCTAGAAACTTATGAAAAACCTTTGCAGTGCGGCCGGCCTCCAGACATTCCTGAAGACTGAGTTTATCTTTCTGAGATGCTATGATTGGTCTGATCAAAACAGAAGAAAACGCTTAATGAATATCATAATTAAATACTGTACACAGTTAAGTGTATTTCACAGAAGGGATAGTTCACCCAAAAATGAAAATTTTGATATGATGGTGAGTAAATGATGACAACATTTTCATTTTTGGGTGAACTATCCCTTTAAGTGGGTGTGATAGTCATATGAATATAACAGACTCACCTGTTCATGCCAGGTATGTTCCCCCAGAAGTATCTTGCTCTGTGAGCTGGACTCACGTTCACAGCATTAACAAGCACAGGGTTACACTAAAAACAAACCACACACACTTATTACACCATGTGACTAGAAAAAATGTTTTAAAAAATGGAGAGATTCAGCTGTTTTTACTCTACTGAGAAAAATCTTACAGCCTGAACATGAGCTATTTAAATTGACAAGAAAACGCTGAGTCTTTATCAAACACAACAGAATCACACTCACTTCTAGAAAGCGGCAAATGTCCGCTTTAACCTTGGTTTCCATGAACGTCACATTCTCAAACAGCCAGAAGAACGGCCGTGGGTCGTCCTCCTTCGGCTTCATAACATTCAGAAGCCGATAATATTCAAAAAAGAGCCGCCCAGTGCCCTCTGCAGAGTAAAGAGAATCTCAGATGCAATGAAATATGTTATATTTTGAGACCAGGCCCTGAGTCCGCTCAACAGCTGCATGTTCAACAAAACCTTAAATTTGATGTGTGAACCATGTGTTAGTTAGTCAGTATCCAGATTTTTGACTTTTGTCTTACCAAACAAGCCTTTCCGGGCAGGATTGACTATGGACAAGTCATTGCATGGACTTCCACCGATGAGAAGATCAAACGGGCCCCATTTCTCAATCTGAACAATGAAAGAGAATAAACTTGATGAGCAGATTCTTCTTTTGATTTGTAATTAAATCTCAGTGCATTTGTACATTTATAGACAGAAAACAAACAAGATGATGAAAAAATTATTTTGCAACCATACATGCTCTTTCGTAATGTTTTTAACATCATCCACTTGAGTGATTTTTCCATCATGGTTGACCATGGAGACGGTAATGGACTCTTCATCAACTTCTGAGGCCACATATTTTTCCACTTTGAAGCCAAGATCCCTCAGAACGAGGTATCCTGAAGCACGAAAATGCATTTAAATGAACCACATGACCAGTACAAGAACATACTGTGATAGACGTGTATTAAACTACAAGTGGTCCAGGAAGATGAGAAGTTACCTGTGGCTATGCCATCAAATAAGGAAAGGACTCTGAGTGGACGTCGCAGGGTAGCAGGGATTGATGGGTAAACACGATGGGGCTCCTGAGGAGGACAAATGTCAGAAGTCAAACCAATACAAATACAAATACAAATCAGGAAGATCATCCAATATTTTTACAATATGATGAACTATATGAAACAAACACTAACAAACTCCATGGCACTGTTGTTGGCAAAGAATTCCTGCACACGGATGCTCCAGTCATGCCTGGGCTTCAAGGCTCCAGAGCTGCTCTCAGGTGCACACAGGTAACAGGTCCACGGGTCCACATTTTTCAGCCGGTCGAAGGTCCCCTCACCCACAAGGATATCCAGACAGTCCACACAGTAGGAACTAGAGAAAGAAAAGAGACCAAATTCAGCTATACAAAGTGGGGTTCAAAGGCTTAAGGACACTAGAGAAGATACTTCATTTTTCTATTTAAATAGTTTGTTTCACTACCAAAACCGCAAATGAGAGAAAATTTAAAATACATAAAAAGGTAAGAATAAAATGTTGTCTGCTTCTTGTCTGTCTGCCATCTGATTTATTATCTACCTTTACAAAAACAAACATGAAAATCTGCAATGCTTATACAATCACTAAATGGGAACATATTACTTAAACATATTTATTTAATAAATATCCACTGCTCTTTTCTGAGAAAAACCAAAGCATTTATAACGTTCAGCAACTAATGTGCGAATGTTCCAAAATGGGTCCTAATTTTTAACCATTTCTTTTATTTGAATTTGTCTCAACACTGTACACATTGATGTACAAAGTGATTTTTATTGACAATAGACTTTAGTTAGGGTAGATGCCGTATAGAATTTCACATGGATGAAAATTAGCCTTGTTTTCAGATCTGTCAAAAAATGAAAAATGACAGTGACATGATTCTATATTTTGAATAACCAATATTATAAAGACTCACCGACAACAGCTGTCATGGCCGCACAGAATGACCTCCATGCCAGAACAGCACACGGTACAGTACGACTGATAGCCATCTTCATCATAACGGTACAGCGTCTCCGTGAAATTGTACTACATGTGACAAACAAACAGACAGACCATTAAAATCATTCAGCTAAAACTAGTGATATTCTTTGCATAGCTACTGAACCTACTGAAAATGTTTGTCTAAGGATATTGTATGACTGTATACTTGATTTCATGCAATTTTTGGTAAAAAGTGTAGCAGGTATAGCTGTAACCCATGTGTGGCGAATTCTAGCTGTATAACTATAAATATAGTACCTTGCAGTTTGAACACAGCCTTCCTTCGAAGAGTGGGTGGATGATTTCAACAGGCACACTCCCACATGATAAACAGAACTCTGAGAAGAAAGAGAAGTAAAATTAGGATGAACTTTACTCATTATCAATACTTATTGCAATATCTATGAAATGATTTCTCACCCTCAATGTTTCTCTTGTTTTTCAGAAATTCATGCACCATTTGATCTGAAAACAAGTCAATAAACACCAGGTTACATGGGATTTTTTTTTACTTTCTATCTATAACTATCAATTGTGTACATACGTCTTTTTTGGCTGTTCTGTCTGGACTCTATCTGTATGCTTGGTTTAACATTTTGATGTTTATTCCGTTGCGCATGTTTTTGTTTTCTACGGGTCTTCACAGTCTGCGAGGATCTCTGATTCCATTTCGGATCCGTGCGTTTTCTGTAATCATCTGTTGTCCCAAGGTCTATCGAGCCATCGTTCAGTTCCAGAGATTCAGGGAGTTTATTCAGAGATACAGTTAATTTAAATAACTTTCCTGTATGGTCTTTGTGGTTTCCCATGTGCCCATTCACTGATCGAGGCATATCAATTTTGTCTAAGGGAGAAAGAAAGATAGAAATACAGAAAATTAATACAGCATATGATGCTACAGTCCATGCAATGAAATACAGCAGGTCAAAGAGTGTCTTCAGTGCTTAACTGCTGCATACCACTGTATTCTGATTGAGGCTGAAGTCCATCAGGGCCCAATGGTTCAAAGCCTCCAAAGGCCCAGTTCAACATAACTCTAAGCAGCTCATCCGTAGAGTCCGTCTTAGGGGAAAAAAACATTCTACTGCGCCTGGACGCCACCTGGAGACACATGACAAATCACACAATGAGAGGCAAAGATGTTTCTGTACTAACATTTGGAAGTTTTTGAAACCCTTTAAGGGTAAGTGCAATTTCTGTGCAACTAGCATCACCGAGAGGAATTTTAAACAAATGCGTTACAGAGTGCAAACAAAATTATTACCAGTGAAATTTTGGACAGAATTAGACTTAGCTTCCCAAAACCGGTTTTCCAGACAGTAATCTAAAACTAAATTGCAAACTGCATTCTACATGGACCATAGAGCACTAATAACAAAATTAGCAAAATTCATTACCTGCAGAGAACTGAAAATGGCATCTTTATACGCCTTTACTGTAGCGAAGGAATTAGAACAGAAGCACTTAGCAAATGAAAAGAAGGGCAGGAGATCGTCAGCTTGGATCTGCAAAAAGACAAACAATTATATATAACATGATAATTCTCATTGAATAAATAAAAGAATAACACAATATTCGCACATGAGACTCTGCATAATCATTTTTGTACCTCTGACAGCATCCTGTTCCCAAAGAAAATCACTTTACGTATGGAGCCACAAGGCCTCTTGCTGTCCCAGATCTGAACTAGTCCAGGCCAAAGACCAAAGCCCTCAATTGGCCCCCAAACCATCTCACCGACTGTGTAACCATCCTAAAGAGAGAAACACAGCAGTTGTTGAATGGAGAGTCTGAGGCCTTACTTAAATGTATTTATGTTAAAATACATTCTCCTGTTCCATTTTAAAGAAATCCTTAAAGGCACAGAAACGTAATACTTCTGCTTTAACTTAGATGCACAGAAGCAATAGAAAAGGTATTTTTAATACCTAATAATAGAACTTACCTGGTATGGACTGTCTGGTTTCTCACGGTTTCGTGTTGAAGATGTATTTCCTTTTCTTTTCTGGCAGAAAAAGGAAAGCATTCAATAGAGATATCCATAACTGAACTTTAAACAAAAACCAATAAGCAGATATTTACCGCATAATTCCATATGACATCACCAGCATCACAGTTGTAATCGTCGTCATCATCAGTGATTTCATCATCATCATCATCATCTAAGATTACAGAGACATATGGCAGATCCCCTGGAAAAAAAGGGCAATGCAAGTTTCACTTAGACCTGCCTCAATGTTGCAGAACTGTACAAACTAAGGATAAAATACCACTAGCTGGAATATCTGAATAGAGTCTAAAACCTTCTGTGTTATTTTGGCTTTCTGTGTCTGAATCAGAAGAGATTGGTACAATATCTTCCACTTCCATCGGTGCAATGTCCTCCACTTCAATTGGCACAATATCATCCATTTCCGTTAAGTCAATGACATCTGAAAATCAAATGCATTTGTTATAGTGTGATGCAAAGCAAGTAGAGATCAGCTCCTTAAATGTCTTTTGATAAATTTGTTGTTAAGTTCAGAGATGTCTTTTATTTTGCCTTGTAGCGTATATGCATGCCTCATTACCGGATGTGATGCTCCCTTGAGTCTCTGGGCTGAGATGTGATGGAGCACTTTTATATGAGCTGCTGTCTGTGACATCGTCCTCAGCCATGTCTTTCTCCTCACAGTCCTCCATTCTCCCCTCCTTGAGACTGTCAGTTTGTAGAATCATCTGAGATACAGACAACCACACATAAAAATACAAACCAAAGTTTTAGACGTCTGCTTGAGTACAACCCGCTGTCATAATGCTTGAATGTTCTAGATGGTTCTATGGAGGTAAAGTGGTCTGGATGTTCTAGACACTTTTAATATCATCATAGGTCTCCAAACTAAACTCATTTTCATAAACTTAGTACATTAAAAGTGGTTGGAAAAATATTTTGTCACACTGATATCTCACCTGTTCAAAAATGACCTCTTTTTTCAAGGTTTTGGGCAGGGCTAACAAGCTAATGATTAATTTCCCAAAACTAGATGTCCTTCCCATAATCCTCAGCTCGGTCTTCCAGTACTGCTCCATTGACTGGTCAGCTGGGTGTGCGTCACCCTCGTCAATGAACTGATACTCCAAAAACTCATCAGTGAGCAAGCTGACATTCTCAGGGCTTGAGCAAACCCCAAAACAGACACCTAAATCTTGGACGACTTTGCCGGTCACCTCAAGCTTTTTTCCTGGACTCAACACTAATGAGAAGTTTCTCAGGGTGGAGTCTGGGAAGGGTAAGCGTTCAACAATATCAACAGTAACAGTCGTGTAGAAGGAGATGATGGAACTGTGGAATGTCTCCAAGTAGTCAGACAACTCAGCAGAGCATTGCAGGAGAAAATCAGCAGCCTGTTTGCCAACTTGAACCTCTCCTCTGGGTAAATGTCCCACTGTGTCCTGTACAAGCGAGGTCTTTCCTCTCCTAAGAAAAAACTCTGCTGCTTTTGGTCTGAGGAAACTCGCTGTGTAACATCTCACTAATTGAGAAGCATCTTGGAGCAGCTGTGTCACGCCGACACCTCGGTCAAAACTCTCCTGAAAATCACAAAGCGGTTGCAAAGCATGGCTAAGAAAGAGGACATTGAGTCTTATTTTGGGATCACTGAGAAGATGACAGATTGCTTTTTCATTTGTTTCCTGAGATCCAAAGTATTTCTCAAGGTCTGACCAAGCCAAAGTCATTTTCTGGATTATTCTACAGAATAGAGAGCTTTGAGACGTCAGGAGATTATTGAAGTTCGACCCCTCAACATCTTCAAGCAAGTTTTGTAGAGCAGCTGGGAAAGATGGAAAGTGTTTGTAGATTTCTGTGATGAGATTCAGAATCAGGCCAGAAAACTCCATTTTCATGAAACCATTATGACACGCTTGTCCTGTCATATCTGTAAGTCCACATAAAGACACAATCCCAGGTTTCAGCAGCTTTAGACCAGCGAGAACATGTTCATGATCTGGGAAATTTGAATAAAATATTGCCATGTTCATTAGAGGTATTCTGAACTTCCTCAGCATCTCCACAATGCAGGTACAGATGGCATCAGCAGTCTCTTCCTTTAGATTAAGAACATCAAGCAGTCTGATCTTGTTTTCCCCAGTAGCTTTGTCAAAAAATCCCAACAAGACCACACTGGTCTCTTTCTCATCCTCAAGCTCCACAGCATGGTATAAATAAAGGCAGTATGGAGTCTGGCTGCAGAAGACTGTAATATCTTCCCGGCATTTCTTGCCTAATACTAGACTGTACTTGCTATTGGTACAGTTTGATCCAGCATCAGTTGAGGTAGATGGGCAATACTTTCTGATGAAACACATCCAGGAGGAAGACTCATCTGACACCTTCTTAGCATTTAGCATTTTCTGGTTTAGATGCTTTGTTTCTGCAGGACTGTAGAGTGCTGAAGAATGTTCTACCTTCTTAGCTATCAACAAAAAAAAAAAGACAATATATCAATAATATATAATATCAGAATATTAATAATAAAAACTCAAAAAATTAAACACTTACACATTCCAAACTCTCGGTTTGATTTCAATGACACCTCTTCCTCTTCAAAAAAACCCTCCTGAGGGTTATAATTCTGCTTAGCAAAATTGTGATCATACATATTTTTGAACCATGTAAGCAAATCTAATGTTTTCAGGGTGTCTCCATTCACCAACAATTTCAGTTCCAGTTCCTATAAAAGGAGAAAAAAAAAGCATCTGTTGACAAAAATGCATGTAACTGCATATCAGTATAACTAAAAAAGAAAAATGTGAACCTGAATCTAATTTAACTGCATTTTTTTCCAGTTTACAAACTCACTTTCTTGATTTGTGCTTTGTTGAAAGCTTCCCGTAGCAGATTGAAATTATTCAAGATGTCTGTGTTCTCTTTAGCTGTGAACTTCACTTTATTTATGTCGATAGATCCAGGATGAATGATGTCCATCAACTGACAAAAAGCAGCACCTGAAAACCACACCATTAAAGTGTTTTAGTGAAAATTATATTAACTTCAAAACTGACTTCATACAAAAAGTTAGCAAATAGCAGTTAGTGTCAACATAGCTGTTATATTCAATTAAAATGTTTTAATTAACCAGAAAACAAAAATACCTGAGCAGGTGTGCTCCACTTGACTGAAAGTGGCTTGCAGTGTGTCATTGAGCCAGTCCAACAGCTCACTGAGATTGTGTTTCTCATCTCCAGTCTTTACATTAACCACCATTTTCCCATAACCTGTGGAGATATTGTAATGAATTAGTCTGAAAACTTATATGATGATAAATAATTGTTTACAGATAGGTAACCTAACAATGATACACACATAAAGGCAGTATTAAGTATGTAATAACTCCTTTACAACAGATTCTGACATTTTGTGAAAAAAGTCAAGTTTATAATGCATGCGCAAACCACATTAATGTGGTTTTGTTCACTCAACCAAACAAAAAATCGGTTTGAAAGGACAAACAACCGAACAAAATAAGTTTTCTTCTTGCCAGGAAGTCCTCACAGATGAAGACGATTAGTTTATTAGTCTAAAGTTAAATGTCGTTTTGAAAATAAAATATAAAATAAAAACATCCGCATATGCGCACGCGGACCCCTCAATTTGCCGCGAAAACTTAAAGGGAGGAAACAGCTGCTGGAGCCAATGAAGCGCGAGCGGCCTCCCGCTCCCAGCAGCCATTCCTCCACACTGCACGATGGGACACCGGCAGCAGGGAAACAAAGAGACAAAAACTAATGTCTTAAAAACATGTTTCTGTCTGCTGCAGAAACTTGATGCTAAAATGACTGCTGTATCTAAACACTTAGCAATTTATTCAACATTATTAGGTTCACACACCGCGTTAAGGTGACTGGAAATTGCTTTAAAAACTCGTTATTTTAAGTAATATATTTTCTTTGACGAGATGGTACAGTTTTCCCTCATGTTACTTGTAAACATTTATTGTATTGATTATAAGGCGCACACTATAGAAATAACTTGGAGACAAAAAAAGGCGTCATAAAGCGTATAAATGTATATATTTTAAACTCAGATGTGCTTGCAGTGTTTTAATCTACATAAAATGTGTACGAAATTATGTAAATGTTCTTTTTACTGAAGTTAAGCAACCACATATTAATAACTACAAACACTCTTAACTGTTCTGATAATATATATATATATATATATTTAAACCAATGCAATGCAAAGATGCATAACAATCTTTAGCGATAACGTTACCCTGATTTGCAGCTCGCGCGAACAGCTATTTCCGCATCTCACGTCGCGCGGCCAGCTATTTACATTCACTGTGTACAAGTTACACAGATAAAGAGAAATCCATAACATTTACCACTACTTACCACCACCACAAGGTCGGTTCAGTGTTTTGGTAATCGGTCCTACCTGTAGCGATCCCGCGACTTCAGCGGATCATCGGATTGGTCAATTTGACGCAGGGAAGTCGATCGCGTTGGAATCAAAAACGTTCTATTGCACGCGTTCGTTCTGCTGTTTTGCAACGTGGAAACACCATACATCAGTTTTGGGGATTTTGATTCATCCCATGTGATTCGATTCTTTTGAATCGGTTGACCAAAAAGATTCGTTCACGGATATTACCTTAATTTCCCAGTAGGTGGCGACCAGTGCGTGTCTTTTTGTGTGTTTGCAAGTGAGTCAAACGATTCGTTAAAAACACCGAGTCATTCGCGACCGAAACGAGTATGATTTTCCTTTATAGTTACATATGTCTACGAACCTAATAAGAGATCTTGAAACGTATATCCTACGCGTTTTCCCAACACTTCAGTTCTTCCGCTCCCTTTATGCTGTTGTAAACGATTCCAAAGAACTGTTATTGGCTTCTATACTCTTTTACGATACTTACTAATTCACATTACGAACTAAACGAACGGCATCTCCGCTGGTCTGCAGATCTTTGTTCACTTCACTCACTGCAGTGCTGCGCCCGCCGACTCGTTCAGACTCAAAACAACGACTCGCTTGTGATGGGGGCGTGTTCGTTCAGTTGGTCCAACCAATCAAATGCTTTTTACAACCCGGCCCGCATTCGAATGCTGTTGTTTGGTGTCACAGACAGAAAGACGGTTCAAACGGCAAAGGGAACGAAAAACAGACTGAATTCGGAATAGCATAGAGTAACATTTCTGCAATACCTTTTTATGGCAAAAGGCTAGTAGCGAGAGTCTATCCGAATTCAGCATTTGAATGCTGACCGGATGTATTACGATTTTATATAATAATACGCCAGTTAAACATCTCTGTAACGTTAACGTTACTTGTAATGTAAATTAATAGTTAAAACACATAAGACGAACCAGGTAGATTAAGAAAAATACGTTCGGAATAGCATATTACCATACAATTGTAATACCAGTTGACTAACTATTTGCAAAACAACTAACGTTAGGCAGGCTACAATACCGTATCCTGGCGCCCATGGATGAACCGGAAGTAATTTATTTTAGCGGGTTCGTTTGCACGACTGTTGAAAAAGAGCTTTGTTTTAACTAAATATGAATTTTAAAAGGTTGACCGAGACAAAAAAATAGGCCTATCGAAGAGGCAAGCTTGCTACATAATAAGCTAATTTGACAACAGTGATATACGTGCATACCACAAGATTTTTAATTGAATAGCCTACCTTATTTAATTGAAGCAGTGTACAGGATAAACGATGTAGTATCCAGTAGCAATATTACAGAGATACCCAAAACTCCGATTTGTTTTGTTTTCTAACCATTTCATCTTGTGAATAAAGCACAGATGTGCAAATACTAATTCACTGCATATTGCACAGTGAGCATCTCATGCAGTATAGGCTATGGATTGACTGCAGATTGTAGTAAACTGTACCTCCACAGTCTCTTTATGTATATTGCTTTATTGTAAATAAATATTTTTTCAGTCACTGGTAGAAGTGTCAGTACATAGTCTTTGTGGTGCAGCTTTTCATAGGTACATGTTTGAGTGTGCCAGACTTGTTTTTGAAATATTCTCCCACATTCTCCCTTTCATCTCGAAGATCTTTACTCATTGAGTTTATACCAATAAAATGCCTGAAAACTGAGAAGCCTACTATAAGATTTAAGTTTAATGATGTGTCCTTATGTGAAAGAGGCGAAAGTTGGTGTTGCAGCTCAAGGAGGATAAGAAAAATCAATCATTTGGTTGTTGGTCACTATAGTGTTGTTTCAGTTGGAACCATGTTTTGCTTCATATTCCTAATTCCTATAATAAAATGATTTGACTAAATATTCCCCAAACAGATTTTGCGAGTATTTCACTGGACAAAATCCAGTATTTTGTGTTTTCCCTGGACATTTTAAAAGCATATATCTGGTAAAAGTGGGTTTAGTCAGTGTTTAGGACTCAACTTTTTATACGTTTGAAATTAAAACATTAATTTCAAATTGGTTGTTGGGTCATTCCTGGGATTCAGCAATATTTTAAGTTGGATTTTGTAAACTACATATGATTAATTTTCTAAACATCATCAAACCTCCAACAAATCATATTTTCCCACCTCAGGCAATAAAGACTTTTATTATTTATTATACAGCTCATGTGTCCCTCATAACAATTTAATAATGATTACAAATGTAACATTTATGATAATTTACACATTTTCATGGGAATGAAGTTTAAAATAGAGTAATTGTTTGACTGTGGTCTCTTTCTTTTTGTAAAAAATGTTTTCAATTTAATGTTGAAATTAAATTGTAACTAATTTAATGTAAATGTAATGTATCTAAAAGCAACATTTTTAGTCCTTAACATGTCAGGTGGTAATCAGCAAGAAATGCTTTCATTTTTAATTGTCTCTCCCACATTGTATATTCTTGTGGATTAAAATAAAAATTCGAAAAATAAATTTCCATCTTTATTTTATGTGATGGGTCTGAGATGTTAAGCTTGACAGTACCCTCCCTGACTAAAATACACCTCAAAAATATGAATAAAAAGTAGGATACTACTTACCATCTTCTGCACCACTGTTAAAGAGACCTGAATGATGTCATTTCTGGTACATATGGGTGAAGTCTAAATTATTATGGGCGGCGAATGGTTGGGGTTGAGCTCAGACTCAGGGACATGACTTCATAGTCTGTTTTTTATAAAAAAAAAATATATTTTTTTCACTAGAAAGTTAATATATGCAATATTGTCAAAAAAAAATCATAGTTACTGTGCACATTTTGTTAAATATTTTCTAAGTACAAATTCAGTGAAATGCCTCAGGGACATGACACAATGCTTGAAATTTAAAGTAAATTAAAGACATTATTTATGCTAAAAATGATTTAAATGCAATAATTATTTTTATTCATTATAATGGACATACCAAATTATTGCAAAAAGCTTTGAACATTTCATTTTGGTGAACCACCACTTTAAAAAGTCTGGGGGACGGAAAAATGACCGAATCCCAGGAACGACCCAGATATGATTGCCAGTCATAACCACATCATTAAAATCAAGCAGTATAGACAAAACACAATCTTTGGAGTCTGTCTTTATTGGTTTTGTTTAGGATACTAACATTTTTTGGTTACTTTTTATGTTTTATACCATAAGTCCCAAAAGAAAAATAAATTGTATACAAAAACTATCAGAAAAAAGTATAAAAAAATAAAAGTACATATAAATTGACTGTATAAAAGCACTGTTAATGTTCAAAAGTATAGATTAACATGTTCATTATGTTACCAAATAAACAAGTAAAAAGACAGCGTTATACATCAAATTTAAAGATCTACAAAGCAAAATATTAGATCTATGATATCAATATTGTGTTTACACTACAACAACAACAAAAAACTTAAAGAAAACACAATGACAGTAAGCTATTTGTGCTGTTTTACATACATTTTTTGCCTGTCAAGATGTTTACAGAACAAATGAGTGTAATTTACATGCAATATCTAAACAATGAGTTCCATGACTTATGAAGTATTAAAGGTTACTTTCCACTTCAAGCTCTGTCTTTGGACAGTAGTTTTCATTAAGCATATAATTAGACATATAAAACAGTTTGTGTTACAGCATTAGGTCTAATAAACAAAAGCAGAAATCTTCTTCTCAACCCTCGTATGGCAGGATGTGTCTGTTCTCTTCAAAAGGCACCACACATTAAGTGTTTTAGAAAGATGAGGCATCAGAATGCTACAATGATACAATGCCTGATACAACGTGTTTGTTATTGTATGTAGCAACAGTCAGTATAAAAACAACAGTGTTAAGTCATGAAAGCATCTATGTGAGATAAACCCATACAGAGCTGACATTTTACATCTACACCAGTCCCTCATCTTAGAGGTCAATCTAAAAAACAAGGTATAATATGGAAGCTCTAAAAATGTGTTGAAATGAGTTTAAGTTTGTAAACATTATTTTAAGGTTAAAATACAGTACACTGATCTCTATCTTGAGCAATAACTTGACACTAATTACTTGTCAAGAAAACAACTAAGTTCAGCAGGCTAATGCCCTCAGGTTATGCTAATAAAAACACCCTCCGGTTATACTGTTATTGTGCAATGTTACAGAGGGAATGTAGGCCGTATGAAACACGAATGGGGAATCAAATCTTTTAATGCATCTCTTTAAATGCATTTGTAAGGGCTCACAGCTTGGTGTTTAAGTTTGCATTGATAAGTTTGCATCAAGTATTTTTCTCACACCAACAATACCATGGAAATGTGTCGCATGCAAGTGTACTGAATCTGTGCCATGATAAGAAAACTGCACATTTGTGCATTTCTTAGCAAAATAAGGATTGTAAGATACTGTAAAATGTTTTGTTCAATTTTTTTTAAAAAGTTTGAGATTGTAAGGCATTTTTGTGTTTTTTTTTTTTTCCATGAGAAGAAATGCTAACGGCATGTCAAGACGAACCCTGGCAGTTTCAAAGACTTTGACAGGCACATCAATCTCAAAAACATCTAGTACAAAAGCTAACTGTGTTTTTACTAAGCGACGCTCTAAGTGTCACAGCACAGTGTCTACCTGGAGTTTGGTCTGATGGTCAAGGGCAAGGCTACCTTCATCCTGAAGTCAGCCCAACTTCTCAGCTTATCTTTCCAAATCTGAGATTGTCTTGTAAAATCAGAGACTAGCTGCTCTCCAAGAGCTCCTTATTGAGGACATTTGGTTTTGTACTTTGTTATTGTGTTTGTTGTGTGACTTTGGACTAACTGAACATGGACTACGTGTGTTATTCACATGCAAAGTAGTCCTTTAATGGGGCGAACAGGTGACGGATTACAGGGACACTCCAAGACCGTCCCAGCAACTTCTGTCTGGCGCCACGGCCCATGTTAGAAACATCCGTGTAGTGGACAGGAAAGCCAAAAATCCTGACAAGAGAAAGATACATTTTTGGGTTAAAAACATGATGCTATTTTTTTGTCTGGATCTATTAATTTATTAAAAAAAAATACATATGAACTGACATGAATTCACAATTTAATTCAATGTAAACTTGTTTGGCTATTTTTGAAGGGGCATAAAGTAAAAACTAATAGGATGATACAACTGTCCTAATATAATGAATGGAAAAGACTCATTTAAATAAAAAAAATATTATTGTCACATTTTGAGTTCACTTTTAGAGTTTGTTTTTGATCTGAGGCCTGTACCATGATGGTAGTTGAACAAACTCAGGGTTGCAGGATTAGTTTCGAGTTGACAAAACCAAACCAATCCAACCAGGGGCCTGTACCATGAAGGTAGCTGAACAAACTCGGGGTTACAGGATTAGTTTTGAGTTGACAAAACCAAACCGATGCAATCAGGCTTTATAGGTACCATGATGCAGCTCATCAACTTTCTCTGTCAACTCAGGCTTTGATCCTTAAGCTATGATTACTCCACGCGTACGTGCACATAAAAGAGAGACGTCGACACTGAACAACCAATCGCGGGTAGAGCGAGAGCGATATATTTTTCCACGGAGGAGCAAGAGATAATCATTCAGAATTACGATGAATTTAAATATGTATTTCAAGCTCGAAACAATACGGTCTCTGCTGCCAAAGCAAGAGAAGACTGTTGGAGAAAGATTGCTGATTGTTAATGTGTAAGTTAAACAAATACGTTCTATATTTATGTAAAATTATGTATGTATAGGCTATATGTATGTGTATCCTATATGTGTAATATAGCCTATTTTTATCATATATAAAAAATGTGCATGTACTAAGAAAGATTAATATTCATTGATTTTTAGATGCAACCCCAACTCCAAATGTTCTTGGCAGCAGATAAAGACAAAATCTAAAAATATAATTCAAAGTGGTGAGTATTTACCACAACCTTTTATTACTTTTGTGAACATTTTATCACAAACACTTGTTTGCAGCAAACAGAAATGAAGAGTTAAATTCAGAAAACCAGAATACACTGTGGCGGAGGAGTTGGCTCTGAGTAGGCAATAAGGGACGGCCGATTATGGATGTGATTACAGGTGCTGTACAATCTGACCCTGGTGCTGGCTCCTCTAAGCAAGTAACACTGGGTACGTGTGCAATACATTACTACTTTTTTTAAGTTTTAAATATGGCTGACTGTATGTTCTGCAGTAGAGGGAAATACAGTGTTGAAGCCAGCACACACACACAGTCTCCCACACAGAGGTCAGTATGCAGCAGACAGAACACCAAACATAACCTGCTTTACAACAGTTATGCTTTACATTAGCCTATTTTTATTTATTAGGGTGGAGGAAATGAAGACACTCTGTCTGTGTGTTCTCAGACAGCTGCTGATGTGAATGCACTGGGCTTTTTATTATGGCAAACATTTGAATGTGTGGCATAAAAAAGGTACTGGCCCTTACACATCTCTTTTATTGTAAGATTTTTCACAACCTGCCCCAGAAACTGAGGCCTCTACCTCAATGGGCTTCAGAAGAAATGTGAACAAGGTAAGGATTTAAAACCCTTGACATAAATTACAGTCAGTCCTGTGTTTGTAGGAAGTCAAGGAACTTTTTGTGATTTGATGAGCCTCCAGAAAACTTGTAATGATAATGTTTGTGGTGGAATTATGTTTCAGGTGGAAACAGACTCAGTCAGGGCCCTGTACAAAAGGAGTCTTGAACTAGACTGCACACTAAAGGAGACTTGAACTAGACTGTTCACTAAAGGAGACTTGAACTAGACTGCACACTAAAGGAGACTTGAACTAGACTGCACACTAAAGGAGACTTGAACTAGACTGCACACTAAAGGAGACTTGAACTAGACTGCACACTAAAGGAGACTTGAACTAGACTGCACACTAAAGGAGACTTGAACTAGACTGTTCACTAAAGGAGACTTGAACTAGACTGCACACTAAAGGAGACTTGAACTAGACTGCACACTAAAGGAGACTTGAACTAGACTGCACACTAAAGGAGACTTGAACTAGACTGCACACTAAAGGAGACTTGAACTAGACTGCACACTAAAGGAGACTTGAACTAGACTGCACACTAAAGGAGACTTGAACTAGACTGCACACTAAAGGAGACTTGAACTAGACTGTTCACTAAAGGAGACTTGAACTAGACTGCACACTAAAGGAGACTTGAACTAGACTGCACACTAAAGGAGACTTGAACTAGACTGCACACTAAAGGAGACTTGAACTAGACTGCACACTAAAGGAGTCTTGAACTAGACTGTTCACTAAAGGAGCTGGACTGTGAGCTGAGGAGGTTCCAGAAAAAAAAAATTGGAGATCAAACAGCTGGAAAAAACTGATCTCAGTATGTGAACTTATTTAACCAAGTAACACTTTAGTATGAATATTTATTAATGCAACTTTCTCTTGCTCTCTTTCTCCCTCCCATCCCACAAAACCAATAAAACAGTTTGAGGCCTATCTGCAGTTTCAATGTGCTTTTATTAAGTGTAATATTGTATGGTGATTGCATCTACATCTGCACCAGCTGATGCACCAGGTCAAGTGTGATTTCATCGGGGAGAAGCTGGTTTTGTGGTGTTTCTCGCTCCTTTCTACTGGTGGCTATATTGTGCAGAATGGCACATGCAGCCACTATCTGTGATGCCCACTCTGGTGACTCTTAAGCGCCGAACACAGTTGAAATGTGCCTTTAGGATGCCAAAGGTCATCTCTATCTTCACTCTGGTTTTACTGAGGGCCACATTGAAGTGGTGCTGTGGCCCTGACTGAGGGTCATGATAGGGGGTTATTGTGTAGGTTTTTCTATCTCAGTTCAAATTAACAGTGTTTTGTACTGTACCAAATTTAACTTTCTTTCCTCAAAGCGCTGACACAACACAGACTCATGGAAAATTTGTGAGACAAGCACTGGAGCCAGGCCATTTGGCATCCAAACTTTAGCAGGTTAGCCGTGCAGCGTAAGATACCATGGCAACGAACACCGATTAAAGCCAAGCTACTTTCATAGTACCTAAAACCCAGGGTTGGCGGAAACTAAACTGAAACATAGCTGGCTAGCCACTTAAACCGGCTTCATGGTATAGGCCCCAGGTTTTGTTGGTACCACGATGCTGATCATCAACTTTCTCTGTCAACTCAGGCTTTGATCTTGAGTTTAGGAGTGACATCAGTAGCGAACAGCCAATCACACGCTGAGAAAGAGTGAAACTGCGATTCATTTCTCGCGAGAGAAGCAGCACAATTCACTTATTAAATAAAAGTATTAAAATATTAAGAATTTAAACAAATGTACACAGCAAGAAGAAAATAGCTGTCTATGAAAGTGGACAACTAAAAGAAATTCTCGCTACTGTATATCAGTGCAAGTAAAAGTTGTGAAGTTAGTTTATACAGTTGATAAAGGTATAGAGAGAATTGAACATTTAAGCTCACATGTAGTCATTTTATAGCTTTATCTATTGATTCTAAAGCGTATTCATAATACCTTTATATATTTATTCATTTAAACTCTGCGTAATAATAATTGATGAACTAAAATTGTACATGTGTGGTCGATTAAGGGTATAATAATTACCTAAATCATACAAAATTATTATTCTAAATAAGCATTACTAAAAGCCAGACGATTTTGTCTTTAAAAATCATTTGCTATGCAGTGACCTTTAATTTGGAGTAGAAACAGGTGGAGTGACTTTATCCTTTGCTCACAGCCAAGTTACCTGGAACATAACCTGTTCCGGACCAGGTTAGCCACGGAGCGCAAGTTACTATGGCGATGAACACTGCTAAAAGCCAAACCACTTTCATAGTGCCTAAAACCCAGGATTGGCGCAAACTAAACTGAAACATACCTGGCTAGCCACCTAAACCGGCTTCATGGTATAGGCCCCAGTTCTGTTCATGTCTTTGTTTCTAGGCTGGTTTTCGGTTCGTTTATTAGCTCAGTATTAGCACTGATTGGTTTAGTTCTGTTCAGGTGTGTTTAGTTAATTAGCCCCTGTCTATTTAAGCCCTGTGTTTCGTTCAGCTCATCAGTTCTATGTTGTGGTATGTTGGTTGTTCTGTTCATGGGCCTGTTATTCCTGAGTTTTTTTTTTTTTTTTTTTTTTAAATAAAGGTTTGAGTTTGTTCTTGAAAAGTAAAGTGAAAGCTGCATTAAGATCCTGTTTCATCTCTGCTGCAACCTATGTGTGACAATTAAGTGGTTTGTAATCTTTTATTTCTTAGTAAAAAATTACTAAGAATGACTAAATTTACCTTTTTTATGACATGAAAAGGTTAGTTTGAACTGTAAAATGCCATATGATAAAAACAATTATTGTTATTTATTAATTATTAATGGTATATGTAAAATATTTTAAAGAACTACATGATTTTCTCTATCTTTTGTTGATTGAATTAACATTTAAGGACTCAGAAAGCAGCAGGTTTAGGCTCCTGGCACTTCAAGAACTGATGCACATCCGATTATCTCCCAATTGTTTACTTTCACTTAAGACATAACCAAATGTTTAAATGAATACTCACCAAAACGGGCATTTATATATTTGTGTATTTGTCCTTTCAAGCGCGATAAAACGTGAAAGAACTCAATTCAGTATTTGTATGCTGTGAGGTGACTTTGTGTGTGTGCTGCACACAGAAAACTGCATCTTGTGCATGAATAATTTAAAATATCTTTGTTTAAATTGGCAAAACACGTGAAAATGCATGATAAACTTTTGATCAGTTCCTTCAACTGTCCCGAGCCATTGTGCAATCGTGATTTTCGAGCTCTGTATTGTATTGTAAATTTCTTTGTGTTACTGTTATCCCAGAGATTGTTACGTCGTTCCGCACTGTTTACAAATGGTCTTGTTTTCCTTGACATCAAATGTGAAATTTATACATGTCTGTTTTTCTTTTTCTCACAGATGTTGACATTTTTAATCATTTTATAAGACATGCAGCAATGCTATTATCCCGCTGGGTAGATCAGTATGTTACCATTGAAATCTGCGCATCTAATCTCCCTCATTGTGATTGAGATATAGATTTTCATCACAAACTTTCTGTTTTTGTCAGTGAAATGTTTATGAAAACTATGATAAATTATTTTTCAACAAAATTAGCACTTTTACTTGAGCTATTACATTTAAATGTTTGTTGAAAATAGTATAAAGGTTTTTCAAAACCATATGAAGTCAACATGAATACATGAATGAATACATCAACATGAATTTCTAAGAACTAAGGGTGTGCGATATCACGATTTTTGATCGTGGGCGATTAAAATGTCTCCACGATCTGCTTTGAAGAAATATGGTAGTATCATGCTACAGCGTACATTCTATCAGTTGCAGTTCTAGTGCCTCCGTCTCAACATACTGTACAATGTGACGTACATTCACATCACATGTTAGCGCAGAGCAGAGGTGGGTAGTAACGAAGTACATTTACTTCGTTACATTTACTTGAGTACTTTTTGGGAAAAATGTTACTTTTAAGAGTAGATTTAAATGTGGGTACTTTTACTTTAACTCGAGTACATTTCTAATGAAAAAACTGTACTTTTACTTCGTTACGTTGGGCGACGTTCCTCTCGTTACTTTATTTTAATGCAATATGTGTTGTTAAATGCGTAGTTTATTCCAAGCGCGCTGTATCTTTTTTTCTGGGCTTGAGCGATGCTCAATTCACAAATGAATCACTCTTTTGAGTCGATTCTGTTCAAAGACTTCATCAAACAACAAGTTAGATCTGTCTAAATCAGTTCGCGAATCAGTTTGAATGATCTGTTCAGTTCCTGCACGCACTGAATCGTCTGAAGAGATTTCAATTCACACTCGACTCAGAGTCGTAACAGGAAGATTTAAGGAAATCAAGAGCGTTAGATGAAGTGGCAGTGGACCTACAGTACAGTCAGTGAGAGCAAATCTTCAAATGCATCATATTTTTGCCAGCGATGAAGATCATTATTAGTTGAACATCTTCGTAAGCTGTCTGTGAATGAATGATTCCACAGGACGATATATTCGATTTCATTTCACTCAGGTAGCCTAATACATTTTACAACCAAACAGATTATTAGGCCATGATAGCACTACTACAACCAAACAGATTATTAGGCCATGATAGCACTACTAGAAAGTATGACATTACCCGTTTTTTGGACATATACATTAATTTATACATTAATAAGCTACCATTGTTCACAGTTTATGAACACCCGCCATCCCGCGGTAGTTTATGTATTGTTGCGCAGTGGCGTGCGAACTCGACTTGAAAACGAATGCCTTTGCCTGCCGTAGACACAGTTAACCAGTTTAAACATGCTTGGTTTAAATATAAATTTTATTATATTTTGGAGAACAGACAGAAGAAGATCCGTCGATGTACTTTTATTTGTTTTTTTTGTGTTCCGATGTTCAGTAGCAGTCATGAGCGCGAGCACATGTGACGAGTTTTAACTCTTTCTTCTCTGTGTCAATTACATGCCTTTGAATGCAACACTCTGCAGATTCACTTTATCTCGACATTGTCTAATAATCCAAATGTAGTTGTATAAGTTACTATTATACAAACCAACGGACAGGCAATGATTTTCGGGCTATACAGATGGCAGAAATAATGCTTACGCCTCTCTTCTGTTTTTGTTGCAAAGATAGCTACTTATGATAATAATAGTCATTTAAATAAAAAAAATATAAATAAAATAATTTTATATATATGACGACTTCAAAGGCAAAAGCCTATAAGTACCATCTGAAATTTTCTTCTAAAAGAGCATTTTTATCAAGCTTGTATGTTTATGTTGTTATTTCACTTAAATGGCAATGAAAAGTACTTAAATTAATTGTCATTAAAGTGAAATTACTGAACTTAAATATACAAGCTTGATAAAAATGCTCTTTTAGAAGAAAATTTCAGATGGCACTCAGAGGCTTTTGCATCATGAAGTCTTCATATATATATATATATAGGCCTATATGATTTATTTATTTTTTATTTTATTTATTTATTTGATAGGGACAATGCACATTAATGAACATCTGCATTGAAACAACAAAAACAGACGTAAACATGCCAGATTATAGCCACAGGGCTAATTTACATCCGTAGTCCCTTGGCAAATTACAGAAATACAAAACTTGTAACATACAAAATGACAAAAATGAATAAGTACAAGCAAAGTAAAATAAAAGTCACTTAATGGTCACAAGACTGGTTTGCTTTAAGCCACACTTTGATCCGAAGTAACTAGTAACTCGCTACTTGAGTAGTTTTTTCATTGGATACTTTTTTACTCTTACTCAAGTAACTATTAAGATTATTACTTTTACTTTTACTTTGAGTAAATATTTCTATAAGTACTTGTACTTTTACTTGAGTACAGTTTTTGGATATTCTACCCACCTCTGGCGCAGAGATAGTTAAACTCACGGGACACTGCAATTCACAAAAGTTAATTATTTGCATGTGCTTTAAAGCCTTGCCGGTTAAACATTTCAGTCGCGTGCTGTGCGCTGTTCTAACATGCGCTTTTCTGAGCTCATAAACTCGAAGCACACAGGCACTAAAAGCCTGTCATACAGCGCCTGGTTACTGGACTAAGTTATCTTTCGAGTCTTATTGTGCTTGTACTGTCAAATAGGTTTACATAAACACAGTTAGTTAGTTATGTCTAAAGTCTTAAAGTGACAGTAGCCTAATGGTAAACATGCTGCCGCTTGTCCTTAAAAGGGATTTCCCAAAAATGAAACTACTGTCATTATTTACTCACTCTAATGTTGTTCCAAACCTGTATTAATTTCTTTCTTGTGCTGAACACAAAAGATGATATTTTGAAGAATGTGGCTATCCAAACAGTTGCTGGTCCCCATTGACTACCATAGTGGGGGAAAATATACTATGGAAGTCACTGGGGACCAGCAACTGTTTGGTTAACCACACTCTTCAAAATAACTTATTGTCAACTGAAGAAAGAAACTTATTCGGGTTTAAAACAACTTGAGAGAGTAAATTATGACAATTTTCATTTTGGGGGAAATTAATATTATTAATTTTAATGTTAATAAAACACAAAGAGAAAATCACTCGCTCCTCTGAGAGCTTTAATAGTAGCTTTAATGAGAATCAATGTATAATTTATACAGTGAATTCTATGTAGTGTTTTATTTTTATATTTATTCAGTTTCTTTCTTGAATGCTACAGTTAAATACACCTACTGTGGCTGAAAAAATAAAGCACTGTTTATTTCATTTGTACATTATGTTGTGTAGGCCTATATATAATGTGTATTTTTGGTTCTTATTTTTTAATCACAAAGAAAATAATGACAACGATTTTTATCTTCGCCACTTGTCCCTAAATGTCTGACATTCTTTTTTTATTCTATATTTTGTTGCCTTGTAAGGCTTTGTTTTTAAAATAGTGACATTAGTTTAGCTGTAATGTTCAGTCACTTGCAAAATAGTAAAACCAACATGAAAGCGAACCCTGATAAAATCGAGAACCGTGATTTTCCTGAAAATCGTGATAAGATATTTTTGCCCTACTAAGAATTTGACATTTAATATTTTTGATATTATCTGGCTGTTGCGAACACACCTCTCAAGCTCTGTGCACCACAGGATGTCCTCTTTGCCATTCATCATGACGACAGGGAAGTGTTGGTCTTTGCCCTGTTTGATGGAGTTGGACCGTGTTGTGATGGTACGCACCTTACCAAACTAAAGACAAAGAGAGTTAAAAGACTAAGCTTGACACAACCCGCTCAAGGTCATGAATAAAGTAAATCAATAAAGGGCTCACAGGTTTACATTTTCACCAGAGCCTTTCATAGATGGAAAATAGGTTACCTTGGCAACACGGCCATGTTCCAAACAGTCTTGAAGTTCTAATTTATCCATCCCAGTGGCACACAGAGGCCTGAAGGAAAGCACCTTCATTTCAAAATTGCATATAGTACATATATCGCTTTTTCATTTTTATTAAAATGCTGACTAAAAGGGTTTAGAAATGTTGTCTGGAGACTATTTAGAGAAAGAAAAAGGTGGGGAAATGAGATGACAAATACCTCTTCATTCCTGGCAGGTTTCCCCAGAAATAACGTGCCCTGTGAGCAGCTGATACCTCGATAGCGTCAATCATCACTGGATTGCACTAGAGATACACACAAACAAATTGAAATGAGAAACTACCAGATCAATCCAGCTCCAACAACAACAGCCATGAAGAAACTCAAACCTCCAGGAATCGTGAGATGTCTCTCTTATCGTTGACGCTCATGGCGACCACATTCTCAAACATCCAGAAGAAAGGTCGGTCTTCCCCTTCCTTTGGTTTTGCTTCACTCAAAAGACGGTAGAACTCAAAAAACAGGCGCCCAGTCCCCTCTAAACACAATATAATAAAGAAAACATAATAAAAAATAAAGTCTTACATATTTACTATAGCCGCTGTACTAAGAACGGTAAGGAACGGTTACGCTTATATTTCCACTTGAGCTCGGCGTGTAGTGACGTTGCCAGTCAGGATTGGTCACTTGTCTGGTGTCCGACCACCAGTTTCTCTGTACCTGGCTAAACATGCTATTTCTATTGTTCTAACACAATAGAAATATCTGGTCATCCTCCATAACGTGGTTGCTATTTACATCTCAAGCCTCTGCATTTACATTCCATTCCAAAGAGCGGCCGTTATCAGCCCCACAGTGGAAAATGAAACCATATCCTTACCGGCTGGGCCGGACCGGCACATAATTTAACAGTTAAGCAACAAGAATGGTTTGGCCCGATGGTGGAAAAGCGTCTTATGTTAATCTAAGTCAGTTTTCTCATCCATCGTCCACCGGGCTAAAATTATATGTGTGATGGCTTAGAAAATAATAGCACAATAGCACAACTGCACTTAACAGGCTGCATAATTTGAGATATTATTCATGTCCGTCTCGCAACCCTACAAGGGATAAGCAGTTTGGAGAATGGATGGATGTATGGATTCATGTCCATCGCACAAAACATGATGACTTTAACATAAAACACTTTTTAATAAAAACACACTGCCATAAATTGGATTGTAAACACACCACAAAAATAATTCAGCATGTGACATAAAACAGCATGTTATCATAAAAAATGATAGAATCTACAAGGGGTTTGTGTGGGAGGATGCAAGATAACCTTAATAATATTCACAAGTTTTAATGTCTTACCGTACAGGCCTTTCCTAGCAGGGTTGACAATTGAAAGGTCATTACAGGGACTTCCACCAATCACCAAGTCAAAGGGCCCCCATTCAGCAATCTGAGCAACAGAACAGCACCATCTAGTGTTAGCACAGCTACACTGCACATTCACCTCAGGAACTCTGAAGATCCATTAGTTTATTTCCAGATGTTTTATTATACAGTGCAACAGTGCAACTTCCTTTTTTCAGTTTTTCAGCCATATGCAGTTTTAACATAAGGATTAAAAAAAAGCCTTTGTTAAAGTTATAAGCCATGGACCAAACCAAACAGCTACAAAATGAATCACATTACAAAACTTTGATTTGAAGCAAAAACTTATTTGAAAATCAGACAAAAAGAAAGGTCTAAAACTGTGTACTTAACGGATTTAATGATGGAAACAAATACAATGCTATATATATATATATATATATATATATATTTATTTATTTATTTTTTAGAACCATGGCTAATGTAGTTTTTCACCAGGAATTCATTGTAGCTCACAGTAAGTCTTCTTTTAACGGTTAATAAGTTATCATTAAAAATCAGTCCCCCATGAACAAAATGAAAGGGATTTTGACTTTTGCACTCTAATCCCAGTTAACAAAAATATGTTCTAAGAACTTTTTGCTAATGTTCATATTAATATTATGAAAATGCTATAATTGAATGTTCTCTGAACATTCAAAACGTCCAGTTTTTTAAATGTTTAAATGTTTTTTCTAGGTTATGCAAAATTTAAGGAAACATTCCTTTCGATAATTTTGCAAACATAATAGAAGCGTTACTTTTTAATGTTCTTTGAATATTCTTAAACAAGTTTACATTAAAAAAAAGTTAGATGAACTTCCAACTAAAATGTTTCAGAAAAAACCTTCCATGAACAATGTATACATAACATTTGTGTGCTAACGTTTTAAGAACATTATTAAAAACCAGGTAACTTTGAACAAACTTTCTATTAATGACATTTGAAGAAAGTTTGTTCATAACTTTGGGAGAACCCTGCTAGAATGTTAGCCAAAGTTAGCGTAAATTGATAAGGAAACTCCCTGACCACATCCGAGTAATTTGGTGTAATATCCGGTCACTGGGGTCTTAAATGCCATTTAATTAGGCATTCCAGATGTTCTGTTAAAGGAAACTGTGGGAATGGCGTGTATACGTCTTTACCCTTGGCACATCTGCATGTGCCAGTGCGAGAGCATATCTGCAGCTGGACTCTTTTCAGGCCTTCTCATTCTTTCAGTGTTTCATAAATAACCCAACCCAGGGCCCCAAAACCCCCCTCCAATATATTCCTTCTCTCTTTTCTTCTGCGACAAGAGCCCTTTCATGCATCCCTCTCTGCGATCCCGCCCAATCCAGCCTCGCAACAACAATGGGTGAGTGAATGAGTGATTGAATGGGAGGGTGAGGGGGTGAATGGATGAATTGAGGAGAGGGGATTTAGGAAGGGAGAAAGCGCCTTTGTGTTCCGTCACTGAGGCTTAAGACAACTTGCAGCTCTCTGTGTGTGTCTGAGCATTTGAATGTGAGGTGGAGAGATAATAGAAGCCAAACAGAAACTTGGAGGAGTGACGACAAAGACCAGACTCAGGTGAGGCCATTACCCTTATCAAGTGCTGTTGAAACAAGCAACATGCTACTAAACAAATAACCTTGGGCCAGGTGCGTGTAGCCTGTGTAGCATGTGACGGCGCCAATCGGTCTATACACATTCAGAGTCAAATGAAACAGCTGAAGGTCTGAGTCTTACTAGGTTAATATGAAAGCTGATTATGTAAAAACAGCCACAAAAGACCTAAAAAAAATCATTAAATTATCTACAGTGAAAACGTCAAATATAGCAGCCAGAAACAGAAAACTGTCAACTCACATTTTTTCTGGTGATGTTGCGAACGTCGTGCACATACTGGATTTTTCCTTCATGCCGGACAACTCCCACTGAAATTGAGTCCTCACATATTTCTGATGCAATGTACAAATCAACATTGAAGCCCAAGTCCCGAAGCACCAGATAACCTGCAAATTAACATTAAAACATTCATAGTAACTTTAAATTCCAATAATCATAATCATTAGTGTCCATAGTTCTGGCCACACAACACAACTTTATGTACTTCGAAAGTCTCACAGATAGATAGATAGATAGATAGATAGATAGATAGATAGATAGATAGGCCTCAATATGACTTATAATACTTAAAAATAAGACAAAACAAGCATTAAAATAAACTAAAACATGTAAAACTCAAGATATCCTTATTTTAATTCACCCCCTTTTTGAAGAACCAGGGTTATATATGACGAATCCTAATTTTAAAAGCATTATTTCTATACCTGGTAAAGGAAAAATCTTGTAATTTAAAAATATTTTATCAGGTAGTCACATATTATACAAATTATTGACATCTGTGAATCACTGATGGTGTAAATTTCCCCAGAAAAGGTGAATATAGAATCTAAAGAAACATCATATTGACCTGTCGCAATGCCATCAAACAGTGAAAGGACTCTGATTGGACGTCTCTGCTCTGCTGGGACTGCAGGGTAACTTTTTGGACTTTCCTAGAAGAAAAGAAAGTAAATATGTCGTATAGTTAAACAGCTTTGCAAACAGAGAATTTCCCTCTCTGTAAAAGTTAACGTGAGACTCACAAACTCCTGTCCATTGTCATTGACGAAGAACTCTTGTAGTTTCAGGCTCCAGTCGTGGCGTTTCTTTAACACACCGTACTGTTGCAGCGGTTGACACATGTAGCAGCGCCATGGGTCCAGATCACGGGCACTGTTGGCCGCTCCTGCTCCCACTAATATATCCAGACAGTCCACACAGAAACACCTGCGGGCAAAGACACTGATCAAAGACAGCCTTTAAAAAGGCAAATGAAACTGACAGTGTTAAAGGTGAAGTGTACCTTTTTCTACTATGAGTTTAATATGTAAGCCATTTGTAGGGTGAAACTGTGGCACTTTTAAACAATGCATTTTATTTGAGTGGCCTGACATGAATTTGAAGAGCCAGGGCTTAAAAAAAACAACTGTAAATATTGTATTAAAGAAATGCAAAAATACAATACAAAGTACAGCACCTCAACATCACAGAGTAATTATGATTATAACTAGATTATGAGTAAAAACTACACAAAATAATGTTTTTATTGCTGTCATGTTCTTATATTTGACATTAATTCACATATTTGTTTTAAATGTAATTTTACATTGTCAAGTGATTTTAATTCAACTTGGGTTGTGATGAAGGTGTACTGACTACCCTAGTGAAAAATAAATATACCAAAATGTTACTATTATTATTATACATTTTATTTATAGGCGCCTTACAAACACAATAAAACAATCAACATTAAACAAATACTCATTATTACAGCCTGGATACAAGTATTAAAGTATAAAAGTAATCACATAAAAGCCTGCCTAAAAAGATGGGTCTTAAGTTGAGATTTAAAAACATGAAGACTTTCACTGTTTTGCAAATCCTGTGGCAGCAAGTTCCATAAATAAGGAGCTGCATGACTAAAGGCTCGGGACCCCATGGAAGTAGTGCGAGTTTGAGGAAGAATAAGAGTGAGTGCAGAAGGTGATCTTAAAGTACGAGTAGGAGTGTAGATATGAAGAAGGTCAGATAAGTATGAAGGGGCAAGATTATTGAGTGGCTTGTAATTATGAAGAATTTTAAAATCAATATGATAATTAACCAAGAGCCAATGCAAGTGTTGTAGTATAAAAGTAATGTGTTCAGGTAGAGGAGTTCTGCAGATAATTCAATCAGCGGAGTTCTGTACTAGCTGAGTTTGTAGAGAAGCTTTGAAGGCAGTCCATGAAAAAGAGCATTGCAGTAATCAATACAGGAAGTGACTAAAGCATAAACAAGAATCGCAGTGCTCTTTACTGAGAGAGCCGGACGAAGTCGGTTAATAATAAGTATGTGGAAATATGCAGAGAGATGACACTGTTTAAATGTGCTTCGAATGATAGAGTACTGTCAAGGATGACCCCCACAATTTGAACTTGTTTGAGCTTGTAAGTTATCAATATTCACAGATGAACACTGGGTTGGAGGCGGTTATGGAAGTGAAGTGTGACAAAATTCCAAGAATGGAATGAAATGCGAGATTGAGTGAGAGATTGCGGGACAAAAATGAGTTTGTGAGAAGCATGAGTTTCGTACCTGCAGCAGTTGGCGTTTCCACAGAGCAGCACCTCTCTGCCGCCACAGCACACGGTGCAGTACGACTGGTAGCCATCGTCATCGTACATGTAGGAGATCTCTAAATAAACATCCTGACACATTCACAGATAAAAACATGTGTAAATAACTTAAATAGCTAAGCCTTCTACAAACAGAGTCCCTGTTTGCAGCAATGTATCGTGTTGCTGCAAATTGTGTAATAGGATAATGCAGCGATGATGGAAATGATCCGTGGCACTTCCTTTGTCCCCCTAAGGTAATCGATAGATACAACACTGGTGTCCAGGTGTTAGGATCGAGTGCTATTGTTTGACAATTTTATGAGCAATCATGTCAGCGCGTGTTGGAGAACCATGTTCCCAGACTCTCAAGTTGTGTTGTGTTCTGTTTTGAGAATGTGGAGAACAAGGTCAACTCTTACCTTGCATGTTAGGCAAAGGCCTCCTTCAAACAGCGGGTGGAAGGTCGCCACTCTCATCTTTCCACAAGAGAGGCAGAACTCTGAAACAGGGAAGCAAACATATTGAGGTGGTCAAAATACCAGAGTAACTTATTCTTGGAACCATCCGTAAGAATGGGCTGAAAATGATTAACCAATGAGAAGCGTTTTTCTTCTCAGCATTTCTCCTCCTCTCTAGTTTGCTTCCTAATCTAGTTGTCCCACTGAACCTGGTATTGTATATCACAAATATTGTTGGCTCTTTTACAAACTGCATTTTGTTCCTCTTTTGTAAGTCGCTTTGGATAAAAGCATCTGCTAAATGCATAAATGTATACTGTATCCAATAATTTGCCATCGCTTTCCCGCAAATGTATGTTTATAAATATAACATTGTAGCTATATATTTTCCAGCTATAACCGCAAATTAAAAACCCAGTGAATTATTTACAAATAATACTTATGAAGTTACATTGTAGCTGTATACTTTCCAGCTATAACTGCAAATTAAAAACCCAGTGAATTATTTACAAATAATACTTATTTTCATGTTATTGGTAAAATGGCTGATTATTAAAACCGTATACATGTTTGTCACACACAAAAAAAACATTAGAACTTAAAAAATTAAAATCTGTCATTTTAAAAGCTGCAAATGAAATTAGGCATCACAACATTATAATGTGCAGTATGAAAAATGAATATTTGGATATTGATTGGCTAAAAATTACATTACACAGTGTTATTAAATGTTCTGTGTTTTTAAAAGTTTACTTTAAGTAATGCGCAATATATTAGTACCACGTTGATTTTAAATGTATCAATCTCAGTCGTATATATTTTTAGATATATAATTGTTCATGCTAATTTCCTCTATTTTTACATTTAGATTTCCTTTGCCGTCATCTGTCACTCACTTAAAGTAAAAATACATTTGCTAAAAATAAAATGCAATTTTATACAAGGCCATGGCTCCAATGCTGTTAGGGGCCGTTCACACAGAACATGTTTTTGCATTTCACTGGGCTTCTTTTCCATTGTTTCTGTGTAAACATGCACTTCTGCAGTGCCTTGAACATGATACGGCGTTGTAACAAGTTAATTGTGGTTCAACCTAAAAAAATGCATCTCTAGACCTGTCTTTTTTTTTAAAGAAAAAAACGGTCTTCTTTGTTAATGGATCCTTATGTGTTTTAATGGGTTGAATGCAGGTCTTGTAACAGGTTGTAATTCTACACACCTTCAATACTTCTGTGATTCTTCAAAACTTCATGGACCATTTGTTCTGAAAAGCAGATGAAATGGCAGTCATGAGTAACAAGTTGGAGTTTCAAACACATTATAAGAGTTAAAGCCAAATGATGTCTTATTCACATCAAGTCCAATGCTAATAAATTGCGCAAAAGTATAAAATATCAAAGTTTTGGTACAAAAACTATGCACACAAAACACAATACTATATTTTAATTATTTATATGCCTGAATCAATTGTTCAGAATTTCAATGGGGGAAAAAAAAGATACATTTTGAAAAACAAAATTTTGATATTTTATACTGTGTAAAGGAGCTCATAGAATTCACTGTTAATCTTGTCACACAAGATTTACAATAATTTGGCCATTTAGACATCAATCAAGTATCTGTATCATTTCAAGGGTTAGTTCACCAAAGCATGTTGTTCCAAACCCATATGGTTTGATTACCTAGGCCTCGTTCACACTGTCAGTGAAATGTGACCCAATTCCGATTTTTTGCTCATATTATGTGACACAGATCGGATGTGTTCCATGACCGTGTAAACAGGAAAAAAACGCATGCATTCGGATATTTCGAGATCGGTTTCAGGCCTCGTTCATATGTGGAAATAAATCAGATATGTGCCAATGCGAATGTCATGTGAACAGGCAGATCGGATTTTCTGAGGCATAAGGCTATCTCCGCACTTTAATGGCGAGAGAAAACCTGACGAGCATCTGCAAAGGGACGGATGACCCGACGAAACGTTGTGTCGTCGTAGGAGAGGAATGTGGTAAAACGTTGACACAACATATCAAAGGTTGGCTTGCTCATCCTAAAATTTCGGACCCACTGCTCCTCGTTAAAGCCAATATTTAAACACAATATATTATGGTCCCACCAGTCCTGAGATCTCTCTCGCACACAATAACTGAAGCATATGTGCAGGCTGCAATGATGGTACTTTTCACCCTCTTCCGCCTCACAATCATGATGATGTTTGGCGAAGTTCGCATTTATCGTAAAGCTAGCATCAAGCATATTTCGCGTTTGTCCATCTGCGCAAGAACCCCATTTAAGCATGCGCGATGTTTCAGATAGTATGTCAAGTGTAAACACATGAATCGGACATGGGTCACAATTGAAAGAACGTGTAAACGGACTGTCATAAAAACGGATATAGGCAACAAATCAGAATTGGGCATCAAGACCTGCAGTGTAAACGAGGCCCTAGACTTTAACAGAAATCTTTCAGGTTTGATACAAATCTGTGTTCAGAAGAGACTTATGGGATGAGTAAATGATGACAGAAATGCCATTTTTGGATGAACATCCCATTTGGAGTGCAACAATCGGTTGTCACCCATGAACATGAATAATATCGTTAGTGTAAGCTCTAACCTCTACTGTAGACGTCCTCAGTGCCAGGCTTGGTCTTACAGAGGCTCAGTCTAGCTTTTTTAGCAGAGGGGGGGAACTCCGGAGGGCTGGAGTCCTGCAGCACTGAGCTCTCTGAGGCCATGGGAAAAACACAATACTCAGCTGGAAGAGACACAAGTGCACTAATATTACTTACTGTTACAATCAAACATGCTCACACATTGTGAATACTGTGTGTAACTACATTTATATTTCATAGATCTGGCACTTAGATAATGAAGCAACTTGCATTCGTATTGTGAGAACTACTTTAGCAGCTAGTTAGTAATTATCAAGAATGACCACAGCACTACAGCATTTATTCATAAAATAAAGAATATTTTGGTAACAATGACTTTTAAACTGTTAATTTCTGCCAGAAAATAAAAAAACATCAAAATATATTATATTAATATAATAAATAATATATATTATTTAAATTAGTGCAAACTATAGATTATTTAATTATTTGTGCTGATTTAAATATAAAATATTTTAAAAAAGATATTAATTATCATAAATCATTAATCAGTTATTGTGTCCAGACAGGTTAATTGAATTACTTAATGACAATTTAGACAAAAACATTGAGAAATACAGCCATTAACATGCAGACAGAAAGCTGTTAGACTCTTCTGTTCCACATCTGTAATCGCTGTGGGAAAAAGCCAGCAGTCTACAAATCGTAAAGTAATTAGATAGGCTATTTCCTCTTTCTGATCCCACTGTTAAGACCACAGTACAAGAGACTTCTGCTTGCTCATCTCTGCAGTGGTTTCAAAAAACATTTTCAGTGTCTTGGTTCTAAACTCAAATACATCTGTAAACTCAAATTCAAGTACCCTTAGGTTTTACGGCCCGGTATCAACTATATGAAAACACAATGGTACAAATTCAAAAAATTATTGATATGTGAGATATGTTTTAAACAGAAGGTTTAAGAAAGATATTAAAGGACCGGATACACATGTTTAAATGAGAGGAGACCAGACACACTAAACCTTGCAAACAAATGACTGCACCAGCTCAACTTATGTTGTGGGTCTCTGACAGGGACTGTGAATGTTGTGAATGTTGCTTTTGATTAATGTGATGTCAGCAGGAAAGTAAGACATTTTAACCGCACATATAAATATGCCTGGGAAACTCACTGAACTGATCTATTGCTCACAGTTTTTCCCAGATGAAAGGGAAAGATAAATAATGTACTTCAAAAAGTTGACAGCTTCAATTCTGAAAACAGAGTTGCTCTCCTGAAAACCTAAGGTATCGGAGATTTAAGTATGATGAACAAGCTCTAATGAATCCGGAACAGAGGCCTATGATCTGACACACTAAGCTGGTAAGTGTGAGAGTGTAACCTGCTATTACCTGACTGAGCCCTGATGCCTGAGGGCCCTGCAACTTGATTTTTAAGCAATACCACAAATACTTTACGGCCACAGATTTACACAAAATTTGAACACCCTTTGTTCACAAAGTTCCACACATTTCGTTTTATTTGTTTAATCATTTTGCTTTCATAATTTAATTACGCTTTAATTACGCCAATAAAAGTGTAGACGTCTCAGCTCTATTTAACACATTTTCCACAGAATCAGGGCCGAAAATGTAAATATATATATATATTTTTTTTAAATACAGAAATGATAACTATATTAATTTATTAGTGTTTTTAAAGCAGTTAATATATAATAATATAATATAACTAATACAAATAATCAAGTTGTTTTGTCCTCAAGACCTTGTAAGCATTTCTGGACACTTATTATTTTTTTCTTTAGCAAATCTCAAAATGAATATCCATTTTTGATTTTGCAGATATATTCTGCTATGTGTGTGGGGTAACAAAAAAAAAAAGGGATTGTTCGTTAAGTCGCCGTCTTGGAAATCAACTACAGTGTGAGACTACAAATGAATTCATAACATTCCCTTGTAATAACAGCTTTGAGAAAAACTTGACCAACAAGTTACATTACTTTCCTGTTGCTAACATTTTCTATGACTTGACAAGATGGCAATGCTTGAAATTCTGCCAGTAGAAACTGCTCAGTCTGTAGGGCTTTCTGTAGAAACTACTGTAACGGTTTTAAGTGCGGTTTTAAGAGTTTGTCTTTTCATGTCTCGTGGTGGTTCAAGTTACCCATTTATTTTAATATTTTGTTCAGTTTGTGTATTTAGTTGCTGTAAAGGGAATATTTTTGCTGAATTAATTTTGTCAGCTATTTTTACATTTAGTCTTAGTCCTGTGTAAAATATACTTTTTAGTTTCCATCATATTTAGATAATCTTGTCCTGTTTTTGTTTAGTCAACTTCTAGTCGACTATGGCCTGGTTTCACAAACAGGGCTTAGATTAAGCCAGGATTAGTTAGTTCAAATGTGCCTTAGAAAAAAACATTACTGGTGTGCATTTTGAGACAAAACAATGTTTTTTAAGATATGCCAGTGCAAGTTGTTTTCAGTAAAAACAGCTAAAAAAAATTCATTTTTTGCAATTTATCAGCTAGAGGCCATAACAAAACTATTTATTGACTTATTGGTAACAGCCAGAATTGTATTATTGGTGAATCAAAATTGTAGCCATGGTGCTTACACATTATTTCATTAAAATCACATGGCATAATATTTTGTAATGCCATTCAATAATATTAATGCATTTTAAATTGTGGTCACTAAATATACCACCTGTAGTCATAAGCCTTTGTCTGCATCTTATTTGACCCCAAGTTAAGACCTTTTACTCAAGTATTTTTTTACAACTGCATGGATTGAGTGTGAGATCTGAGGTGCTTTCACGATGACGACGTGTACTCACCCGCGTTCTCTCTGGGTTTCAGGCCCTCCTGGCCTTTGGGCATAAAGCCACCATGAGCCCAGTCAAGCATGGGCTTTATCTGTTCTTCAAGACTGTCTGACTCACTCGGAGGAAAAGTCTTCTCTGCCCGTATACTAGCCACCTGAGGACACGCAGATAGTGGGAAAGCAGTATGTCAGATTAACTGTAAGAAAACAGAAACCATCCTGGAAACAAACGTCTCAGGTGGAATAAAACCAACTATGTGTACTGTGTCTAAAATAACATGTATTCAGAAAGACTATCCTGTCAGTAGAAATAGAGACAAATTGCAGATATTAATCATGCTGTATGGAGACTGCAAAAGAGTGGGGTACAAAAACAGAGAGAGAGAGAGAGAAAGTAAAGTGTAGCCAGTCCTGTCGTTCTGGTGCATGTCTGGGCTTGGATGCTTCTGTTAAGTTTGTTAGGAGGTACGATTCACAGAGAGATAATTAAGGAAGATCTGGGGAATTCCAGACTTTCCAGATGAGTGTTTTCCCAGTCTCCTGTTTATCTCACACATAAACACATACACACTGCATTATGTAAAAGTAAAGTCCAAGCTCCCAGAATTCAGAACAGGTGCATATTTTTGTATAATTGTCTTCTATTAATTGAACTACAGATGTTGCAGCTAATTGCCCCATAGGAGAAAATAGTGCTATAAAACAATGAACACAGACTCCTCTCTGCTCTCACCTCCAGGGACTGGAAGATTGCTCTACGGTAGGAAGCCAGTTTGGTGTAGGATGACTGGTTGAAAAACTTCGGGAAGGCTGTGATGGAATCGAGTTTGTCAGCAGACACCTGCAAGATACACATGACACCAGGGTCAGGAAGTAACCAGGGCTCAGGGCAAGCATTTGTTTGTGTGCATGTTAAGTTAATAATTTAATTGTATATGTAATACACTATATATATTAGTGCTGTAAAAAGCATTAACGCATGTGATTAATTTTTTCAGTTTAACGCGTTAAAAATATTTAATGCAATTAAGGCAGCACCCGCTTTTTTCCCATCATCCTTTGGCTAGCATTACAATATATGTTCACGATTTTATCCATGCAAATACTTTAAAACCATTCAAGCCATTTAAGCATGATAAGGCACAAAAGAGAATGCAGTGCAGTACTGGCACCTGTGTTTCTGTGAAACACACAACTTGTGCTCACAGAAAGCTGCTTCAGACAGCACTTGAATGGACAAAATCACACAAAATGATACCAAAATGCTAGTTTTGTCGAATATCCTTGCAAACACAGTGTGAAATGAGTTAAATGAAGTCTTAAATGAATGTAAAGAGTTGTGAGAGAATGGAATGCGTATCAGGTAATCCATGTCATGTGCAGCATGTCTTAAAGTGACAGCGGCCTAATAAATCTGTTGCTGTCTGTCATTAGAATAATAAAAGAACAAAAGAAAAAGAGAAAATCACACACTGCTCTTGACTGATTAACATTTGTAGCTTTAATAAGGATTCATCTATAATGAATTTATAATTTATGCAGTGAAGACTGTGAAGTGTTTGATAACTTTATTAAATTTATGTTATTATCTGTTAGACCTACCTGAAAATGCACTGTTTACAAGGTTACATGTGTCAAAAACAAGGAAAACAATAACTTTTTTGTGCAATTTTACAGGGCAAGTAAAAATCTGAACCGGTCTGACTGAGCCAATAGAAAAAAAAATAGCCCTGAAATATTGAAGGGCACAGGTAAATATGACATTTTATATAATGGGTTTATGTGAGGATTGTTTTAAGTTCACTTAAATTAAAAGTTGTAATATTTTTTAAAGCCTAATAAATGTTAAAATTGATAGCTTTCAATTATACTGTAATGCAGAATGCCTATAATTAATGGTATAAATAATTAATTAAAATTGAGAAAATATCTTTCATAGAGACATCAGTTAGCAGTATTGGTATCAGTGATGCCTTCTTTCATAAAAGATTCCATTAAAGAAATATTTAAAATATAGGCTACTATCTTTATGCTATTTCTACATTGACTTGGAGATTAAATGTAAAATTGTATATAAAAATATATAAAAAACTTTTATATATAATTGCATTTTATATATTTTTTTAATTAATTAGTAAAAAAAATTAAATCAATTGTATATATATATACACAGTCTTCGATGTTTAATAATGTAACACATTTTTCAGAGCATTTAATTAATTAATTTATTACATTAAATGAACTAGCATTGAATGCATTACATTTCACACACTCCATGACATTCAATTTGATTCTGCCAAATGTTTTGTTTCATAATTCACATAATTGCAGAGACGTTCAAATTAGTGATATCAGAGGTACCAGTACTTCAGGATCATATCAAAACGCCAATAAAACAATGTCACAATACCAGTTTTCCTACAGTACCAATTCAATATTCAATTGTTTTCTTTGAATTTTGTAGAAGATGCTGTAAACAAGTTATATTTAACCATGATAAGCATTTTTTAGATCATTTTTTAGATCATTTTTTTCTGAATGTTTACTTGAATTGAATGATATTGATGTTAGTTACTTGAAAGCTCTTTTTATTTCTATTGCTTTTTATTTGTTTCTTTGTTCTTGATTTTGTTACTGACTGTTTACTTGAATAATTAGCATTTAAAATAAAAGAGTATGTTTAATATCATTTTTTGCTGTGCTATTGAAATTGAGATTGAAATTTCACTGCTATTAGTATCAACTACTGAAGTTGTGGTATTCTGAAACCCTTCACTTTGTTTGTTACCTCTGAGAATTTTCCATCTCCAAACCACTGCAGCCAGCGCATGCCGTGGGACGCCTGCCTCTTCCCTGTTGCTCTCCAGGGCACCACCATCCCGGGCCACCAAGAAAAGCCCTTTATCTTGCCCCAGACTAACTCTCCAATCCCAAAGCCTTTATTATCCTGAGGAGGAAATATGCAAAAATTAGACATAGTTGACCATAAATGAACATTTTCACACTCACTGAAACCTGCATTAGGTTTGAAAAGTACACAGACACAGATTTCAGTGAATAATGGCTTTAATGTCAATTTAAATTTATTTTACATTTTTAAATCTGAATATTTGACTTCTTTAGTATGTCCTAGTTTTATGTTGTTTTTTGGTCCGTTTTGTTCCCATCCAGCCTGCTTTTGTGTTCCACAGATAAAAGAAAAATCATGCAGGCTTCGACTAGTAGATTATAATTTCTTGGAGAATTATCCTTTTAAATAAGATGGACAATTAACCTTCTCACTGCACAGATTTCTTTGATCCAGTTACACAAAGAAGGACAATCAAATGCTCTGTTGCAATCAGAGAGCTGGATTGAGCATGGGCTGAGACACAAGCAAAACCTCTGACACTGAGCTTGTCTGAGCACGACTCTCAATCAGTCAGGACCATTTCAACAGCGCTGTTGTTTCCTCACCTGTGCGAGTGTCAGTGAGTATTTATGAGTCTGTGCTCAACAGTGACTTAGAAGATGCTATAACCCACAAAACCCCCATTCAAGATCTTCATGGTCTCTTTGTCTTGGTCATCAGTGCTCTCTAAATGCGCAGCTGCCTGGCTTAGTGACACGCAAAGGAGAGGATACACCACAAGCACAAAGGCTGTTATCTTCACATTCAAACGGAGCCGTTCTGTGAGGCTACAGTTACATGTTGAAGGCAGGTGGACAAATATTGGTATTTGTGGATTGTTTGTGCATTAACATAAAGAGGAACGGGACATGACAGGATAGGTGGATTGTGAATTTGTGTGTGTGTGTGATATCCTGGTACCTTGTACTCAGGTTGTCTGGCTGTGTCAGTAGTCGAGGTGGATGTGGCGCTGCTCTGTGCAGAGTCTTTAGAGTCCTGTTCCATGAGCTCCAGTATGGGACCCTCAGGAACACTAGAAACCTACAGACACACACAATTTCAACCTTTAGTCAAAGCAAAACAAAAACAAAACAAAAAATAATAACAATAAAAAATATTGCAATGATAGGTACAATAGAAAATAAGGGGCAAATGTACAACCTGCTGCCCTCACAGACTTCTAGTGCAACAACATTTGTCAACACGTTTTTGTGTGTGTTTTTACAAATTGTGAGGCAGTTCGAAATGATTTTCTGTGGTAACTGACGGCATGCCACAGTGATGTCAACACAGCTTAAGTTGAATTTAATCTGGAATAATCACTTAGGATAGCTGTGTTCTGGAACATGGTAGCTGGTTTCTGGTCATGACTTGTTTTTGCCAGCAGGAACCTTGACCAAGATGGTCTACCAGGGGTGTGTTTCCTGTACAATACCAATATCATAACTCCCTGCTTAACTATCATAGTACAATACATTGTTGGAGATGACTGTTTTAAATAACTGTAGTAACTGTGGCACATCCATCGTTCAAACCTTGCTGATTCAGTCGTTCATGTAGGTGGTGGAGTAACAACAGCTAATTAATCGGTCTGAGATTTAATTAGTCATTTTACTGCACTTTTTCTGTCTTTGCACACAGACACAACACAGACAAAACAACCACGAAAAAAGACTTATCGGGAAAAAATTGGGGGGGGTCATGACCACTGTTTTGATTGGCTGGGTACAGGCAACTTAAAATGTGTGAGAGCATAAATACACAGTGATAGACAGCTCGACTTAAAGGTGTTGAGTTAAGAGTGAGGAGCTGACAGTGGCATGACAGCTTTAATCTGCCATGAGGGTGAACTCTGTTCGTCAGCCTGGATTTCAGTGTCTGACAGACAAAACTTCACTTAAAGCATAAAGCAGCTTTGTGTGTGTGAATGTGAGCATTACCATGCTGCTGTGATCCTGTTTAATATGTCCCCTCTCTCTGTTGCAGGGTTTACTGTGAGCTGTCAGTCCTGCCTGGAAAATAGTCCTGGGACGAGGCCTTTGCCGCAGACCCGTCTCACAACCAGACCCAATGTCAGCCTTTTCCTGAAACCATAATCCCGTAACAATAAGCTGATCCATATGTCCTAGTACTGTACCATATTTATAGGTACATTTTATAGAAATAATGATTAGCGGTCAACTTTTATGGGTTTTTCAATGGCCACTAAAATCTAGAGTGCAGGGTGGCTAATGTCAGATATTAGATTATAATATTACATTGCTGAAACTAAATTAATATGATTATTTATAATGATTATTTACTTTAAATCTCTCTAAATGTATATTTTGTTTGCTGCTTATTTACACTTTTATAGACAGGAATAGTCAAGTATTTACAGGATGGGAGAAGACAAAAGTTGCATTCAAATATTGTACTAGCATGTATCAATACTTTAGACAATATAATTCCTTACACTGTATTTGATAATTTTGATAATAGGTTGGTAAGGCAAGGTTATGCACACAACAACACCTGCTCAGTCTGTAAACTATATAAATTCCCATAATCTGACCTATATCTTCAATGTTTTGCTTTGTTTTCTCTTTGCACTGGATGCACAAGCTTTGTCAGTATAGAGGAAAATCGCAGATAAGCACAAAACACAAAAGAAAATATAAGAAGTGATATATAATACAGTCGTATCTGTTTATCATCATGTATCTGATTTTAAGAGTCTTTATAGTATAGACTGGATAGCCCTTAACATCTTAAAGGGTGAAATGTTTTGTGAGTACAGATATGTATCACAACAACAAATTAATAGACGTGCATACACATGCACACAGTTTGCAGTTAGCGCATGTGTATGGCAGACTCTTTGTTTAAAAGGGCGGCAGGAATGCTGCACAATGCGTTCTTCTGCATGTTTTGCTCTGTAAATCTCATGTGGATAATCCATAGAAGTTCCATGGAAGTGATACCCAACTCTCTATGTATGTGTTTTCCTGCATCTGTTCAGATAGCCTCCATGATGCACCTGCTCTCTAATATTACGCAACCTATTGGTAAGTTATCGTGTTTCATGTGGTATTTTTATCACCATAAATGAAAAATAAAGTAGTCTATCACAGCAGAGGTGAATGAATGGAGGAATCTATGCAAATATGATTATACCACCACATTTTGAGTGTTTTGTCTTCTCAGTTATTCAACGATATATTGATTTAGCAAGAAGGTCCCCGGTTCCTGAGCCAGGAGTCCTTTCTTGTCAACGTGGGTTTCCTCCGGGTGCTCTGGTTTCCCCCACAGTCCAAAGTCATGCAGGTAAGGTGGATTGGATATGACAAATTGTTGTGTGTGTGTGTGTGTGTGTGTGTGTGTGTGTGTGTGTGTGTGTGTGTGTGTGTGTGTGTGTGAGTGTGAATGTGTCCCAGCACTAGTGCAGGGCTGTGTCAGGAAGGGCATCCGACGCAAATGTGTGTGTAAAGTGGACCCTGCAAACGAGCAGGAATAACACTAGGAAGATGGATGGATGGATATATATTTCCTGGACTAAAGCAACTATTTTTGCCCTATTTCAGCCATGTCTCCGGACACAGCAGTAAAATGGACTTTGGAATAGATGTGTCTTATTGAAGCGTTCTGTCAGTGTGCGATAAGATCAGATGTGTAAGTAAATTAAGTAAATTCTCACCTCACTATAGGAGGAATCCCAGGCACTGTCTTCCTCTGTGTCGGAGCGCTTACGAGATCTCTTTCTTCTGATGCTGTTCACGCTCTCGTCTGAAAGGTTAAGAAAGTTCATGACAAAGTATAAGAAAATTCAGACACTTTAGTTTCTATATACTGGATATTATTTTATCCTAGGCCTACCTGGTTATACGTTTTAGACACCGAAGTGATCATTTAATTTAATTAATTTAAGTATACTGAATAATAACAATTAGAATTTCTAATAGTAATATAATATTTGACAATGGAGGAGATAATCAAGCTAATTGTCTACACTCTGTAAAGTTGTTGATTACCATTGAAAATTATTTTGTAAAATAATTAAGATAAGATAAACTTTACACACTGTTCCAAAAGTATAGCCACAAGACTTAAACATACGTGTTTGAGACTAGTGTGATAGAATTGCTTACTAAAGTTATATTGAATATTGAAATTCCTGTCATAATTATGTAATGTCGCTAAACATGGTAACTTTCACATGATAGTAGTCTTAACAGTAGTCTTACTGATAAAATGACAATTCAATCAAGAAATGTAATTCACTTATCTGCTATTAAACCCTCCAAAATGACTTGCCTTATAGACTTGCATTGTAATTGCATTACTGTAGACATGATGTTTTAAGTTACTTTCTGAAGTAATTGGCAGAATGTCCCAGATGCTGAACCCAGAACATGAGTCTGTGTACCTGCGGGTGAGGCTGCACCTCCGTTCTGTTTGGGGCAGAAAGGTGAAGGTGGCTCTGCTGCAGTCAGTGGGCTGTTCTCATTGGTAATCTCCAGACCGCTGTCATTCTCTGACAATCCCTCCCCCACAGACGTGTCGCCATTCACGGCAGCCTGAAAAAATTGTGGATTATAATCTTCACAGAGTTTATAAAGATCACAGAGCGCAAACACAACATTTGGACAACTCACAATCAACAGAACTGCATCCCATGTTACCTGGCACAGCTGAATGGGTGTGTGATGGTACAAATATTTTCTGTTCTTATTCATAAAATGAATGAATTACCAGGGAAAGCAAGAACTGATAAGAATGTAAAATGTGTACCTTGAAATGCAATGTAAGTCGCTTTGGATAAAAGCGTCTGCCAAATGCATAAATGCAAATGTAAAATACATACTAATGGAGGGCAGGTCCAAAACATCTTCACAACATCACTGTCACCCCAACACATCACCAATTATGATTATTAATGAAAGGTGTAGTTATGACATTTAGCAGCATAGGTAGAAGTGTCTGGGCAATACTCACCAGCCAAACCTTGACCACTTGACCCTTTCTTTTAAGTTAACAGAATATGCATTTTTACCTACTAATAGAGGACAACTAGGGCCTGGGCCAGATTCACTAACAGCTTGTGCTTCGTTTGGCATTAAAAGAATACTGTCAGGATTTACTCAAAATACGCAGTGAAAAATGAACGCTGAAAAAGTTATTTTCGTGGCTGACTTTACTGCATATGCATTTGTAGGAGTTTCCATTTCAGATGCAAAATTTATGGGAGGAGAGTGTTCAAACTAAGGTTTGTGCTCGTCAATTTACTGGTATTTGCGCCATTATTTAATGCCCAAAAAAGCGTGTCTTAACCCATGTTGCGTTTGTGTTGTTAGTAGATTGTTAGTAGTGGTTTGCAACCCTACGCTAATTTGCGCTGCTCTTGGTAGATTGCGTTGGTCATTATGAAAATTATCATAAATTATTTATTTTTTTTATTTGACTGCATTCTTGTCAGTTTCTAAATGTTTACTTTTTGATTTATGAATTATAACAGACTGATGGGGAAAAAAAACATTATTTTGCTGTTACTTTTTTAAAATTGGTTTTATTATTATTTAACAATTTATTGCTTCTTGTTAGTTTTTATTAGTTGTCATTTTTAAATAAACATTTAACTTTTAAAATAAAGGTTTTACAACAACATCATCATCTTCTGTTATATGTGGGCCTCCATGCTCATCTATTGTACAGTATATGATATTGGTGGAGGCCCACATCAATATTCTTTCAGGGGGCCCCGAATCCTCTAGCTACGGCCCTGGTTGTCAGTACACGTCAGGCTTCTTGCGGTTTTGCCGCCATTCATTTGTACAGATACTTTTCATACACAAGAAGCATGTTCAAACCAGGACATGGAAGTGGTTGCCGTGGTAACGAACAACAATATCTTAACATGCTGACTGTAGACTAACTTTTATTTGAGGACATCTGCTTATATTAGGCTATTGGGTTTGAACTCATTGGTCCTGCGCTGCCTATTGATTCAGTTGATTTGAATAAATATGTCTATAATGTCTAACGTTGTTAAAGTGAAAACTCAAGTTTAATAAACGATGATCATAATACAAGTTTGTATGTATCACATGTACCTGACCTATTTTTAGTGGCATTCAGTATGGGATTTGACTGTTCATAGATTAAGTAGTCTAATACAAATGAATCGCATATACAGACTGTCTCCGGGGGTCGGGGTTAGACTAGTCGGTTGCAAAATTTCTTTTTCAAAATTGAAATTTGTCATTGCGGAAATCCAAATCCACAAATTTTTACTTTCATTTTAATCAAACAAATGCAGCCTTGGTGAGCATAAGATACTTCTTTCAAAAAAAAATCTTACTGACTCCAAACTATTGAACTGTATTGCAATGATTAATTATATTATTGTTTTTTTTTCCCATTAATTTTCCCTAAAGATTGTGATATTCTATTTAAGACAAAAACGGTTTAACAGTATTTATACTTGTTTAGCAAGCACAGCTGTATGATAAAGTCTCTGAATCATTTGTTTGTTTCATCACATTGATTTGTTTCTGTCACTGAAAGAAGTCCCTGCTTGGCATTTTACAGATACATTAAAAGGTTTTAGTATATTTCGTTTATGGTGCCTCTGACAAAAAGAGTGTCATTTTTGCAATTTCAAAGCAAACATATAAATGTCAAAAAGGTGAAAAATATGAATGCGATTTTTTTGTTGTTGCTTTATCACCCTCTAATGTGAACAGTGCTGAATAGGAGCAAGTGTAAATTGTGTATGTGGATGAGCAGACGAAAATTGAAAAACTACAAATCAAAAAGCAGATAACTGCTAAACATATACAAAAAAGGGGAAAAAAGGAGAGAGCACTGTTTTCTTAAAGCACATAGACAGAACATTGTGTGTTCATGAATGTGGGAACAATACAATCTGCTGTCGCATTTCTGGAACCGTCCACTGGAATGCCAGACATCTTTAATGCCACAGCTGCTTTGCAGCAGATCAGAGGTTTTGCCAACACAAACACACACACACACGTTGAGCTTCAATGTTTTATGGGGACTTTCCATAGACATAATGATTTTTATACAGTACAAACTGTATGTTATATCCCCTAAACCTACCCATCACAGAAAACTTTCTGCATTTTTACATTTTCCAAAAACATAGTAATTATTAATTATTATATAATAATTACCATTATAAGCTGTTCTCCTCATGGGGACCAGAAAATGTCCCCATAATGTAGGGAATACCTAAACCATACATACCCGAGTAAATGATGACAGAATTTTCATTTTTAGGGGAACTAGGTGCATTTTATAATATGGTTCATTTAAAAAAAAATACAATGACAAAAAAGTAGGATCGATAATCCTAATATTGAGTTCTAGCATATACATTTTTAGTTACGTCATCAGCATGATGCTTAGAAAATCTGTCTATAAATGAATGCAAGAGCTGCTCAAAATCACATAAGCATGAACAAGAGTAAACTTACATAAAATGAAACATATATTCTGTTTAAGGAGGCAAGTAGAGGCTGGAGAGGTCAAGGGGTTTATGGGCTCCTTCATTCATTCAGTTTATCTTTCTGCTGGCTCCTAATGACACCCCCTGCACTGCTCTTGCCTAAAGGGGCCCCCGGCTCAAGCTTTTGAAAGGCTGAAAAAAGTCAGCGGATCAAAACAGGTGGCTCAGATCCCCATTGATACTATGTAATAGTACACACACACACACACACACAGAGGAAAAGCAATGTGTAGAAACTCAGTGTTATTTCCCAGAGTTCTGCCATGCTTCCCAACCATGTGAACAGACACTCTCCCAAAGCCAAAGGTACAGCGGAGAGGTTCATCAGATAACAGCTCTGTTAGCAGACATAAATGATTCCAGACAAGACACAACATGAGCAAACAGTGGAACCACATGTCATGAACCTGTGGGACAACTTGTTTTAGCCAGTAAAGCCTGTTATTACTCAATTAATCCACGAGTGAAACTCAAAATGACAACACAATCTACTGAGTATTCAGCCTTAAAAGGATAGCAGGGCTCCAGACTAACATTTTTTGAGCAGTAGCATCAGTGCCACTAAGTTCTACAGATGGTGGCACCAGCACCTGATTCGGTAGTGCTGGAGGATTTTTAATTATAAAGTTCATTTATTACTTTTATTAAGAACAGTACCATGAAAAAAAAAACATTTTATAGGGAAAATTTAAATAGTCTACTCTTATGAAATGTACCATTGTTCTTCTGATGATACTGATCAATTGACCAAAAGCTTCAGTGATTATAAAGGGAGTGCTCTTAACTTGCTTTCTGTGTAATTCAGTCACAATTTGATGAAAAGTTTTTGTTTTTCATGAGACTTCCTACTTTTTCCCATATGGGAGTGGAAATGGCTAAGTCAATAAGTGCTCCTCTGCCGCCATCGACTGGTCAACCCCACCTTCCCCAGCTCCACCTGTATAGATCTGCTACAGGGGTCATTCTATGGTTGTTATGTATGCAGCAGCAGCAGCATGTCTTACATGCTCACAGTAGCATGTCTCCGTTCTTGCTCTGCAGCAGCAGTGTAGCAGATCATTCTGACAAGAATGTGTGTTCATGAATGTGCAAATACATTAACATTGCCATATCCATTACCATGCCAATCTATCCGAGAGTTGTCATATAAGAAATTTATTTTTTAGATTAACTAATCCTGAAAATTAGGCCTGAGATGCTGAGCCTACAGAGGATAGGCAGTTTGGATGGATGGATGGATGGATATCCCTTTAAATGCAAAACACTAGGGCTACAATTAAAGCAGCGCTATGCAATTTTGGCAATTTCTTCGCCGTTTTCTCACTTTTTGCTCGCGGGTTTCTCTATACTGCTCCCCCTACAGCTTCGGAATAGATATTTGACAACACTGTTGTCAAAACTCGTTGGTGACTCTCCCCCCTCCCATCTTCTCCCTCTGGTCATGTGCATTTGTCCATTGAGCCATGTCCACTGAGGTATGTTTGATACACAGAAGGCTAGCATATAAATGTTTTGATAGTGTATGTGTGCAGTGCCGTAAAGCAATTCGTTACATCGCGAGACCTGATATCACGTGACGCGATACTTCCTGACGCTGAGGCCCGCCGGCCCAAAGTTGCAAGGGTGTTTTTTCCACTCACAGGCACTAGGGGGGTGCGAGAAGACCACCATTCAACATGAAAAAAGTCATATAACCATTCCAATGACTCCAAAGCTGTTCAGTTAAGGTAAATTAAGCTAAAAAAACCTGCATAGTTCACCTTTAATGACTTGATTTTGACAATCAATTTATCTGTCAATAATTTCTCTTTTTAATCAATTAAAGTCCCACTCTGGTGAAAATCAAGTTTTTAATATGCTTTAAGACAAACCATGTGCAAAATCATTGCATGTTCTCTAATGTCACAAACTGCCTTGTAACCAATCAAGTCAACGTGGGGGCGGGCTTTAGCATATCATTAACTAAATCGGGTACATTTAGCAATGTAGCGGGTGAATGTATATGATGTATATTATGATGTTATGATGAACTATAAGTCTTTTCCACTGACATTCTGAGTTGTTCAAAGCGTTTCTAAGGATGCAGATTTTTTAGCAGGCAGCTGTCTGACTGAGATGGCGAACATGATCATGGTTTGTGTAACATTAGCAACACATTATTAGCTGTTTGATAACGTAGTTAAGCAAAAGGCTAAAAAGCGTTTACTACAGTAAAGTTGAGTGGATCTTTGAGTTGCTGTGAGTGGAGGCGGCGCTAATTTGCAAATTCATGACTACGCATATGGTGTTATGATTGTTAGATTCAAACTATTTTAAGGCATGAAGACATTTTTTTCACAGGAAAAAACATTTAATAAGGTCATTTTGGTGATCAAATATGTACATTTCTACAATGTACACACAGTATGTGCAAAAATGGAGTAAAACATACAAGCTAGGATATAAATGGTAATTAAAAAAATAAATGAAGTTCTTGTTCACATTCTTGTTCTACATTTACTCAAGCGACTCCCAGCTTGTGGTCCTTTCCAATCACCCCCACCACCCCACATTGCTTTCTGTTGGCTTTATACTGTGCTATCCAAATAAAGTGGAAAAATGGCAAAAATAAATGTAAAAAATTATACATTTGATTAAGGAAAATTTACACTGCAACAGCAAAAGACCTTTCGTAGGTTTTTTTTTTGATAAGTACGTTACTTCCTCTTGGCGTTGGTCGGCACTTGTTTTCGTTTATTTCATTGATTTTTAGTTGTCGGTCTTGGAATGTCTGAGAGGTTACATACTGTAATTGTACGTTGGTTGATGTCTCTCTGTACAGTATGAATTAGCCTTAACAAAGAATACTGTGCTTCCTTTCTGTTGCGCTCCATTTAATTGAAGTATGTGCACACTATGTGAAGTATTTGGTGTTTAACAATTGAATCACTCAGTTTCTGTCATGATGCACTGCTTTGTGAAATGGAAATTCTTGAATTATAAAAATACAATGTAACCAATGTGGTTTTTTTATAGAAATATGTTTTTTTTTCACTGTTTTCTTTGACCAGCACAAAGTCCAGACTAATTGGTAATATTTTGTCTGTTCATTTTATCATAAATAATTTATTTTAGATTTTGTTTGTTGTAGCCACATTCTTTTGGATGGAGCAACAAAAATAATTCCTTGTTCAAGAATTTTGGCCTTACATGATTGTTCCAAATAAACTTTCAAGCAAACGAATATCCTTTTAAACTAACCAATGAGGAGGTATCTTAAAAACTGTTGGCTTATAGACTGCACTGTAAACGGAGAGTGTTCCAGGATCACTTTATTTTCACGTTTAGGAAAATTCCGGAAAAAATATATTGGTGTTGTGTAGAGCTGAACGATTAATCGTTAATAGAAATCTCCATTCAAACAACCAGGCGATCTTATTCCTAAATAACAACCATTCGCCTGTCTATAAAACCTTTAATAAAATCATACCGGAACATTCAAATCTGCGTCGGAGTTACCACTGACCCAAGAGAAAGTAGTTATCATGTATAGGTATGAAACAGTTTCACAACCAGTCTTTACAACCACACAGTATCGTTATTTCTTTCACAAATATTCATATTATCACATAAGTACTGGGATAATAGTTTATAATTCGGATATAAACACTGACGTCAACGGAAGCGATCAAAATAGAGTAAATCACTTGGCACTTCAAATAATGATTGTATCATTACATTGTTAAAACCAGGTGGTGACAAGTGACTGTTAAAAATGTATTTGTCATTGAGTCATTCATTCAAGAGATTTGTGCGCTGATTCATCCAGTAATGAAACAAGTGAAGTATTTATGACTCTTTTATGACTTAAAGTCATTTAAGTCATTTAATCATTCATTCACACCCTTTAAAAAAAAAAAGCCAATTCATTCAGATTGATTAAACATTTTAAATAACATTTTGTCAGAACCTCTAGTAAATTACATTCTATTTTATATAGTTATAGTATCTGTATATAGTATCTATATTATATAGTATCTGTTCGCGGGAGAATCGTGATCTGTTTGAAAAAAAAATTCATCTAGAATCATGCAGCTCTAGTATCGTGACAACTCCACACCACAGACTTCCATTTCTGTCGGTTCATTACAAACTACTAGACCAGATGAAATTGTTTTCTGTGGTAACCGACAGCCTGTGACAAATGGTGTCAATAGCTTTAACCTGTATTTAACCCCAAACATTCCTTTAAGTTAAAAAGAAATAGGCTAATGATGTTCAGAACAGAACAGACATGCTGCAACAGAGTAAAAGGAGGTCAGAACCATTTAAGACGTCTCATAGAACAGATTTGTTGGAACAGACTAGTTTCAGTTGTGCTCAAAATGAGATGGCACATGCTCTTGGGCGTCTGAATGGCCAGTGTGCTCCTCTCTCCTCCCCGGCCAAGCAGCTGGTCTGTGGGATTCAGAGCACTTCCTCAGCCAGGTGCAGCGTTCAAAGAGCCTGCTCTCTCTCACTTTATCTCTCTCTCTATTTGCACTCTATGGAGTGCAGGACCAGAAGAAAGTAAGCGGTCTTGCCTCATTTACAGTCGTAAAGAATATGTAGAAAAATCCGTTAGAAAATCAAAATTCAGGGCAAAGTTGATTAGAGCTGTCATAACAAACCTGCTAGAGCAGCTCTTCTGTTCTCAGAAGCAGATACTTTCATTTTTCCTCTCTCTCCCCTTTCTCTAATCTCCTAAATTCCACTGCACGTTTGGCCCCATTTTGAACCCAAAACACCAGAGATGAATGGGACACCCACACCAATCCAATCTAGGTGAGAAAAGTGTCAAACAGATGAGTGGTTTTTGAAGTGAAAGTAAGGCTGATATAATTTAAGTGATGCAGATATCACTGGAACTAGGGTGGATGTTGGATTTTCAGCAAATAACGGTCAAAGCTATCGCATTATGTTGGAATAAACGGCACTAAGGTGCGGCAACATTTAACATTTGTTGTGAATTTTCACATTTCCAGTCATTTTAACAGGAACGTGTGTGATCTGGAATTTTTTCTTGAGGGCAAAGGATTTCCAGTGGGTTCAAGTTGGTCAAGTGAAGTCACTGTGCTGACCAACAGAAATAGCTTGTTATGAAAGTGACTTGTGTGTGAGTTTAGCTTTTTTGCATTGCTACACTACTGACAATAGACATTTTAGCCTGCAAAATTTCAGAAAAATTGCACCTTAAGATTGCACAATATAAAGGAAAAATGCAATAAACTTGTCTGCGTTATGCCATGAAACAAGTGCACAAGTCATATGGACTACTTATGATGATACTTTTATAGTGATTTTGAACGCTTCAGTCACCATTCATTGTAATTGGATAGAGAAGAGCAACACGATTTCTTCAAAATTTCACCTTTTGTGTTCCCCAGAAGAAGAAAAGTGAGTAAAAAGAGGGTAAATCATGACAGATCCTAACTGCTCTCCCAACACTCTTCTTCCATCTTACCGTGGCAGTCATCTTGTCACTTTCCGCCATTATAGCGGAGGAGTACTTATTGGATGGCATCACTACTTCTGTCGTCTTTTTTATTTCTTCCTCTTTATCCTGTCAAAAAAGAAACAGACTTGAATAAATGATAAAAAGAGGCAAAACAGAAAAGAATGAACCCAATATGACTCAAATATTGAAAAACATAAGCATGCACTAGCATATGCATGCTCCTCTGAGAAAAGATTAATGGATATTTGTTTTAGTCTTTAACTAAACATTGACCTCTGTCTCAGCTAAACATGTTGTCATATTTGCCCTTAGGAAACAAGCACTCAAACTTCCTTCAAGAACCATTAATAGAAAAATGGGTCAAATAATAATGACTTCATCATTCTAAAAAATCATTAAACAATCAATGACACAGTAGATTCTTCAGAAAGCTAACAGTATTGATCTGTATCTACTCAGCAATATGTTGCAGTTAAGATTAGGTTTTACCTCCAGTTTCTGACCTACCATGTTTGTTTCAGGCAATGATATGTAATGATTGTCTAGGTAAGTCTAGACAAAAATCATCTGATGTTATATTTCACCTTAATAAGATAATTAAGGCCACTATATTAAAGAAATGGTTCGCCAAACATGCAAATTCTGTCATTATTTGATTACTCTCACCCTCAACCCCTTTTGTTGTATGGAACAGAGCAGTGAACAGTTTTTCAGTTTTTCTCAATCCCTTTGGCTCATTTAATGAAACTGTCTTAACTGTAAGTGCAATTGTCCTAACTGTTTTACAGTATGGGAACTTTGTTGCATGTTTGCAAAATGTAGTAACTCACTCAAAACATTTAATTCACTGACTGTCAGTTTTGTCTAGCTGAATGCTACTGTGTATCACACTAAGCTTTTCTGATACAGATTTGATCAGTTGGTAACATTTACTGGGTAAAGTAAATCAATGTGAAAGCAATGTGTCACAGTTGTGTTCTGTTAGTTTGTTTTCATTGGACTTGTCTGCCTGTCATCATGTCACGTGTCTTCTTCACTGTCATTATTAGTTCAGTTGTATCACTTGTGTCTAGTTCATCATCATCATCTACATCATCAGTGTTCTGTTAATCAGTGTTCATCTGTGTTGTATTTAAGTTCCTTCAGTTCAGTCTTGGTCCGTTATTTGTTGTACTAGTGTGTGTGTACCTGTTGGAATTGCTATTTAGTAAAAGTTTGTATTGGAGCCTTTTTGCCTTCTCATCTTCTTCTGCACCACACCCTGACACAATGTGTTCCATGTAAACTAGGCTTGCTGCAATAGTCGATGTTATGGTGTTCAGCCACACACGATTACATCACTTTCCCATTGCGGCACCGCCCCCTGCCGTCATTAGAGAACGGACACTGCACTTAAAAACTGAACACGTCAGCTCAATTCAGTTTGTGCCGAACAAGAGTCGCAACACAGATCAGCAACAGGACTCAGATTTCATTTATCAGCATGGTATATGCCGTGCTTATTCGTTTTGTTAATAAAAGTTTTGTTTAATATAACTGAGTTTGTCATGGTACTGTTTTGTTGTTGTGTTTTTCATTAAGAATAATAATGGACCCACCATTCAAGCAATATCCGCCACAAATTCGAAAGCGATAGTAAAATGCACATGGCTGCATGCGCATTTAAGCAATTTGTAAACATTATCTGTTAAATGTATGGACATTTCCTTTAACCATAAAACACAATGCAATGCGTAATTCAAAATACAGGTAAAATAATCAGTACAGATAATTCAATTTCATATAAAGATAGTGACGCGCAAAATAATTGAAAATAATGAAATAAAATAACTCGATTTTATCACTGGCATTAGCTTTTATTTAACATAAATGATGCCAAAAACAAAACTCTGAGGATACTTAGACTTAGTAAGACACAAACAGAACAACCGCTATAATTTGAAGATAATGGACAAATGAACTGAACAAAACACAGGGCTTAAATACACAGAAACTAATGAACAAAATGAACATCAGGTGTAAATCTATGAATAACCATGGAAACAAACTGAAAGCAATGAAACTTAACTAAAACCCACACAAAACAGGAACAAACACAATGGACCACTTGCACTGAGCTTCGTGACGCACTTCCGTTTGTAAATAGTATGTCTCACTTATTTCCGGTTATGTTTACTTTCAATGTACTGTGGTCAATGAGTTGAACAAACGCCACCTAAAAATGAGTGTCCGCAATAAGATTGAAAAATTTGCCAATTTTTATTGACAGGAGAAGGTATATTCTGATGTTTACTGTGTGCAGAATTTTCCAAACTTATCGGAACATGAAGTTTTAATTCAACCCAAGCCGATCTGAGAAAGCAGCGGTTGTTAAAAATACGCCATTATTTCACCACAGGGTGTCAGTGTTTGTCTGAACTAGTGACTGCGACGCTGAAGTGTATGAGGAACAGATGAATAACATCAGTACGAACCACGAACATTTATTTATTTGGATTAAATATTTTAATCATTCTATGTAATTTTTCAATGTCAATCTTTTCACTATTTACATGTTTATGCCCAAAATGCTATAATATTTAAAGTAGTTGACTGTCATTCTCCTCTACGCTGTGTACGTTATTGATTAAATAGCCTAGCCTATTTAACATCGTTACAGGCACCTCACAAGCATTCATTCATTCAACTATTTTAAAAGACTGGAATAAACACCAGCGCACACAAGCAATCCTTTTAATAGTCAATTTCATTTAAAAATGTAAACCCAACAGGTATGAAATGTCAGAAAGAGAAAAAAACTGTTAATGAGAAGACGAGCATATTCACCTTATTCCGCCCCGCCCACTTTTACTTCTGTCCAGTTACTTCCGTTGTAAACCAACTTCCGGTTTAGCGGACCCTCATTCAATTTCGAGGAGAACTGCAGAGAAGTCTCACTGATAAAATGTCACATAAGATAAGCTAATTTGTGCCAAATGTGCTATGTACGTGTGTACCAACAGCACAGCAATGCACTGTTTCTCGGGGTAATTTTTAAACGACTTTTAGGTGTTTATATGACCCGTCTGCCTGTCTGATCGCAGCCCGGCCGATGTGTAGTGTTTAGCCTACATTAGCCACAAACATCTAATGTTGTAATGGTCTCACTACAGGACACATACACATGCTATACCTTGTTTGAAAGCTATGGTCCTCTAGTATTCAGTCGCTGGATTTATTTTACAGCCATTACTTGTGTTAGAGATCAAACCATAAGAAATTGCAGTTAGCTAAGCTAACGTTACCCTCTTGTTCATCTAGTTGAGGCTCTACTTTCTTTCTACACCAGTTCGTGGCTATTTTTTTCTCATCTGTTGGAAAATGCAAATGTATCTGGTGATTAAGCAAACAAACTGTGGTGTAATAATGTTTCAAACTTTACATGTAGTAGTGTTTGTGCACATCTTCATAACTAAGTAATAGCTATTAGAAAGACACAGCTATTAAATAATTTGATTGTGGCATTGTTTCAAAAGCTTCAAGTGAAATGTACTTTAGTACGTTGCAGCAGTTGTTAATAACCATAGGCCAACGCATTTGGCTATAATATTATAGTCTATCTACTTATATCAAGACAGATAACAGATTGGACCAGGGCAAACAAAGCGCTAAGTAGCTAAACCAGGAAGTGAGATTACGCGGATGGCGCCACCCAGTGCTACTTCCGGAATAAGGTGAATAGGACTGCTGCACTTAGTGGATAAATATATTTAGCCTATTTATTATTCAGAATGCACAGTTGGAAAGAAAATATATGTATAGGAACATTTCAGCAGGCTCAAGATAATTAAAACAGATCATTATTCATTGTTTTAATCAATTGGCAGCCATAAAACATAGTGATAATTTGCATTCTCATGTATGTAGGTGCGCTGAATGCTCTAACCGGAAACTCCCGATATGTACTAACTAGAACGCGGAAGAAGTTGTGCAAGTAGTCCATTACCAGTAACATATCCCCCCCATCAAGAATGCATGTCCTTGCGCTTCATTGACAACAATAATAAACGAATGAGCCCAACAGAGAAGAGGATGCAAAGCAAGCAAGAGAGATTGCCACAAGGACCAGGGAGGAGCTGAAGGCTGGGAGGAACCCCCAGCAGGACAACCAGGACATAGGCCCACAGTAGAAACCAGGAGGACTACCGACTGAGGCAGAGCTGCTGGCGGTGGAGACCCAGGCGGAGCCGAAGAGCCGACACAGAATGTCCAGGTGACCAAGGCAGAGCCATGGGGACGAGCAGCCGAGACGAAGCCAGGGTGCCGAAGGACTGAGGCATAGCCGGTGTGCCCGAGGACTGAAGTGAAGCCAGAGAAAAGAAGGAAGCCCGACGAAGCAAAGAGTGTGGAGGGATGAGTCACTGACGAAGGCCCATAAATCCACGGCCACGGCAGATTATTTCGGAACGGCTTTGCTGGCCAACATGGAACAGACAGATTTCTCAGGAACGGCCTCGCTGGCCAACGCAAAAAAGGCAGATCATTCAGAAACGTCTTCTCTGACATTAGATCAGCGGTTCTCAACCGGTGGGCCGGGGCCCACTAGGGGGCCTCAGCAAACTTCCACGGGGGCCAAAGGATGAATTAAAATATTCATATTATTATATAATTATTAATACAATTAATTAGTTAATAAATTAGTTAGTTAATAAGTTAACTAAATGAATCTAAACCAATAACATAAAATGTAGACTTTTTTTTTTTTTCCTCAATAACTATTGTTTCCCTAGCCTAGAAATCTAGACGCACCCTAGCGGCAGCAAAATGTATTTAGCAGCCAGGGCAGTCTAGCAACTCTCCATTGACTTTTGAGCTGCAAAAACCTAAATTGGGTCAGGCCAATCACGTCGTGTATAGAGTAACATAATGACGACAGAGTTGCAACGGTTCCCTGCCACTTGAAAACAAAGAATGGCGGAGCTGCTGGAGAACAGTCTTTCGAATCGGCTTTGTCCGCGACTCTGGAGGACTTGGAGTTGAGTTTTTCTTTGAGAAAAGAGCAAAGAACGGCACTTAAGTCATTCTTAAAAAAAAGAAGATGTGTTTGTAGTTTTGCCGGCCAGATTCAAAAGTTGAATCTATCAACTAACGTTAGCTCCGCTGTTGGGAAAACGCTCTGGTTGGTTGAAGCGCTGTCCTATTGCATGCAGAGGGAATTTGAAAGACAGCCGTCTCGGATTGAGCCGTGTCTATGGTGAGTTGCCAGACCCAACATCTTGATGTAGGTCTGGATTGCCAGGCTATTGTTTCCCAGTTTCTTCTTTTAAAAAAAAGATTAAAAACAAGCAGCTTTGTCATAATTATACTGGAGGAAATATCATATCTTTTGGGGGAGGGGGGCTTTGAGAATTGTAAGATACTTACAATTAGTAAGACACTTGTTAGATAACTTACTTAGACTTAGTAAGACACGAACAGAACAACCAGTATAACGTGAAGATAACGGACAAGTGAACTAAACAAAATACAGGGATTAAATACACAGAAACTAATTAATGACATGAAAGTCATTAATCAATGAAGGTGTATATCAAAATAACCATGGAAACAAACCGAAAGCAACTTATACCCACTCAAAACAGGAACAAACACAGATTACCCGTAAAAGAAAGTACATTGGCCTCAATTTTTATGGACTTTTCTTAGAGTGCAGAGATCTAAACTTATTGTTTTGAAAGAAAAAAAATGCGAGAATTGACAGTTCGCAAAGACCCACCCCCTTTAGTTACTGTTACTATGTCCGATAAGCCATGCCGCTCTCACGACGTGAAAAATACATCGCGGAGCAAAGAGGACACAGACAACGCGCTGACAGACAGGATAGACCAGGTTACTTTTGATATGAAACAAAGATTTGATATTTTTTTTAAGAAATTTAAACAATAAATACCGTTTTGTGGCTCATTAATGTGTCGTAACAGATCGCTATAGCGCCTCAGGAAAAGCTGCTCGTGAACCGATCATCTCTTCCTTCTAGTTAATTTACAGCATCAAATAAACATAAATGAACATCAGAAGGAATGTTGTTTCAACCGCGGAAAGACGTCAGTACAAACCGTTTTTTAGCTAGAATTTTACTTTGTAACGTGTTAAATATGAATATTTTTCTTACACAAACTCATAGTTTTGCTTCATCAGGCCTTTATTAACCCACAGGAGCCGTTTGGAGTTCATTTACGATGGATGGATGCACGTTTTTGAGCTTCAATCTCTTGGTTGCAATCCACTACCTTTATAAAACTTGGAAGAGCCAGGATATTTTTTTATATAACTCCGATTGTATTCATCTGAAAGAAGAAAGTCATATACACCTAGGATGGCTTGAGGGTGAGTAAATCATGGTCTAATTTTCATTTTAAATTGAACTAATCCTTTAAACTACTAACTCTCCTGACTGCTTTGTCGGACAAAATGGCGGAATCGGCAGATGGCGGATTATGATTGGTCAGATCGCCTGTCAATCAAAGTCCCTGCGAAGGGTGAATTGAGCCAGTGATTTTTTATTTCTTTAATTCTTTTTTTAATTAATTTTAAATACATTTTTAAATTTCACCTAAGAAAGAAAGTCAACTAGGTTAGGAACGACATGAGGGTGAGGAAATTATGACATAATTTTTATTTTTGGGTGAACAATCCCTTTAATACTTTCATGCTTAGTATCATTATTTATGTTCTTCTGTAGTTCATAAAAATCCCACAAGTAACACAACAGTCATTAGTCATTCATACTTTCAGATCACAGCTGTTGTTCATGTTACACCCTGAGGCCGAGAGTGGTGAATGTATTTCTGTCATTATAACTCATAACTTTTTCCCATCCCTTTGGAAGGCAGTTTTTTTCTAGTCTATATCACAGTTGCTCTCCACTTTGTCCTCATATCCGTCTTCCTGATCTTTCAATTTAGGCTTTTTTTTAAAGAAATACATCAAACGTTTTTTGCCAAAACCTTTTTTACCTTTTGTAGCCATTCTACACTCTCTCTGTTCTGTCTGTTTTGGAGGATAAACGTTGTTAAATTAGACCTTCTTTATTGCATCAAAATTTGTTATGTAACAATACTGATTACTGTAATATATTTCCATAATAAACATTGCTATATGGATAAGTAATAATAACTTTGGCTGTGCTCTAATGCAGTGGTTCTCAACTGGTTAGGCCATTGGACCCACATTTTCCCATGGACATTAAGCTGCAACCCTTTTTTTTTTTTTTGGAATTAGACCTATATGGGCCATTCTACAGAATTGGTGCAAACTGCTGTCCCACAACCAAAAAACACATTTAAAAAGCATTTAAGTATTCAAATCTTAGATTTTTACAAAGATCCTTCTATTATCTATTGAATCCCACAATAATATTTAAAATATCAGTAAGCTTAAAGGGATACTTCAGGATTTAGCATTAAGCTTTGTATTAGTAGAAAACCTGTAGTATTTTCGAATTACCATGCTTTCCACCCTCATATCCCCCTGAGAGGAGAGATTTATGTATTTTTTGACTGGAAAAAATCCTCCGATGACGCAAAAATCGTCATTTTGCGTCATCGGAGGATTTTCTGGCCAGAGGCTAAAGACTACAGCCAGTAGATGGCGTTGTTCCGCATATTTTCAACCCGCCCATAGAGGGTGGGATCTCACTCACAGAATGTACACACAGTGTCAGCCGTCTTTCTTTGGAAGCTAAGCTAGCAGGCTCTTGTTCTGTGGAGAAAGCTGAGTAGAAGGAGAAAGCTGAGTAGTAGGAGAAAGCTGAGTAAGTAGGGGTTACCATCCTCCTTTTCCCGGACTTGTCCGGCGGGCGAGATCGTTCAAAATGTCCGGGATTCGGCTTTTGCTTTCTGCGGTCGCCATTCATTGTTTACATGCACACCTTTTGTTTCAATCTAACTGAATTCATTCCGATCGGTGAATCTGAATGTAGTGTTTACATGAACGCTAAACAAGTGATCGGTTGATGTGCGTTTTAACATTGCTAAGAAAATTCCCGCACCTCCGTGAGAGATACGAGACCGGCGCGTCTCAGTAATGACGCCACCGGCCTCGCGCCGTTCTCCCGCAGCCGTCAGCCTCGTCCTGCTCGCCACAGTAAACATAATGAATGGCGACTGTAGAACGCAAAAGCCGAATCCCGGACATTTTGGGCGATTCCGAAATCCCAGGCAGACTCGTCACGGAGACTCACTGGTAGCCTAACCTTGTTTTCAACTGCGCTCTCTTACCGGTAGGCGTGGCTTGGGAGTGGCCTCCTAGGGCAGCGAAGCAAGTGCATTCTGGGAGTTGTTGTCTTTCATCCACATAAGCCAAAAATACATTTTCTGGCTTTTCTCAGTCTAGAAAGCTCCAAATTAAAAAATTTCTTCACACTACTTCTACATAAATGACCTATTTTAAATACACATTCATCTTTCCAGAGGTGAAGTATCCCTTTAATATATATATAATCATCATTTATTGGGTACTTTCAATTGGGAGGTGGCTGTCCCGAACAATCATGACCGAAACATGTCATCATTGTCATTAGTATCTTAGTATGTTTTAGTAGGGTTTTATTATGCAAGTTAAAATTCTGTAATGTGATGTGGTTGCTACCATTAATGTCACTACCGAAAATGTGCCGTCACGACCAAAACATGCATGTTTTGTCTAATAATAAGGTATATTGAATTATCAGCTAAGATGTTATTATAGTGATTGTAATGAATCCTTAACTTTGAAATCAGTATGATTAACTTAATGCCTTTTACAAAGAAAGATTGGATTTCAAAATACAACAAATCTTATAAATTACACTTGAAATATTGTCAAAATTGTAATTGTTATTGATTTACCTGTGAAAACTTTTTTTTTTTTTTAAATAGCAAAGAAGGTAGATGTAAACAAAATATAATAAATAGGTCAATATAAGCCTTCTTATTAAATTATTTATTATTGTGTTTCGGTAGTGACAAATTTGGGGAGAGGAAAAATATTCCTAAACTTTCTAAAAAATACAATATGATAATTAACTGCACAATTACTAGAAATGTGTAACTTGGATATTATACAATTTGCATACAAACAAAATTTGTGGAAAAAGACAAAAAGAAAATTCAAGGCGTTTCCAACTCTGACTTTGAACCAATTCTGTAGAATGGCCCGTATAGCCTATATACTGTATATAAGAATATGACACATACTGATGATGAATAAAGAGTATAAGGTAAGACTATTAAATAGCAGTTCCAAAATAGTTTTTGTTAATACAAATAAGTTGGTATGTGAGACCACAGTCATTTAGAAATATAGTTGCAAATAACGTTAGAATAATGTTAAAAACACTGACATAAAACTTCACATCTTCACACAGCAATCGCGGCCTCACTTGCAACACGCTCTCAAGCCCCGTTAAATGTTCTAGCTTCTCGCAGCGACATGAATTGCAAACACTCATATGAAGTTGTTTAAATGGCTAGTTAATCATTCAGAGAGCTTGACATTTTATTTTTGAATATAAAAAAATTACCAAGGTCCGGACCTCATGACCTCATAGCTGGCTAAGGCCATGGTCACAGCCTGTATCAGACATGCACACTGGATCTGGAGAAAGTGACAAGCCACATTATGCAAACAGGACACATACAGGGCATCCAGGTGCCTTCTACAAGCAATGGCTAAATGACATAGTGATTAAGTCTGCAGACAAGCACATGCAAGTACTTGCACAAATAAAGACATTTACTTCCTAACTTCTTCTATGGATCTCATTTCAAGTCCATTATTTAAGTGACAATGCGTTCATTTTCCTTATAGGTCCTATAAACACACATACTCCCTCCACAGCCCAGTGGGAGAACTGAGAAAACCTGTGAAGGTGAATGAGATTGAATACAATAAGAGGCCACATCAAAGGTCTGTATGAATGACAGAGATCGTGGACTGAACTTAATGTGAGCACGGTTTATGAATTAATGCAGTTTTTTTGTGTTTGTGTATGTGTGTTTGTCTATGTTTCAAATTCTATTATGAATAATAATAAATAATAATAAAAAAGTTTCCTCAAGTACTGTAAGTTTAGGGAAGTCTAAAAATGTGGTCATTTCGAATAGTTTGCTTCAATCCGATGAGTGAACAAATCACTAAAAATTTGCGATAAAAGTGGCAGAAGCAACATATCTCTTTTTCCATATTGTGACGTACATTCAGAATTATCGAAAAAGAAAAAATTTTATTACGGGGACTTGGTTCAATGCATCTGTTGTTGATTGGTTTTTGAGATATGTATTGCATAACAATTGAGACAGATGAACGCAAGCTTGAGGGGTGGGGTTTAAGCAGACTAAATGATTGGATAAGTCCTGCACATGTCACCAGAGAGAAGTCTGACACTTTCAACAAGAGGTCCAGTTAAAGGAACACTGCACCGTTTTTTGAAATAGGGCTTATTCACCGTCTTTCCTACATTTAGATAGGTGGGCAAATGCATTTTTGTCTCAGTGCATGCATTGTTTTAGTTTGGCAGCGCCGCCGATAGCTTAGCTTAGCATAATGAATGGAATCCTTTGTTGCCAGCTAGCATGTCATGAGTAAAAGTGATAAAAAAAAAAAAAAAAAAAAAAAAAATTACTTCTTGTGGCCTGCGTATTCACAACGAGTACAAATAGCAATGCAGATTAAGACTAGGCGATTTCCTAGGCAGATATTGACATGGGACTATATTGGGGGGAAGCACAGGCGAAGCACTGCTACTTGGGCGCAGAGATATCACACAACACCTGAAATCCCCCAACTTCCGTCAACATACCAGCGTGAATAGTAGCCGGCTAATTTCCTACAGTACATGAATGGTGATGAACATGGCGGATTTTGTGAGAGACGAGGAGGGTGACTTCTCAGACAGTCAAGAGCCAGAACCATACCTCTATTAGGGCTGCACGATATGAGGAAAAGCTGCGATGTGCGATAACATTGTTTAATATTGCGATGACGATATGACTTGCAATAAGTATTCAAATGTGAATGTTAGCTATACTGTTCTCCTATGTCTTAGTGCTTTAATAGGTTCTTTGCATGTTAGGTCAAACGTTTATTACCTGCCTGGTTCAGATTTCACGATTTTAGCGCGATTTTGGCACGATCTGTTTGACGTAGGGTGTCGTGGGAATTCGTAAACGACAATGGGTGTCGGGACGCAAGATTCGATCGTTTCATCTCGTATAGTGTGTCATAGTGGGCGACAACCTACGTCGCGTCTGCGATGCTTCAGGACATCACGACAGAGAGACTAGCATGTTTAATTTTTTAACGTTCCTCCACGACGGGTTGAGTATGTGAGCGAGAGTGCGAGCAACAGTGAGTGTGTGTGTGCGCCAGTGAGCGAGTGTGTGTGTGTGTGTGTGCGCGCAAGTGAGTGAGTGAGTGAGCGCGAGTGAGTGAGTGAGCGAGGGACAGTGAGTGTGTGTGTGTGTGTGTGTGTGTGCGTGCAAGTGAGCGAGAGTGTGTGTGTGTGTGTGTGTGTGTGTGTGCGCGCGAGTGTGTGTGTGCGAGTGAGTGAGTGAATGTTTGCAAGTGAATGTGTGTGCGTGTGACGGCAGTGGCACGTGATGACTGGTTGGAAAGCAACGTGTAGTCTGAAATGTTTCTTGTCCACGACACGACAAGATTTTAGGAGTCAAAATCATGTAATCTGACACCATGACTATTGTAAATACACAAAAATCGTATTATCTGAACCAGGCATTATTCATTGTGTCAGGCTGTCTGTTTGCGATGTGTTTATCGCGCGAGTTCATATCGCGATGACGATGAAAATTCGATGTATCGTTCAGCCCTAACCTCTATGAACCAGATTTTTCAGAAGAGGAGCTGTGTGCTTTGGAAATAGAACGACAGGAGGAGGAGGTTGCGATCGCTCAACAGCCTGAGGACGTGAGGATGAGAGTCAACACGAACTGGTGGTGAGTGTGATATCTCTGCGCCCAAGTAGCAGTGCTTCGCCTGTGCTTCCCCCCAATATAGTCCCAAGTCAATATCTGCCTAGGAAATCGCCTATTGGTAATCTGCATTGCTATTTGTACTCGTTGTGAATACGCAGGCCACAAGAAGTAATTGGTTTTTCTTTTTTTTTCTTTTTTTTTATCCCTTTTACTCATGACATGCTAGCTGGCAACAAAGGATTCCATTCATTATGCTAAGCTAAGCTAGTGGTGGCGCTTCCAAACTAAAACAATGCATGCACTGAGACAAAAATGCGTTTGCCCACCTATCTAAATGTAGGAAAGACGGTGAATAAGTCCTATTTCAAAAAACGGTGGAGTGTTCCTTTAAGACATTTAGGCCCGATTTCACAGACAAGGCTTGGACTAAGCCAGGCCTTAGTTCAATTAGGATATTTAAGTATCTTATAAATGTGGCTTAGAAAAAAATATATATTACTGGTGTGCATCTTGAGACAAAACCAATTTCAGTTAAGACGGCTCAAACAAGCATTTTAGTTTGGGATTAAGCTTGAGCCTTGTCTGTACAACAGGTGTTGTGCCGAATATCGACCCCCGCCAAATTATTACCCCCCTAGAATTGGTAGGTTTAGGATTAGTTGTGGGGGAGGGGTTAGGATTAGGGGGAGGGGTTAAGATTAGGGGTGGGGTTAGGATTAGGCAATCAGGTACTGACTTCAACGAGGGGGGTAATAATTTGGCAGGGGGTCGAAATTCGGCACAACACCGGCCATTTAATTAAAATGATGAGGTCAAAATACATTTTAACATGCATTAAAAAACATGCACTTGGAAGAGGATACAAAACAACGGTTTGGTCACAATTTGGACATCGCTAGTTTCTTTCAACGTGAATGCAGCTGTGAGCTGACAGAAAATAAAGCGAGTTATGAATGAACGACTTAAGTTTGGAACATCAATAAAAGCCAAGAGAGTGACACGTAATTCGAACTGGCCGTATCGTTCTTAGTTCAGTGTGCAGTCTCATTGTTACTAGAGTTTTGATTGAAGTCTGAGTCATTTTTATGCAGCAGCGCAAAACCATAGTGACGGCGCGGCATTCCTTCGAGAGGCCCCGCGGGCATTGAGCGCGCGCTCCGCCGTACAGTCTACCATCGACAATTAGCACGTTACCCTCGCTCAGATGCACGCTCGACTCAACTCACTTTCACCCCGCTGCGGAATTCACCTGCACTATTACACGAGCTCACATTTCTATTGCTTTAAAGGAATAGATCACCCAGAAATGAAAATGATGTCGTTCATTACTCACTCTCATGTTGGTCCAATTCTAGTATGTGATTATCTTTGTTGTGCGGACCCAAAAATGAGAATGACAGCCTCATTTAGCATTCACTTTCCTTCTACAGAAAAAAAGATGCAATAAAAGTGAACGATGACAGAGTTTGTCATTTAGTCCCTAACTGACTAACATATCATTACGTGTTCCACAGAAGAAAGAAAATCATAAAGTTAGGGTATGTAAACCGAACTTTCGGTAGCACTTTATTTTACAGTCCTGTTCCCCATGGGCATACTATGTACTCATTACAATAATAGGTAGTAACAAGGTACTAACCCTGAACCTGCACCTAAACCTAACATTAATCCCTGACTGTAGTTATCTTATATTACCCAGAATTTTCTTAAGTAGCCTAAGTACATTGTAAGTATGTACTGTAAAAAAAAGTTGAAACGAACTTTCATTTTCGATTAAATTTAAATACATTTCCATAGGCCTAAGTGAGGAATTTACGTAGAAGTATAAAAAATGTGTCCATTATTAATTATGGAAAAAAGTGAGATTTTGTCACAACAGTAGGGTTACTGTTAGGGTTTAACCGTAGGGTTTTACAGTAGTGTTACTGTTTTGTTACTGTTGTGACAAAATCTCACTTTTGCAACATAGCCTAATTAATAATGGACACATTTTTTTGAAAGTGAACTAATCCTTTAACCCCCGTGACGCTGTTACTAAAACGTCTTGACGTCAATGAAATAAACCGGTTTCTAAAATGGCTTACAGAATTTATTTGACTTCGTTTATCTACTTATTCGCAAAGTTGGTTTCTTTCTGGAGGGGAAAACGGTGACAAATTTAGAATGGGCTTCAATTACTTTTGCCATCTAACGCTACTATTTTAATCTGTGAGGAAAGCCCACTCTCTGTAGCCTACACTGCATCTTCACTAAACATCTGGATTTCTTGACAACGTGGAAAATTTGATTAAGAAAGTCTAACAAATAGAAATTAATTGGGAAATGCGCACAAAACACCTAATACCTCAAACCGGCAATGTAGGATAATGAGGAATAAATCTCAGAATCTTCCCCACGCCACTTACATAATCTCCAATAAGACAAGCTTCCAGCACGCCTCAGCCATGCACGCTCGACAACCACACACTATCTCAAGGTTTAACAGAACGAAATTCAACATTCTAGTTACATATAGATCTGTTGGTTAAAGTAAGTAATATAAAACTAAGTTTGAGCAAGTCTATATCATCAGACATGTGCGGTCATGCTGCACTTGAACTCTCCCCGAGAACGCGCACTAGCGCTCCATGCAGAAGAGGCATGAAACTTACCTGTCTCTGGAGAAGTGTTATTGAAAAAACGCTTGAGAGTAGAGGTTGAATGTGCAGTTATAGTAGTCCACTGTCCACTGCCAAGGTACCAAGGTATGTCACACTAATCTTTGCAAGTACACACGCCTATAGACCCTTAGGGTGAATATGTAAATGGAGTCTCGTTCACAAGATCCGCTCGGTCTTTTGCCTCTACACTCAGGCGTGACTTTTCCCGGGTCTCGAATCGCACTCCCACTGAATAAAAGCTACTTTTACCTCCTACTGTTTAACCCTTTCTCAGGATTGGATGAGATAGGTTTGCCATGCACGTGTGCTGTACGATTCTATTCTGTGCATATAAAATATGCATGTTGTGGTTTTTTTTATTGGATTGTTTGAAACATATTTTTTAGGCCTGTATGTTGCCTATTTATAATGTTGGAACTTATTAAATATCTACTTTGTATGTTGACCATAGTATAATATGTGTTGTTATAGCTTACATATATTTTAGAGCATGGAGGGGAGCAACTGACAATGAACAAACAATGAATGTGCCCAATTTCTGAGAAAAATATAAAAAAATTGGACCCTGTAAAAACTCAGGTCAAGTGACTTGGTATAAAACCATGGTCCCGCAAGAGATGTCCTGTTCAAACAAACTAACAAACATAGTTTATGGCATTGCATTAGATTTTGCCAGAGTAATATTGATAGCCTAATTTTTTTTACATATGAGATACAAACTATACGATGAAAATATAAGCAATATTTTGAATAAAAACACGAAATGCTATTATGTGAGACCTGATGTTTTGGAAAATAGCAATACATTCATTTACTGAGGTATGTTATGCTGCTGCCCATTTAAGGGTTAATATCATGGCACATATTTTATAGCCCGAATGAGACGAAATATAATCAGTTACTTTAAAGAAAATAATATATACGTATTTTGTCACTGTGATCGTTTAATTAACGCACACAAAATCTTCATAATTATCACTGCACTACAAACATTTATGACCACACGTGCTCAGGGCGCGCAAGTCTGAGAATGGCGAAAGTGCTGCGTTAAATCGTTGGCTTGAATTAGCAGCGGAAGTGTAGAAGCAGATGTGACAGTTGAGTGTATGAACAGCGGAGCTGCAAGGAAACAATGTTGCAGTTGCATTTCACGAATGATACTTTACCCGACAATGTCAGCACTGACTTTCAGAATCTGAATAAATTCAGTGAACAGGTAGGAGTTCAGTAGGCTATGCTGGGAACGGAAAGTGTTAACTATAATCCCAAATAATGAGTTTAATGTATTGGTGATCAACAGATTTTCTGAATAATTAAACTGGATGTAAATAAACGGGTCTATCGATCATCGCGCCTTCAGAAATAAGTCACCTAATGTCTCGCTTAATACATATATGTGTTATATACATGCGTATAATGTGTTGTTGTCACGTGATGATATCCTACCATAACACTTAGCATTAGCATGAATAACCTGATGTAGCCTAATGCATTTTACGCGTAACTTACTAAACTTCAAGGCAACTATTTAAAATGATTTACCGTATATTTTTGTATTTAGTGTATTTCAACACGATCACAATTATACAATATCATACCGTTGATAAAAGGCATTCATTTTTGGATTGCTGTGAATGTTTGAGGAAACAACTTGACTTCTTTTTATAAGTAGCATAGATTATGCTTACATACAATTATGCCTTTTTTCTAATATGTATTTGACCACTGCTAAAGTGTTATATGCAACAATCAACAGCAAACATACATTACACTACCAGTAAAGTTTGAACACACTCAACTTATGATGTTAAAATATCTAAATACATCATGCTTGATATATAGGCCTAGGGTTTTTTTTGTGTGTGTGTGTGTGTGTGTGTGTGTGTGTGTGCTAATATTGTAATGTGTTTAAATGGGTGAGTTGAACAAGATGAACAGTAATGGAAAAGGAGCAAACGAGAGCATGGTGTTCAATTCTGCTGAGAGTGAATTAAAGTCAAGTTGTTTCCAAACATTTGATTGGTAGTGTGCATTTATCTGCATGTTTCTACATGCTACTAACTTGCTGTACTTACTGTGTTTACGGATGTACTTTTATTTCAGTTTTTCACCTAGATAGTAGATAATACACCAATGTAACCTACTTTCAAGGCCAATAACTTTACTTCCCTGCAGCAGTTCGTGAGTCTGACAGAGATCTTATACCAGTTCCTTCTAGAACCCAAAGAGGTGAGGCAACACTCCCAGATTACATCTCTGAAAATGTATTTCTCTGTTAAATCATTGCCAGGAAATGCAAGAAAGGATAAAATGTCTACCTTGAATGCAGCCGATTTGGGTGAAAGTGTCTCCCGAATACACGAATATAACAAAAAAAAGATAAAAAGGGTTAACAGTAAAGAAAGATTGATTATGTGAACATTTGTGATAACCTGTAAAATGATTCTGTTTGTAGTTAAAGGGATAGTTCACCAAAAAAATGAACATTCTGTCTTCATTTACTGACCCTAAAGTTGTTCCAAACCTTTATGAATTTCTTTCTTCTTCATCTGTCAATGGGGCCTATCAATTGTTTGGTTACCGACATTCTTAAAAATATCTTCTTTTGTGTTCAGCAGAAGAAAGAAAGTCATACAGGTTTGGAACAACATGAGGGTGAGTAAATGAAGACAGAATGTTCATTTTTGGGAGAACTATCCCTTTAAGAGGATTTATAATCACACCCAAGTAAAAGTTAAATATTTGTCTTTGTCCTCTTCAGTCCGAGAGGTTCTTGCATCAGCTGACAGAGTTTGCTGGAGAGAATGGGATGAGTGCAGGGCCACTGAGGGCTCTGATGAAGAGTGTACTCCTCCTACCTCATGGTAAAACATTCAGGACCCTCAGCTTGAACAGATCGAGCACCTTAATCTGAATTTCCACTGTTGAATAATGCACTCCCCTTCTGCTGGTGATAACATCTAATGTAGACGCTTAGCCTGACCCTAGCACTAATTTAAACAGTGAATGCTGTGATCCTAATCACAGTGAGTGATTGTTTTCACTGTATTTTACACCAAATTGCTGCATTATGCGTCTAGAGGATCCTAACATATGCAAATAGCCCTTGTTGCAAATTGCCCTTGGGAATCTGGACCTAATGTCACATGCAGACTGCCCGACTCTACCAATCAGTATGCATTGGTGTGCTGCTACATTTGCATGCGATGACTATCCTGCTGCCTGTGCTTTTAGACATTAAATTAAGACAAATGTGTCAAATTACTAATCATACTGATGGGGGGAAATAATCAAAGTGGTAGTGTAGAATAATATGTATCAGAAAGTCATACAAAAATGTATAGGCTGAGTTTTAAAAAGCCTATAGTGAGCTGTCTACGTAGGCAGCATTTTAAGGCATTACATATAAGTTATTTGACTGATACATAGATTCACATTGGTATGCTATCAAGGTCCATATCCGTTAGAATGCTGCCTATTTAGTTCACTAGGCTTTGGAACAGAGATAGAATGTGAATATAGAAACATTATTAATGTCTTCCTCCCTTCTCAGGTGCTTTAAAAAGAAACCTAACAGCTGAACAGGTGAAGGTGGACTTGCTCTCATTAGGTACAAATCGATCTTTCCTCACTGCCATAATCTGTACATGTTTGATTATATTTCCCATTTGTCAATATTTAACAGTGTGGTGTGATCTATTGCTTAATCACAGGACTAAATGAAGAAAAGGCCAGTCATTTCTCTGACCAGGTATGACTTAACATTAAGCCATCATGGGTGAGTTATTTTGGTGCTTCTGTTGTTTCCCTGCGGTGGTGGATGGGTATGACTAAGATTCAGTGTGTCTACATCTTCCATTTATTTCAGTGGAGAGTCCACTACCCTGTTTTGTCCAGGCTGGCTGTGGGACAGACACTAATGGTCAACCAGCTTGTTGACATGGAGTGGAAATTTGGTGGTAAGCAATCAATAAACATTTGTATTTAAATCTATATAATTTCCAATGCAAATAAGAATATAAATAATATGTGAATAATTTAAACGCATACTATTTTGCAGTTACTGTTGGTACAAGTGAGCTGCAAAAGACTGGAAACATTTTTCTACAGGTAAACCTCTTTAATTTTTTTGAAAGTCAGAGCAAATATTCACAGATAGATTGATTTTAAGGTGCATTTAACCTTTGCTTGATGGTTCAAACAGATTAAAGGCTGGAATATGCAACCCAAATTTTGCCCAGATTTTTTACTGTCTGGAGAAATTGACGCTAGTTGCTGAAAGTCAGTGTCAGTTTTCAGATTTTGCGGAGTTGGAGTTGACAGATTTCCCAAAAAATGTCGTTATGTATGTGTTATACTTTTCTGGTCAATGGTAGGAATCATTGGGGAGGCAAAAGAACTTTCACAAACTTTATTTTAATTTTCATTCAATAATAAACAGAAAAGGCAGCTTTTCAACTCCACACTCAGCGCTGCTCAATTTCACGGGAAACAAAAGAAAAAGGTTTGGATGAAGTCGTGTTATTCATCTGTCAGCTCACTTTCTGATTTGATATCGTTTCGTTCCATGTGACAATCTACAGAGTGCTTGCGCATTTGTCCGCGGGAATCCCCACACACAACAGGATTTCTGATTCGAGATCAGTGCAGCTCTGACATTCTTCCGAACAGATTCAATCACTCTTAACACATTTCACACCACAGGAAAATCTGATAAGATAATCTTTTGAACCATCAAGATAATCAGGACTTTACCTAGGATTGTCGGAAGGGGAGAATTGGGCCTAAAATCGGCCCGATTATCCTGTAGTAGTGTGTGGGTGCCTTTAGCCAGTGGCTTATATCCACCTGTCACTGAGATAACTAAACAGGTGTTAGTTATCAAACAATTGACCCACTTTCTCCTGAACTCTCTCTACTGTTAGGGGATTTACAGTTAATGACCCAAGGACCATAAATGATTATTTAAGACCAGGAGTTAAACGTATAGTCAATTTAAGACAAGAGCCAGAATTATAATAAATTAAAGACATTTTTTACTGAAGATAGTTAGCAGTTTCATCAGCAGAAGTCAGCTTCAAGACTCACACGGGAGTTCGTAGGCCGCCCAAAGATTAGGGCTGTGTTGAAAAAATCGATTCACCGATTCTGAATCGATTTTCATATTAATTTCTAAAGATCGATCCGTAACTCAGAGGATCGATTTTCCCCGTGAACTTTAACTTGCCGCGTCATTGAATTCACGCATGCGCGCGAGGTGGAAGGACATTAAAACGTCAGTAACGTTAAGCAAGCGGTTGCTTTGAAAACTCCAGAAACGCTCAAAACTGCGATCTGGCACCATTTCGGGTTCAGAAGCAATGCAGAGAACGAGCTTGACAAAAGCAAAGGTTTTGGTTTTGTCAGTTCAAATTTTATTTACATTCTGTGGATGCGCGGTTGGCGGTTACAGCCGCGGACTCCGCGGATAAACCGTGGATCGGGCGGATGACGTGACGAAAAATTATATTTTAATTAAATTCGGATGGGTGGCGGGCGGTTAACCAATCAAATAAAAAATATATGCATACATTAAAGGGTTAGTTCACCCAAAAATGAAAATTCTGTCAGTAATTACTCACCCTCATGTTGTTCCAACCGCGTAAGACCTTCGTTCATCTTCGGAACACAAATTAAGATATTTTTGATGAAATCAGAGCTACAGTATGTCTCACTCCTCCATAGGCTGCTATGTGACCGAAACTTGCTGGCCCAGAAAAGTCATCAAAGAGATCGTTAATATAGTCCAAGTGACTCCAGTGGCTCAATCTTAAGTATATCAAGCGACGAGAATACTTTTTGTGCGCAAAAACAAACAAAAATAACGACTTTATTCCACTTTTCATTTCCTTCTCTCTGGGCCTCTAGTTGGTTCGCGTAGTCTTTTTGCGCAGCGCGTCTGTGTTACACGTCACCACGTAGGCTCACTATTGGCCGACGTCGGTCATGTGTGTGATGCGTGATGACGTGCAACACAGACGCGCAGCGCAAAAACACTACGAGGCCCAGAGAGAAGGAAATGAAAAGTGGAATAAAGTCGTTATTTTTGTTTGTTTTTGCGCACAAAAAGTATTCTCGTCGCTTGATATACTTAAGATTGAGCCACTGGAGTCACTTGGACTATATTAACGATCTCTTTAATAACTTTTCTGGGCCAGCAAGTTTCGGTCACATAGCAGCCTATGGAGGAGTGAGACATAGCTCTGATTTCATCAAAAATATCTTAATTTGTGTTCCGAAGATGAACGAAGGTCTTACGCGGTTGGAACAACATGAGGGTGAGTAATTACTGACAGAATTTTCATTTTTGGGTGAACTAACCCTTTAAGCGGATGGCGGGCGGGTGCGGTTTTGAAAATTGGTCAAAAACGTTGGTGCGGACGGATGAGTTTTGTGATGCGGTTGAAATAATAGCCCATTCGCGCATCTCTACTGTGTAATGTTGTCTGTTTACTGTGAAGCCAGTAACCAACAATCTGTTTACATTTGCACTGGCTTAGAACAAATGTGTTCTAAATGTTGATCATTAAAATAAAAAATAAAGGTGCATTTGCATCTGAACTGTAGCAGTTTTTTGGAAAATTCTTAATGTCATTTTTAATAATACATCAGGTTCGCGTCTAAATAATCGGTCTACTGCTGCTGATATGCCTCTGCGTCCTCTGTCGTCTACACCAGTGCAAGTTTGTGAAAGCAGTTGTATCAACACTCTGGAAGGGGGATTGTTCTTTACAACCACCAATACTCCATTAATTTGCAGTTGAATGTCTATAATAATAGTATCAATATGTTGCATAACTACAGTCCTGTAATTCAGGTAACAGCTGGAAAAAAATGCTTTTTTCAAAAACCATTATCAAAATCTCGAAGATCGGATCAGATCGGATCGAATCGAATAATGATAATCAGCTGGTTCAGTCCCAAATGATGGCCTATAAAAGGTCTCATTGCCAAGGTGTCACACAAGACACATCTCATGATGGGTAAAAGCAAAGAGCTGTCTCAAGACCTTCACAACCTAATTGTTGCAAAACATGATGGCATTGGTTATAGGCGCCATTCTAAGCTTCTGAATGGTCCAGTGAGCACTTTTGGGGCCATAATACGGAAGTGGAAAGACAATCATTTCACCATAAATTTGTCTCGACCAGGTGCTCCTCGCAAGATTTCTGATAGAGGAGTGAAAAGAATAATCAGAAGAGTTGTCCAAGAGCCAAGGATCACTTGTGGAGAGCTTCAAAAAGACCTGCAGATAGCAGGTACTGTGTTCTCAAAGAAAACAGTAACAGGGTTCGTACGTTTTGAAAAAACCTGGAAAAGTTATGGAATTTGAAAAATGCAAATTCCAGGCCTGGAAAGGTTTTGGAAAAATAAAAAGACCCAGAAAGTTTTGGAAAAGTCATGGATTTTTTTTTTTTTTTTAACACAGCATAATATGTGATTAATACAAAAACTGTTTAATAAAAAAAATATTTCGCGTTGTCTTAACGTCCTTATTTCGGGCGGCATAACGTTCAGTTCACTTCCGATTCACTTGTTGCGATGTTGCTGAGGCGAAGTCGGTGCTGACAGAAATTTAATTGAAATGGCAGGAAAGTGGCACGAGCATGCTAAAGTTTTGCAAGCACCGGTGGGTCGAGAATGTAGCGGAAAGAGGATTGCTGCTCTGGCCGCATGTGAAACGATACGCAGAATATTAGCCTACGTCTGTCTCCTGCACGCGAGAGGAGAGAAGAAAATGAGTAAAAGTCAGTTCAATTGTGAGTTCATTCTATATGTTCTTAGGAGTGTGTGCGATATTGTCTATGAACTATGATGATATTGTAATCATTGTTTTAACTATGTACGAGGCACTGCGAGTGCGAGCTGACATCGCGTTTGTCTCTCATGCTTGCTTTCACTGCGTGATGTGTCAGTGCAGTTATGCCCCCAAATGAGTTTTTGTCTTATATTTATATCATATTATGTTGTTATATTAGAATATCACATAAACAAGAGTGCCGTTTTCCTTTGCACAATTGCAAATGTGCTATTTATTTTATACAACAGTTAAATTAACAATAAAGTTAACATTGCGAGTTACTTTTTGGACACAATATTGTCAATTTTCACTTTATATCGCCGACGAGAATTTCATGATAAAGTTGTAGTCCAACAGACATCGATTATTTATTTAATGAAATCCGCGTTTTGAATGAATCATTTTAACGATTCAATGAACAATCACTTGTTTTTCTGAATGAATCAGCCGTTTGAACGAATCGGTTGAATAAATGACTCCAATAACTCGCTTATTAAGACAGTGACTTGCCGCCACCTACTGGTGGTTTTAGTTTAATGTTTAAAGTATCCTTTAATTAAAAAGTTAAAATTATAAATCATTTAAATATTGAATAGCTTTATTTATGCAATTGTAAATGAAGTATAAATATAGTAGGCTAATGCCAGTTTTGATGCCACTTCTGTGTCACCTCTGCACTGCAAGGATGGATTTTAATTCAATGATTTAATTTGACATTCGTACTGTGTTATTCTAATATAATTTAATTTGAATGTTAGAATTTGGCAAAATTCTATGAATGTGGCAAATTTTGCCCCTTAATAAAAATGTTGATTTCGGTCACTGCTGTGAACTGACCACTGCATAGAATATAAAAAATATGAATATCTTCGTGAGTCTGCTGTCAACAACAGGCCTAAACCGGCCAGGATACCAGTACAAAAACACAATCAGTAAAATATCATCTAATTATTATCAAGAAAAATTTTGAAAATATCGAGACATATTTTTGTCAATATTGCGCACCCCTAATGTACGGTATTAATTTTGAGGGTAAATTTTAACACAAATTTTTATTCTTATAATGTCGACTGACATTTTCAGGAATACATAGGCGTCATGGAAATGTGCCAAAAAGTCTTGGAAAAGTCATGGAAAAGTATTGGTTAAAATGTGTATGAACCCTGCAGTAAGTAATGCACTCCACCGCCATGGCCTGTGCATGCTCACCACGCAAGACTCCATTACTGAAAAAAAAGCATGTTGAAGCTCATTTAAAGTTTGCTGCACAACATTTGGAAAAGCCAGTGAAATACTGGGAGAATATAGTGTGGTCACATGAGAGCAAAATTGAACTGTTTGGATGCCATAAAACACACCATATTTGGAGGAGAAATGGCACTGCACATTACCCTAAAAACACCATACACCTTGGTGTTGGCTCTTGGACAACTCTTCTGATTATTCTTTTCACTCCTCTATCAGAAATCTTGCGAGGAGCACTGGTCGAGACAAATTTATGGTGAAATTATTGTCTTTCCACTTCCGTATTATGGCCCCAACAGTGCTCACTGGACCAACCAATGTCATCATTATGTGTTGGAACAATTAGGTTGCGAAGGTCTTGAGACAGCTCTTTACTTTTACCCATCATGAGATGTGTCTTGTGTGACACCTTGGCAATGAGACCTTTTTGTAGGCCATCATTTGGGACTGAACCAGCTGTTATTAATTTCCACTGACAGGGCTGGATTGCTTTTTAATTACTGTAAGTTTTGAGCAGTTGTCCTTTTTGCGCCTCCCTTTCTTCATGTGTTCAATACTTTTTCCCTGTGTCATTTCACATTATTACACATAACTTAATTTCTGAACTTATTTTTGTTTGTTTCTTTGTATGTATGGCTTACTTGGGTTGTTACCAACATCTGGTGAAAATTTCATGTCAATAGCACCTGTGGAAATATATTTACTGAGAAAAATGATGACGTGTTCAATACTTGTTTCCCCCGCTGTAGCTTATCATTTATGACACAGGCAGCTTTTATCTGACTTTGAATGAGAGAGAGATTCTGAGGCATTCAGAACTGGTAAACTGCATTTCCATAAACTTGTAACATCAGACTCTATCTACTATCTTTTGACTCTAGCCCAGCTTAAGACATCTTTGCCTGAAATTACATGCATTTTCAAATAAACATCATTTTTAAATATTTTTGCAACATTTGTTGGAGTCATCAACCTGTATTTATCCATTCACTTATTATAAAAATAATTATTATAGATGTTATTATAGATGTTTCCTTCAAAAGGATTTCCTTAAAGGGGTCATTAACTGAGAAATCAAAAATCCCTTTATCTTTTGACATATAAGAGGTCATTGTACTATAAAAACATCCTGTAAGTTTCAGAGCTCAAAACTTCCTAGTTAGTCTGAACAGCTTATATTGAACCCAATCTGCCAGAACGACAGGATGTGGAATGTGCCAAATCAGTGTGTGCCTGCTAAAATCAGGCTAGTAAAAATGCCTTTTATTTCTAAATTATGACCATTTTTGATGTAAAAATCATACTAAGATTATAAGTGCACACCAGGAAACATTATAAAACAGTAAAACAATGCAGTTCATGACCCCTTTAAGACTTCAATCTTTTGACCTTATTTTTTATCTCTTCTCACTGATCAACTTTCAAACTCACATTAACACCAGAAATTTCTGTCACATTTTCTTTTTTTACACCTTCTGAGTGGGCATTTACAGTTACGGGCTAAAGGGCCCTGCTGACCACAATTAAAGTCCCCGTGAACCGGAAGTTGCAAACGACTTTTCTCCAGTGTTATGACGTATTTCCAAGTGAAACGGAATATTGAACAGAGGGCAGGGTTTTACTTAGTGCTCCTCCTCTCAATCTCTCGCTCATAGCAGACTAACGGTTTGAGGGGAGTGGTTAAGCGTTTTCAAACCAAGCCATCAAAACTACGTCATCAGAAAAAGACGCCATTCCAGACCGGAAGAAACTTTTCAGATTTTAATTTAAAGATTACCATGGTAAAAAAAAAAAAAAATTGTATATTTACTTGCACGGATTAATTGTTCACCACAAGACTAGTAATATGCGCTAACAAAGTAAATAGGGTCAATTTTGATTTCATGGAGACTTTAAAACACTCTCTGTCATCTGGTGGATTTGTATCAGCCTCAACTACAGCAGCAGACAACTTGCCTATAGTTTGCCTATAGCCTTTCTGCACACCACTGAAGCAGTGTGTCCCAATCAGGAATGTAAACAGAGACACTGATAAGCAGTTTTCTGTATTCTTTTGACAAGTCCGCCAGTGGCAGATTCAATCACAATAGCCGAATCCTTATCATTGGCAGCACTTTAATTTTCATAAGTTGCATGGAAACACTCAACCTAATGGGGATTTCCACAAAGTTTCTGTTCAACTTGAGTCACACTTGTCCAAGGAAACGATCCCCAACCCATAATTAATCATCGCCAGTAATAAAAATGTGAAATTTTTTTCTTTGTTTGTAGCCAGTCAAGTATGTTGTTTTTCATTTGTAATCTTCAGTGGTTGTATTTCCAGAAGCAACCTAATGTAATATCCGTAATATGTAGTAGGGTAGTCCTTATTTTTAAAGTCTCCAATTGTCATGCTCTTAACCCTTCAAATTGTTCCTTTATATAAGAAAATACAGCATACCAATTTTTATGGCAAAACAGATCATTTGAATTGGTATTGTACCTAACATTACAAAAAAATCTCCATAAAAGCATCTAATGCACCAAATATGTATGTTAGATACTTATCTCAGTTTACTTATTTTAGAAACTAAATCCAAATGAATCCATCCATGACCCGGTTTAGCAGATTTACCTTTCCTGGTGGAATCAATACATATTTCTATTGATGATCACCTTGTTTATTGTTTGGGTCTAGAGCACATTTTTTTGGTTAAAAAAATTACATAAAGCCTGGTTCACACGGCAGGATAATTAGGCCGATTTTAGCCCCGATTCACCCCTTCCGACAATCTTAAGGATGCTACGATTATCGTAAAATAATCTGATCAGATATTCCTGCCGTGTGTGGTGTGTTAAGACTGCTCTTGTCTGCTCGGAAGGACGTCGGGACCGCTCCGATCTCAAATCGGGGATATCCAACATGTTGGATTTTTTTTGGCCCGATTTCTCTTCGTGTGTGGTGTCCCCTGGGGACAAACGAGCACGCAGCCTGTGGACTGTGGCGTGTAGCCAATCAGAAAGCGAGGTGACGAGGCAGCGAGGAAGCACCGGGAAACAAAATCAAAACAGCCGGCGGCATGGCGTTTTTTTTTTTCGGTTAAAAACAAACTACAAACTATCGACACTGCATCCTCTTCGTCCGCCATGATTGTTTACTCAGAAGTCACGTTTGATATTGAAATAGTTCTTTGTCATAAATGCAGTTTACATAATATGATGCGGGAAACAATTCAAGACAGTTTCCTATCCACTGTAAAATGTGGCCTTATTTATTTTATGAAATTCCTTTCATCTAAATGGCATGAGACTTTTTGACTTCCTACTCTTACTATACTTGAGTGCAGTAGGCTACATATGTAAAATTTGTTATAATCATTTTATGATATATTTTTTTAAAAATTACGTTACGTTCCTTGAAATTGACCCGGAACTTTGGCCGAATCAAGCAGATTATCAGGAGGCACAGGCAACCATACATGCAATGAAAATAGTCAATGATCACGCCGAGAGAGGAGTGGCTCTGATTCAAGAATACAATGGCTATTCAATGGAAATTCAATGGCGAATCAATGGAAATTGATCCGGAACTTTCATTCATGGGGATAACATAAACTAAACTATAAAAGGGAGTGGAAATGACAAATGAGCTAATGTGGTCCTCTGCAGCCATCTACTGGTTATAGTGGTAATTTCATGTCATTTTCATGTTAAAAGTGCTTTTGTTTTCCACCAGGTCACCGAAATCCTCCACTAAAGCATGGCTCATTTTACATGTTATCCCCATGAATGAAAATGGGAAATGTAGATCTTCTTTAAAGTTAATTTCCCTGCACAAATGTAGTGTTTAAAACATTACATGTCTTGGAAAAAAAAACAAAAAAACATTTTTTCCCACATATTACCAATCTAGACAGTTACAGCTAAATAAAGTTTATCTATATTCTTAATGAATATTAGCTGGTTATTTAAAATGATTAGAAATTAATTCAGTATTCAGGCATTGACTTGATTAGTGTAGAACATACCTACCCTAGTAAACAAACAATATATAAAAAATTTTTTTAATTCATACTCACATTGGGGGAAGAGCCCCACATATTGAAGTGAATATTTAATATTTAATGAATAAGGCTTGTGATTCATTCAACTTTTTTTTTCTCACAGCTGAAACTGGTGATCAGAAAAGGAAACACAACAGAAAATGTGTACATGGGTGAGTTTACTTCAAATTAATTGTCTAAGTTGTTATACTGTACTTGATTCAGCATTTTCAGGATACATTTTTGATAGTTTTGTTTGTGTCTCTCCACATTAGAGCTGACTTTACCCCAGTTCTATAACTTCCTTCATGAGATGGAGCGTGCCAAAGCTAGTATGGACTGCTTCAGTTAACCGGGTCGGAGGTCATTGTAATCAGAGTTTCCCATTTTCTTGTTGACCAGTAAAGAGTTGTAATGATGTCCCATACTCTCAGAATGTTTCAAGAAGAAACTTTAATAATTCACTGATCTTATTCAGTTGTGTGTTTGTTTGTGTCCAGTGTGTTTTTGTGTGAGACAAAGATCACATTCCACATTGATGCTCTTTATTGATGATCTTCTGTTTATTAAACCTTTAATAAATTTCTTTTGTATCTGTGATGGTGTTTTTTTTCTTCTTCAATTTAGTGTTGGATTTCATATTTTGTTACCTGAAATCGAACCATCTGCTTACTGTAGCCTATAAATAAAATAACTAATACAATACATTACACTAATATTCATTTATTTTGGAATGAATACAGAACATAATTAGTCAAATTTTATCCTTGGTATTAAAATATTTAGGTAAAATTTTTAAAATATGTTTACTTCTACTACTACTAGGTGCTGCAGAAATGTATTCATTTTGCTGTCAGCAGACATATTGAATGTGAAAAGTGGTTGCTTATATCAAAGAATATCATGTTTACACAGAGTCAGATTGATGTAATAAATTAGATCTGTGTTAAATATGAGCGCTCTGTTTTGTGGTATTTGTGTCCTGGAGCAATTTAAAATCAAGACCGGCAATATCAGAGAACATACCCAGAGGCTGTAGATAAATCATTTGATTTACGCATGTCGTTGTTTCCCTCTCTTTGAGCATTGATGTTTGCATTCTTTTCATTCTGAAAATTCTGGTTCATTTTCTTTCATTTTCATTCTCCCAATTTCTTCAATTACTGACTGTCACGCCATTTAGCACCAGTTTCTCCACAACTTGTGGTGCGTGTCTGGAAAATAGTGGCACTTGTTTAGCCAACACTTTCATAACAATTTGTTTTATGTTTTGGCAAATTAGTGTTGAATTACTATGAAGTTGTGCAATCTCCTTACGTGCCACTCAGCGGTTAGGTTTAGGGGTGGATCATCATTAAATTTTTTCCCAAAAAAAATGTTTTCCTAAAAATCTAATCGTACGAGCTCATTTGAAATGGCCAACTTGTTCTTATAAGAGTTAGGACGGTTCTCCCAGGTCAATCAAAGTCCCTTGGCAATGCGTTATTGTTACTTTTAGGGGCATTCTGACATCAAGGAATTCAGTGGTAATCCCAATGATGGTAGCTACACACTACATAAATAAAGGTTCTTGATGTCCATGAAGAACTTTTAGCATTCATGGAACATTCATTCCACATGTTCTTTATAGTGGAATAAGGTTCATAAGATTTTTTTAAATGTTGTTCACACTAAGAAATGTTCTTTTAAAGTCCCCTGTAGTCAATAATCATACCCCTTAAAATTTAATTTTGATCACAAAAATGACATATTTAAACGGTTTTCCTGTGGAATTTTTTTATTCATGTCTTAAAATAGCTTGAATGTAACTAATCCCTTGCTTCATTTAGTATACGTTGAGCCATACATATGCAAATGAGCCCTGCCTCCACTCACTCATTTGGGCTCTTCAACAAGTCAGCGTATCAAAATGGTAATGTATCGCTCTATACAACGTCGGACACACAACGGTAATTTATATGATTAGCATTTTGCTTGACTACATTATCAAACTGCTAATAATGTGTTGCTAATGTTACACAAACCATGATCATGTTTGCCATCTCAGAGTCAGTCAGCTGCCCGTTAAAATCAGCATCCTTGAAAAACCCGCGTCTTGACCAAACGGCAATATACGACGAAAAGGGTACCCCTAAAACGTCCATATGAGACGAAGACATAAGCGCACCAGCAGCGCCTCTTAGCGGTACCCTAACGCATACCTAAACCTACCCATAACCCGAATAGTCACATACGGACGTTTTAGGGGTACCCTTTTCGTCGTATATTGCCGTTTGGTCAAGACGCGTCAGTATGTGACGTTTGGGGGTGAGACTGTGTTGCTAGAACATATAGTTCATCATAACATCGTTAGCCTACATCATATAGCCTACATAAATAACCTGCTATACTGCTAAATGTGCCCGATTTTTCATATCAACATAAAAAATATACCAGGTTAACCTGGCTTCTCTTGAGACGATGATATGCTAACCCGCCTGAACGTTGACGTGATTGTTTACAAGGTAATTGTAAACAAATGGCAGCGATTTCAAACCGTTTTTTTTTTTTTTTTTTTTTTTTTACTGCAGTTTTAAGGATAAAATACACAGCAATGGTGTTGACTTGTTGACTTGGTTTGTCTTAAAGCATATTAAAAACACCACACAGACATATGAACAACATTAAAAGCTTTAAGAACTGTTGTCTGAAAGGTTCTTTGGTGAACCAAAAATAGTTCCTCTATTGCTTTGCTGCAAAACCCCCCTTGTGGAACTTTTATTTCCTCAGCCAACTGCAAGTGATGTCTGAACCATGCGGTTCCTCTAGAGTAGGATTACTTCTGCAACAACACAGAGTAGGGTACATCAGTAGAGTAAAACCTCTCACAATGGTCAAATCCCAGTTCACGTTCTGTACAAGTTTGTGAACAATTAAGCGCTTGGTGAATTCTTCATCACACTGATATAGGAAGAGTCGACATAATTGAATCTAAAAGCAACATAACTTATGGCTTGGCCGCCATAAGCCAGTTATCTCTGTGGTAAATTTTTGGACACCTCCTGCTTAAAACCTAAAAAGCCAGAAGCATTTTGAGGCCCTGCTTTCAAAGTCCATTTTGGTCATCCTGTATAAGATTTTCCTGTCAATATAAAAAAAAAAAATCTGCCAAACACCCTTAGCACCCTGCCAAACACATGTTCTAGCTGTTACTATCATGTAAATGATCTTTATGACCAATTTATGAGTTGACTTATGCATGTGAGAGGAAGCTCAAAACGTTTCTCTAGAATTGACTGTCATATAAGCTGTATCTGCTTCCTTGCTATGGTGGTCTTGTTAAAAAACAAAACACTCAACATGATTATCCAACAAAACAATCTCATCGTAACTGTAGCATATGGTCGTGGTGGGAGCATAATGCTTTACATTCATTAAACAGACACTTCAGGACAATGATCCAAAATATTTTTTGGTAAACCTGAGAGGTCAAAACAGAGAAAATGCCATGTTTTGCAAGGACCAAGTCTCAGTCCTCATTTTAAGCCCTGCTGAAAGCAAGCAATAAACTGAAGACAGCAAAACCGTCTTGACTAGTGAAGTCTAAACATCTTAAAGGAGGTTATAGGGCATAACACCCATCATTACTGCTAAATACTACCAAGATTCATCGTTTACTTTGCAGCATGGATAATGTATTGTGTATGTGCTGTGTTAAAAAGTTTACAGAATTAACCATTATATTAGTCAAATGAGACTAATGATTAAAATTTGAGATGACTGTCACTGAGAGCATCGTTTTATCTCGTATAAAAGAAACATAAAAGTAAAGGAAAATATCATTTGAACATGCCTGATTTGACACCAGTGTGAAACAACTTGTTTAAACAAGCACTTCTGAAGATAGGAGAGCTGGAGAAGAAAGAAAACTTCACTTACCAAAGAAAATAAATAAAAGCTGACACGACAGGTATCAAGGCTTTGACAGCTTCTCATACTGCATCTAGAAAGGTACATGGTATCTAGAAAGTAGAGCATCTCAATGTAAACCCTTGTAGTTAAAACCTTCACCAAATATAACAATTACTTGCACAGATGGGATGTTGCAGTCAGTACTCCAAAATATTGTCAAAGCAAAATCAATAATTCATCACTCACCTCAGTGAGGCCTTAAAGTAGCCTGAGGTGCAGATCAAAAAATCAAATGATGTTGTGGCAGTGTTTATTTTACATGCACAATTATGACTTGCAATGAGATAAATATGTTCTGGAAGAAAAGGGAAAATCAGTTCAAATCAGTTCTGAAGTTGTGTCACTTAAAATCAAATTACCCCTCACTGCATGTGCAAGGGCGTGTTCACATCCATAAAAATTGTATGTTTATTGTGAAAACTTAATTTGAAAACTGCCATCTGTTCGCTGTACAAATATACAACGCTATCTCACGACCAATTCGTACGAATTCGAACGAGTGATAAAAAGTTGGCTAATTCGTACGAATTCATACGACCTCACTCGTACGAATTTGTACGATTTGTCTAAACCCACGTGATGGGTAGGTTTAGGGGCGGGGTCAGGGGTAGGTCATTCGTATGAATTCATACGAATTGGGCAATTTGTACAATATGTACGATTTAGCAAAAATCGTACTAATTCATACGAGTGAGGTCGTATGAATTCGTACGAATTAGCCACCTCGTAGAATTCGTACGAATTGATCAGGCATATTACAAAATGTATCTGATATTTCATTAATAATACTAATAAATCACATTGATCAATTTAATTCAGAAAATTATTGTTTCTGTTTATCTGAATGTAATATCTAAAACTATGGCTAAAAAACGTCTTTTGAATCAGCATTGACATTTTTTGTTCCATATAAGTTTCATTTTGGTTATTGTTCTCAGTGTACTAATTCTCTTTACAAGCAGATTTAAAAATATTATGAAATATTAGCTGTTTGACTCTGACTTAGGAAATGAAAAAGCTTTAGGCTGAAACAGTTGCCATGAATCCTTCAGTTGGCAATAAAAATGAGTGAAGACAGCGATAATACATGTACGATGTTAAACAGACTCCGTCTGAATCAATTCCAAAAACTGAAACTCTTTGATTTTTTACATTTCTACTGCTTCAGGCCTGTCATGCTTGTTCACACCTGCCATCCACTAAACACCTGGTGTGTGTGTGTGTGTGTGTGTGTGTGTGTGTGTGTGTGTGTGTGTGTGTGTGTGTGTGTGTGTGTGTGTGTGTGAGAGAGAGAGAGAGAGAGAGAGAGAGAGAGAGAGAGAGAGAGAGAGGTATGTGCGAAACTGAAATGGATAGGGGAAAGTTACTGTTATACTAGACAGCAAAAAGAGGAAGTTGAATTCCCATGAGAATTAACTAGACACCCTAAAGCAATTCTCCAAACATCTGCCATATACTTCTGATAAGTTATGAGATAAAAAAATATATATATTAAAACATTTTTTTTTTAAATGTTGTACACAATGTATGTATAGGTGCACATTCTGAGATGAAGAAAATATGGTGTGGACAGTTGTCTGTTGATTTATTTGGCTTGGGGGCCGTTAAATGCCGTTATGCCCTTAAATGTTCTCAAAGTAGCCTAGTGTGTGAAATAGGGGTTTTAGGACAAGAAATCTTTAAATTATAAAGGTGCATCAAGGGGTTGAAGTTTGGCTGGTTAACAGTCCAGTTTGCCTCTGCTGGTAGATTATGTAAATTGAATGTCATTCATATAGCCACTGAAACCTTTTTCAAATACATTTATTGAAATAACAGATATTAAGTATTGCTTTGAAAGGCATTCTAGCTCACTGTGCGTGAGACATGACAGAATGCATAGAATACTTTTTTTTTTTTTAAATGCACGGATGAATTGTTCATAAGTTCTATAATAAGCATTTAGAAAATATATAGAGTGCATGTTCATTTCATGCTGACTTTAAATGTATCATTTAACAAATTATACATTTTATCATTTAAATTAATCTTAAATGTTCTTTTGAAATTTCAGCTGTTTATGTCTTTTTATGCTTTTAAAAAACAAACAAATAACAGACATCCAAGAGTGTGGGGGTTATTGAAGAATGTGGGATTTTTGAAAGAAGGATAATGATTTTTTATTATTATTGTGTTCTGCTTTGGCCCATTTTTTCGTTTTACTAATGTCTGAGGTAAACAAAATGGGCAGAGACCTTCATGAATGTTAAAAAACAATAATTTACAGTCATATTTCCTACGGCTTATTGGATGTATAGCAATAAAAAAATCTACTAAAAGCAATTTATTGAGCACATACCAAACTCAATTTATTATTAACATATTAGCTATACAAACGTTGTTTCAACATTCACGACTTGCTCCAATTCATGTGTGGAATGCACACTTTTCATCATCCAATCAATTTTTGATGGGTGAAATCAAATCCAGCCCTACCTTTTTTTCCGATTAAATATCCGGTTTTATATAAATTAGTTAACAATAACAACGCTGGAAATAAGCCAGAAGGAAACTGCATCTTACGTTGGTTTCAACACATTTTATATTTACATCCTTTCCGCAGGTCTTTTCCCAACAATCATCACAGAAATGTGATGGGGTGGGGTGGGGGGGGGATGTCTGCAGAAATCACTAGGGCCATAAATAAGCAGAGTGAGAAACAGGACTGAAACAGTGGCTCAGAAAGGAAGAATAGGGTTTAGCACTTCATCAGCCCCATACAGGAGCTCAGCGGGCTGAACACCATGCAGGATACTGATACTCATCCCACACACACACACACACACTTCCCCACACGAACCTCTCAAAGGCACAGTTTCAAACAGGAAACAAGACCAGTGTGGTTCCTACAGTCTTCCTCTTTCATTTACAGCCCTGTTCTTTCCCCATCTGCGTTTCTCAGAGCCATGTGCACACTTCCATTCAGACTGTTCCTTTCACTCTGTCCTGTTCTCATGAGCGCACACACACACACACACACACACACGCTTACTCTTCAGTCTCTCGTCCACTATAGAGTATAATTGATGGTTTCTTATTTAAGTTCCTTTCGGGTGCAGGCCACAGGCATCACTGTGCCGTGTAGATTGGGCTGTGGTGCACAGGGGGATTTCCTGCAGTATTTCACCCCAGTCGCTCTGGCCCTAATCTGGGCAGCGCAGACAGGCTGCGCGGGGCGCTTTGAAGGAAGAAGGGCCTCAATTTGTGTGCTTTGAGAAAGTGTGATGCAGGGTTTCCTGAATATGGACATGGGCAGCAGAGGAATGCAGGTGCACAGACTTTATATGCATTTGTGTCATCAAGAGATTTGATATACAAGAATGAATTTTTTTTTCTGTCATACTGTAAATCTTATACGTGTATTTCTGCATTATTCTAACTCTCTTCTGTTGTTTGCTCTTGTTACTTAGTTACCATTCACCTTAGTTCCAGCCTCTCTCATCGCCCTGGCAACCGAACCATCCCATTGCTTCCCCTCCACACTATAGCACGCCGGGCCTGTCCCAAGGCTGACCCCTCCCCCTCCATCCCCTATACCTCTCCTCTCCCTCTCCTCACAGCCCCATGCAGTAGTCAGGCCAACACACACACTTTCTACATCACCTCTCTTCTGTTCATATTTTCTGAGATAATTATTCAGTCAGAGTAAAAATTGATCCAAATCACAATCAATCAATTTTTGCTGTTGAGAACTAAGAAATGTGTAAAACCATAAACATTTAGCCATTAGAAGATTTTGCTCATTCATTATGAAGACAATATTCTATTTTGTGCATAATCACAAGTAATAATATCAAATATATTCTTTACTTATATAGTATAGTGTACATTATACTATAATATGATAAAAGCATAACCCACATCTCATTAAATATAATAAGTCCCAGAACATTTAGTCCTTGATATAATACAATATTATAATATGATAAACCCTACAAGGTAAATTATCTATACATTATCTATAGATTAAAAAAATATATTATTAGGGATGCATCGATACCACTTTTTCCAGAACAAGTCCAAGGTCGAGTACGGGTACCTGTATTATTATTTTTTTATTATTATTATGATGCAGAATATATATGGAAGTGTTACTAGTATAAGTATTTCGCATTTTGCATGTTTCTGTATTGTTTCTATATAAAAATGTCGATACAATGTAAAGTATTTTCGCTGGCTCTTGTTTTAAATTATTTTGATCCGTTCGTATGTTGTTGTCGTCGTCTGTTGACGTTGTAAAAGCAGAATGTGGCGGTATTTGTCCCGCCCCTCCTCCACTGTCCACTGTGATTGGATGGCTGGGTAAAAAAGTGACAGTGATGAGTGCTGTGTTTTAACCAAAGTTAAACATTAAATTCTCGGCAACCGTTAAGTAACGCAGAGCACGTAGCGCTCAGCATGAAATACACACTCAGCGCCTCGTCACGCTGCTGCTGCAGTTTTAATACAGCGCTCCCATTGAAAACATATAGGCTACACAAGACTCGGGGAAAACACTTTGGTGGACACACGGCCTATTAGTACGGTGGCGTAGTGAAAATACCCTTACTGAGGTGATAAAAGCACCAAATTTTGCATGGTGTTTCTTTAGGGTCTATAGTGTAATTTTGGCCTAGGAGCCCTCGGAAATAAATGTTGTAACATCATAGGCTATTAGAAGTATAGGCCTATCATTATCAATGAAATATGCTTAAAAACACAGAGATTTTCAAGTTCCTGCACAAGATAAAGTAGCTATTCAAATGAATCCCAAAGTTAACATTTTGATATGTTTATTTATGTTTATGAACTTTTACATAACTAAAGCTTCAATACATGTGAAAGTATTATGGTCTTTATTGGCCCTGTAATTGATAATTATGAGTCGTAACAGTTGTATTTGCAAAGAGGTGAGCAGTCTAGACTTGCTTTGCCACATTTGCAGGTGGAACAATCCCCCTTACAGCAACATTTGATAAGTTCTCTGCAGGCTATGGGGACTTCTGGAAGTGTCATCCAAACTGGTTCCCAAGACCCTGATTCCTTGGTCCATCCATAGTCCCTTGGAGAAGGAATACCTTGCTGTGATAAACTGCCCATCTGATGTGCTGCAGTAGAGTATCTTGGGTGGGTGGCAGTTTCTCCATTGTCCTACTCCCATGGCAGAAGAGTTCTTTCCTCTTCTGGACAATGGAGCTTGAAGGACTTGTCATACAAGATGACAGTCAGTCTCTCAAGCTTTTTGAACTGCCATGAAGCAGCATCTAATTTTTGGAATGGATTTCTGGCAAGGGAAGCAAATACTTCAGTGGTTTTATCATAGGCTTGCCAGGCCCGCCAAACTGACTTATTACCCTTCCCATTGAAAGCAGATGTTGTATCACACCCTGAATAGGCATGGAACATCAACAGTGCTTGAAACTTGTCCTTACCCAGACTTTTACATATTTACATTTACATTTTTTACATTTAGTCATTTAGCAGACGCTTTTATCCAAAGCGACTTACAAATTAGGACTAAATTAAGCGAGTCATCGTGAAGAGGCAAAAACAACGCAAGAAGTGCTCAAAATACGAAGTTCAGGCATTATTCAGAGTAGCATAAGCCCGATAAGTGAGGTTTTAAAGGGAAAGGGAAGGTTTTTTTTTTTTTTTATTTTTTTTATGAGGTTAAGTGCTCACGGAAGAGATGGGTTTTCAGCTGTCTTTTGAATGTTGTCAGGGATTCTGCGTTCCGGATGAGGGTGGGGAGAGCGTTCCACCAGCATGGAACTGTGAATGAGAATGTTCTGGAAAGTGATTTTGTGGCTCTCTGTGATGGAACCACGAGACGTCGCTCGTTGACCGATCGTAGGCTTCTGGTAGGGATGTAGACTCGTAGGAGTGAGTGAAAGTAGGAGGGAGCTGAGCCTGTGATAGATCTGTAAGCAAGCGTCAATGCCTTGAACTTGATGCGAGCAGCGAGAGGTAGCCAGTGCAGAGAGATGAACAGAGGAGTGACGTGGGCCCTCTTGGGCTCGTTGAAGACAAGACGAGCTGAAGCATTCTGAATCATTTGTAGAGGTTTAGTTGCACATGATGGAAGTCCGGCCAGAAGAGCATTGCAGTAGTCAAGCCTAGAAATGACCAGGGCCTGGACGAGAAGTTGTGTTGCATGCTCAGTAAGGAAAGGCCTGATCTTCCTGATGTTGTGCAGTGCAAACCTGCATGATCGAGCTGTCTTTGAAATGTGATCTGATCAAGGTCAGCTGGTCATCAAACGTTTCTCCAAGATTTCTGACAGACCTTGATGGGGTGATTGATGATGAATCTAGCTGGGCCCGGTTTCCCGATAACGCTCACTCTTAGCGCGCTAAGAAAGCTCGAAAGATATATCTTACCAAAGTTGTTTATGTTCCTAAGTGTGTTCCCCGAACCATACCTTAGGAAGCTGCTTAAAGGAGAACTCCGGTCAATTTTAACATTGAGCTCATTTTTTTGTACATTTGGAGTGCTGTCAATACAGAGAACAACGACAAAAATCGGTGTTGCCTACACCGAGTTATTCTATTTTTAAAATTTGCACCCTGTTGACTTCAATGGGGCAAGTACTAAACCTGCTTTTAGCCTCTTAACATCCTTGATGTGTCATTACAAGTGCACAGAAAATGTGAATGACTCCTTCTGAGTGAACACGAGTGAGTCTGACTGCAGTAGATGTGAAAGATGTGTATAAAAATGATGTTATTTAAGCCAGCGCAAATACCTTTGTTTACATCCTGTTTTTCGGTTGAAGTCCAAAGTAGTCGATTGCCGAGTTCACGCGCGTGATCATAGGTATTAAACCTATGCGTGTGAACTCTGCAATCGACTACTTTGGACTTCAACCGAAAAACAGGATGTAAACAAAGATATTTGCGCTGGCTTAAATAACATCATTTTTATACATATCTTTCACATCTACTGCAGTCAGACTCACTCGTGTTCACTCAGAAGGAATCACTCACATTTTCTGTGCACTTGTAATGACACATCAAGGATGTTAAGAGACTAAAAGCAGGTTTAGTACTCGCCCCATTGAAGTCAACAGGGTGCAAATTTTAAAAAGAGGATAACACGGTGTAGGCAACACCGATTTTTGTCGTTGTTCTCTGTATTGACAGCACTCCAAATGTACAAAAAAATTAGCTCAATGTTAAAATTGACCGGAGTTCTCCTTTAAGATATACCTTCTTACGTGCGACGTTACCCGGCGCTGTCTGTGGCGATGGTGCTGAATTGTTTGATATTGATGGCTTAAGAATCAATTATTCTCTCGTGCAGGGGCTGTTTATGTTAGAAAGCGGTGATCTTTATAAATGAAGCACTTCAGAAATAGTTGAAATTGCAATTTATTATGATTATTGGATATGATAAAAAATAATCCAAACTATAATAGCCTATAATAGCCTAGCCTACATATTTTAAAATTGTAACATATATTGCTGCCACAATAACCTTTTCAAAAATTTACGTGCTTTCTTCTCTTTCCCATTTTTGTTCGCTGAGGTGGAGCTGCGATGAAATATTGTTCTTGTAAATACTTTACAGCATTTCAGTAATAAAAGTTTACATCTTGCGTACGGTGCTCGGCAGTGATCAAAAAGGATTTAAACCGTGAATTTTGAATCTCTTGAAAACTCAGAGATGTGGATTCAGACGGCAATTAAATTACCACACGACCTGTTTGTCAAAAAACAGAAGGTACTAATTTGGCCAGGGATTTTTACGTGGGTTGGGTGAGAAAAACACTGATATTATGAATTCGGACGGCACTAAAATCACCCACTTGCCCCTGTAAATGTTTAAAATACCATACAAGCCCATGAGAAACAATATTAGCGTCCGAATAGGACTTAACTGACAGTAGCCTATGCTTTCACTGGCCTTTAAAAGAGTGTTTTAATTAAATTAATAATATTGTATAATAATATAATTAAAAATCTAACAACAATCAGTGTAATGACAATTTTATTCTTTGCATGAAAACACTTGAATTAGCCTAATTTAATACTGTCTGGGTGTATTAAAACTTCAGAATTATATTCATATAGACCTGCAACAGTGATAAGGTAAAGCTAAGAGTGGTCCAGACCAACCTTACAAAAGTGTGACTTACAGAAGATATACTTAGCGAACGAACGTTTCGGGAATCGTGCCATAAGGTTAAGAGAGAGGTTAAGGAATAGGTTAAGAACTACTTAGAGATAAGAACGCTTTGGGAAACCGGGCCCAGGATAGTGAAGTCGTGCTGTAGAGACGGTAACATATGCTATTGATATGGTAAAATCTGTACTTTTTGCCCATTCCAAAAGCCACCCAGATTTCAGTCAAAGGTTGAATCACAAGTAAATCATGGAATAGACCTTCAAGAATCACAATGACATCAGTGTCCACAATACGCACATGGACAGTTTTTGCTCCTTGCTCCAGGGCATGCTGTATATGAACCACAATCCAGGTGTCTGCCTCTTCATGATTGCAACTGCTCATGGTGCTGCTGGAACCAAAGGAAGATACAGCTTGCCCTGATTGGATATATAGCCTGTGTCTTCTAAGATGAACTCTGTTTTAGCTACAGATTAATCTGCACAGTTACGGCTGTCAAGAGTGACTAGATCTTTAAAATCATCCAAGAAAGGGTTGCCCATTCTTTTAATAGTTTCAGACAGGTTGGCTACATGTCTTTGAAATGTCTTCTGTGTGGAAAGACACTGTTCATGATGCTGGAAGTTCTTAGGATTATCTATGTCATTTTCAGGAAGAAAGTCCTCTTCAAATTCTTTCAGCAATCTTCCCAACTCTGGTCCAGAGATCATCCATTGTCTGAAAGCATTTGGATTTTCTGTGAGACCAACTGCACCACCGCAACCTTTCACAATCTTATTCTCTTGTTCATGAGCTTGGTCGAAAGGTATTGCAGGGAACTTGTTGTATGTCTTTGAGAGAACCCAGTGTGAATGCTTTTCAAACTCATCCTTGATAGTGCTGGGCAAAGACTTCATGTCCCTGATGTGGACAGACACCCATCTTGCATAGTTTGTATGGTCCAAGGAAAAAAATAGAGGGATGAGTTCTTCTAAAACTTCTACAAATAGAAGGAAGTTCTTCTCTCTGTGAGCTCTGACAAAAATGAGAATGAGGGTTTCATATCTTAGTATTAGATCCCAATACATGAAAGTTGGACTCTTCTTCAGCATGTCATTTCTCCAAGTGATAAAGGTATTTTCATCTTTGGGGCCCAGCAATAAGCCTAAAAGCTTCCTGCTGTAGATTGTGAAGTGACAGTAGAGTGACTTGGTCTCCATGACTCGCACCATGGTGCGAGATAGGCTTGCTGCTTTCAGAAATGAGTCAGCCTTTCCAGAAGATGCTACTTCAGCTTCAGTGAGTGCTGTCGTCCAACCAGAGCACTCTAAGAGGTCGCCAAGTGTATTCCTTAGTTGGACATTAAGCATAAAAGAATGAACGAATTCTGACCTGCAGCACGTCTACAATAGGCAACCAAAATAACTGAAAGTACATCTAGCTATGTACTGTCACACACAAATAGGATTTAATGTAATATGATGCAGCCTAACATAAAACTAATGACCAAACTATGAACTCAGTAGATAGCTATATGAATGACCTAGTTGAATTGAAAAATAAAAGAGAAAACCAAGAGCATTTTTGCTGCCTTTTTTAATAATTCCACCAATATTATACAGGGCTTTTTGAGAGTTTTTTAGGTATGGTGTCTTGGCACTCTGTTTTACACTTATAATTTGGAAGATCTACTGGCCTGAGCACAAATTAACAAAAGGAAGATTATTCAGTGGTCTTAAAAGGCCATTAACCTGAAAGTTTTACTTGAGAGGAAAAAAAAAACAATTCATGAATATTGTTTTTTAAGTGATTTGACACTAAATTTCATATTTCAGCTGGCCTCCTAGGCTGAAATCATTTAGGAGGTCCTAAAGAAGCTTCATGTAAAATTTGGTGCTTTTATCACCTCGGTAACGGTATTATTTAATATGTGCACTAGCCAACTGGACTATAAGAGCTGCACGGATCCAACATACTGTTACACACACATTTTCTTTTGTTACATTTAACTGTTTACATTCACTTATATTATAAATGATGAATGGGTTATGCTTTTATATGTTGTATACATTAAAATGTTATACATATACATTTTACATATAATATATTGGTATAATACAGTAGGTTATGTAATATTATATTATAGTCACGGGTTTTCTCACCAAGGATGAAGACAAGAATAATTAATTTCAAATAAAGATGTTTAAAACAAACAAAAGCAGTATTCCAACAAAATCAAACGTTCCAGTGTGTACTTAAAGTCAACACCAGACAAAGAGTGAAGAGAACTGAAGGTCCTAAATACACAGACAAACGAGCAACATACAAAACAAGTGGTCTATTAGTAACTTTGACAACAAATGAAGAGCGGGAACACAGGACAAAGGGAAGCAGGAAAACAGAGAAACAAACTAAAAGTCCTTGAAAATGAAACCAAGACCGAAATACAATGAAAATGTGAGAATTAAATTATATTATTACAGTATATATTATATTATAAAGGATGTATGGATTATGCTTTTATCATATTATATTATATTTTGTATATTAAATCAAGGTCTATAATGTATATACATATACATTTTACATATAATATTATATTATATTATAAATGATGTATGGATTATTCTTGTATCATATTCCATTAGCCTATAATTTGTATACTAAACCAAGTTCTAGAATGTATATAGACCTACATGTAAATTTTACATCTGTAAAATTTAAATCCTAAATCTGATTAATTGCAGTTAGGTGCATTGGACACTAGAGGTCAGCATTGGCTATAATGTTCGTTTAGAACTATGGGTCTCATTAGAAAAGTGACTAGCTGAAAAAAAGACCCCAGACAAGAAAGAAAGTCCAAATCAGGGTGAAGCAAATGAAGGGTAGATTACAACAGATTGAGCTGGAGTAAAGGATGTGAACATGGTAGAGGGTGGTAAGAGAAAGAGAGGAGAGGCTAATTTAAGTTGTGAGAAAAGGGTCATGAGGTGAGGCCAAGGGCATCGCTGCTACCAGCACAGTGCTGTAGCACCTCAAATGAGACTAAAAAAACATGTCTTCCTGTGTGATGACCTGCACAGACTAACCCACGCCTACACAGAAAAGAAGTAAAAAGAAAGAAATAGTTTGAGCAGGAGAAAGAGAAAATATACTTTGTAAGCTGCGGACAATGGCAGTAGATTTCTGTCTCTCCTCTCAAACGTTCAGGGCAGAGTAGGATAAGAAAAAGTACAGAGACAAAAAGGGGAGGGGAGGAGAGTCAACCCAAAGCCCAAACAAAACAGAGTCACTCAACGACTGATTCTTCCATCTAACACGATCCTTGTATATTGTCTGTAAACACCCACAGGCAGTTGTAAGGACGGTACATATGCTAAATTGACCTCATGACACAAGCTGAAGGCAGGTAAGGGGCAAAGTTCAGACAAATGAAAAAAGGACTGATAAACTGACCAAGTGTGTTAAGGAAAACTGAAGACTTGAATTGCGTGTGATCCAAAAAAAGAGACGTGTTCATTAGTTTATAATATTTATTGATGGTCTTCATCTGACGTGTTATATTGAAATGAGCTAGCAAGTAAGATTCCATTCATGCTATATGTATATACACACCATAGTTATTATCTTGATCACCTCAATTGAAATCATAAAACAATATTGCAAACCATAACAATGTACCCAGCATAGCTGACAGTCAGTTAAATGGAAAAAATTGAGAGGACTAAATGTGTTCAAAATATCCACCACAGAAGAAAATAACATCTTGCATGCTGGTAAGGTTGTTTGGTTAGTTGTAGCATATGGTAGGCAAGTAATAGTTGACTCATGATACATATGTTAAAATATTTTTGAGCAAAATAAAATATATTCTTTTATGCAACAGTTCGTTCTGGTTCTCAATTCTGACTGACTGAGAGTCTTAGTAAAATCACTAAAAGCCTTCCTTCCGCTGGAAAAAATAGTCCCTGACCGTGAACAGGAACTGAAGTTACATTATTTCGCCATTAGATGGCGGCAAATACTCTCTTTATAAGTGATCAGTCAGTAGTCGAGCAGACTTTTATATTAAAAGGACTGAAAAACTTGTGAACACGGAGAAGCAAGACGCAACTGACAAATAACTAGTGCTGCGTTCCAGTCCACTCTTTAGGCTGCGTTCCAATCCACTTTTAGACACGCACTTGCAAACTTCCCTAAGCACTTCCCCTCGGGGGAATCCCTGCCGCCATTGTGAAGTGCGTTCCACTTCCTTAAGTGGAAGAGGTTAGTTTATATGGACAGACCCTCGTTCCCTCGATTTTGACCGAGGGAGCGAGTCTACCACAGATCTCATCTAATCACCTTAATTCTTTAATATATATTTTTTAAACAACCCAAACACACCTATAAACATTTGGATGCTGCATTAAACAAATCCTTAAAGGGAAAAATAAATAAATAAATCAATTCCACAGCTGATTCCAAGTGATCAAGGGCCCATTGCAGTTTCCGCCAGTAGTGGGCACTCGTGCAACGTAAGCAATAACGTACATCCGAGTGAACGAAACGGAGGGAAGTTAGTGAGTGAAGGGCATGACCATTTTGGACTGGAACGCAGCATTAGTGTCAGGGCAAGGGAAAATCCATTAACCGTTAAAAGGAGAAGATATCGCTGCAGACATTCAGACGCATTTTTTTATTACGAATATAGGACTGACCAGAAGGAAAATGCTATATCTACTGTAAATGCAGGTACACTCGCTTACTCGATCTCTCACAATACTCTATAAGCTTCAATGAACAATATCAATGAGAACATATGTTTAAAGGTGCTGTAGGACATCTGGGAAAATGCTAACTTTACCCTAGCAGTAAAAGCGTGCGTCCCACCCATAGACAGTAAAAGAAATGGACACAGCGACCCCATTGGATTCAACGGAGAAAAGTCTTCTAGTAGCTGTGCCAAGAGAAATCTGAATCATTCCCTTCCGAAACTTGCAGAGACGGAGAGTGTGAGTAGGAGGTGTCCATGAGCTAGTAGCAGGAGAAACTTTTGAAATTATTCTGATTAATTATTTTTTCATTTTGCCGCCACGTCCCCCCGATTGACTGCGACTGCGAGCTTCTTAATTTCTCTACTGTGCGACAAAGAGTCGCGTGGTTATGACGCAATCGTTAGCCTATTTTTACAAAAACTGCTTCTACGGGGCCATAACGTAAGATACAAGGTAATGGAGCCTTTTATACATTTTCTTGTTTCTTTAGAAATAAATAATGGACAAATGGAGTCTTTAAACGCCTCAGATGTAAAGTTATTCGCTGTCAAAGTGACGCCAAAATGAATGGGAGTCAATGGAATGCTAACAGCAGGTGATGGTCTGCTAATCAATGGCGGCCCCCTGGGAAGCTTCAGTTTTTTTCTGAAAGATTACCCCCCTGGTCCCACCCTCCCTGCAAATTACCGTCCAAAAGCCACGCCCCCTGAAAGCATGAACGCACTCAACCCAGAAGAACGGAGACAACGTTACTGCAATACATCATGTGTCATTCACCGGTGAGAAAACTTTATAGTACAGTTAGTAACAGTAATACAATACCAAACGTAAACAAATGCTTTCAGAATTAGATGCAGCAAGTTTTCGGTTTGTTTAGCTAGCAAAACTTGTCGTGTGTAATAATATTTCTTGCATGACAGGGTTTCCACGATGAGAGTCTGCTTGGCTCTGATGAAGATATATAGATCGTAGGTATTAGATTCTTTGCCAGTGCCACTTGTCGGTTCAGAAGGAAAGTTTGGTTGTTGCTGCTTGTCTGCCATTCTCGCTCTGCCTGCATAGTGTACGTCACAGGTGTCAAACTCAGTTCCTGGAGGGCCACAGCCCTACACAGTTTTGTTCCAACCCTGCTTCAACACACACACACCTGCAGTTTTCAAATAAGCCTGAAGGACTTGATTAGCTGATCAGGTGTGTTTAATTAGGGTTGAAGCTAAACTCTGCAGGGCTGTGGCCCTCCAGGAACTGAGTTTGACACCCCTGGCGTACGTGAACGCGCTTATGACTTCATATGTCTGCGTGAACAGCCTGCGCAGTGGTATGGTATGACAGGGAGGGAACATATGCTATAGGACCGTTCGGACAGAATGCAACATTTTGTGGTCCTATGCCTTCCACAGAAGGCATACATTTATAAAAAATAAATTTAGACCTCTTAACAGAGTGATTGCTTTCAGGATATGAGGAGACTTTCAACCAGCAAAACAAAAAATGTTTCTGCAGAGTTTCTACGGCACCTTTAAAGGGGAACTGAAACGAACAAAATATAATTCGATAACATGTTGGTTATTAAAATTGTAAACAAATTAATTCAAAAATAATATTAAAAACAAAACATATATGAAGTTTTTCCCAATACTGAAATTTACATTTGTTATTATCAGAGCACTGCCGTGTTCGATGACGTCACTGGCATGGTACCACTGTAGGCTACTAATGTTGTCAGGCTACTCTACTGCTACTCTGAGTCTGACTGATCTTGACATTATGGACAGAGAACTGTACAAGTTAACACTAAAAACAGCATTCAAGTAAGAAATTGAATCATCAAATGAAATAATAAAACTGCATATTCTTTCATTCTTCAATGAAACGTATACTGTATATATTGTCAGATTAATTTAGCAAGGTGATCTACGGTGAAGGTGAACATCACGATAACAACTAAGAGGTGAGTGGAACTTGTTTACAGGACCCGCTGTGCTCACATTTATGCCACAGTCATTTTGCAAACAGGTTATTGGGTCCTTGATGGCATCGGAGGTGTTATATTCGCTTGTTGGACAGATCACAATTTTTGAACATTCTCTTGAGATGCCATTTTGCTGGAGCTGTCAAGGTAGCCTAACATGCCAGTGACGTCACGGACCATTGAAGCTCAAGAGTTCTCCTTTAAGTTGCTAAGAGTGGTTGCTAGGGGTGTTGTGTAGTGATACATATAACCGTTTGGTGAAGCGGTCATAGTCGTGTTGTATCGTGAATAAAACACAGCTATTGACCAATCAGAATCAAGGACTGGAAGTTGAACTAACCGTTTTATAATCATTATTGAACCCATTCACTTACTGCAAAAGCTGTCATTTAAGGAACATCAAAATAATGTTTCAAACTGAAACATAGGGTGCACAAAAATCTGTGTGAGATTTTAATATGCATTCCCTTAAAGCATTATTATGATATTTATGAAGAAAAGTGTTAGAAAAAATAAGAATCATTAAAGGACATGAAATGTACCTTAATTGTAAAATGACTCATATGACAGAAATAGAAATAATACATCTGTTCCCTGTAGCTGAACAAAATTGGTATTATGTGGTTTTTAGTCCACGTATTTAGCTTGGAGACCATTTATATTCTAGTGTACACCTTAAAGTTGACCAAATTAAGTTTTAGAAGTTATACAATTTTAAATGAACACTTAAAATGAATAGTCTTTCTTTTCCAAGAAAAAAAGAACCAAAAACATTGATGAAATATCACGTCTGACTAAGAATAGCAATTAGCAAAAAAATCATGGTTCTCGGCTGTGATACAAACTAAATAATATTAGCAATTTAAAAAAGGGCAAGCCCTTCAATATGGCCACCCCAGCTTCCTGTTTTAATAGGAAATACATCAAAACACGAATGAAAACTGCCTTCATGGAATGAACTGATTTCATGACTGCCCATTAAGTTAGACTGTCACGGTTTTCTCACTAACATCGTCTTGAATAAGGCTGAAACTGTGTACAACATGAAACATATACTATGTATATGCTCTAAAATTGAAAGCAAATATTCAAAGACCAAACCACACTCAGTTTTAGAGTTGCACAAGTTCTCAGCCTCAGCCAATCAAGCACATTGCTAGCATAGATGCTAACATTGCAGTCAACAGTATTCATAGGTCACTATATGGGTCTGGCTCTACTTTTGATCAAATTTAGAATGGCAGTAAGGGATCTTTTCACACAAGTAAAAATATTTTTTTTTTTACACAGGTTGTCGTGCTTAGCGTCTTGATTATTATTATTTTTCTCTTAGACCATAGGAGCAACATGACACATACATTTAAAGTGCATGGTCTTTGGTATCTCCAGGCACCATTTTGATTATGGAAGATGGATAGAGGATCGTTAAACAGCTATTATGGTTGTGTACAGTCTTAGGACAGCCCGGTAATGAGGTGCAGCGCATGGGATTGATGGGTGTTTGGCTCCACAGTGCTTCAAGAGACCAGTGCTGCCCTAGTTTCTGCCAATGGGACACCGCAAAACAGAAACAATGAATCGGCATTGAAAACGGTTCATCTGTGTTTGTGATAGCATTCATGCAGAACACAGGTCAGGATATAAACAATATACCTTATCCAAACCACTACATATATTTAAGCAAAAAATATGATATCAGATGTTTTCCCAAGAAAGTTGTTTGAGATGTGAAAATATAGATTGCTCTGTACAATATAGTCTTGTTACCTTAGTCTCACACTACATCTGTCACTCTCAACATTGTATCTTTCCAAATCAATTTCAGTACTTTTATTTTCAACTGTTGCCCTGACACACAACCGATTCTCAGCCACACTAAGCCCATGTGATGACACCATAAGATATTGATCAAGACAGACATGTCTCGAGTTCCCCCTGTTCAGCTTCCTGTGAAAGATGGGGCTAGAGATCTGTGTTTGTGCATAAGGCAGCTGGCACGCAACCGGACCGACACTGGAACGTTTGCTGTGAATGTTCCCTTCTAAAACTTCAAAGATGGTTCAGTGGGTTGATGATTATACAAAATTTACAACTTGGTGAGAGATTTTTATGTCATAGGATCACTCCATGATGCTCTTGTTAAGCTGTCCAGGTTTTGCTTTATTCCATGTTGGTAGATTGCGTAAAAACTATCTAGCAAAAAAACGAAACATTATGAAACCATTATGGCAAGCCGTTTTAACATTTAATATTTAAAACGTACTAGTATCTTTTTTATGCCACTAGTACTTATTTTTTTAGATATTAGTATCTATTTCATTAGGTACTGGTACTTATTCTTTAGCTATACTACCTTTTTAAAGATACTAGTACTTATTCATTAGATATGGAAGCATATGGGTTGCAATACTCAATTTAAAATGTAATATGCAAAATGGCAATTTCCTACAATAGTTTTAACATTTAATTTAAACATATGTTTTAACGTATTACAGAAATTAATACTGAATTACAGAAATGATTGGATATGTTTAACATGTTCAAGCAAAGCAAAATTATCATTTAAATGTTATTTTTCTTAATTGCATTTAAACTCAGTTAAGACACTTGCGATTGCATTTTCATTAAATGTCCCACAATGAATGCAGCAAAATTCAAAGCGGAATTGAAAATGCAATCCGAGCCAATCACGTCCCCGCCCCTCCCTGTCAATCATTGCATCAAGACGGGGCCAGGTGTTGGAAACATGGCGGCGGCAGAGCTATTAAGAGCGAGGCATTTACTGGCAGATGAAGTGGAACAAGAACAGAGAAATGTCAATGTTCCTGAAGATTATGCGCATCCGTCAGTGATTCCCCGCCTGTGAACTCTCGCGGTCAAACATGACTTTTAGATTAAACAAACATGGTGGACGGCGAGCAAAAAGAAATGGCAATATTAGTTGCTGTTTTTATAATGAAATTTTATTTTATAAAAAAATTAAATTTGTTCATTATATAAAGCGATCGTGTCTCTTCAGAAAATTTGGACTAAACTCAATTCATACGGATTAGTTTTACGATCTTTTTATGAACTTTTTGAAGTGTCAGAGTGGTAGTTGCGTAGATGTCTTTGGAGGGACAGAAATTTAATCAAAAAGATCTTCACATGTGCTCCGAAGATGAAAGAAAATCTTTCGGGTTTGGGACGAAATGAGGGCGAGTAATTAATGATGGAATTTTCATTTTTGGGTGAACTATCCCTTTAAAAGTATGAAATCGATTTGTATTATTCTTTTTGTATTTTATTTTTATCCTTTAATTTTAGATTGTACTTTTGTAAAAAAATTTGGGAAGGGGTGTGCAGACATGAAACATGGCGGGAAATCGGTTGTGAATAATTTCACCAATTGTTTTTATTTTTCCATGTTGTATTTCAGTAATATTAAGGCACTATGTTAGCCTGGTTAAAACCAGACCATTCTCAGTAGTTATGGTCTGGCAAAGCTTCATTAATAACTCATTTCCAAAGGGGTGTCACCAACGGACGTCGCTCAAATGCCTCCGGGCGCATGTGGATAGACCCTAAAACCAATCAGAGCGATCGTCATCGTGTAAAGCCATATGCTGCGTCCCAATTCGCCTAAGTTAAACTACGCCATAAAAGTATGTACTCTTTTTGTGAAGAAAAGGTATTTACTTTTGAATGTGTAGCAAAAAAGTAGGCAAGCTTTGGGACATACTACTTCGTCATCTTTATCAGACGGATCTGTCGCGTGCATCCTGTCATGTAAACTGCCCTGTCAATCATCTTGTCACAGTTAAAATCCTCTATTAAATCTAATTTAATTTCCTACCGTTTCAGAGAGAAATGTAGTAGCACATTCATCTGCCAGTGGGTCTTTCATGGAGACTGTCCTCATGTGTTTGCAATTTGAATATAATAATGCATTTAAAAGTTGCTGCGCTTCACCAACGGACGTCGCTCAATGGGCGCAATTGCATAGACCCAAAACCAATCAGAACGATCGTCATTGTGTAAAGCCCGCCCCAACGTTTCTGATTGGTGCCGCGATTTCGATGGATTAGAAATGGGCTTGAATGAGCTCTTTGCCAGATTACTTGCAGAGCAAATCTAAATTTGCCGGAAGTTGTCTGGGTTTTCCCAGGCTAGCACTATGTGGGAATTAACTTATAGACAACAAATGTAAAGTTAATCACTCAGGTTTCGCAGTTTGCTTTACGCAAAATTTTGTTTTTGTTTGTTTAAATATGATGCATACATTTCATTAAGAAAACATTTATAAAAAAAAAATAAAAAAATACGAAATAAAAAATTGAAGATGGCAAATTTCATATAGTGCAAGTCTGCATATGAATAGATTTGTTGAATTAAATTTGAAATTCATTTGATTTTCAGAATCGATATGATCAGCATAAAACATTTCACATTTGCAGTAATGGAAGCAGTCCGGATTGCACAAACCCGTGCACACAAGTAAGTCAGCAGGGATAAGCAGCACACTGTACCCTACACCCACTCACAGCCTCTGCTGATGACTGCCGTCATAGCAACAGATAGACATAACTATACCACCCTTACACACAGTCCTGTATAGAGCAGAGCCTTACACACATGCACATATCACCAGTCCCAAGTGGAGCTACATCTAGACTGAACAAGGAAAAAAGGAGGATAACAGAAAGTCAACACTATATGTCCGTATAATTCAGTTTCAGAATGTTAGGTATGACCATTCTTACATTTCAATAAGGGGTTTATTTCCACTACACGCAGTATGGGACGTTTAAAGCATGCCACACTGACTGCACAGTACTAACAATCCAAAAAGTTCCAGAAGACAACATAAATGTCTGAGAGGCCTACTGGAACATGGTGCGGCCCAAACCAGCAGTTGTGATTTCGACAGACAGAGTGACAAACATTTCAGGGAAGAGACTTTAGTGGGCTAACCACAGATGACTGACCACTTTTCTCTGGAAGCAGATGCTCGCTTCTCTCTTGGGTCACAGCTGAAAAGGGGAAAAAGAGGCAGGGAGGGAGTCAGCAGGGTTTTGAAACCCACTTTCACTTCCCAAAGCAAAAGGCTATTTCGATACAGCTCGTTCTAGTGCTTCGTTTCCCTGTGCCCACTGATAACTTTTGCTGAGAGAGAGCATTTAGGATTACCAGTTTCCAAGTCCTAAACTGATGTTACTCTTCACTTGTTTTTCATAAATCAAATCAACAACAACACAAACACATACTTTAGCTACACATGACTAAAAACCCTTTAAAATCAGACTGACATGCATTGTATATGATGATATACGATATGAATTCCTGTATTCTCACAAGCACAATTTTCATTTGTCTATTGATGTGTTTTCTATTGAAACAGGAAATTTGGGCCATCCTTTTTTAGCCAGTAGGGTCATGAACCATGAATTGGTAGTTGACAAGGGTGTGGCACACTCATTCATGAGGGCATTTCATTGGACAAAAATCTGTGTTGTGCAGGATGACGGTGAGTCATCAATATGTTTTGATTGTTTTCCTGGAAAAATATTATTATATTTTTTTTTACATTTTTAGACATACAATAGTGTATTGATGGCTTCAAAACTAACAGACATGGACAAAAAGTCACAAAACTGTATTAAATGGAGCTGAGCTGTCCAGAAATGTCAAAAAATTCAAAATCAGCCCTCATTTTCATGGAACATCAATTATATGTGTTTTTGTTAAAGATTTTGAAAGCTCCTATTAAACATGACACACAATTGTTCGTACTTTCAGCACACTGAATGTGTATCTGCATGTTGTGTCTGATTCAGACACATGGAGTTACACAAATGCACTCAGCCCAGCACAGAATGTCCATGCTCACTGTTCACTCAAGGTCTCCTCGATCGCCCACATTATTTCATTATCTGCAGTAGTAATTATTTCGCTAATCACTTTATTTCAACCACATATTGGTTGGTTGATTATTTAAAGATTAATATATATTTTTAAAAGATTTTTTAGTTATTTTTTTTACTTTATTGAGATAGAATAGGGTAGGGTAGAGTAGACAGGAGCCAGGACTCGAACTGGGGTTGCCTGAAGCACAATGGCTCAACATGCGCTGCCCATGAGGCTATATTAAAGATTAATATTAATTCATTTGAATTATTCTTATATTTTACATATCTTTATGTTGGAAAATACTTTGTCCGAGTCATTAATGAATTTAACCCAAATCACAACTTAAAATGTTTTAGTAGACTTTTGTGTGTGTGTGTGTGTGTGTGTGTGTGTGTGTGTGTGTGTGTGTGTGTGTGTGTGTGTGTGTGTGTGTGTGTGTGTGTGATCTCTCAGTAGATCAGAGTGCAAATGGAGCCTTTTTTTTTTTTTTTATCTCTGCAGACTTTTTAGTCTCGAGTTTCTACGATTTTTCTTTTGGGATAGGGTTTTTCAGGGTCTGCGATGAAAAGTTCAGATTTTAAAATGAACATTTATCATCACATTCTACTATCTAAGATGGTATCCATAAGCTCAGTATGTCTATGATGGTCTCAGCTGTTTCTATTTTTATTTCTCGTATAGGCATTTTAAGACAGACATCTGAGACAACGTTGATACTTAAAGAACTCAATTAAGTCTCCTAAGATATAAAAGAGCAAACTCTCATGATCAATGAAAATATTTTTTTTCCTCAGGACACATCTATTTAAATTAAAGTTAACAACATCTGGTCATCAAGACACTGTACTCAGATTTTTTTTATTTTTTTTTATTAATGATTAACACTTTTTTAAATCATTTTTTCAATTCAAGGTATAGCCTACATTTTATCAGCACATGCATTCACTGAGAACCGAACCCATGAGCTTATTATTGTTAGCACCATGCACTACTGAGCTGGGAAAGCTAATTTAGTGAAAATATAAATTAATGAGGAGTTTTTAATACATAAAGGACAACACTACAATACCGACCTCTTACTGAAATCTCCTTCAGTCAACCTTCAGTGGAACTGTTCGGTTTTTAAATAAATGAAGCGTATTCTGTGTAAAGCCCTGTTCACACTATTGAAGGTCTCATAGTTGCTATACATTTCAGTTTTCTGTGCAGGTCTCTAACCCGTGTCTAAGGGGTGGGAGGCGGGTGCTCTAACAAGGAGGCTAAATACTGTAGTCACTAGCGTCAGTCATTAGAGCACCTCTTTAGATCTGGGGAGTGAGGTTTATATGCACAGCTGGCCTCCATTACACTCACTCCCATCCGGGTCACAGCACCAATGTAACCCCTCAGGTCCTGTTCGACCCGCTCTGTGCGGGCCTCAAACCCGAGTCTCCAGGGTGGGAGGCGGGCGCTATAATAAGGAGGCTAAAGACAGCTGTCTCTATTGTCAGTTGCTAGAGCACCTCTTGAGATCAGGGGAGTGAGGTTTATCTGCACAGTTCTTAGCTGGCCTCTGTACATACATACATACATACATACATACACACACATATATATATATATATATATAGTTACATCTTTATCTCATATTTTTATTTAACATTGCATGTTTCTATATTCACACATGAGGGTGAGTAATTTATCTTTTTTGGAGGGGAGGGGAGGGGTGGGGGGGGGGGTGGTGAACTAAGCCTTTAATTTTCATCCATCTATGTATTTACTGCATTAATGACTGAATGCAAGTGATTTACTGCAGTGGTGTGATTATGGAGTTTGAGATAAGCTGTATTTATACACACACACACACACACACACACACACACACACACACACACACATATATATATATATATATATATATATATATATATAATTCAAAAAATATCAGCAAATGTAATTTAATTGTAAATGCTGCTTAAATTCGGTTTGCTTGGATACAGTAGGCCTACTTTATAAATTACAAAAAAATAAAAATATATTATAAACCAATAACATTTAAACGCAATAACTTCCTCGATTTTTTTTTTTTTTTCGGGACAGCTTTGTGTTGCTTGCTTTGGGCTATCTGAACGCCTGCACTTCCTGGATCTGGACTGTCCCACAGCGCATGGGACGCCGCTCAAAGCCATCCATCCCACCGCCTCGTGTGTCAGTTAGTATTCCTCATAAACCTCACATTACACGCACCTGTAATCCCGTCCTCCGCGTGAAGAGGCGCGAGGAGCGTCGAGGCTCGAGCTCATTCTAACAGGTGGTGAGAGCGATTTCAGGTGGAGCAGCAGTTCATTCACTGAGCCGAGCTTCAACGAACGCTGAGAGGACCACTTGCTCCTCATTATAGCAATCCCTGGACTTCTGCGTTTATTAACACAGCCTAATCGTCGTATTTAGGGTATTTAGGCAAAATACTGTTTGTTTTAATTAGCCTCAGCTTACAGGTGGGCGAAAGCCGTTTGTAGGACGGCCCCTCTTTCAGTTCCTCAACAGGAGACGCGGGACTGTCATTTGTTTGCCACCCTGTGGGACAGAAGAAACGGCTCCGTTAACAGGTGCGAGGCTAGACAAACACACTGCAATTTGAAGAATATTTTCATTTGTTTTCGCGGTATAATAGGAGCTATATCTATCCTACATATCTAAAAAAAATTACGAAGCCTCTTTCGTTCCGGAGGAGGACCGACAAAGCCATGTCAACCAAAAAACGGATGGATTTAACGAGAAGGAGCCGAAGCCCCGCGGTGTCCGAGGCGGAGATGTTTGGTGATTTTCAGGAGTGGTGCCTTCGCACTTACGGAGACTCCGGCAAAACAAAGACCGTCACCCGGCGAAAATACAACAAAATTCTGCAGACCCTCTTACAGAGCGACGACTCGGAGGGCGTCTATATCGAGAGCAACCACATCAACGCCAAATTTAAGTTCTGGGTGAAATCCAAAGGTTTCCAGGTGGGCAACACTGACAGCGAGCCGAGCGAGAGCGAGAGCGAGAACGGGGCAGCGGACAGACCGGTCCTGTATGTCCCCATCAAGGCAACGGTTAGTATGGGTGCTCTTTTCCCCGTCTGCTTATCAAACGCGTAATCGTGCGCGACATTTGCCTATGCAAATCCTTCGCCAGACGCACAATGGCGCACATGTTTACCGGTGAATCTTGTTCACGGTTGTATCTGTAGTGGAGTTCATTTCACTCTCGGGTCTCCGGTAACCACTTGTTCTTGTGTCACTCCTCCCGGTATCCACGGGAACGGTGGCAGCTCCGCCACCCGATTGTCCGGAAGCTGTTATCACTATCAGTCACTAACAAACAATCGACACCAATTTACCCTTCAGAATATTAATGAAATTTACAGCTGATGACCATTTGTTATGAAATGTGCTTTTAAGATGGTCTGCTAGAAGAAAAGAAGAAGAAAAAAATAAAATAAAATAATATATATATATATATATATATATATATATATATATATATATATATATATATATATATAATAGTATTTATACAGGCCATAACCTGAGCACCTCTTTGTGGTGTTGTTTTCGGTGAATGTTTTTCAATTTCTGTTTGAATTTTTTTTTTAATGCTGGCATAAATGCTTTGGCATATTGTTTATTATGTTGAATCAACTTTATTATTATTATTATTAGTATTATTATTCGTAGTAGTAGCCTAGTAGTGAAAAAAATATGGTTTTGAAAAGTCAGTGTATAGTGTAACCAGCACGGAATACATTTTGTTGTCATGTGACAAGGAAACCAGACAACAGAGAGAGGAAAACTTTTGATCTTCATGAGTGTTAAAAAAGCTTTAACAAAATCTAACATATTTTAGCTTTTTATGTGAAGGCACATATTGTTCAGTTCAAGTAGTCCAGAGAAAACCTCTTATATTTTTTACTTGATTATGCTACTTGACATTTTTGTTACCTTGATCTTTTGAGTTGTGTATTCATTGAGTAAACTCAAGTGTATTCAAAGTGCATGGAAAGTTTTTCACTTGATGGTTACAGTACTTGACATTTTTTTAAATGAGTAGATCAAACAATTGTTATAGAAATCAGTTTTTCCCTTTTCATCACCATTATCATTGACCCACATGTGTCTGTTTGGGGTTAATTAGACCAACACACTCTAATGATAATTCATAACTATTTTACATTTTGGAGAGTTGGTGGGCATTTGTATTAATCCGTCACCCGCTTATGCTGTAATGACAGGTTTAATGGTGGACCTTCATGCTTAGCCTATTTTTTTTAAAGCGTTTGTTTTCATACAATCAAATCGGTTGAACTCATATGGAATTTCCAACTCATAAAAGTGTCATACGTTTTCTCATGATAATGTATGGCTCAGTTTAGAAACAGCATCTTTTTGAAAGCCCAAATTTTTATTCTTTTTTGCATTTTATCATTAGGAAAAGCATTTAGTCACACAAAATGACTTCCAGCATTTATGTATTGAGACCTGCTTTAGAGGGAAAAAAATGCGTCTTTTTAATAATGTTGTCTTTCTGAGCTGAAGAGTTCAGGTTTCAAAGCCGTTGACTTTTTTTTATAATAATTGACTAAACCTAAACACACCTGCCGATTTAGTTCACCTGTGCTTAGTGAGACAATATCAGTGTGTGGTATTATTGGTGAAAAGGCTAGCTGGAAGTGTGTGTTTGTACGAGAGCAATAGGGAGAGATAGAGAGGCAGAGACGAGGTGAGCAGGTCAGCTCTCAACAGAACAAATGGAATAATCAGGAGCCCAGATGAAGATTCATTTTATTGAACATTTCACTGATAAAGGAAAGGAAAGTGGTATGATGGAAAAGTTAAGATGGATGCTCTCTGTGTACCCTCATAATGAAGCGGCTGCCCCAGATTTGTCCTATTCAAATACTATTTTCGCTCACTCTCTTTGCTTTGGGTATGTGTGTGTTCTGCTTTCTTTATGAGACATTCCTCCCTTTCAGTTCACTCAGGGGGGGCTAATTGACGTGAACTGAGAGAAAGTGATTCCCTCACCATTCGATAAGCAGTGCAGGGACTGCGTACTAATATGCACTGGTAACACAAGATCCTGATCGCAGATCCAGACACTCTGACCTGTTGGTTAGCTCAGCTTAAAACAAAGCTGTGAGGGCAGACTCACACGCAAGAGCGTCTGTGTGAAGGAGATCTTGTCTATCAGCATGCTCATGGCCATTGCCTGAAGGTTTTATATCAGATGTGAGAAAAGGAGAATCTTAGACCTGTAATACAAATTTCGATTAAATGGAACTTGGCAAAGGTCACCTTCTCCTGATTGAATTCTAAAGGAATAATTGAACCCCAAATCATTATTTACTCACCTTCATGTTGTTCCAAACCATATGCTGTCACTTTTTTCAGTGAGAAACAAATTTAGACTTGTCTAAAGAAATGATATGCTGCTATTCTCCAGTGACATAGTGATTAACATAGTGATTAAGTAACATGGACCATGTGTTGCTATTTTCAGTAACTGAAATAAAATAAATGATAAATATTAAAGGAAAAACATAACTCAAAAAATCTTTGCTTTGCCTTGGCAACTAACTGAAATAAATTGTATTAAAAGGATCAAAACTAAAACTGACAAAAATCTAAATCTAAATATAGCAATATTACCAAAAACTAATAAAACTGTCAAAAGCACATAACAAAATGACTAAAACTTGAACTAAAATTAAAAATGAAAACTGATATAAAATACCATAATGATACTGTATTCTAAAATGACACTGACATGATTTTTTATGGTGTCTTTTTGGTGTTTTTTGTCCTTTTTTTGGGCCTTCGCGGCTCCTAGCGACTATGACCTGTTGTGCTTTGGAAGAGCTGCTCCAAAAAAGTTCTACTTTTGTGTCCATAGGGAAAAAAGCAACAGCAAAGGGTTTGGAACTACATGAAGGTGAGTAAATAATGATACAATTTAACCATTCCTTTATCATCATTGTATATCTAAAATGTCCTTTTACACTGATTTAAGTGAAAACTAATTACAGTACTGCATTCTGTTATTTACCTCATTGGTGTGCTTGTGTGTAGTAGTAGTTTGACGCTTGAGTGGACCGATCAGAAGCTCGGTATGAAGACAATGATCAGTCTGTTGTTATGTCTGACAAACTGTTTTCTCTCAGACGCGTCACTTACAGTATTACTCATCAAAACAGTCAGCTTAAAATAGTGTGAATACAGCAGACATCATCCACACATGAAAATGGGTCTTCAATAACTCACCTTAAATGACCTGTAGTTGGAGAGTTAAGTGAGAATGACAAGGTGAAATCGCTTGAGAGGAGAAGAATGAAAGATGGAAGGATTTTTTTTTCATATCAGTGCAGGACAGAAACATGACAATAGCCAGGTTTCCATCCAACGATTTTATTTTATTTTTTTTGTGAAAAAAAAAAAGGTTTAGCGCTTCAAAGTGGTTACCGATATAGCTGATGGAAATGCCATTTATCGACAAATTTTCTCAAGTGTCGACTTTTTCCGTTTAACGAAATGGAGAAAGCAGAGGGGATTTCAGGAGAGGGAGAAAGAAGAAATGATGTTGAGAGAGGGAGAAAGAGGTGGCTGGAGGAAACAGTCACACAGCCATCACATGCAGTTGACACCAGCGTCTGTGGACACTATTAATAGCCCCTAACGTTCCTCTCTTTCCTCCCTTTCTCTCTCTCTCTCTCTCTCTCCAAACACACTGAGCAACTGTTGCAGAAGAACGCTGTTCTCTCTTCTGCTTATTTTGTCCTAAAGCTTCTTTTATTTTGTGGGGTGGGGTAGGACAGGATAGTGGGAATCTCAAGACATTGACAACATAAAAACGTCAAACACAGTGACCCCAAAAAGTATTTGGACACGTACACGCTTAAAAATGATTGCGTGTCTTTGTGTTTTAAAAGAAAATATTGAAAGATGTTGAAAGCTGAGTGTTAATACAGATTCCCCTGTTCAATTTGATTCTGATTCACAAGCTCTTGATCTTTCAATACACATTGCAAACTCATTTTGCCTAACTCAAATGTGTAAAATATGGCTCTCTCTGTCCTTAGCTGTATGTGTGTGCGTAGTCTAGCCTCTGCTCCGCCTAAGGGAGCATCTCAACTGGGACGGCCTGTTTTATCAGTCCATTCATCTCTGTGACCTAAAGGAGCCCCAAACGCTGAGCTAAATGATCCTGTATTACTGAAAGACCCTCCCTCAGCACACACTGGGTGGGAATGTTTGATGGTTGTTTGTGTTTGTGGTCGGCCATGTGCAGGTGTATGAGGAGAGAATGTGCTTGTGATCATTGATATCATCATGGGCCGTACCCCTGCAGATGGAGTGGGAGGTGGTGTGTTTGCTGTGTTTGTCTGAACAGTCAGTGAGCTGTGACATGTTTACCACCATTTCCAATAGGGATGGGCATTTTTGGTAAAAAACAAAAAAAAAAAATTCTGCATTTTGTGCCATGATTGTTTTAAGAACCCTGTGTTCTGTTCAGTTTCAGACTTTGACATTTTTTTAGCCGTTTTTAATGGCAGTTCTCCCTTTAAACATTTTTAAAATTTGTAAATTGCTATCTGATGAACAGGAATACACAATATACTGGTACCGTATTGGCCAGCCAATTTTTTATTTTATTGGTATCAGTCAATATAATTGTACATGCCGATTTCCTCTATTTTTACATCAACATTAATTTAACATCAATCTTTAAAAACACTAATAATTGAATTAATGTTATTTTAGTATTATTCATATAGTATTACACTATTTATTAATATTTTTAATGTGCTTTTATTTTTTATAATTCTAAATAGCTTTAATTAATTTATTTCGGTTTTAGTTTTAGAAATCGTACTACTTCAACTTCAACTTACATTTATAATTTTCTTTTAAGTTTAGGGTTTTCATCTAACATTTTATGTTATTTTATTTCAGCTTTATTTCAATTACCGAAAACAATTTTTAATAGTTTTAGTTAACAACAATATATATGTATTCCTTAGAAAATCTAAAAATTAATATTAATTTAGGCTATTATTATTATTATTCTTATTATTATATAATTTTTATATTATAATTTTATATTTTTGTGATGCCTAAATTCACTTGTAGCATTTAAAATGATTGATTTTAGTTTAGTGTTTTATTTATTTATTTCGAATTTATCTAGACAAAATAGTTTATAATTTTATCAGTAATCTATGGAAGCTTGCTTCCGCCAAGAATAAAAAATAAAAAGGGTAATTGCGACTTTTTATCTCGCAATTCTGACTTTTTTCTCAGAATTGCGTGATATAAACTCACAATTGCGAGAAATAATATCAGAATTGCATGTTAAAGTCAGGTCCAGAATTTCAATATAGAAATGGACTGCAGGACACTTTCACACAATTACGTCCAGGTCATTTTAGAAAGAGAACTTTAATTGATCTGCCAATTTGACTAAATTAAGTTTCTTTGTCACAAGAAAGCAAACTTCATCTTTCTTTCTCAATGCACCTCTTTCTCTTTCATGTGGACACTAAAGATGAGTAACCTCACAACACCCCCACCCCCCCAGTCGCTGTTACCCGGGGCTCAAATATCTCTTACACATACACACACGAAAAGCAGGTGTAGGGGAGCAGCTGGTAAGATTAGTGTCTGCATGTGTGTGTCGGTTGGTTTAGATGTTGTATGAGGACAATGATCTGAGTGGTTAATCATTCAGAGCCAGTAAAGAGCAAGAGTTTTTCACATTCACTGACTTCTCATCGAGGGCTCTCGGTTTATTCGGCTTCACAACAATGAGAGAACCAGAGAAAACATCTCCTCTCCTCTTTCTCTCAGATTACCTCTGCCGCACACACGCGGCGGCCCTGACCTCCCTCTGCTAGTTAAGCAGCTGTAGATGTAGCTCCAGCGGTAATTGTGCTAGTGAGAGCTCAGGCTAACAAGAGCAGAGGAAGAGCGAGGGAAGGAGGGGGGTGAGAGGACAGGGCAGAAGCTGATAAAAAGAAGAACTCATTGGAACAGAGTGTTGTTCTGCTGGAGAAGGGGCCATACGGATGTTTGCAGGGCAGCTAGTGGTCAGTGTGTTCTCTAGTCTAGTGTACGCACACACACAATGTCTTCTTCTCCTCGGGACTTCATTAAGAGGTCCTACAGGTGTCTCACAGTAGAGAAAGCTCTGTTTTCTATTAAGAAACTTTCAGTGGTGTTTGCTTGCATAAGAGTAGCCGCTATGTTAGGCCACTGGTAGAGCATTGCTATGCTGTTTCTATGGTGTTTTGGGACATTTCGTTCAGGCCCAGTCAAAAAAAGCCCATCCCTAAGTTATGTTTACATTACATTACTTGCAACTATCGCTAAATGTAGGTGGTATAGAGTTGCTATGTAGTTGCTAGGGTGTAATCAGTGTGATTCTATGCTTTTTAAAAGCTATTTTGGGTGGTTGCTTAGGTGTTACTAGGATACTGATGACGTGTTTACTGGTGCGAGGGCGGGGCAACCTGTCACTCACATAAGATCAAGCAATAGCAAGCCACAACCATTCAATCAATTCCAGATGTACAAAATCAAGTCCCGCCCTACATTATTTTTCTTGTTTGAGAAGCCGTACAGATATATGTCACAATGGAGGGGAGGAAGGGGGGATTAAACTATCGCAAATTGTTTAATGCCGACTTTAAAAGGCCATTCCTCCTCTGTAACTGCATTCACAACAGAAAATGATTGTCAATAGCAAAATATGGTGTAGTGCTCTGAAAGAAAACTGACTTAAATGTTCAGGACTCGCACCTGAATTTTGCAAAACGTTTGGTTAATGTGTGCTATGTGAACAGAACCGTGAGCGCTCACTTGTGGGTTAATTAAGATTTGGTGGAAGTTTTTAATAATAATTTTAATAATACATTTTAATGATAAATAAATAACACTGTGTCAAAAGACTTTCGTGTGTTATGGTAGTCACAATCTGGGATATTTATCAGTCGCTGTGCTTACATACAAGCATAATTCATGGTTACCGTAACAATGAAAAAGCATTGTGACTTCCGTTGCAGTACAGAGTGTCTAATTGTTAGAAAAGGATGGTTATGAGTTACTTGCCTAAGTTTATTACTATTCAGGTCTCTATCCTCAAGTAACTGTGTTAGCTTTAGCATGCACCACTAATAAACTGATCTCATGACATTGACACTGAGGTTGTGTGTGGAATGAGAGATTAGAAGGGAGCACTGCGTCATACTCTATCACAGTGAAACTAATTGATTTTAATAAAGTTGGCGTGAAGCTACTTTTGATATCTGCAAATAGAGTGACTCGTCCTGAATATTCATGGGCTATTCACAAGATTTACACGCTTGACACAAAACCAAGCCTTTCATTCGGAGGACGGCCTATAATTTGGCCTCCCCATGAGGCCAGCCGTATCTGTGTCCATAGATTCAGCTGTGCAGCCACGAGGACAGATACGAGACTGAAAGAGTGATTATTTGTGAATTAGAGAAAAGAGGAAGTGTCGTTCCACTACCCTGGAAGTCTAACAGAAACGCATACACACAGCTGGAGGGAGCTAATGACAGACCAAAATGATTAGTTTCATTTATCACCCGTGAACAGAGAAATGAAATAAGTCTAATTTTCTTGTTAACTAGAAGGAGATTAATATTATGCGACAGAATACGTAAACTCATACTGGAGGTATTGAGTTCAAAAATAACTGATGGCGTAGAGCACTTTCGTACACTCCCAGTGACGATCCTCAGTGGCCAAGATTTATGGGTTTTTCAGTGCTGATGTTGCAAATATTTAGAGACAATCAAATAGTTGATTAAGCTGAAGTATGTACATTTTTAAAAACATAATATCCGATTTCTGCCTCAGGAAAAAAAAGGTAAGTGTGAGAGAGTTTTTTTTTTAAAAAGCCACATTGTGAGATATAAAGTCAACACTGTAGGATATAATTTTGCAATTTTAGCAATTTGCAAAAAGTCTCACAGTGTGACTTTTTGTCTCATAAAGTGACTTTATTATACATGAAGATATGAAGTTACATTTGTGAGATCTAAAAACAGGGAGAGTTATTTCTGCAGTTCTGTTTGGTGCCACTAGTGGTGCAAAGATGTACTCCACTACTGTCTAGTGTATGAATGTTATAAAGATATTTTGTCATCCAGTATTGGAATCTGATAATATCCGCTATGTAAGGAAAGCTGCTACAGTTCAGTGCACAAATCATTTTTTTTTCTCTGTTAATGAATGGCTTCATCTGGGTATTTGAAGTGCACTTTTTATTGTAAGCCACCCTATTTATAGTAAAAAAATGGCAAAGAATACTGCACACGTATGTGAATTGGGATGCACCTCGTCATTTGACATGGCTGTTGTAGATTTTGGAAATGACACAAAGAGCAAACATTTCTGTTAGTCATTGGCCAGTCCTGATAATATAAACAGCTCAAATATCGATCGGTTTCCTGGCCTGGTTTCTTATTCACGGCTGCATCACTGGTGAGAATACAAGAGCTAACAGTAAACCAGCAGTCACTCGTCTTCATTTCCACTGTCAGCTTCTCACTGCGTCTGCACACACACTATAGTAACTGCAGGACAGCCTGTGAGGTGAGTGGCTGCGTATTCTGGTCTCCCTGCATTCCTGCGGTTGCCATGGTGAAGAATCTCGGTGCTCTAGAGCAGGATAAATTAACAATGTTTTAATTGGCTCAGGACTCTGAGTTACATTGCGCCTTATCGCTACACTGTCATTTGCGGTGCATTATGCATTATCATACACTCTGCATATGCATTCACTCAGGTGTGCATGTTTTAGGACCTTATAAATCCCAATGGAGCAGTGTAACCCCAAGTGTGTGTCCAATCTCATTTCCAACTCAGACACAGCTTACGCCCTGAGAGCTAATATGGCCAAAACATACGACACAAGTGCACTTCACCAACAGAATACACAGCACTCCGTCCATTGAGCAAACTAACTAATTTTACCTGCAAAAAGATGACATAGGCTCAAGGAGAGAAGAAAAGGGAAAAAAGGAAAGAAAGAAAGTTGAGGGTACATATGTGAAAAGTCATATGGGACTGAGAGAGGGCAGATCAAGAGAGATATGCCCTGTTCTGAAAGCTAGAGAGATGCCTCACATAGGCTGTCTTCTAAAGGTCCGGTCACATTTACTGTTGCTCTGGGAAATTTTGCTGGCAAAATCCAGACATTCCAATTCGAAAAAGTTCCCCACGCAGACCAACAGAAAGCTGTAAGAACAAAAAGCTGTAATAACAAAAATCATAATGTGCACTACCATTCAAATGTTTGGGGTCCGTAAAAGAAGTATATAATGCTCTCACTAAGGCTGCCTTTATTTGATTAAAAAAAATACAATTAAAATGGTAATATTGTGAAATATTATAACAACAAAAAAATCATAATTTATTCCTGTGATCAAAACTGAATTTTCAGCATCATTAGTCCAGTCTTCAGTGTCACATGATCCTTCAGAAATCATTATAAACATGTGGTAAAATTGACCTTTGTACGGTGAAATTCTGCAGGAATTTGTTCGATATGAAATTTTGTAGGAACGTGTGAGGTGAAACATTTCCCTGTATGGATTTTGCATTGGATTCAAGCTGCTTAAATATTTTGTAACATTATAAATGTCTTTACTAGATCACATTTTGATTAATTTAAATCTTAATGACCTCAAACCTTTGAATGGTAGTGTATATCCATTAGAGTTTGGCGTTAGCATGCTGCTAAGCTAATGGCGTGGTACTTTAATAAGCATAACTACCCTAGTGAAAAAAATATATACTAAAATACAGTAGTATTATATACAAAATATTTTATTTTGTGCTAAGTATACTACAAATACGTTTACATATTTATGTGCTGAATAAAAATACCCTGTAATCGTACTTTTACAAAACAACTCATTTTGTACTTTAATTGTGCGGAAATAGTGCTGAGGTTCAACTAAAGATATACTTAAGTATATTTGATTGTGCTGAAGTGGAACTATTGCAAGTATACTTTAGGTACACTTTAAATATCTTTCATTAAAAGACTGATATTATGCAGTGATCTTATTCTTACTAATAGTGATATGAAGATACTTTTAGGCTTAATATTAACAAATGTGCATTGTGCAATAAAGAAATACTCCAAATAATGTTTAATTTTATATCAGTAAGTCTTTAGTGATGTGTCAATGAATATGTTAATGACTTTGAAGTATACTCAGTATGAAATAAATGGATTTTGGTATAGTTTTTTTTTTTTTTTTTTACTCGGGTAACTATGCAGAACACAAATATTGGGTAAAATAAAAAATTGTATCGGTACTTTTATAAATATACTATATTACTGAATTAGCATTTTTTCTACTTAATCCGTAATCTTTGGAGTTTGCTGTAATGCATTCTGGGATTGCTTTCACTGTAAAGGATACATGCTGCCTTAGAAATTGGCCAAAGAAAGTATCTTAGGAGGCCACATAATTAAGTTTACTACTTTCTGGAATGGTCTTCATGTCGGGAGCTTGCCAACGATGCCCTAAAAATGCTGCCTCGGATATGACATTCACTAGGTTTTGGAACCAAGCAGATGTGAGTGTGTTCCTTCCCTCTTGCTCTCTTGTTAGTCTTATGAACACACACAGACTCCATCATTTAGCCATCAGTTTGTGTATCTACTCAGCCATTTGCCAAGATTAGCCAATAAACTGTGACCGCCTGTCACAATTAGCACTAACCCAGTCAAACTCATTCCACTCCCACTCGATCCTGTCCATCTCTCCCCTACAGATAAAACCCTCTTCACACCCCCATGCCGCACATTCCCTCGTTTTCGTAATTATTTTTTTGTCCTGTTTTCTAAAATATTGAAACCTCCTCAAAACTATAGATTTACTTGAGAAGCAAATTTGTCCTCTTGATGTGTGCCAAAACATAGAGCACTCGTCCTGCACGAACCCGTTGTTGAAGATTAGGACGGAAAGACAATCTGTCGTATTTCAGTACCATAAATGCTTGTGTCGCTATCAGCAGGTTTTCCACCCTGGATTTGCCATGCTGAGCTCGGCATGTGGTGCAGGTGTGTGTTAGAAAGAACTTTGTCGTTATTGTTTGTTTGGATGTCTGTATATCAGTGGGGGGTCGGTGTCTGTCTCTTCCTTTTGGCTGAGCACACATGTCTGAAGGGCTTCTCCCCTCCACTGAACTCTTCCACCATCCCTCCATCCCTTGTTTCCAGAGAGGCGGAGACGTGGGGGAGCTGCCGTTGCCTCTCCTGCTCCGACCCAGCTTGTCTCCTAGCAACAGGGCTGTTTGGTCCGGGACCTGGGAGTGGAAGCAAGAGAGAAACAGAGTAGCAGAAAGGAGAGAGTGTTGAGGGAGAGATTAAAAGGGAAAAGGGAAAGCTGTAATTATCTGGTGCTGCTGGAAGGAACAAGGGCCTGGAAGAGCAGAGGGAGAGATGGAGTGAGGGAGAAAGACGGTGATGTTCTGGGTTAGAGGCTAGTGCTTGTAGAGGGGGGGGGGGGAAATCAAGGGAATGGGGGAGGAATGGCTGCATAGCTGGAGGAAGAAAAAGTGTGAGGCTTTAAAAACAGTACAAGCATCCGCATATAGAGGTGGAAGTGCAGTGAAGGAATAATTCCCCTCGCTCATTTTGTTCATTTAGTTGTGTCCAAAATGGTGCCTTCCTGCCCGGTCAGTCAGTGGAAATTGAGCAGTGTCCTAATACAGCTTCAAAGAAACAAACAAATAAAAACAGCAATTAAAATCATGGAAATGATTACTACTAAAAAAACATAAAAAATGGAAACTGCCCAGCAATAAGGAACTTTTATTATATTTATATTAAGCTCAGCATGAAAGCAGATACTAAAAATGGCAGATGAAATTGATCCGTACGGATCAAGGATCAATTGCGATCCGTTTCACCCCTAATAATGAATGAACACGCTTATCATCATGATTGCTATCTTACCAGAGATGGAGAAAGATCCTACTCCAATGTGTCCCTGTCCCCAAAAATGTTGGTACTCAGAGCCGCTTCCCTCCACGTTTTCTGCCACGCATCGTTTATTTTTACCACTCATGTGCACCAGTTATGTGCACCCCTGCCCTTAATGCTGTTTGAAATACTGAGTTTGATTGTACACGCTGCTTTTTGCTAACAACAAAAAAGTATTTTTACCTTTTTAAAAGTTGCTGAACATTGTTTCTTTCTTGTTTTTTGACCCTATCAGAAGCAGATCTTAAATAACTGTAGTGTTTATGTATTGGTTGACGGGATAAAAAAAAAATGCTCATTTATAAACTAATTTATTGCTTTCAGACACCATTTTAAGCACATCAGACACCATTTTTGTTCTTCCAACCAAACGCTGCAGAGGATTGTGGGATTTCACTGGCAGTGAAGGATACATTGCTGCCTTTAAAAATCCACTGAATGAAGGCAACTCAGTGGATGTTACGCAAACCTAAATCCAGATGTGCCATGATGCATTTCAGATGCAGCCATGATGTCTTTACTTTTGATGCAATAAGATTGCACTTAATTTATATCCATGCTTGTGCATTTTGAGCACAAGATGCCATGCTGCAGTGGCACAAAGAAATGCTAATGTCGGGCTCTGAGTGTGTGTGCAGGACAGCCTGGATTTACCCTCTCAGGGTTTCGGTGACTTTGACCCCGTGTAGGCGTTGGGGGAAGGGGGATCTCTCTCTATCCTGTCCTCTCTGCCTTGAGGTGCACCCTGTGTGTGTGTACAGGCATGCGTGAGTGTCCTGTCTGCCGTGCCTGAAGGTACTGTGCTGACCCCCTCCCTCCTGTGTCCCACATTGGCGCGTGTGGTTGGGCTGCTGCTGTCACACGCACTATCGTCCCAGGCCGCTGATGTGCCCCGCAACGCTGGGAAAAGGGGGGTTGAAGGCCGGGCGGCATCATGCTACAGCAGCATGAATTTGTAACAAACACACACACGCACGCACATTGGCAGAGCCTGGCACACGTGTCCTATCTCCTGAAGTTAATGTAGTGGAGTGGAATCCAGCAGTAAACATGTGTGAGTGCATGTCACATTACTGCAGCGACTCATCTCGTATCAGAACGCACTCCGCGCCCACGCCGGTAGATTCATGTTTAGTGCACAACTATTCTTATACTGTAACATGATGATTTGCAGGTGGAATATAAGGCTATTTCTATTTGAATACAGATACATTTTAAAACATTCTCCGTCCACACTAGTGTTTTAAATTGTTTTCCAAAAGATTCTTGTCCACACTGAAACCAGCTTAAATCATCTTACTGCACATGCGTAAAACGTAATAAAAACTCGAAAGATGATGCAGAGAGACCAGACAGAATTGAGCTCTTATTCTATTCCTCTGCCGTTTTATTAGAAAAATATCCCACTACTTACTGGTGCGTCCATGTTGCACTCAGTCGGCATGCCATGTATGGCCTAAACGCAATTGCCTTCATGTTTTGATGCAGGACAGCAATTGCAAGTACATTTTCTGTCATCTCTGCAGGAATGCAATATTGAGATTGTACAAAGTAACATTTAGCGACACTGAAAGTGAATAGCACATAGTTGGCACATAACGGTATATAACAGACAAATAGGTATAACATCTTTTTCAAATGCTTCCATTTTCACAGTCCATATACAATGTGAAAGAGGGCTTCAAATCTATCCATTTTGGAGAGCATCTTCAAAAAGCTAAATTTTCACTGGACAAAAACACTAAACAGCGTCTGAGTGTGGGCCAAAATGTAGAGGTGGTTTGGGCCAAAATGAAGGTGAAGAACTGAGGATGGAGAAGAGCATCCCTGCATGTGACACAGGTGATGAAAGGAAAGGAAGATGCGGATGTTGATTTGGACCGGGACCGGTTATTGATTGGATGGAGGAACGTCTGAATGCAAGCTTGTAGTCGATTGTAAAAAAGGGGTAGGTTTATGGAGACTTAATGACTGGAAAATATCTTTGTACTGTATCAATGATTGAAACAGTAGAGAGTAGTCTGTTGCTTCACTGGAAGAACATTATAAGGTCAAAAATTGTAAAAATGAAATGTGTACATGGATTAATTAAAGGGATAGTTCACCCAAAAATGAAAATTCTGTCATCATCATCTCAAGTTGTTCCAAACCTGTATGAATGACTTATTAATTAATTGCTGAACACAAAAGAAGATATTTTGAAGGATGTCGGTTACCAGACAGTTGGTGGGCCTCATTATGGAAGTCAATGGGGCCCACCTACTGTTCGGTTAAAAAAGAAAGCAATGTTATTTTTGTCTCTTGCCCATAGCATTTGGCAGTAGCTCTGGTCCTCTTATTAACAGTGCAATTTGCTCATAGGTGATCTTTTGGACATGTTGTGCTTTGATGATTAAATTCCACTTTGCAGTTGTCCCGTCCAAATTGTATTCATACATAAATTAGCCATTAAGGTCTTTTCCCATCATTTACCACTACCACTAAACAAGAATCTGGTATTTGAACACAGACTTCTGTGCTGGCCCTATTAGTTCAACCAGTCACAGTAAAAACAATGACTGTATTTTAATGTCAAAATAGGTATTAACTTTGTTAAATGATTTTAACTGTGTTCAACCGGTTTAATATAAAAAGATAACAAAGGCAGTCCTAATTATATATTACCAAAGCACTGCTGTTTTACATGACAGAATTATGTGCAGTGATAATTGTTATTTGACTTTAAATGGGCTGTTTAGTATAACATGTTAAGGAAATGTCCACTTCTCTGTCTGATTTCAGTGTGTGGACGGGGGCTCGGGGTCAGAGAGCTCCTCTCTGAAGAGGGTGGCTGTGGTGGAGGACTTCTATGACATCATCTATGCCATGCACGTGGAGATCAGCGCCGACCCAGCCAAAGCACCCAAACACGCCGGGCAGAAGAAAACATATAAAGCGGTGAGTAAAGCGAGGAACTTCTCTGTCATCGTCTCTGATCAGTCATGGAAGTATGTTTATGGCCTCGTGCAGGTTAGATTTAATACCCCGTGTGGCCCTTTTTGACCGCCTGTATCTGTCGGTCACTTAGAGTGTCCCGTTCTCTGTCAGCTTGATTTATTTCCTCCGTGATTCTTATGAGCAGAAGCGAGTGGCTCGTGGTGTGTGCTGCACTCCTGCTGTGTGTGTTCCTGGTGTGATTCGTAGAGAATCACTGGCCTCTGTGAGTTTTGGGTGAATCAGTCAGAATACACATTACCTGATAAATGAAAGCTGGAGGGACTATGTGGGACTTTTTCTTTCTTTTTTTCTGCTCTTTTTCTCCTACATTCCTCCCCCTGTTTTTCTGCATTCTCCTGCATGTTTTTTGCTTTACTTCTGTATTTATTTATTTTCTTATTTTCGGCATGTTTTTTTTTTTTCATTGCTTTTTTCTGTTTCTTCTTTTTGCATTTCTTTCTTTCTTTCTTTCTTTCTTTCTTTCTTTCTTTCTTTCTTTCTTTCTTTCTTTCTTTCTTTCTTTCTTTCTTTCTTTCTTTCTTTCTTTCTTTCTTTCTTTCTCTCTCTCTGCATTTTTGCATTTCTTTCTTTCTTTCAGCATTTCGGCATTTCTTATTGCATTTCTTCATTATTTATTTTTTGCATTTCCTTTTGGATTTTTTATTGTCTTTATTTCTGCATTTCGGCGTTTACAGTTTTTTTCATTCATTTTGTGTCTAGCATTCTCATTCTGCATGTTTTTGTATTTCTTTTTAAATTCTTTATTCATTTATGCATTTCTGCCTCTGTCTTTTTATTGATCATTTCTGCATTTACTTTTCTATTTTCTTTCTTTCTGCATTTTTTTCTGCATTTCTTTTTTATTTCTGCATTTCTCTCTTTTTTGCATTTCCTTTTGCATTTTTTTTCCTGCATTTCTGTGTTTACTGTATTTCTACAAAAAAATTTTTGTCTTGTATTCTCATTCTGCATTTTTTCATTATTGCTTTTCCTTTTTCTTTCTATATTTCTTTTTTATTCTTCATGCATTTCCATCTTTCATTTCTTTCTGGCCTTTTATTCATAATTTCGGCATTTTATTTTCTATTCTCTTTTTTTCTGTATTTCTTTCGCCATTTATTTCTTTATTTCTGCATTTCCTTTATTTCTTTCTGTATTTCTGAATTTCTTTTGATTTATTTCTGCATTTCTCTCTTTTTTTGCATTTCCTTTTGCAATTTAATTTTTTCCTGCATTTTCACAATGTTTCTACAAATTTTATATTTTTGTCTCATTTTTCATGTTTTTGCATTCTGTTTTAATTTTAAATATTTTTTGATTTTGGCATTTACATCTTTTCTTTCTGGCCTTTTATTCCTCATTTTCTTTCTTTCTATTTATTTATTTATTTATTTATTTTTCTGCATTGTTGTAAGCAGAGATAGGTTCGATTTATTTATGTCTGCGGTGAACATCTTTAGAACTCTGTATCACACGTGCTGTCATGGAAACATGGGAAGTGAGAGTGACATGGGCTGCTCTCACCTGGTGTGGGGGTTATGCAGAGGTCCAGTGCTGCTACTGCCCTCTTTTGGACAGCTACAAAAGTGCATATTTACGCTCCACGTGCATTTAGCTATCATTTACGCACGTTATTCCAATAAATGCATAAATAAGTTTGGTTGTGTAGCATTAATAATTTCTGTGATGTATGTTTTAGTCTTTGACTCACAGACACATATATTGTGTCCTCCACACTGTCCCTTGTTCCTCTCGGGCCTGACAGCTGTTGGTCTGTGAGGGGAGGGCAGGGCCACGAGCAGAGCTTTTCCCTGGGCATCAGAATTTCTGTCCCTGCTCTTCTTAGGATCTCCTGGAGGAATCAGGGTACTAGAAAAGAGAAAGCTCAGTTTTTTTTTGTTTTTTTTTGGCTATTGAATCAGTGCTTTAGTGGGGCTTGTGTGTTTAGCTCAGCTTCTGTCTTCGTAATGCACACACATACATGTTATACCCTCCAGCTGTGGTTCCATGGCCACCCATGCTGGTTTGTTAGAGCCTCATGGGAGATTAGAGAGACACGAGGGACCTTCAATGTGGGGGTGTACTTTCTCTTTTTCTTTGTCCACTTTAATGGCAGAAAGGTGGAGGAGGGAGAAACTAAACAGACATGAAAAAGAAGAGGGAAAATATAAAAGAAAGATACATGTACAGTTTTGCGAAGCTTTGAGTTTTTTTTTGAAGAGGATTTGTTGTGTTGATAGTTGTTAGTTGGTGTGTAACTTTCAAATGATGCATTGTTTTACACTAAAATGACAATGTTTGGCTGTGAGAGAGTATGTGAAAGAATATAAAACAGATCATCTTTCAATGTGTGCAAATACAGCGAGGTCCAAATGTCTGAGACCACTAGTGAAAATGCTTTTTTTTTTTATTTTTTTTTTACTTGTATCAAAACAATTAATCAAAAATTGAGCGCATGTCAGAATGTCTTAGTATTGAACAAGATGCATGAACTCTATACGCATGCGTACAAGCTGATGATCATGTTCTCCAGCATGATTTAACATGATCCAAAAAAGTATCTTGAGCTTAATGGAAGAACCACTTACGGTCTGTACATAGTCACATGATCAATGTCACTAATTTATTTAATTGTTTAGTGACCTCCATGAATTGCAAACTTCTAACATTTTATATAAACGTTTTAAGTTTTTTCAAAAACCTTACTTTTTTTTCCAATTTACATTTTCAATGTTTCACAGATTTTCAATGTCTCAGACTTTTGGATCTCTCTGTACATATATGTGTGACAGAGAAATGTTTTGACAAGGACAATTATGAGCATTCTCACTAAAGTAAACGATGTCACCCTTCATATAGACATGGAAGCGTGAGGGAGAGGTGTTGTGAGTGTTTGTAAATGTAAAAATGTCTGTATAGTCTCTCAGAGACATTAGTCCACTTGATGACAGTATCCTAAGAAAATCTCTAAGCATTCACACCCTGTCTGCAAACTAGTCATCTCATGTTTCCTGTCACTGCCTCTCTACAGCTCTTTGCTAAGAGAAAATGAGAATAAATATTTTTTACTCTGCACCTCTCATATTGAGATATTAGGTGTCTCAAATATGCATAATGTTGATAAGTACTGTATACATAAACAAGTAACCAATTAAAATGTACGGTAAAATAACGAGTATGACACGTACATGTTTATGGTTAGTTCAATTCAACAACATAACATTACCACTAATGGTTCCACAAATTAGCTAAACTTTACAATCAGTGTCTTTTGGAAAAAAATCTAAACTAAAATAAAGACTGTATAAATAAAAGAAATCAGAAATTTTACATCTAAATAATGGCACCTGTTATTACTTGTGCACATCCATTTAAAAAAATCTCCAGAAATGAAAATAAATAAATACATAAAAAGAAAAAAAAATCTATATTTTAACATTTCAAGTAATAGCAGCTATACAGCAGATGATTGCTTGTGCATATCTCTTGTAAAACTCAAATGAAATCTCCAAAATAGTCCCACTGATTTATGGGTTTCATTTCTTTTCTTGTTTTGGTAACTGTAAACTGCATTTATTTTCATAATCATCCCTGTTCCATCTTTCTTATAAATTGTTGCTGTCTGATCTGAGAACATTTTACCATACATTAAGCTTTGGCACTACTGGAGTTTGAGTTTGTAGGATCAGTGAGTCTAAAAGATCCTGATGTGAAGTTTAAAATGATGTGTTTGTGTGTCAGATAGCGGAGACGTATGCGTTTCTGCCCAGAGAGGCGGTGACCCGTTTCCTGATGAGCTGTGGAGAATGTCAGAAGAGGATGCACATCAGCCCCAGCGGAGCAGAGTTCAAAGGTATCATGCACACACACACACACACATAGACCAATCTAGATTTCTTTAGATTTACTATAGGTTTACACCTTTAGGTATTAACTCTATCAAGAGTGGTTTGCGTACATCATCTTGACTCCAAAGAGAGCTGAAAAGCTAGAATCCGTTCATTCCCATATATTTAAAATATATTCATACCCGTAATGCTTCATTGGACAGCTCATTGTCTTTGTTAAGAAACCCCCTCTCTTCCCTTTTGTCCCCTGCCCACCCTGTAACGAGCTCCCCCCGTCGTGCCAGCCTGAAGCTAATGAAACCCCCTCTGGCCACACCTCCTCCCCCTCGCACACACTCATCCCAACACCCTCTGATTAGACTGAAGTCACTGGAGTGTCCTGCTAGCCTCCCTACACATGGCAATTAGCCCAATTACGGGCCTTTTAACAAAGAAAATGCCTCTGAAACCAGATTATTTCTACAGAGAGTGAGAGGGATTGTGGGTGGAATCCAATGGGGGAGGGATTTGACTGGGAGATTTTCATTGGAATGGAGAATTGAATGAATAAAACTCAGTTATTTTGTCATTTTGGCGAAGCTGCAATCCCAGTTAGGCCGAACCCAGCAGTGCGGGTTGCCAGTCAGAAGAAACGCCCCCATCAAATGTCCCGCTCGCTGAGATAAACAGAGGAAACACCTCCCAGGCCAGACCTGTCAGTGTTGTGTCAACGGTGCGGGCTTAGGTTGGGTGTTGCTCATAAAGAGAGCTGCTAATTGGCTTCTTGCCCATGGGGGTGCACAGACCTCCCCCTCCCTCGCTCCAGCCGGCCGTACGAAAGTTCAGTGCTGAATTATTCAAAGTAATTAATTACTGTAAACTCGCTCTGTCTTTAATTGACACTCAGGCTGTGGTTGATATCGGCTCTTTTATCCACGTATCTATTTCTGTCGTACAGCTTAATGTGCTATTTATGTATAGATACTGAAGAAGTGATAGTAGTAGTACATACAATACTGACCATCATGGGGAAATCTCAGAGTCAAAATAAGATACACCGGTGTTTTGCCAGATGAGAAGTTTATTCTATGTATCATATTTTTTCTAATTAATTTAATAACTGTATCATTTATCTCTTTTAATTCTTTTTATTACTGTTTTAATTTCCCCCGCTTTTATTTTGTGTCTATTTTCAATGCAGAGCTCTATGAATTGCTATAGTGTGATTTATTATGCTCTAAAGTAGTACACTTATATTGATATGTTGACTAATGTACATGTAAAGTACTTGATTATAATTTTAACTGTTGTGTAATTTGATATTACATGTAAAATTAATATAGAACATAGCAACTTCATCATTCTAAAATTTACCATAAATGCTTGTCAGTACAAACAGCAGTCTTTAACCATATTTCAAAGATAACTGAATAGTGCTGTCAAATCAATTAATCGTGATTAATCGCATCTAGCATAAGTTTTTGTTTACATAATATATGTGTGTGCATATTTTATGATTACAGTTATATATATTATATGTGTGTGTGTGTGTAGCCTATATATATATATATATATATATATATACAGATAGGTGTGCGCACACACACACAGACATTTATAATATATATATATATATATATATATATATACATGCATATATATATATATATATATATATATATATATATATATATATATATTTATATATATTATGTAAACAACTTTTATTTTAGAAGCGATATTATTTCCTTAGTAAGTAATCTTTTTAAAAGTATGCTTAAAGCTACAATATGTAATTTTGCTATATGCAAAATATACAATATGCTAACCTCTTTCAATAACAAAGGCGTATGTTGATGACGCATAAGCGGAATTATGGAACTTGTCGTCATGCTGATCTAATAATGTTTATGGATGAGTGAATACATTGATGTTTTTAACAATGACTATGGTATGAAGCAGGTCGCGATTGCTAATGAGAGACAGATATCAGCGCCACACGCGAGTCCCGCGGATATAAAGGAATAAGGACATTTCATTCTACAGAACTAACTTACCTGCAAGTTCTCAATAATACTCACACAGGTCAGTTTATTAGACGAATGAAACTTGTGAGGTAACGCAGCGCTGTTTCAACTGGTCTACACTGCATTTGAGTGTGTTGAAAGTTATAATGTTATTCTATGTGTTAGTTTATCTGTATGAAACTAGCAGTATAAGCTAGATCAACATTAGAATAACATACTGATCATATTCTAACATTTCATCATGTTGAGCTATATAACATTGATTAGTTTTATGTACATTTGCTCACTTCTACATTTGCACGTCTCTGTCAAGTTGAAGTTAGTTGCGGACGTGGAGCTCTTGGCATCTCGAAAACACCACGCTGATATTGATCCTCGTTTTAGTTCTCCTTTTGTCCCAAAGTCTGCTTGCCATGGTCCAAAATGTTTGAACGAAACAACAACAGCGTGAGTGTAAAGCTAGACGTAACGCAGTTGTCCACGTCTGTCGCCATGGTTACTATGGCAGTACGAGCGTAAACCAGGGATAACGTGGATATTACGTCATTGACATGCGACAAGTGGGACAGGGCGACAGGGACCAGCCATTATTTAAAATTGGAATTTCTCTGAAATTAAAAATCTTTGGGAACTTTTGGGATATTGTAAGTACACAACTGCAGGAAATATATCACACTGTGCAAGTGATTTTTGGATATTTTATTACAAAAATCGTACATATTGTAGCTTTAAGTGAACTTCTTTTTCACAAGGGATGACGCTAACCTGTGGCATTACCTTCAGTAATTTTACGCTAGCATGTTTGTCTTCATTATTTTCCTTTTTGTTGCATTTCTTTGCATTTTTTGACAGATTAGTGACCAAACAACAATTATAGCTTTTAACATAAGTTTTTGCAGTTCCAGCCTATAGGTGAAAAATTTATTGGACTACTTCATCAGGGAGACTTTTTAGCAGCCTGACAAAACTAGAAGCCTGCAAATCACTTTTGTCTTTAACCATTATTATGTTGGTTTTAGTGATGATCTAGTTCCTGCAGGAATTTTTGTTGTTGTTTGTTGTAGTAAATCCATATGAAATGAGAAAATGAGGTTGATCAATACACAGCAAACAGCTCATCCATTACTGATAGCCTGTGTGTGTATGTGTGCGTGAGATTATCAGCAGGTAATGGGTTGCTTCATGGCTCTTTTAACTCAAAGCTGATAAAATCAATAATAAGAAGGATGTTACATGACTAAAAAAAGCCTCCATATTTACAAAATCTAAAGGAAATTGTTGAGAATTCCTTGCAATGTTTTTGACCTTCTTCAGAACACTTAGGGAGACCATAAGTGCACTTCTTTGTGTGAGTGCACTTAAAATTAAGTGTATATGTGTGCATTAATAACACACACACACACACACGCACACACACACACACACACACACAGAGAGAGAGATGAATTAAAAAAACAAATTAGTCGTCATTATCGTCACCGTCAGAAGCATTATCATGATCTTTCCAAACATTCACAATGATTTTTTTTCTCACAGTAGCTTTGGATGGGGGAAAAAAAACAGCTGTTGGGGGAGAGTGGGTTTAAATTTCTATACATTTGCTCGATGCATATTAATGTAATTTGCATATGCATTTCTTATAATTAGGCCTTTGTTTAGCATTGTTAATCTGGCGGAGGCAGAAGTGTGCCTGCAGAAAACACTGGGGCAGATACTGCCCTCTAGTGACAGCTTAGAGAAATAACACTCTATGTGATTCTCAGGTATAACAACAGAATTATTGACTTTTCCTGTCACGATAAATATGTATGGCCTCACTGTTGTAAATCTCTCATGCTTTCTCAGAGAACAACCAACCGACCTCTCTGGCGGCCGACCTCATAGACTACAATATGCCCCTCACGACAACCTACCTGAAACAGAAGAAACTGCAGTGCATGAACAACAACGAGCAGGTAAAGCAGTCTTCTCTTGTATTCAGCGTTCACTGACCGACAGACACCCACATCTCGTTTCAGTCCATCCAGATGGTGTAGTAATCATTGTGGGTGTTGTGCATTACTGACAGGTATTTCAGGCACTTTCAGCATTTACTCCAGGTAATATGCAGTAACATGGACTCTGTCATATCGGCCACCCGTGGGTGGATGTGAATTAGTTTGGTATAGTATTTAGAAGGAATGGCACTTAGTTCTGTTGTAATTAACAAGTTTTCTGAACAGCTTGCTAATTAGCTGAGGTGTGAGAAAACCGGTGAAATGCCAATCTAACAAAGAAACGCAAGCCATACTTAACAGTCATGCACACCTCAGTTTGTGTACATACACACACACTCACAATTTTTAATTTATTAAATTTGATCTTATTTTAATTTTACACTAAAAATAAAGGTTCTGTATTGATATTTATGGTTCCATGAAGAACCTTTATTCATGGAACATGGAGCCTTTATACATCATTGGAACCTTTATATTCCACCAAAGCTTCTTTATAGTGGAAAAAGGTTCTTTTAGATTTTTAAAATGTTCTTCACACTAAGACAGAAAAAAATAAAAACAGTTATTTTAAGAACTGATCACTGAATGGTTCTTTGAAAATGGTTCTTCTATGGCATCATTGTGAAAACCCCTGTTTTGGAACCTTTATTTTTAAGAGTGTATTTCATTTTGATGTTCATTTAATGTTAATTGTTGAAACATACAAATCAGGGTTTTAAATGACATTTGGGCATTTTTAGACCAACTATTGATAACAGGGTTGCAAAATAACAATGCTGGTTTACTAACTTCACTTGGCATTGCTGTTCCTTCAATTAGTCATGACACATGACATAACCAGGCAACACTATAACCACTACTGTCTGAACCAGCATTAATACTGGTCTAAGCTAGTCTTATTGATTTCACTACTGCTTCTATTTTCCTGTTATCATGAAGCCAGTGCAAGACAAGATGTGCCACAGACATTTCCTTTTATTTTAGAATCTGCCTGTGCACTGCAGTTGTTTGCTTTCAATTTACTGACATTCTTCCACGAGTCTCTTATATAAAACCACAATGCCACACAATGCTTAGGATCTATGTTTAGAATACACACCTTTTGTGTGAGAGGGTTTGCTTTTTCGAAAATTACAGGGAGCAGACAGGAAGAGTGTGTGTGTGTGTGTGTGTGTGTGTGTGTGTGTGTGTGTGTGTGTGTGTGTGTGTGTGTGTGTGTGTGTGTGTGAGAGAGAGAGAGAGAGAGAGAGAGAGAGAGAGAGAGAGAGAGAGAGAGAGAGAGAGAGAGAGAGAGAGAGAGAGAGAGAGAGAGAGAGAGAGAGAGAGAGAGAGAGAGAGAGAGAGAGAGAGAGAGAAATGTCCTATTGCAGTTTTGGTCTCCGAAGGGTGGGGCATGACAAGAGAAGCTGGCAGTTGAAAGCACAGGAAGCTCTATAAAATAGGGTACAGCTCTTTATCCCATTACCTTTTTTATGTGATAACTATTAGATATGTTAGATAAGCTATTATATTAATTATCATTAACATCGCATGAAAACTAGTTAGTTTTAAACACATTAAAAACTGTACCTCTTGACTTAAAAAGGGGATTTGTCCCACCTCAAAGGTTGACCTTCTCAAATGGGTCCAAGAATTAAAGTTATACAACTATGTCATTTTGTTCTGCTAATTTGATTTTGATTTTATATATATATTTTTTTTTATTCATGGAAAATATAACTTTATAAATGGCTTCATGGGACATAACTACAATAACAACAAAACCACATTTGGCCCCAAACTAACAAGCCTCTACCAAGTGGCAGCTTAATTTAGGCTACATACCTGATTTTTAGGTTGCAAAAATCAATAACTTGAAAGTTTGATGTTGGTAAGATTATTTAATGCTTTTGAAAGTCTTTAAACCTCATCAAGGCTGCATCTATTTGATCTAAAATATTTTGATTTTGATTATTACAGCAAATACAGTAATATTGTGAAATATTATTGCAATTTAAAAGAACTGTTTTCCATCTGAATATATTGTAATATGTCATTTATTCCTGTGATGCAAAGCAGAATATTTAGCGTCATTAATCCAGTTTTCAGTGTCACATGATCCTTCAGAAATCATTCTGATGATTTGCTGCTCAAGAAACATTTCTTATTATTAAACAGTTGTGCTGCTTTACTTTTATTTTTTATATTGATTAATAGAAAGTCCAAAGGAACAGCATTTATTTGAAATAGAAATCTATTGTAACATTTTAAATATTTACTACTGTGTCTTTTGATCAGTTTAGTGCATCTTTGCTGCATAAACATTAATTTCTTTAAAAAAAAAAAATCCAACTGACCTGAAATTTTTGAACAGTAGTGTAAAATTAAACCGTTTATATAATATAATTTGACCTCCTAAAGCTAGAGATGATAATTTTAGGGTTAAGCTCCTCCTTTCATTGTTAAATGTCCTATTTTGTACCCTATTTGCAGAAAGTGCCAAGAGGCAGATGGAGAAAGGCAGAGTAAGAGACAGAGACTAAGTGCTGAGATATAGAAATGGCAAAAGAATAGAGAGAGAAACTCAGAGAGTCACACAAATAAGCAGAATAATTAACAAAGAGGCTTGGATGAGTAGGAGCGAGAGCAGAGGATGTGGCGAGGAGGCTGGTCGGCCCTGCAGGACGTGTGTGTCCAGCTCAATTCAATAAAGAAGGAAATTAGCAGCATCCTTCCTGCAGGCTGCAGACTCCCGGCTCTCAGAGGGGGATGGAGGAGATTAAGGAGAGGGGGAATGTTCATTATCGGTTATGGCTTTTTTTTTTTTTACCCACTTGCTGTATCTCCTCTTCAGGAAACTCATTTTGTTCTCTCTCCTCCTTTAGCTCTCTCTCTCTCTCTCTTTCTCCCTCCCTCTTTCTCGCTCTCTCTCTGGGGAAAGGTGTGAGATTCTCAAATATTCTTGCAAATGATATAGGCCTACCGTAGTCACAGAAACCATGATTGATTTTGTTCCATATACATTCTTACTTTTTCATGCATTAAATGGATAACCGTTGTTTCTTTTATGTGATAGTCAGTCAGCTTTTCTGAAAAATAGCTGCTGTATTCGCGAGTGTTAAATGTATTTCGTCCATTGTCACACTGAACAATTAGTAGTGTCAATACTAAATGTAAAATGGAAGAGGTGGCAAGACCTAGCAGTGTAAGTGAATGTGAATGTGTCATTTGTTCTTCTAAAAGCTGTATTGTGCTTTTTTGTCTGTAGGTGGCAGATTTACCAAGCAATTCATTCTGCTAACTAACAATCCATACTAGCTGAACAAAGTTGCTGTGTAATCTCTTGCTGGTTTATTTCAGATACACTACAAGAGTCACATTTAAAAGACTCAAGGACATTTGAGTTACCCTGACAGATTATTTTATTTATTTATTTAGTCATGTATTGCCTCTGTTTTGGCAGTGGGTTGATATGCTTTCTTATAAGTTAACCTGTGCCTTGTTTTACCCCTCATTATCTTATGTTTTTTTTAATAGTCCCCTATTTGGTTCAGTTCTTTGTCTGTTCTAGTGTGTGTTATGAGGTTTTCTGTCCCCCGGCGTATTCTTGGTGTTCCTGAGTGTTATGCTTTCTTTTAAAGAGATATAAATAATTGAAATCATTGAAAGTTCTGTCATCATTTACTCACCCTCATATCGTTCTAAACCCGTGAGACTTTCATTCATCTTCGAAACCCAGATGAAGATATTTAAATTAAATCTGAGATATAAAGAGACACGATCGCTTTATATGATGAACAGATTGATGTGCAAGAGCCGTGCAAATCAGCACATTTGAGCTTCAGCAAGAACCAATGAGGTTCATTCTCATGTTACGCAGCACGTTTGAGCTTCAGCAAGAACCAATGAGGTTCATTCTCATGTTACGCAGCACGTTTGAGCTTCAGCAAGAACCAATGAGGTTCATTCTCATGTTACGCAGCACGTTTGAGCTTCAGCAAGAACCAATGAGGTTCATTCTCATGTTACGCAGCACGTTTGAGCTTCAGCAAGAACCAGTGAGGTTCATTCTCATGTTACGCAGCACGTTTGAGCTTCAGCAAGAACCAATGAGGTTCATTCTCATGTTACGCAGCACGTTTGAGCTTCAGCAAGAACCAGTGAGGTTCATTCTCATGTTACGCAGCACGTTTGAGCTTCAGCAAGAACCAATGAGGTTCATTCTCCTGTTACACAGCACGTTTGAGCTTCAGCAAGAACCAATGAGGTTCATTCTCATGTTACGCAGCACGTTTGAGCTTCAGCAAGAACCAGTGAGGTTCATTCTCATGTTACACAGCACGTTTGAGCTTCAGCAAGAACCAATGAGGTTCATTCTCATGTTACACAGCACATTTGAGCTTCAGCAAGAACCAATGAGGTTCATTCTCCTGTTACACAGCACGTTTGAGCTTCAGCAAGAACCAATGAGGTTCATTCTCATGTTACGCAGCACGTTTGAGCTTCAGCAAGAACCAGTGAGGTTCATTCTCATGTTACACAGCACGTTTGAGCTTCAGCAAGAACCAATGAGGTTCATTCTCATGTTACGCAGCACGTTTGAGCTTCAGCAAGAACCAGTGAGGTTCATTCTCATGTTACGCAGCACGTTTGAGCTTCAGCAAGAACCAATGAGGTTCATTCTCCTGTTACACAGCACGTTTGAGCTTCAGCAAGAACCAATGAGGTTCATTCTCATGTTACGCAGCACGTTTGAGCTTCAGCAAGAACCAGTGAGGTTCATTCTCATGTTACGCAGCACGTTTGAGCTTCAGCAAGAACCAGTGAGGTTCATTCTCATGTTACGCAGCTCGTTTGAGCTTCAGCAAGAACCAGTGAGGTTCATTCTCATGTTACGCAGCACGTTTGAGCTTCAGCAAGAACCAGTGAGGTTCATTCTCATGTTACGCAGCTCGTTTGAGCTTCAGCGAGGACCAATGAGGTTCATTCTCCTGTTACACAGCTCGTTTGAGCTTCAGCGAGGACCAATGAGGTTCATTCTCCTGTTACACAGCTCGTTTGAGCTTCTGCAAGAACCAATGAGGTTCATTCTCGTGTTACACAGCACGTTTGAGCTTCTGCAAGAACCAATGAGGTTCATTCTCATGTTACGCAGCACGTTTGAGCTTCAGCAAGAACCAATGAGGTTCATTCTCCTGTTACACAGCACGTTTGAGCTTCAGCAAGAACCAATGAGGTTCATTCTCCTGTTACACAGCTCGTTTGAGCTTCAGCGAGGACCAATGAGGTTCATTCTCCTGTTACACAGCTCGTTTGAGCTTCAGCGAGGACCAATGAGGTTCATTCTTCTGTTACACAGCTCGTTTGAGCTTCTGCAAGAACCAATGAGGTTCATTCTCGTGTTACGCAGCTCGTTTGAGCTTCAGTAAGAGATTTGTTCTCAAACATCAAGCAAATACGGTTGAGCTTCTGTTTGTTCATTGATCAAGCTTTATATGTGAATAAAAGCCTGAATTAAATTTGTTCATCATATTGTGATTGTGTCTCTTCAGAAAATTTGTACTAAACCGCTTGATACATATGAATTAATTTTACGATCTCTTTATGAACTTTTTGAAGCGTCAAAGTGGTAGTTGCATGGACTTTCAAATGGAAGGACAGAAATCTCTCCGATTTCATTTAAAATATCTTTCATATATTTCAAAGATTAACGAAAGTCTTATGGGTTTGGAACAACATGACGGTGAGTAATTGATGACAATTTTTTTTTTTTTTTTTACATTTTGGGTAAACTAACCCTTTAATAAAAATACTATTTGCGATTGGATTCTCTTTTCTTCCTGTGTGAACCAAGCTGTGACACACAGGCTTAAAAGACAATGACTCACAGTGTCTTCTTGCATTGCTATTGTAAATCTTCTTCCTAATGTCAATCTAAATAATGCAAAATAATAGTTTGCATTATGAGCAAGAGTTGTATTGCCTGATTCCTTTGAATGTATGTGCTTCTCTTGAGGGCTCCATTAGTGACTCTTACATCAAAGGGTGTGTGTATGTTCATGCACTTAGATGTTCACTGGGTAATTGAGACAGTAGTTTACCGTACTGATGTATAGGAAAATAAAAAAACTTGTCAGTTTTCATTGTTTGTTCTTATTTCAACCATACAGTCTTCAATATGCTGAGACAGTGTGGAATGGATCTACAGTGATTGTGCTCTTTCTTTAGCAAACACCTAAACGGATTAAGTTTATATGAAAATGGATTTCTAGCACAATTGTCGCTTTTACAGTAGAGGAAGATGGAGGCAGAAAGAAAAGACTGGAGGGCAGGGAATGAGAATTGCTCTAAAGTGGTTTTGGTGATTCTGTACCTCACTGTACTTCTAGCGGGGGCGTGACGTCAGCGCGCGGCCCCGCCTCCATCTTCGGGGCTGGTTGCTGGAGAGAGAGAGAGTCGCGCGGAAGGCTCTCGCGACCGCAGCAATATTGTTGCAATATTAAACGGATAGAGAGTGGAGAGGAGAGGGGCTCTGCAACGAGAGGGGATCTGAGAAGAATATTAAAAACAAATTGCGTCCACCAGTGAAGGTAAGGATTCAATTAGGCTGACATGACTTCATTATCTTAAATAGCAGGTTATTATAGCTTTCCCCTCCAGCAGAACACGGTGTTTTGTTGACTAGAGCTGCAAAGAGCATATGGGAAGGTCGTTATGTTTATTTATTTGTTCTAATTGGGGTTTTAATACTGAGTTATGACATTTGTACATTTTAAGTTGAACAGTTAAAACGACATAGCCGTTGTTTTCCATGGCGTTTAACCTGTACAAACACGCGAAACGTTTGCCGGTCAAGTTGAACAGTATTGATGACGGAATGAAGACGGTTATTTTAACATGTTTAATGCGTCGCAATCGCGATACCTTGGCAACAGGATAGCGTCCATGGTTGCTTTAGAATGTTTATCATCAGTCAGCATTTCTGTCTGGAGTTGAGTATTAGTTGTGACTGTCATTATGTTGTTAAATATGCGCTTTCTGCACGCTTGATGGGTTATTGATAATGCATGCATTGATGCTGACAGCAGTGTGTTTTTACTTTTTTGTAAAGTTTGTTTGTTCATTTTATTTAGCACAATGAGTATAAATACAACCTGGGAGAAATATGTGCAGGGCAGTCAGTTGGGTCTATTTGAGGTCTTGTTCATGTACTGCATAGGATCTGTAGGTTATAGAGTCAAATATGAAATTTACTTGCAAATAACATCTGAACTAAACGATAGAAATACATGAGACAGAAAAGTTGAGGTTTGGAGTCCTGACTGTTTGAAATTGTTTATGGATCATGACATTAGTCTAGCTATATGAAAATATGAATCGAGTTTAAAATAGAATTATATACTCTGATAATACAGTGTATAGTACGACCGTGGTGGATGGAAGGGCATCAGAGTCTCTATGCATGTTTTATGAATGGATTTGGCAAGTTAACTCAAGGAATTAGGCTAATTGACAGATTTGGGCAGCTTGCATGATTGAGGTAAATTAATGTTGCATATAGTCAAGATATTAAAGTTTTTTTCCAGAAAAGACTTTCCCAGATAACATTGCCGCAAATTATATACGGATGGATATATTTTTAACATGAATGACGATAAACATACACTTATATGGTAGCTTTATAAACTTTATTAGCAGGATATAATTCAATGATTTAAACTATTCTTATAAAATATCCAGCATGTGCCTTGAAGCGTTTTGTTGTGGGTTTTTATCAGGATCTGGCAAAGCTGGTTCTGCAGGCTTACATGCATGAAGGCCTGAAACCAGAGAACGGCTTACTAACTTACCTAAATATCTAAAAGTGCTTTTTTAACCATTAAGATTAATGTGTTTCAGAGATTCCTGCCTTTCCTTTTGTAGTGCCACTGTTTTTGTGTCCCTTTTGGGTTTGTACAGCCACTTGTTCTTGCACCACTGCAAATGGCTCTTGCCATAGCTTTAAGTCAGCATTAAAATCAAATTAATGCTTATTTCTTGCTCCACCTCAGCTGTAATTTTGTGTGAATTATGTTTTGTGCAATTAATAGACAGCTCAGCCATTATTCCGGTGTCGTTTCTGTCTTTTCTGCTCTTCTGTGCCTTTGGCAGGTGGTTTTATAGACTGATGTGGGCGTCTAAGAACCAAAGAAATGTGCAACTGAGTCAAATGCCAAAATTCACTTATCCCTCTATCTTTTAACCTTTTACAATCCTTACCCTGTTACTCTTTCCATTTTCTTCATGACACCCTACCCCATATTTTCTATATACTGTGTTGCACATTTACTGGGGCTATTTAAACATCCCTTTCTGATTACGTATGGCCATGCAAATTAAAAGCAGAGAGGGTTGACAAAGGGTTAAAGGCTTTAAAACCGCCTTTATCATCCTCTGCCTTCTGCCAGAGCTTCACAAGGATAAAGCCTACCAAAATAAAATCACTTTTTTTGACCCCTCACGTCAGCCTGTCCAGCAGAAGTGAAGCTCCATGAGCCATAATCCTTCCCTAAAGCCAAGCTGTTCGGCAGTGAGGATCACCCTCGCTCCTCTCCCTCCTCCTCCCCCTTGCGCACTAGCCATCTAAATAGTCAAACTCATCCTCTCTTTTTTTTTTTCGCTCTTGTTTCTCCCCCCCTCTGTCCTTTCTCAGCTCTGGTTGTCTGAATCTATTGTTCTTTGTTTTGTCCCTGTGGTATTCCGATGACTGTCTCTTTGCTCCTTCGTTCTCTGAGAGGGTCTGTACCATCCTCTGCTCTTCTCCAGTCATTACAAGACGAATCGAAATTCCCATCTGGAGCCCCGAGATGCGCCTCTTTCTCAGCACCACTGTTTCAGTGTTTCATGGGTCTGTATGGCCACTTGTTCTCGCATCGTGCAGATGCGACGTGCCATATCTTAGTCAAACCACCAAATCACTAAGCACTCTTATTTTTCCATGTATGATATACAGTACACTACTGTACAAAAGTTTGAGGTCAGTAAAAACATTTTTTTGGAATGTGTCAATTTTGCACTCTTGATATTTTAGAGTGTCTCCCCTTCATTGCTGTGCACTTTTTGCTGCAGCGTGGCTGATTTGTAGATTTTACACACAAAAAATTAGTTTTGCCTATTTTCCTGTTCATTTCCTATGGCGGTCATTCGAACTCAAGTGCAACTTTTTTTCTTATGACCAATAATTTTTTGCAAATCAAGTCCACTTCTTTTTTTCTTTTGTTTTTTTATAAAAAAAAAAGTAATGACCGAACAACACCAGGGTTACACAATGTTTTATCTCAGTTATTCTGAAGCTTGTCTGAAGTTTAAAATCATTGGTTACCCGTAAGCCAATCACATAACGTTTGGTTATGGCGTGTGTTATGCGCATGCTCAGCCGCATCTAACTTCCACTGTAAACACATGTATGATGCGAAAACAAAACCATCGAGCGAAATACCGGAGTGAACATGGCTGTGAACGACTTTTGCAGATTATGTGAAGTAAATCTACGCATCCACGGTACAATCAGCGTCTACGTCACGGCTCTCAGCCCGCCCTCTGTTCGTTGATTGGCCGGCTGTTTTCAGGCCGGAGGAAAACGGGGAAAACGGTCGCTAGCTCAGACTGAGTACAGAAGCGAAATGAAATTGAGCGGAAGTACGAAGTCTGACGTAGTCAGGCTAATTTTTACTGTATTTTTGATGAAAAAATGTGTTCAGCTTTGGTGAACACAAGAGACTTCTTTCCAAAAACAAAAAAAAAAAACGTTTGTAAGATTGTGTGGTAAAGATTGTGTGTGTAGTGACGATTTTTCACCCTCCAATCAATACCTGATGGACTATATTAAGTCCTGTCCTAATTTCCTGTTCTTGTGGAATATCCTGTTTCAGAAATATGCTATATTACAGGACTAAAATGGGTTGCAAATGACAATATCAACTTTTCCCCATATTTTCCTCAGGCTGTTTTTGATTTGTCATAACATTCCTATTGCCCAAGTAGCCGCAGCTGGTTTGAGCTTAATTGATTCTGAGCATCTCTGTGCATCTGTGCCACTTAGCAATCTATTGTCATTACATCCAAGTGCCCAAATGTAGTATGTTTGTTTGGAATGTTATTATTGTTCTTTTGCAGCCCATGTGAGCGTTGGGCTAACCAATGAGATGCTCTCCTGATGATGGGTCCCCCACCGTGTAATTTCCCGTCTTTCATGGCTCGTTTCCTCTTGGGCAACGTGCGTAGACCTGAGGGGGAATCTAGGATGTGACATACAGGCTCCCTGCTGCCCCCTCTGCTGTTCTGTGCTTTTCTGGTGCTTCACTGTATGTAAGACTCATCCAGCAGAACGTCTCTGCCTGCTCTTTACCGTTACTTATCCAAAGTCTGAAAGTGACTTCCCTGCTGAAAAGAATGCCTTTCACTCTGGTCCAGGATCATTTTTTCTACGTACCACTGATGTACGTAGATGGTCCCTGTCTAAAGGTACGGTCACATTTATCTTTGCTTAGCAAAATTTCACTTGTTCAAAATACAGTCATTTAAAATAGAAATCCAAGCTATCAGGAGTTTCAAGTGAGGGTGAAAAAGTTCCCCATGTATATTTCGCATCGGATTCAAGTTGGTCACATAAATTTGCCACATTGACCAACAGAAAACTGCTTGATTTAAAATCGACTTCAGTATAGGCGGTGCTTTGCTACATTATTGAAAAAAGACTGAAATTGTTTTTTTGCTTGCTGAAGATTTTGGCAATGTGACCCCACCTTTACTCTGACAGTGTTTCCTGCAGTGCTAAATCTATAGCATCAGATGCTTTGGTTGAGTTTTAAGCTTGCAGTCTGAATTAAATGTGATGAGAATGTGATTCCTCTACACTGAAAAATATTACAATAAAAAGTATTGTAAAAAGTACTGTCATGAGCACGGAGCAACAAATATATGGTCTGACCAGCATAGTCCGATTTGAGGACAGATAGTCGCAAAAAAACTCTGTCTAGAATGGCTCAGTCACTTTGTGAATCATTCAGAACGGTTACCAGATTAACATCTGACTCACTCACTGAACCAAAGTCATTACTTTTAATTATATCCGACTTAAAATCGTTGTGTTGTAGCTATTTTAAGTTTCTGAGACTTCTTTAAATTAATGCAGTGTTATTTTAGTATAATGTATAGACTATTATAGTATTTATTAGCTTTTATTTTTATAGTTTCAGTTTTCATTTTTATTTTTGTTTAATTTTGTCATTTAAAATTTTAAGTTCTAACTAATTTTTAAAAATATGTTTTATTATTGTATTATTATTAGACTTATTTATTCCTGTTAGTTGCCAAAGTAGCATTTTCATTAAAGTTTTTAATATTGAGGTTTTCCATGTAATATTTACATTTTATTTTAATTTAGCTTTATTTCAGTTAATGAAAAAAACTGTTTTAAATAGTTTAAATACTTTAGTAATACTTTTTAACTACACTGAATTTATGACTCACAGGATCAGAGTGTTACTTTTTTTTTTTTTTTTTTTTTTTTTTTTTATCAGTGTTTAAAAAAAACTGCTTAAAGTATGGTATAGATGTATAGGCTATAGTAAAGTTATGGTCATTTATTTGATGATTCCTCAAAAGTACTAATAAATATTAGCCTAATGGAATCATTAGGTGGAGTTAGAGTTGTGATCAAAATCGTAAAATTCCCATCCCTATCCAACAATGTTGGTGTGATTTTAATCTGTTCTTTATTTGTGGGATTTGTGGTTTGTGGAGGAGGGGAAGGGGTTAAACATCAAGATAGATTTGTGACTGACTGGATTAGAGGAGAATAGCAGTAGTGGGACCTACAGTAATCCGTGTGTCTGTTGAATGCTGGGTTTGACCTCCTGAGGCTTGGTGTGTCATCTGCTCTTAAATTCTGTCGGGTTGCTGCTTGCTCCCTACGAATCAGGCTGTGGAACGGGAAATCTTGATCATCATCCCTTTTTCTTTCCTTTCAGTTCTTCCTTTAAGCATTTGATCTAAACCAGATGATCTTCCTGTTGCAGTTTCCATCCACAAGCAAACTGCTCGTGCCGAACCTCGTCTTGTGTCCCTGAAAGACTAAATTGATCATGCCCCTTTTGTTCATGCTACAAAAAGGCTGGGACACTGCAGACAGAGATGATGGGATCAGTAGCAGAGGTCGTTTTAGACCACAATAGTGGTCGGCTGCAGAAGCCACATTGGGAAGACATCAGTTGGTCAGTGCATACAGAAAGAGCGGGCTGAGATCCGTTGCAGAGGTCACAAACATGCACGGCTATGCCACTCGTCTCTGCTGACCTGGATAAAGCCATTGCTTCAAGGTATATTTTACAGGAAGTGAGGTCATCTCAAATATCAGTATTCCTCGAGTGGCATTTTTTGCAGCGTAATCTGGTTTATATATACACCACCATTTCTATAAGGTCCTGATGGTCAGTTTATCAGTGAGAGAGGACATCAGGACATTTATGTGAGTAGCCTACATTATTATTTCACTTCACACAAACAGCTGTGTAATTCTATGTGTTGGTCCTTGACAGATGTTTTCCACCCATAAAAGACGATAAAACAAGCCTTTATTGTCAACATTTTTCAAGAAATCGCTCCCTTTAAAATTCCAGCAGCGATGCATGTCTCATAGAAAAAAAACGTAAGGTTTTTGCCAAAGGAAAAAAAGAAGATGTTTTTGTCTTATCTCAGCAGGAGTATAAGTATCAAAGGCTTATGTGCTTCACAGGAACACGAGACACTTCATTGAGAAGAAAAAAAGCCAGAATGTTTGTTTAATGACTCCAGTGAAGTTACGCTTTTAAAAACCACATTCTTTCTGTCTGCAATATCAGACAAGAACTAAGAATTTTTCATTTCGAGTACTGATAGTTCTCAAAAACTAGTACATGAGTACTTGTCATGGCAATAATGAAAATATTTTAATTAAAACACTGTTATGAAAATGAATGTTGACATAAAAATATGACATGAAAATATGTTTATCAAAATATGAAAATGTGACTAGAAAAATTACATTGCTAGATTATCAGTAATGCATTGTTTTTGAAAAAGAAACATCTAAAAGGAATAGCTGCATGTGGTGAAGCTGAAGAGGGAATGACCATCAGTTAACTGAAGCCTGTTCCTAGATACACAACATAAGTGTAACATTAGGCTACAACTGGTATCTGCACAAAAGGACACAAATGCAAGTGAACTTAAACTAAGTTACGTGCTAGCCAGAATCTGTTACTCCTGTTGTGGATGCTCTCTTCCAGTAACAACGCGCTGAAACACGGGCAACTTGCACAAGTATTCACAACATTTTATAATGCTCTCATTACGATTTAATGTATATGGCTGATTGGCACTGCACATCTTGCACATAACTGTATTTTCATCTACTTTATTGGGTTATTCCAGGCATCCCTACGCGTTTTCGATGCCATGACGAGAAACTATTTTAATTCAAACATAAGCCTACTGTTGAAAAAAATGACAAGGAAAAAATAACACTGCTGGATTATCAATGTTTTTGAAAAAGAAACATCTAAAAGGAATATGACTGTCTTAAATAATCCAAGTCGATAATGTCGCGCATGACATTCAAGTTGAGATTGAATGAACACCAGTGAACTGAAGCGATTTGCTAGCAGGTTAATAAACTCAACCAAATGCATCCTATATGAGATTAATCAGATATATACAACATAAAAGTAATATTACTGCACAAAAGGGCGTGAATGCGCACGTGAACTTGATTGTGCTTGTCTGAATGTGTAACTCCCGTTGTGGATGCGCTCTTCCCGTAACAACACGAAACATGGGAAAGCACAAACTTTACAACATTCTATTACAATAGTGTTCTCATTATAGGATATGGCAGATTGGCACTGCACATCTTGCACTGAAATAAAAAGTTCTGCAATAACCAGCAACAGCAGCTTAGAAGACAAAATAAATCAACATTGTCATACCCATTACCATGCCAAACACTCCGAGTTGTCATGACAGAACTGTATTTTCATTCTCAAAGTTATTCCGGTATCACTGCGCGCTTTCAAATATAGTTTCACTTTATTTCGCCGGTCTGGATGGCATGCTGTCCTAACCGGACAGCCAACCAATCAGACCTCAGTAACTGCCCAAAATGGCAAAATAATCAATCATAAAAAAGAAATACATTTTTAAAAGTCATGGCGGTTATCGTTTTCATGATCAATCATCGCAGTGACGTCCGAGTAGGCTACTCAAGTACTTGTGCACATCTCTACCAAGAACTCAAAAATCTACTCAGGAATTGCAGTCGTACTGTAGAATATCAGTTAAAGGCAGGGTAGGTAGGATTTTTATAAAAAACTTTTTTTTCAAATTTGTTTAAACTGTCTTTATATACCAATACATAATTAAAATGTAAGTGCTCTGAAAAAGAGAGTATAAAAATCGAGTGACTGTAGACCTTTTAATCTGCAATAAACACAGCTCATTATTTCCATTCGGGACGAAACAATTGATTGGTTTGGGCGACTGTCACTCACTCTCGCAACCATGGCTACCACCCCTGTTGCTAGATCTGCCCATATGCGCGCACACCCGTTTGATTTGAGAGGCGCGGAACCTACGAAGAGTAAAATTATGACAGAGAAAGAGCATTCAAAATTCAAAGCACCTGCATATTCAGTCAGCGAAGGCAAACAAGGCAAAAACTACTTCCTCGGACCCTGGTTGCCCGCACTCTTGAACGACCTCCTCTGCTTCGCCCTCGACCCCGGACCTGTCCTCGAACCGACGAAGCGGTACTTGTCTCCGGAGTGTAGTCCTCATTAGAGTCAACAATGTTTTCATCATGGAAACTCGCAAAACACCGTATATGTTATGAATCTTACACGAAATTCACCTTCATCACAGTGTAACTGATGGTAATGGAAAAACGTGTATCAATGCAACCTGTTTTTAGCTTTGCCTTATAAATATAGCTCGTTACCTATAAATATAGCTTGTTACCGAATCAAATAAAGTATATTTTAAACTTTACCAGTATCGATATGCTAGTTTGATAGTGAGTACTAAAAGAAATCTTATTTGTTTATATTTATAGTGATAAAGTTAGGTATTTATTACATGTGATTCTGACATGATGTCACTGCATGCACTGCGCGTTCATGTGTTTTGGGGGCGTGGCTTTGGAAGGAGCTCAGAAGGGAGGGGGTGGAGTGAATGGAAATAATTAGCTGTGTTTACAACAGTCGTGAGAGGTCTACAGACACTCGATTTTTATACTCTCTTTTTCAGAGTACTTACATTTTAATTATGTATTGGTATATAAAGACAGTTTAAACAAATTTGGAATGTTTTTTTTTTTAGAAAAATCCTACCTACCCTGCCTTTAAGCAAGTATCTACACAAAAGCCAAGATGTTTTTTCCCAGAGTACAATGAGAAACGGACAAAAATGCCCCATGTGTTTCATTTACCTGCACAGAAGGGGAAGAGATTGTGTTTGGATCACCTCTGATTCAGAAAGCAGAGGAGGCACAATACACCACCCCCCAAATTTAGTTGTGTTGCTTTTTGTGTTGCCCGCCATGAACATTGCCGAGGCATATCGAGGTAAAAAAAATGTCCTGGACTTAAGAGACCCTTGCATTTTGTTACATTCTATTGAGCTCCATCTGTTTTTAAATACATGAGCATGTCTAATCTAAAAAGACATGCATTAATCAAGGTCGGATGAACCCAATATTAGTCTAGTTATACAAGGGTTTCCTATGAACAATTAGTCATTCAGGAAACCCACTGAATAGATGATTTTTTTTATTTATTTTTTTTATGTAGGATGATGGGTCACTTGTAACTTTAATGTACAATTGGTTCATTGGTAATGAATCACATGTAGTTTGCGGATTGTGAGGTTTCAGATTATTTTTTTGCAAGAATATGCACTACTATTCAAAGGTTTGGGGTCAGTAAGATTTTTGTCTTTGATAAATAAATAAAACAACATGATGCGCTGCTTTAGCGCGTCTCGGTCTCCTTAAAGATCTTTCTGGCGCACACCAAAAATGAACCAAAATACAGCAAATAGCCTTCTTGGCTCGCCTACTTTTGAAAGTCAGCATTTAGATTATTTGACATTAAATGCATTATATATGCCTAAGTCACTTTGGAATAAATCACAGCGTGTTTCGTGATAAAAAATGTGACTTTACAGTCCGGAAAATAGGCTACAGCTAATTATTTCACGGACCCCCTGGCACTTAAGAACTGCTGGTCTACACAGAAGAAAGCCCTGTCTAGGCTCTTCCGTTGTGTCGAGTCATTCGTTAGTCTAGTTGTTTGATGAGAATATAAGTTTCGTAAGCTCCTTGCAACTGCAGCAGCGGAGGACTATTATTAGAATATTAGAAATCTAATATTCAAGCTGTTTTCTCATTTTTTTACTCTTAATATTAAATCAAAAAACGACTGAACGAATGATACACGGATTCTCTTGAACCACCACCACGTTTGCGGCAGAAAACTACTGCAGTTCAGCCAAAATGCTCCGTTCGACTTTTCTGAGATCCTTTACTCTTCCCTGTGGATGACCTGTGACCTACTTTCTGTACGTTCTGAATTTTCCGCCGTTTGAATTTTAGAAAACTGAATTTGAAGTTCCGAATTTCTTCTTCATCTTGAAAACTTGAATCTGTATTTTTTAAAACTGAATATTTGCAGTCTAAGAATTCAGAACAAAAAAATAGCTGTTTGAAAGTACGTCTATAAAATTCAGCCATAAAAACATTTCAATTTGTTAAATTTCAAATGTTCAATATTCGTTTAAAGAAATCAAATTCAGAACTAGCCTATTTAAAATTACACATAATATTAAATTTTACACAATTCAAATCATTTTGTCATATTATAAGCTCCATACCTAGTCATAGGTAATGCTGGTGCCGTTACTGGGCGCCAGACAGGAACAATACTGTACAAACACAAAAGCTTGTGTGGTGTTCTCAAAAAAGTGGCCTTGCTCTGGAAATTGGATTCACATTTTTATATCAGCTATCACAGTAACTGGTCTTACTGTGAAAACATTATTTTCCATTCATGGTGCTCACTGCCTACAATACCATGTAGTTCAAGGAGATTCATGCCTTGCCTGAAAAAAAAGATGAACTGGACTTTTAGATAAAAAGGTAGCTTCTTTTATGTTGTGGTACAACATAAAGATAACCTTTTTTCCCTGGTCTTTTTAGTTGGTATCCTTTCTAAGAAACTTCTGATTGGGTATATTGGCTATTCCGGTAAATTTGACTAGATGTTGGCTGTCATGTCTGTTATTGAATAACAGTTATCTGTGTTACTTGGTGTGGAACTGCTGGAGAAAAGAAATGTGAAGTGAATTTCATTTCCAGAAGTTTTTCATCTTCCCGGTGACTTTGTACTGATGTCTGTTCATACACTCATGGTTAATTCATCTGGAATGCCTACTGATAAATGTTCACATCATTCAGTGAAATATTGTTTGTTTGTTGTGTTATGAATCTTTAAAAAAAAAAATCTAGGCTAAATGTTTAAACTGTATGCAAGTATAAGGGAAAATGTACAATATTTTGGATACTGTATCTGGCCACCAAAGTTCATTTAAAGTAAAGTACAGATTTTCTATTTAGTCTATGTTAATCTAAATTAATTATAATTATACATAAATATGTAAACATGATAAATGATATAAATATAATATGAGAAGAAATGATATAAATATTATGATAAATTATTAAATTATATATTTATATTATATATTTTAATAAATTATTAAAGAAAATAGAAATATTTGTTTATTTAATTAAATAAAAAATGGAATATAATGCACAAGATATATGAACTACCTTTTTTAAGTTTGACCGTCCCAGGCCAGCCCTCATTCACTTTCATTGTATTGAAAGGAGTGGCTATATATTCTTTTTGTGTTCCACAGAACAAAGGAAGTGATTATAATAAACAACATGTTTTAAACTCCGAAGAAATGACACACTTCACCTTTAAAGCATGTGAAGACCTCTATGACGGAAATGAGTGATGCTTTCCTCTTTTGGGCTTTTGTTCTGGGTCGTGTATAGAATAATGGGCAGGGGTGGTTACAGAGCGTGCAGATTTGGTTTCGTTGCTCTTCAGAGAGAAAAAGAGGGGCATCGGCAGGCAGAAATAGCTCCCCTCCCCTCGCCTCTGGATCAATGAAGGTCCAGTCAGAATCATTGATCATAGCCCATCTTCATGTAACAGAATGCTTTATGTTTTTTAGCCTGTGGCTGACACTGGGGTGTAATATCTCAAACAGACACTGATATCAAACTGTCTGTTTGTCCTTCCAGTGATTTGATCTCATCCGCACCCACATTTTTAATCTAGCTTTTACTTTATAGCATGCTTTGGATGCGTGATCTCCAAGTGTGTTTTGACATGATTATGTATGTATACCTTTACCTTATGTGTCAGTGCTGGTATTTTCCCTATTCATGGCCGGTTTTCCTACCCAATCAATATTCTGCAGTGGAATCTCACGGTCTGCAAGATGTTAATCCTCATCGACATCACAATGTGTGTGCGTTTTTGAGGGCGAATGGTTGCGTGTATAAGTGTGCACTGCAGTCTTACAGGCCTTAATAGAGTAACGGCAGTCTTATCAATACGCTCACCTTTCTGTGTTGAAATGATACAGTGTGCTTCCTTAGGAAGCTATTGATCCCAGTGGACAGAGGGAAGGCGGTCAAAGACAGAAAGCTCATGTAACATGCTCAGACATCTGTTGGATGTGAGAAATAAAGGATTTGACGTGACAGACAGCTGTCAGTGTTCATCCTCGGGCCCAGAAAGATCTTGTGACCTTGTGTGTGGTGGATGTGTGAAAAATTGGCTCTTTAGCTGAATGTGCCGTCATGATTTGACTTCCTGTCTGTGCCATAACACTTCCTGTTGCTAACTTAAAATAACATTTTCCTTTTTTTTTTTTTTTTTTCATGTTAAGTTATAATATGATAAAAGTCTCAATTTTTATTATTGATTATTTAAAGATAATTTTTTTATTTATTTTTTACAACACACAAGTTTGTGTCTAGACTAAAATAGTATATCTGTTGTTGTTTTTTTAAAGATAAAGTGCCATTGTAATTATTATTATTATTATTATTATTATTATTATTATTATTATTTATTTGAACTCACATAAATGTCTGTCCAGACTAAAAATGTACATCCATTGTTTTTTTTTAAAGATAAAAGTAATTTTTAAACAATTATTATTTTATTTTTAGAACACAGATACATTACTGTCCAGACTAAAAATGTATGTCTGTTTTTTGTTTGTCTAAATCAGTTTCAGTATTGCAGATATAGATCAGTTTCCATGGCAGCACATATATATGCTTAGCATTCCTCCTTTTATTTATTTATTTTTAATCCTTTACATTTATTTCTTTATGCATTTGGAGCCATGTCCATGTCCTTGCCATGTTAAATATGGTTATAAAGATGGAAAAAGGAGGGGAACTAATTCCAGATTGAATAAGACAAGACACTGAGCATTATCGTTTGTTCCAGACGTATATGCAAAACAATCGCATAACTAATCATTTATGCACAGGAAATATCATGACCACCTCACTCTTTTTTGATGCTGCATTCACTGTTTTCTATTGCTGAATGATTCAATGTGGAAAAGGTGCTGTGAATAGCCTAAACCCATTTATATCAATATTAAAGGCATTTTGTGAGAGTTTCATTGATTTTTACAGTATCTGCGATGCAAATGGAGTTGATCAGGTTAATTGTTTTGGACTTGCCAACAGAAACCCTTTTCCTCAGCATTGTGCTTCTCACAAGGACACCATCAGTCGACTTGCCGATATGAGAAGGAAAGGTTGAAGAGTCAGACAGGAAGGGTTGGCTTGCTAACTGGATTAGCTTTAAATGGCCCTGGTACCAAAAAGCCTCCCCATAACCCAGCCTAGAAGATCCTCATCTCTTAACGCAGGCGGAAGGGGCCAATCTCCTTACAAAAGCTTTTTTACAAGCTCAGGAAAGCAAATGTTGCCCCAGCTTTCTCATGCATGCTTTAAGCTGTCTCAGAGAAATACATTCATTTATATTCATATTTTAGTGCCTCTGTGCTTGACAAAACAGCACGGCGTGCCTCTGAAGGCAGGCATCAATCATTGAAGGTACATTAGGCGTGTGTGCATGTGTATTTACGTGATGAACCTGTATATTAATATGCTATCTGTTTTTTGGATCTCCCCCTGCCCCCCCCCCCCCCCCCCCCCCCCAAGACATTTTTTTGAACTTCAGACCTGAAGGCAGAAGAGCAGGTAGTCTGACTCCCCTTGGCATGCTATTAAAAATAGACTCGCTCCTAAAGTTAATGATTTTTTAAAGGCTTTACCCCCTTCACGTCTTAATTTAGACAATTTACAGCTCAGTATACAGCGGGGCAGCTAACAGGCTAAACCTGCTAATAAAGTCACTCTACAAATGTCCACACTCCTGGCTCGGAGGTTCAAGCTGCGTGAACGTAAATCAGTTAAAGCGATAAAAGGCTCCTTTCATTCTCACCCACCCAAAAGCGTATCATTATGAAAGCAAAGTTAATCAACTAAATGAAAAAGCAAGTCGGGACAAAGGTAACGCCCAGCCCTGGCTGAGAAGAGACCATCTCCCAAGGACGTCTGCTCTTTGTGTTTTGTGTACGCACACACAGCTTTCAGACAAAAGAAACCCTGAAACACAGTATGCTCAGCCCACAGAGCCACCCAAACCCTCCGTAACTGAAAGTAACCGGGTGATTGGACTCGTTTCTATCAGTTATTCTCATTAAAGACACGGAGGAGCCAGGATGTTTCGTGAAGGGGGAAAATGCCAGGCTGTCCCTGCTCTCTTTATCTGCATAGACGGCAATTTGTCAGAGAGAGAGGGAGAGAGCAGAATGTCACATGCATGCAGATGAGAGGAGGCTGTAAGCATGATCATTAATAAACAATAAAAACTAATAAAAGACCATCAGAATTGAGCCGTAGGGCTCATGGAGTTGGAGAGATTCGGCCGCTGATGACCTGCATTGTCCTAAATTGGATTAGCCGTGCGGAGCTGATCACGGGCTTGAAGCGGTTAAACGCTTTTACAAGATTGTAATTGAAAAGGAGTTAAATGTCAGATTAAAAGAGGCTCCTGTTTGATGTCCTATTGGAAGATGATTAAGGAGGTGCTGGATTGTCCATTCCGGGACTTCAGTGAGGGAATGAAAATGCGGCAGAATACATTACGCTGGGTTTGGGGGCTGGGACGGGTGTGTGGCCGCTTTAAGTGCGATCCTCTTTGTTGTCTTCCTGATGGTTTGAGCCAGCATGTTTCCTTGTGACCTTAAAAGGGTTTCTCTGACCCCTCCCTCTGCTGTCTGTTCCTATCAGCTGACCCTGCTGACTTCTGCTGACCCCTGGGCATCACTCTTGATCTCTGGGGGCACATTTATACACATGCACATGTATCCGGTATTTGTTTGATTTGATGTATTATTCAAACGTTGATTATTAAAGTCAGTGCAGGCCTCAACAATAAGGATGGCCTGTTGGGCCTGGGTCAGTGTGAGGGTTTCAGGCTGGTTGACAACTCTGACAATCTCCTGACAAAGATCAATCACTTTTTCTTTCAGGCCAGTGCTGCGCTGCCACTGAAAATCATTTGTTGATCTGGCACATCCATTTATATGGCTTCACTTCAAATTCTGTTAATTTGTCACCAAGATACTGTTATCTAACTAACATGACTAGCAAAATTGAGCGTGAGTAAAAATGTGTAAATGCGACAAACCAATAAGTAACGTTTTGCATCTCATGTTATTGTTTTCCAAAAGAGTGATTTATGACTTTATGAAGTAACATTTATAGCTGTATAATTTCTAGTTTGTCTAGTTTTGTAGAAGAAACCACAAAAAGTAGGCCTACATTGCTACATTTTGGTTTTGTGGAAAACATTTTTTTACATGTTTACAAAATTTTTTTTTAACAGAACTTTATTATGCATTCCTATAATTGTGTATACTACCATTCAAATGGTTGGGATCGGTAATATTTGTAAAATGTTTTCAAAAATAAGTCTCTTATGCTTATCAAGGCTATACGTTTATTTGCTTAAAAAAAATAGTAAAAACAGTCATATTCTGAAATATTAATAGTTTAAGATGTTTTCTTTTTAATATATTTATAAATGTAAGTTTTTTTTCCTGTGATGCAAAGCTGAATTTTCACTTCAGCCTTATTACTATAAATTTGTCACACTTTTGTTCTCTTTCACACTAGCAGAAAGAGAACATCTTTATTGTTGCGCCCTGCAGTGAGATAAAAATTGAACATGTTGACTTTCCTAAAACACTTTCCTGGTTGATTTAAAGGTGAAGTATGTAGTTTCTGTGCTACTATAGTTGTATATCTATACAGGTTATCCAATCACTACTATCCCAAACAGATAGTCCCATCCCAAACTCATGCCCAAGTTACTCAAACGTGCAATTTGTTTAAATATTCTGAAGGCACCATTGAGCCACTATGGCATTTATGAGACAAAATAGAAGTACCTTGCTTGTAGTCACCTTTTCACATTAAACTGGCATAGAATAAAGTATTTTAACAGCAAAAATTCCTTTAAGGGAGCAGCAGGAAAGGAGAGGGTGGAAGAGTTTCAAATTTGCATGTAAACACCTTAACCAATCAGAGCTGGCGCTGGGCTGGTGGTGCGAGGTATTGTGTGATTGGCAGCTCTGGGGGGAAATCCGTCTGTTTAAGCTGAGGTCGTGCCGTGTGGTGGGGTGGCAGGGTTCCCCTTCCACAACAGGCATGAGCAGATGGGTCCTCAACCCGCTGTCCCTGGGGCGGCTTTTACGTTCGCCTGTCTAATAAATCATCCTCTTCTGTCCAATACATTATGCACAGGTATTTCATTGCTTTACAAACCTGGCACAGCGTGTACATTCGATTGAGCCAGTTTGAGATGATCATGTAGATAATCAACACATGAATGGAACCGCCCGAGGCCCCGAGCTCTTGAGATAATTTAGAGACATTCATTTGAGGATATGTGTAGGTTGTTATGTGATTAAAATGTTATGATGACTATTCTTCAGAGGTGGAAGACCTCGACTGAACAGGTTTCTCAAATTGAAGAGCAATTGAATAAGTCAAGGGAACAAATGAAGTAAAATAGCCATCATTACAGTCATTGTTTACATTTGTGTAATTTAAGATTATTTCTCCATCTTTTCTTTTTGGTCTAATAATTATTTTTCAAATTCTGAAGTTTGACCTTGTTTGAGGTGTTCTCTGAAATAATTCTTTTGACAAATATTTCTGTGAATTCCCCATACCCTTAACATTACAAATGTACTTGAGAAGTGTCATCCAAACACTCATTTTGAAAAAAGTATGCTATCAAATATGACAAAAAAATATATAATGATTTATACAGGCGTCTGTACCACTGGCTCAGTGCTGTTGTGAATTTAATATTTTGAATGGAGAAAATCGATTTAATTGAGAAAGCAGTCATTAATTTGAAGAAACTAGTTACGAAACCGGACACATTTTATGTCGATGGAATAAATTTTTGTTTTTCTGAAATGGATAAATGCATTTGAAAAATAAATTACATGTATAAATTACATGAGCTTGCTTTAATAATAATAATAATCATAATTAATTTCTCTAAGAATAACCACTTTTTTTAACATGAATGATACTTCAAATCATGCATTATTTTCTAGGAGAGGTGCTGTTACTTTAACCCTCTGATGGTCCGTGGGGTCTTTTTGACCCGCAAATGACTTTTACTCAAATTAAAAAAAATGTTCCCTTTGTCCAAATGGTATGAAACCTTCTACGGCTCTTAACACTTTCTAGATCTACAAAAAAAAAAATAAAGTGGAATGATATCTGTTTTTATGTTAGCGTGACAAAATTTGTGACACTCGTGGTCTTCGGGGTCTCTGGAGACCCCGCAATCAAAATAGACAAAATTCATCATCAAAATCAGAAACAACGCAGAACACATCGACAGAAATGACAGAAATAAAGTGGCACACTTCCACCAATTCAAAAAGCATCCACAATGCTGAATTATTTTGCTCACAACAAGCGCACACACACACACACACACACACACACACACACACACATATAGAGGAATACATTTTTGAGACTATAAAAACTGTTCTCTTATCATTTGTAAAATAAAATCATCCAAAATGCAGTACCACCACAAAAATAAATTGGTGACACTGACACATTGAAAAATGTACACACACACACACACGCGCACACACACACACACACACACACACACACACACACACACACACACACACACACACACAGGAACATTTGTAAGGCTATAATTTGTCAAATAAAATCATCCAAAATGCAGTACCACCACAAAAATAAATTGGTGATACTGACACATTGAAAATGTAAACACACACACACACACACACACACACACACACACACACACACACACACACACACACACACAGGAACATTTGTAAGGCTATAATTTGTCAAATAAAATCATCCAAAATGCAGTACCACCACAAAAATAAATTGGTGACACTGACACATTGAAAAATGTACACACACACACACACACACACACACACACACACACACACACACACACACACACGCATACACACACACACACGCATACACACACAGGAACATTTGTAAGGCTATAGTGTGTCAAATAAAATCATCCAAAATGCAGTACCACCACAAAAATAAATTGGTGACACTGACACATTGAAAAATGTGCACACACACACACACGCATACACACACACACGCATACACACACACACACACACACACGCATACACACACGCATACACACACAGGAACATTTGTAAGGCTATAATGTGTCAAAGAAAATCATCCAAAATGCAGTACCACCACAAAAATAAATTGGTGACACTGACACATTGAAAAATGTGCACACACACACACACACGCATACACACACGCATACACACACACACACACACACGCATACACACACGCATACACACACAGGAACATTTGTAAGGCTATAGTGTGTCAAATAAAATCATCCAAAATGCAGTACCACCACAAAAATAAATTGGTGACACTGACACATTGAAAAATGTGCACACACACACACACACATGCATACACACACACACACGCATACACACACACACACACACACACACACACACACACGCATACACACACGCATACACACACACACACACACACGCATACACACACGCATACACACACAGGAACATTTGTAAGGCTATAGTGTGTCAAATAAAATCATCCAAAATGCAGTACCACCACAGAAATAAATTGGTGACACTGACACATTGAAAAATGTGCACACACACACACACACACACGCATACACACACACACACGCATACACACACACACACACACACACACGCATACACACACGCATACACACACAGGAACATTTGTAAGGCTATAGTGTGTCAAATAAAATCATCCAAAATGCAGTACCACCACAAAAATAAATTGGTGACACTGACACATTGAAAAATGTGCACACACACACACACACACGCATACACACACACACACACACACACACACACACACACACACACACACACACACACACACACACACACACACACACACACACACACACACACACACACACACACACACACACACACACACAGGAACATTTGTAAGGCTATAATGTGTCAAATAAAATCATCCAAAATGCGGACCCACTACAAATATAAAGTGGTGTGGTGACACTGGCTCATCGACAATGTGTACTCACACACTCTCTCTTTATCTCTCAGACACACACACATACACCCACAATTGTGTGTGTCTACAATCTAGAATTAGATTAAAAATAAATGATTGAAATAAATGATAAAATCTTAAGACTCCAACATTTCTCTTTATAACATTTTGTTCAGGTTTGGTTCTAATCATAATGTAACATTATTGAAAAACTGGGGGGGGGGTTTGGTACAAAAAATGCTAAACTTTGACAAAAATATTTTATTTTTGTTATAATTGTGATTTTATAATATTTAGATATGAATCCAACTGAATCCAACTTGTGAAAATATATCTTTCAGGTAGTCTAATAGCAAATAGCATATACTGGAGCTCTATAGCCATCTAGTGGTTAAAATTATTATTTTTTATTTTAAAACTGCATTTTCCAAAAAATGGGCATAAATGTTACATTAAACCATTTAAAATCATCCATGTTATCCCCATGAATGAAAGTTAGAAATCTGGGTCTTTTATAAAGTGAATTTTACATCAAATGCTGTTTTTTTGTAAAAAGGCTATTTAAATATTTATTTATTTATTTATTTATAGAAATTTAAAAAATATCATAAATTCTCCAAAAACTGCACAAATGTTGAGTAAAAACATTAACAAACAGAATAAAATTACATTTGTAAAAAAAAAAACTATTATCTTGTTACAAAATTAAATGATATTGTCTGGGGTCTCTAGAGACCCCAAAGGACTCGAGTGTAGACATAAAAAAAGACCATCAGAGGGTTAAGCGATTGTACTAAATCTAGCAACAACAACAACAAAAAACTCCAAAGACTTACATTACCATTGTAAAGATTGTTGGTTTATATTTTGGCATTTATTTGAAATAGAAACACTAATATTGTGAAATGTAATTACAATTTAAAATAACTGTTTTCTAATTAAATATAGTTGAAAATGTTATTTATTCCTGTGATGGTAAAGCTGAATATCTAATACTCTTCAGTTTCACAGGATCCTTTAGAAATCATTCTAATATAGGCCTATTGATTATGTTGCTGTTTACAGTTCATTGATGTAGAAAGTTCAAAAGCAAAGGATTTATTTGATAAAGTTTTTGTTACAAATGAAAAGTCTTTGCATTCACTTTTGTTTATTTAATAAAAGTTATACTGGCTCCAAACGTTTGAATAGTATTATATTCATTTACAAAGCTAGAGTTTAGGCCATCTGTTCTATTGAATGAAAGTCCCACTGATGGTAGAAAATGTTCTTGATTTGAACAACTTTTCACAACCTTGCTTTTTACTTTTAATTCATAGTCATGTCCATGATATAGTGGAATAGTGTGAATATGTCTGCGTATAGAATATCGGTTTATGCATACCTTGGGAAATATTTCACAGATTTTATTTACATTACATTATTTACATTTCAATGCATGTTTTTCAGTAGACAAATCATGTATTTATGTAGCCTTATATACTGCAGTGCAAACCATTATTCACACATGTGAATCAAATATTTTCTGATACATATTCCTTTAATTATAAAATGATTCATGTTCATTGCTTGATTTTCAAAGCGGTTACACAAAGGCAAAAAACCTGAATGACTTGACTGAATCAGGTTTTAGAAAGTTTTTCACCATGTTCATGCCTTCGATAGAATAGATAAATTGAAGCAGTACATTATAACACTTCTATGTATTCATGCTGTCTGCACTGTGCTTTGGGGCCCAGTCGTAATTTTGGTGGTCCCGGTGGGCCACTGCGCCTGTGTGTGTGTATATGAGTGATGCTGTCACTCAGCAGGGGGTGGCTGCTCTCTCTGACAGCGCTCCTCATGGGCCTGTTTGCCTGCCAACATCACGGCCCAATCTGACTTTCACATCTATTCTAGTTTTGCACATGCACAGACGTTGCGCCGATATGAGCAATCTCGCCTCAGCTGTCGGACTGACATCTCTCTGGCTCTTTCTCCACAGGATGAGTGTTCAGTGAGTAGTGAGGAGTTTGATATGAGTGACCCCACATGGATATCAGCTGAACGTCACACCGCACTGTCTGACCTGAACCATCCTTCCAGCGCAGATAGGATGCACAGCCCGCAAAACACACACAAGGAAGAGGACGGTAAGAGTTACTGTGTGCTCATCTGCATCTTAATAAAGGGTTTGAACCCTCTGATTACTCTAGAGTCTCAAATGAAATGCATGTGTGCATGTCTTCAGCATTAAAAAGTCATTTTCTTTATCAGTATTTTTCTCTTGGTTCCCAGTAATCAAATCTAATTATACATTATTGAGGATGGATACACAATTTCTCCACTAAATGTAGGATATTCAGACTCGATTTAAATAATATATCTTGGAAAAATCATAAATAAAAGGAAGATTTATAATTTATAAACACATACATTTTCCATTAAAAAAACATGTTACAATAATAAAAATACAATTAAGAAAAATCTTCATTTACTGTATATCTATGTCTTAATGGAGTCGGTACAATTTTTGAAAGAAGTCTCTAATGCTCACCAAGCCTGCTTCGTGTATTTGATTAATAATACATAAAAAATGGTAATAATGTGGAATGTTACAGTTTAAAATAACTGTTTTCTATTTGAATATATTTTTGTGATGTCAAAGCTGAATTTTCAGCATCATTACTCCAGTCTTCAGTGTCACATGATCCTTCAGAACTTATTCTTATATGCTGATGTTGAAAACAGTTGCACGGCTTAATATTTTTGTTTAAACGTTTCTTTCAGAATTCTTTAATGAATGGAAAGTTCAAAAGAACAGCATTTATTTGAAATAACATCATGTCTTTACTGAAACTTTTGATCAATTTAATGCATAATAAAATTAGAATAAAAGTGTTAACTTCTTTAAAAACTCTTTGTAAGACTAATGGTAGTTTATATTAAAATTTAAAATATAAATGAAAATTCATCATATATTTCTTTTAAAACAGGTTTTAATATTTTAGATCTGCTTATAGATTTAGATTATGGATGCTCAGATGCTTCTGAAAATAAGACAGAAATACTGATTTATGTTTTTGGCAGTGTTGTTGAGAGATTGTTTGTGTGAGTAGATGAAGCATGTTCTTTTACACACATGCTGTTTGAGAGCGGTGGAATGGCCAGAATGAGGCGAGAAGAGATGTATGTATCGATTGCGATCGAGTGGCCTCCTCCCTGCTGCTTTCAAGGAAAGAGAAGCATCTGGAAGAGAAAAATTTATAGACGAATGGAGATAAGGAGAAAAAGAGAGATGGAAAGCGAGAGCTCTGAAGATATAGAGTGGTGTCTTTGGATGATTAAGGACTTGTACAGCCCGAAATTAATTTATCCATTGTCATTTACTCACACTCATATCGTTTCAAACCTGTATTCTCTTCCATGAACAACAAAAGGAGATTTTCAGGGGACTGTTCTGGTCTATATTTTTCACTTCAGTGCAGTTACACTGAATGGTGACATGAGCTTTATTATTGACTGAAAATACCTGCATCCACCAAAGCTGTCCTTGGCACTTTAATGAGAGTTCATGACAGAAGTAGCGATGTTAGTCTGATTTATGAACTTTTTTTTATTTCATCAGATCTTTTCAATATCAGTTCATTTTGTTCACAAAACCATTATGAATTGTATTGGTCCAATTCTTGTGTTCTAGACTCACTCGATCACGATTTAAAAAAAAATCTCTCTGTTATTGTATGACTTCAGAAGAGTCACATGAGTCAAATTAATTACTTTCTTTTTTTTTTTTTTTTAAGCATGAAAGCTTTAGTCCTAATTAAGCCTGTGTAAATGACGAATTTTCATTTTTGGGTGAGTTACTGGAAGGGTCAGAAGAAGTTTCTCCAGGTCTTTAAGGTCAGTGGTTTCTTGCTACATTTTCCAGCTGTTTCTCTGTCTGTGGGTGACATTAGCGACCAAGAAAGCTCTGCGTTTATATAATGATGGCAAAGCAGAGAGTATTTATTCCTCCCCTTCTACCTCTCTCCGTCTATGGTGGAAATATAGCTGTAATCTTTCTGTATTGAAGGCAGTCTAAAACCTTCAATACAGAAATCTGAGCAAAAATACATAGGCTACATACAGTTTTCTTTTTAGATACTTAAGATAAACATATAGGCTGCATACACATACGTGAAACACAGACACAAACACTCAGTAAATAAAATTAGGTGTGCCATATTAGGTTTTGATGGTATGCCAATTACTAAATTGCTAAATCAGTTTTTCTGCAAGAAACCTGTTATGAAAGTGTAGAATACTGAATGGCTCACTGAAAAAGCCTTGTTTTACATTCTAAGGATCTCCATGGCTTTAGCTACACCTTCCTTTAGCTCATGGAGGTGTAAACATGAAGTTATAATGTATAACTTGAATGCACTGTTAGTTGCTTTGGATAAAAGTGTCGGACACATACACAGCTGTCAAACAGGGGCAGTGCTGCTGTCCTCTGGAGTTTCTCTCATGGCCAGGCGTGGGCAAAGTACTCTCTGAGGGTCATCAGCTGAGAAAGACCCCCTGAACCCCTCTATCAGCAGGACTCTGACAAGAATATATAGACATGATGATGATGATGATGGAAGAGAGATGGAAAAAGAGATAAAAGAGAAAAAAGATGGAGGTCAGGTAATCAAGACTGCTCTCTCTGACTGATTAGAGTTGCTCTTGAAAGTGAAATGTTCTGCCACAAAGAATAACCTTCATCACCTTTGGCTGATTTCAGATTGCCTGAACATGAGGAGACACGGGCAAATGTGATCGTTTATATTCGCAGAAAGTGTCTTTTTTGAGGTGGCCATGTATTCGGTGTAGTCGTCTCTTTTCCTTCCTTGTACACGTTTGACCTCTTGTAAAAGTTAATCATTGTCTAAATGCATAATTACTCATGCTGTTAATCGCAACCCAGCTTGTCGGTCTAACCTGTGGACCCTTTTGTTCTCTTGGATTGAAGTAACATGTTGTAGTGGCTTCAAAAGGAATTCTGCACATTTTTAAACCATTGCTGATGCGTTTTAGTCATTTAAACAGGAAAAGTGAGTCTGTGAAGTGATATTTATTTTACATTTAGATGTTGGTCTTCACTAGTTTGTTTGGCTTTACTCAATATGTTCATACAGTAAATGGCATAACCTGCAGGTGTAACTGCTTCCTAAACGTGCGCATAGGTGTTTAGCATGTGGTTTGTATGCGGTCGGTCTTCTTGACACTGTGGCTCACACTGGCTGTGGCCTTGGTGCCGTGCCTTTTCTGTGCAAAAGCCCGAGGCCAGACAGAAAATAGAGAGGAAGAGAAGAGAGTGGGGGGATGGTTCAAGTGGACACTTTAGGAGCTGCAGGATGGAGAAAATTTACTTAACACCTCAGTATGAGGGACAAACACACAAAGTGCTAAAAATGTTGTTCAGTACTTCAGATACTGAAGCTCATAGTATAGCCGTGTTCTCTGAACAGATGCTGTCAAGGTCACGGTCTGCCCCAAAGCATCTTGCTACCCCTGTACATCACTGCACCCTGTGATTGGCCTGGAAAGGTTCATCAGATCCCTGCTGTGGTGTATAATAAAGCTGAGATACTGCATTATACCAGCTCTTTACTACTGCATTATAGCCCTGCAGCAGTGAATTATGTGCCTTTACTAGTATTTAATAAATGTTAACAAGTGATTCATATCCTTACCTGACTACTGTGCAATAAAAAGGCATTATTAGTCAAAGCCATTTCCTCCTGGTTAGTGCAGATGCTCCAGACATGGTCATGTGGGAATGCAAGTTCATTTCAGCCTGCATTGTGTCTTGATCACACAAAAATATGTCTATGTATCCTTCTTACCCCTAAATGTAAAGATTTGTTTTTTGTTGTTGTTTTTTTACATTTGTATTCATTTTATTTAAAAAAATATATATAAATAATTTTTTTTAATGACAGTTCAGACCCTCCCCCAACATTTCCCCTCTTATTCTTATCCCAAACACAAAAAGGTTGCTGGCCGCACACTGAATCAGCAGTTTAGCAAAACATTTTTATTTTATGAGTTGCATCGTGTTTACAAGTTTTTAAGTCATATGCACTTTGCACTTTTTGCATGATGCAACTCATGAAATAAAAAATGTTTTGCTAGACAACTAAAGTCTGTACTGGATTCAGTGCATTCACCTTCTTGCTTGTTTTCAAGTATTCCCTTGGCTCTGCTCATCTGAGGCAAAATTATTTCTTGTCAATTTGGAGCGCAACAATTTTTTCTAGGAAATTCTTAATTGCCATAAAAATAGTGTTATAATGCTTTTTCTTTTGGAATTGGGGTGAAATATGACCTGGGCATAGTACACCTTTGCTTCTAGTGACAGCTTCCTTGGATGCCACCAGCTGAAGCCCAGGAAAGCTTAAGCTTGAGTGATTCAGACCTGCTATTAGAACTCGGATGGATTTAAATGACCTTTGTCATTACATGGGTGGATTTGTTTCAACCCTAATGGCAAAGTAACCCAAAGGACAAACGCAACCGCAGCCCAGAGCCTGTGTCGTGTGTGTGTGTGTGTGTGTGTGTAAATGTGGTAGGGAATGTAGGCCATGTGAAAATGACAGTGTGACTTTGACTGCTTTCCCTCTGGAGGCTAGTGATAGAGGTCAAGTGTAAAAATAAATAATTAGATAAGCGTGTGAAGCTCCTACTTTTATTTAATGTTCAGCAAAAGGTGTGATTATCCTGGAGGCTATTAGACATGGATATCACAATATTGCCCTTGTAGCCAACACTTAACCAGCACACGGGAGTCCGTTCATTTTTTCACACGGGAGTTTCATTTTGAACTATTTCCATCATTTGACCAAGTACCGTTTAGTAGTTTGTGGTCAGTAAGATTTTTCAAGTCTCTTATACTCACCAAGGCTATATTTATTTGATCAAAAATACAGAAAAAAACAACAACGTAATTGTGAAATATTAATATGCTGATTTGGTACTCAAGAAACATTTCTTATCATTATCAGTCTTAAATTCATTTTTGCAGGATTTATTGATAGTGCTATAAAAATTCTAATAAATGTTCTATTCATGTCATTACTGTCACTTTTGATCAATTGGTAACACTTTACAATAAGGTTTTGTTAGTTAACATTAACTACTTTAGTTAACATGAATTAAGAATGAACAAGACATCTACAGCATTTATTAATCTAATCTAAATTAATGTTAATTTCTACATTTACTTATACATTATTAAGATCAAAAGTTGTGTTTGATAGCATTAGTTAATGCACTGTGAATTAACATGAACAAACAACGAATGACTGTATTTTTATTAACTAACATTAACAAAGATTAATGAATACTATAAAATATGTTTTGTTCATTGTTAGTTCATGTTAGTTAATACATTAACTAAATGTTAATTCATTAAAACTAATTGTAAATGTAATGCATCCTTGCAGAAGAAAAGTATAAATTTCTTTTTGAAAAAACAAAAAAACATTACTGAGCCCAAACCGTTTGAACAGGTAAACTGCAGTAGTGTAATGGTGCTGAAAAAAGTTCGGTTACACTTTATTTTAAGGTGTCCTTGTTAAAGTGTAATTATAGATTTTAGTACTGAGTGATATTAATTAATTACATGGACTAACAATAGGGTTAGGGTTTGGTTTAGGTTTAGTTGCGTGTAATTTTATGCATAATATATAGTTGTTACTACAGTAAGTACATGTAACGTGTATACACAGATTTTGCTCATGTTGCAAATTTGCCGTACTTACCAGCTGAAAGCTGCTTGATATAAAAGTGACTTTATACATTTCTACACTATTGGACAATGGACCTGTTTAAAATTCAGCTAATGTGACGCAGATTAAAAATGCAAAAATATATTTTTTTAAAAAGCAAAAGTGTTTATTATGGCTGGTAAAAATTGTTAACTTTTAGTATTTATAATTAGATGCTTTTAAAAACAATAGAAGTCTATGTAACAAGTCTAAGTTCATATTTTGGTAGCTGAGTAAACATTTGTTTGTGTGTGGGTGTGGGTGTGCGTGTGTGTACATGTGATGTTCCTCTGGCTGTGCCGGAATGCGTGTCAACATGTGTGTCAACAGACGCATGCTCTAATACATGCAATACACACACATCGGCAAATCTGTCAGTGTTAAATGCCGTATCAACCCTCTCTTTACCGCTTCTCTCCTATTCTAACCTCCCTTCATCATCACAGCTCCTGTCACCTCCTCTCCTCATATCTTCTTTTCACACCAGTGCTGTGTTCATGGAATCTCTCTCTTCTTGTCCTTCAGACAGCAAACGTCTCTCATCTGCTCTGAACTCTCTCAGCGTTTACAGACAAACAGCTTAGAGATGCCCAACAACAACATCAGCAGCAGCAGGTACAGTCATCAAAAGCAGAACAAGTGAGTGTTGATCCATGTTTTTAAGCAGGAAACCCTCACTGATGCTCAAATAGAAAGTCTGAAGCCCCCCATCAAAGTTGCCACTCACTCAAGAGTTCTTTGTGTTTGGTTGGTACCGCGATTCAAACCCAAAAGTACAATTTGGGGGGAAAAAGCTGGATGTGGGGGTGTAATTGCATTCGGGTTTGGACCAAGCAGTCGAATCTAGTGTGAAAACAGCATTATAGCACACTATGTGACTCAGAGAAGCAGCAGGCTGAAAAATGACAGTGAAAGCTTCACAAAAATAAGTGTTATGGTCGTCTAGTTGCTTTGTGAGAGAAGACCGCGATTGTGTGCGTGTGGGACTGAATTGCCAAAGAGCTCTTTTTTGTAGAGTGCAACAGTAACTGGCCTTTTTTTCAGCTGCCTTGGTTCTGAAAGGATTCTTGCCATTCATTTCCTCAATAGGATTTTTAAAAAGTATCTTAATACAAGTTAGAATAGAGAGTTCTAACTCTAGCTCTAACTTTTTATCTGAAGCAATAAAAAAAAAAAAATCATCTGTGAAAAATTATCATATACAGTAATTACATTATCTGCAATGCTTCATGGTCATCTGCATGGTATCAGTGGCTTCACTGATTGGTTGCGCTCATTTTGGGATTATAGATGGTTCTTTCACTAGAAATTTGACTATTAAAATACTACTTAGGAAAATTAAGTGCCATTGCTAAATGTCCTCAGAGCTCATGTCTACTGTATGCTAAAATATTTATGTTAATAATAATTTTCTCTAAATGAATGGAATTTTTTTGCTACTTTTTATAAATAACTTGTCTTGATATTCTCCACGCTTTTCCCATCCACATGGCTATCACATGCACTATGTACATTCACACAATCATAGCATGACCTCCTGAAACTCTAAAGCAGCGTTGTGTTTGCCAGCCGAGTTGACACGTTTGAATGAAAGGCAGGAGAGGAGAAGGTTCATTAATGCTGTCAGGTCATTCTCTCTGGTTTCAGCAGGTCACCGATTCTTATCTGATTCAACCGTCCGACCGGGCAGCTATAGACAGATATCCCACCCATACTGAAGAGTGCAGCTATTTCCAATAAACTAGCCTGTCAGTCTTCTGACGCACCATGTGCATAGATAGACAGACGTGAAGTCATTTGAAACAGACGGTCATCTACTTCTGAGGATTGAAAAAAGATGACTGTGTCCCCCCAACATAAGCCTACAAGGCAATAAAGAGACTGTGTGGGAGAGACAGAGAGAAACCAAGGGCGATAATCACATGATCACCTAATGGAAATGTTATTAAAAATGCAAGGCCATTAACATATGACATTTCCCAGTGTGTGTTCTATTTGATTATGAGTATGTTTGTCGAGTTAATCTGGAGGACCCAGAGCGAGATAGCGAGGCACGGAGGGGAGAAATAGGGAAGGAGCTGGCCGATAAAATCTGAAGGCCTTTTCAGATGAATCATACAAAAGAAGGGAGCATGAAGAACGGACCAGTGTTCTCCTCCCCCCCTCTTTTTCACACATGATCAGGCATCCCCCCTCTCCCATAATGACTCCACGTGGGGGCAGCGGCTGATAAAGATGCATTTGTAGATAAAAAGATGGGAAGGAGGGAATGTGAAAATATCCCGAAGATCCCTCTGTCAAGATAAATAGGTCTATATAGTCTTTTTAAAGTATAAATATCCCTCCGGGTCTTAAGCTGTTTGGATAGCATACTACTGCACTACTCATACTATTTCAACATTATGCAGTTCTAATTTTCAGAATGCCTATCTGACCTACTACTGTATATTTTAGACAAATATGCATTACACAACATAGCATATTGTGTAGAATACTGTATCCCACAATGCAACTCACCCAACTTAACATTTCAAATCCAGTGTGAAATTGTTTTTTGGACTGATACCGACAAAAGATATAATTTTTTTTTTTTTTTTCAAAATAGTTTGTATTCGACAAGTGAATATGAAATATTCTGCTATAGAATAAAGTAAACAAAGTCAGTACCATTATTAAAGGATGGTGTACTTAAAGAAAATAACTCATTCTTAACTTGTTTTTTTATATGTGCACAGCAACTCGTGTCAACGTGCTCGTGAAAGGAAAAGCGCTCGTCAAGAGATGGTGCTCAAACGGTTAACTCTTTGCCATAATCTATTGCTATGTCTTTAAGTTAGCACTATATAATGATTTAAATCTTAAATAGGTGCAAACATGTCCAAAAATGGTCAATAAATATTTAATATCAACCAAAACTGGTTAAAAAAAGGTTGTCAACTAATATGGCCGATATATTGTGCACCTCTGCAAATGAATTTTTCTACTACTTATCTTTTATAACTCATCCTGCACTTTACACACTACTAGGCAATACAGCATACTGAGGTGTTTGCAGTGTGTGCTAGCAGTTCATTCTTTGCCATTGTGTGCAGTTTGTGTGTGTTGGGGTGCTCTACTTAAGGCCTCATTTTCTGACAGAGGACGCTTTCCACTGAGCCAAGGCCAGAGGTTGCTTAATTATTAACTGCCACCCCTCAACGCCACCCTCAAATAACAAGGGTTTGAATTAATTATTACACTTATAGGTTTGTGCCCATGACCGATGGCTAACAATGTGTTTTGTTTGCAGGAATGACAGCCTGCTGTGATTTTAGCACATGTGCATGTTCGTTATCTCTGGGCAATTAGATTGACTCCTAATCATATGGTTGCTTTACTTTTAATGAGGTGTGCATGTGTGTGCTGTGAACTCCTGGATACAATCAGGGATGATGAGGTGGTGCACTTCACCATGCACAAAACGCACGCCCCGTCGCCTGTTCCAGCACACTCAGCGTTTCAAGCCTAGGTGTGAGGGCTGTGAAAGAGTGTTTGTGTAAGCACCCTCTCGCAGGGGCCGTGCACCTCTCCCTGATTGTTTTATGGGGAGTGGGTAGGGTACATTTCAGAGAAACCGTGTAAAGGTTGCTCCATAAATCTCCAAAATGCCCCTGAAATTTGGACCCGGTGCTATCAGTTCCTTCTGCTTTTACTGGAGGGTGAATAAAACACCCTATTGGAGGAAGGAGATAAGATAAACTATTATAAAAGGGGCACTCCATCGTGCCTGTTTGCTCTTCTAAATTTAAAGCAGGTGTGTTCGTGGCACCCAGTGACCTTGGTTCTATTGGCACAGGGAAAAAGTGACAAACATGGGTGTTACCTCAGGAGAGATTGAGTAATGTAACCCTTCACTTAAAGGAACAGTTCACCCAAAAATGAAAATTGTCATCATTTACTCACCATCATAATAATCCATTATTTATATGCTTTAATATACAGTACTGACATAATTTTCTTAACCATAACATTAAGAATGAACACACATCGGCCAATACCGACTTGTAAATTATTCATATTATTTAAAAATTATTTTATTTAGCTTTTTTTGCACGTGCTAATGCTTAACTCAAGAAAAAGCTAACCAAGGACTTGCACACCTTAAAAATAGTTCAAACAGGCTAGACGTGAAAGCCACAATAATCCAAAAATACAAAGTGTGAGCCTTATTAAATTAAATAATTTAGATGTCCTGAACAGATGATCATTGAAATATTTACACAAAAGTGTATAATAAAAAAAATCATATTATTTTATAAACCGTTTTGTATGGTGTTTCTTGACAATGTCTTTTTCATAACTAAAACTTTTTCAAGGGACATGTTTGTCACCAGATTTTGAGAATGATCTAGCCCCATTCTCCTTTATGGAAAAAAGCACCATGGAAAATCTCCAGTAAACCATATTTTGTGTTCCACATAAGAAATAAACTTTGTCAAATAAATGATAACAGAATTATCATTTTGGGGTGAACTATTACATTAATATGTACACCAAGTGCTTTTGGAAATATAGCAGGCCGTATGAAGAGGCGAATCAGCTTTAGAAAACAGCACCAAGTGTTGACCTTTGGCACATTTTCTGTGTTAATATTAGTGTTATGTAGCTCTAGAGGGGGATCCATTAGGAAGTGTTTTGAAAGGGACAGATGTGAGATTGAGGGATAGAGGAGAGGCGGGATAACATGGGATCACCCAGCTGTTGAATACAAACAGACGTGAGTTTAGCACAGATGTTTAAAGGGTTGTTAGAAGTAAGCCCCACCACACCCACCAACTATCCTCATCCTAAGCAGGCCAGAGGATCAGCCGTACGGGTCTGTACATTATACTCGCCCTCTCTGTATCTCTCTTTCACTGCTACTGAAAACCCTCTTATTAATGTTAATGAGGCCTGCGCCCAGGCTTTTACACATTTAACCCTCGTCCGGTTCAATCAGTAATCTCATGGATGCTTAGCAAGTGCTACACAAACAAGACTCTTAATATTGTACAGAATGTGTTGCAAGTTTGGGATCAGTAAAAACAGTTATATTAAATTGTAATGTCACAATATTGCTATTTTTTTCCTGTATTTTAAATTTGAATAAATTCTGCATTGGTGAGCAAAAGAGACTTTCAAAACCATTTATAAATCTTACCAATTTCAAACTTTTGAACGGTGGGAGTTATACTGTAAGACGATATAAATAAGACATATTATTTTCTGATATGTAAATGCTCATGTCCTTTATTTTTACGCATGTATATTGCAGTTATCTAACGTTCACTTAAAGTTATTCGCACTACTCATACTATTTCAACATTATGCAGTTCTAATTTTCAGAATGCCTATCTGACATACTACTGTATATTTTAGACAAATATGTACACTTACCTCTAAAAAAGTACACTTAAACGCTCATAAGTTAATCACTATTACATGTAATCTTCGGCAAATTATAGTATAATGTTGTGATGCTTAAATTCACTTGTAGCATGTAAAATTATTGGTTTTAGTGTTCTTTTATTTATTTAATTAGACAGAAGTGTATAATACTATTAAATTAATTAATATCATTAAAATAATAATCTGCGTCTGGGCCTGTATTTTAATGTCTGTACATCCATAGAATTTTCTGGAGATTTTGAGGGTAGTGAACATTAAAGCAAAGCATGCTAACATGCTAAAAAGTTGCTTCTCAAAATGAGAAATGTAGATAAACTAATCAACCTCTCTACAACCTTGTACACAGTGTGTGAATCAGTTTACCTGCCCGCTGTGTGTGGAATCTTTAGCTACATCAGCGTCAGTGTTTAAAGTCAAATGCTGATAATGATGTTAGAGGACACATACCATACAAAGACTAATGCCGGTGAAATCCTCTTTCAGATCACCATCCAATGTAATGCCTCATCATGTATCTGTTGTAACAGCAAACCTATTAGTCATACAGGATTAAACTGTAGTCTGTAGGTAAACTTACACCGCGTATGCTGTTCGTTGATACGCCTCAGTCAATAGCAGTCATCAGGATCCCTTCCTCTTTTCCAGAGAACTTCCTGTTTTTTCCACAAGTGCTGCATAAGTACTGATATCTTAGACCTTTCTCCCTCAGCGCTGGCACATTAGTGCAAGTGGGTTTGTGTGTAATTCTGCCCCCTACCCGCTGAGATGATTGGACGTTGTTTTGTGCTGAAGGGAAATTAGATCAGATAATGCTTGCCCACAATTTTGCTTCTGACCCACAGCTGATGCACACACGTGTACAATGAATGAAGTCTGAAACGATTGCAACGGGACATGCAGATTTCATCCAGTCAATGATGTGAACTTTATTTTGAATATTATATATTCATAATTCCACTTGTAAGTGAAGACCCGCTTTGGCAGATACACCTGACACCTGATTAACCATCACAGTCATGCCATTTCCACAACGTTTCATTTGTAACAATTAATGACGTCTCCTGCCCCGAGCATAGAAGGAAAAAACACTTGACTACCTTAAATGTCTCCGCTTATCTTGGATGATCAAAGCTAATGTTAAATGAGAGATGTACCTACCTGTATTAAAGCTGCTGTACTAGCATAATTAACTACATAAAAAAAAAATTATGATATAGCTTTAATGATAAAAGAAGATGGCAATTACAATAGCAAGTCTTTGGATGTCTCTTCTATCAGTATCTTCGCAGGGATTGTCCTCTTAAACCGACAGTGGAAGCTTAGCCTCAGAAACTAAATGGTCTAATGATATTAGCACTAATTATAAAACTGCTACTAAATTTACCCATGGCTGAATGGATTGGGGTTGCTCTTCCTAAACTGCAATGTGATTTTTATGGAATAGATATAATTTCTGCAATACTTTATATATTTTTTCTAATATTTGAATGTTATTTTAATATTATTTAAATACAGGACTGAAAATAATAATACATTTGTTTCTTGCTGGTAAATATGACTTTGCACAGGTGCTTATGTGCATGTATAATACTACTGTTCATAAGTTTACGCTGGGTAAGTTTCTTTTAATGTCTCATGATCACCATGGCTGAATTTTATTGATAAAAAATACAGTAAAAACTATACAGTAATATTGTGATTTAAAAAACAAATTATAATTTAAAATGACTGTTTTCTATTTGAATGTATTTTAAAATGTAATTATTCCTGTATTTTCAGCTTCATGGTCCTTCAGTGTCACATGATCTTTTAGAAATCGTTCAAATATGCCGATTTGCTGCTCATGACATTTCGTATTATTATAAATGTTTAAAAAAAACATTGTGCTGCTCAATATTTTTGTGGAAACCATTATACATTTTTTCCAGGAAATAGATATCTGTAACAACATAAATGTCACTTTTGATCAATTTAATGCATCCTTGCAGAATAAAAAAATCTTACTGAACCTAAACTTTTAAACAGTAGTGCAACTTGAACTTACATTATTTCTGACTCATGAAAGCTATAGGAGTGTGATTTGTTATTATTTTTATTATTCAAACTAAAATATTTCCTGTTATAACAGAGACTGAATTTGTGCTAGCACATTTAAAAACTAAACGCATAACTTCCCATAGCCTGTATCCAAATGTCATGTTTTCGGGGTTAACAGCTGACTGCACTGTGCAGTACTGTGAAGATACAAAGCTGGCCAGTAAAAACACAAGGTCTCTCTAAACAGCAGCTCTGTTTATTGCCCTGTAGACTTTTCTGTTCCTCACAATGTGAGGCCATTTTCATTTTCACCTTCACGGTTCCCCTCCCTTTCTCCCCTCTGTCCTGATCCCCCACAGTTTATCTCCCGTGCAGCCTTGAGGAGGAGGCCATTTGGATCCTATGTGTCTGTCTGTGTTTCAGGGTTATGACTTGGTTCCAGAGCCGATCCTGACCTCCCTGGGGCCCCAAGCAAAATTCTGTTAAGGGGCCGTCCTACCTGACCCATGAGCCATGTAAACCATTTGCCATTGCCACACAGTCACACCTGACACCCCAGTGCTCCCACTACAATGAAAAATGTACAATGAAAATGTAATTCCTGATATCAGAAATAGACATTGTTACTAGAAAAAGTACATTCTTAATATCAAGAATTAACATTTTAAATAGTAAAAATTGAAGTATTGATATCAAAAATGCATCCTGTGAATAATTAAAAGCTAAAATGGCTTGCCATAGCATGTCACTGTGTTTTAAATGATAAAAGCAATACTTGATGGTTATTATTTACTGAGGGATGTGCATCCATATTGACCAGTATGTCCAGCCAATCAACATTTTAAATGCAATATAGCCTATTAGTCAATGTCAATACATTGCTTTCCATCTTGTTTTAGTGCAGAGTTGTAACAAAACTGACTTGTAGACTAGATAATCATTGTCTTGTTTTAAAAGTATGTGCGTCCATAATGAGGAGTGCCATCACGCCCATGTTGTACTGATCTCCACAGATGTTTTGCTGGAATGTGCGCGTTTCATTTCGTGCGCGCGCATATGAACACATGTTAATGCGCAACGCGGTTATCTTTTCCGAGCTGCAGTTTATAAACAAACACCGTTGCCCTTTGTCGTTTATCAAACGTAATAAATGGTTGTATTTCACTCTCACATTTTTTGTTAGGCACAAAGTCACAGAACACAGACCTGGAAGTGGCCGGCATTAGCAAGCAAGACACAGACAGACCAAAAGATGCACTGGGTTAGACAGACAGACAGACTAGAGAGAGATGCACATCAACTTAACTTTACTGTTCTTTGCTCACATCAGACTTGGAGAGGAGAGAACACAAGTCTACCTGATTGGTACCTGTAACTCAAAGCTACACTCTAACAAATGCTGGATTGTTTCAGCACATGTTTGGGTCAAATTTGGACAAACCCAACTGTTGGGTTTAAAATTTGATTTAATTTTTTTTGTTGTGTTTTTAGTGTTTATTCCTACTGTATATAGTGGGCTGTAATCAGACATTGAGGGGGTCTCTTGGCAGTTCATCAATATGGTGTTCTCATAATTGCTTCTTACACATTGCTTTCTATTCTATTTGCCAATAAAGTGAAAATTGTTTTTGTACAAATTCAAAGTCCAAAGTAGCAAGTACTTAATAGTACAAGTAAAAGTAAAGTTGCAAAAACATACAAACTGAAGTATGGACCCATCATGGCAGCATGCATTAGTCATTCAAGAAACTTGTGATTTGTTCAGATATAGTTGTAGTATTTAGTATAGTATTCCAGTTGCGCAGTCAAATTCAAATAATGGGCTGCTGCTTGTGTTCTCTTCTATCCACCCCTCAGCAGCACCCCTCCTCCTCCTCTCCTCCCCCATCACCATCCCTGTGATGCGGCACTGCCCCATCAGCACGCCTACCCAACGACTGTGCCAAAATCACACATTCACAAAGCACAGCATCCTGTCTCAAAAGCAGGACTCTGACTAGCCCGCCTCATTTGTTTTTTTTTCCCCATCAAAGAGGTGCAGCTCGATGTCTTTGTGTGTGTGTGTCTGTGTGTGTGTGTGCGTCTATGAAAACATTATGCTCTCATTCTATTCACTTTTGCACTTGTAATTTTATTTGAATTCTGTGTATTCCCATAAAATCCCACCTGTTCCACCTGCAGTCAGCCTAATATGTAATCCGCTGCATGGTAATTTCCTGAAGACTGAATCAGCCGTGTCTTGGGCTCAAATTAAAGATGCATATAGAATGTCCTTTAGAAATGCATCTGGAGACGCAACCGTCTGCATTATTCTACCCACTCACCGCGGCAAGTCAGACTGGGGCGTTCTCAGCCGACAGGCAGCAGTCTGGAGGGAGGGAGGCACAGCATATGGAGGTGTGGAGGAGTGTTTGTTACGCCAAACAAAGAAAATGAGAAACTGTTGTCCACAATGGCACACAGGCTCTGACCTGACCAATAGACAAAGACAGAGAGGATGTGTGTGTTTGTGTCTTAAGACTCGACTATGAAAACGAGTCCTTGGTTTGGGCGATGTTGTCTAGCACTGCCTCGGGCTGGAGCAAGATAGCTTTACAGACAGAGAACAAAGGTCGCAAACACATTCTCTCGAATACACCCAAACTTGCCTTGGTTTACCCTTCACTGCCTGTTTTGTGTAGGTAGGTTGTCGATAAGCCGCAGCACCTGTGTGAATGTAAATGAGACTGTTCTCTAATAGAATCCAGAGGCCTTGACTGGCTGTCACAGGTCATAAAGACTTCATAATGACTGCTGGATTGCGGCGGGCTGCAGTAAAGGTGCTATCAGTGTGCTGTTGCTAATGGGTCGCATGGACCCAAAATAACCGCACTGTGCTGTTCCCACATCACTTCTGTTCTGACTCTCAATCACACGCTGAATAACAAAACATCTCTGCTCCATAGACTGGGAATATTCACTTTACAGCACTGATGTGGTTGGTCTTTCTTTCTGCATTTCTTTCTGAATTTCTTTCTTTCTGCAATTCTTTAATTCTTTCTGATTTTTTCTTTTTCTGCATTTCTTTCTGAATTTCTTTTAGAATTTCTTTCTGCATTTCTGCATTTTTCTTTAATTTTTTTCTTAAATTAATTTCTTTCAGAATTTTTGCATTTCTTTCTACTTTTTTTATTTCTTTCAGGATTTCTTTCTGAATTTTTTTTTATTTTTTTTCATTTCTTTCTACAGTTATTTCTTTCTGCATTTGAGTTTAGGGGTGCTATTATTTTTCTAAAGATTTAAGCTAGCATTGTTTGCATGGCGCACAATAAAACATAATTTTTTAAAAATCAATTTGCTTTGGTATAGCTGAGACATTTGGCCAGCCATAAGGACCAGAAGATTGCAGAGACTTAGGCTCTATATTGACTTGGACTAGTAAGCAACCACCCAAATTATCTTCAGAAAATGTAAAAGTCGGATTTCTTTTCCTTTTAAATGTCTGTGAAAATATACTTGTGCTTCAAGACAGTCTTGATTATTATCAAAAGAGATGAACAATACTGCCTTTTATGCAATGGGGATTTGGGGCATAATATTTTCACCTCCATGCGTCTGCAGACAGCCTTTCTGCACACGCACACACACAGACACACTCTTCTCATCCTCCTTGGATGCAATCCATTAAAATGAAAGAGGCTGTTAGTCATTAAGAAAAAGGGAGAGGAGAAGAGGCTTTGTGTCATATGGTCCAAATAAAAGGCTGCTACCTCTGACTGTGCCTCCTCCTCCTCCGCCACTCTCTTTATCCTCTCCTCCCCCCATCACCATCTCTGGGATGCGGCACTGACCCATCAGCATCCAGCACAAGCTCTAAACAGGAACTCGGGACAGCCTGCCTTGCTTTGGACTCTCCTTCAGCGGTATGCAGCTTGTTCTGGCCCTTCAGAAGATTTTGTGCATGTCTGTGCATGTAACATTTGTTGTGAAAAAGCGGAGAAGTTGAAATTATTTCTCAAGTACATGATTGCGGTGATTAGGATTACTGTTCATTCCCGGCGCTGCAAGCTACAGAAACAAGCGAATGAGCGTGCTCGCGGGTCGGATAGAGTGGGTGACACAGGGTGAGAGAAAAGGTGTAACGTGCCACTCCCACTCCTACGTATTCGCCGGCCTAATCGGTTCTTAGACTCGCAAAGACGAAAGGAGCCACAGGCTGCGTCTGCACTCTCATGTGACCTCAGAGTTATGTGGGCTGCTCTGACTGCAACTCATCCAAAGCTACTGGTGAACACACACAGTTGTGTGAATTTTAACAGGTTAGGCTGGTGAGTGTGTGTGCGGGGACTTATTTCTGGCATGACATTTAATGAGTGTGCAAAGTAGTTGCTCAGGTATCTAAAGAGCTTCTACCAAGTGTTCGTTTCCTTTATCTCTAGCAGCACTGCTTTGGTCTCATTTGTGCTGTCATGATTATGACATTTTGTCTAGTGATTATTTGTCATACAGATAATTGCACTTAATGATAAAAAAGCCTTTTTTTCATGTCACTTTAAAGTATAAACTTTATTTTAAAAATTATTCACAAAGAAGTATTCACATTGAGCATTGAACAGATGTGGCACTGGTGTAGAATGATATGAATTATAACGTGTTAGTATGTTATATTGCTATATATATTATGTTGTTATGGTTAAAATGTACTTAAAATTTTTAGTCTACATTCCATGCAGACTGTTGTTTTTGGGAAAAAATGTTTTGAGCAGCTTGGAATGATTTCTGAAGGAGTGCTTGCTAATGACACTGCTGGAAATTCAGCTTTGCCATCACAGAAATAAATAAAAACATTTTTTTAAATATATTCAAATAGAAAACTTTTTCTATATATTTAGAATATTAAGAATATTTTTTTAAGAATATTTTTTTTTGAATATTGCTCAATAGTGCAGACTATTCTGTATTTTTGATCAAATAAATGCAGCATGGATTGGAGTTAAAAGTGCACAATATATGTGGTTATTTCAGATGATCGCAATCTGATCAAATAATCATCTCAGAAAATGTAAATGCATCTTGTAAGAGCTCGGGGAGAAGAACGAGAAGAGAACAGAAGTGCAGAAATGGGAGGGGAGAGTGGAGAGGGTTTCTTTATGGCTCTCAGTATGTCGTCTGTTGGCATGTGGGAGGCTGTTCTGGGGGGGGGGGGGGCTCTCACCCTTTCAAGGCCACAGAAAGAGACAGATAGAGATGGAGGGAGGGGAGTTAGAGTACTATAATACACTCCAGCAGCTCACCATGCCTACACTACCCTAGGAGAGGATGTGGAAAGGACAGCTGGGGATGGGGCTGGAGAAAAGAGGGTGGTAGGTCATGTGGCTTGATTTGGAAGGAGGAAAGAGGGGAATAAAGGAGAGAGATAATGAGAGATGACTCAGAAGATGAGCGATCAGAGTAACTAGAAAGGAGAGGACAGCGTTTAGCTCTGACAGATCTGGTGATGTGTGTGTGTGCTTAATGTCCTGGATCTCATCTGACACGGTTCAAACTAAGATTGGGAGTGTGCCTGAAAATGTACAGTGAGTGTGGTTGTCTTTTGTAGATAAAAACATTATACACTACCATTCAAAAGTTTGGGTTGTGAGAAATCAAGATGAACAAAAACACAACATGAAATGCAATCTGCAATCCGTTTGTTGCAACAAGAAGTTATTGTGTTCACCTCTGTCAACTGTAATTTCCATATGTTCCACTTGGTATATATGACATGTCACATGGATCATTCTGTGATACTTTTGCGTTTTAAAAAGCTTGGTGCTGGTCGCTATTCACTGCCATTATATGGACGAGCGCGAGTGGGACATTTTCTTTTTAATTCTCCTTTTATGTTTCGAAAAAGAAAGAATGGCATGCTGCATTTTAACTACAAGAGGGTGAGATTACTTATTTTTAAGCTGTACAGCTGTTTTCAACATTGATAATAATAAGAAATGTTTCATGAGCAGCAAATCAGCATATTAGAATGATTTCTGAAGGATCACGTTACATGTTTTGACATCACAGGAGTAAATTACATTTACACTACAAAATATATTAAAGTTGAAAACAGTTATTTAAATTGTGATAACATTTCAGAAAATCACTTTATTGGATTTTTGATCCAATAAATGCAGCTTTGGTGATCATAAGCAACTTTCAGAAACATTTTTAAAAGTCTTAGAGACCCCAAGCATTTAAATGGTAGTGTATATGCATTTTTCTTTTTGCATTTTCAAACCAAAATATGAACATAAGAGTGGCATCAAACAGTAGTGTCTCATTGATAGTCATGTACCATCTGTACAACAGCACATTCGTCAATATAGTATTAGCTTGTGTGTGTGAGAGAGTGATCCTGCAGTGCTTAATGAGACAGAGAGGTTGAATATTAAACATGATGAAAATTCTAATGGAGAACAGGCGCCGAATGCAAGTGACCCAGATTAAGATCACCTTTCTGCTAAATCTTTTATGAGGAACAAAAATGGGAGCAAATTTAATTTACTATAGAGACAGAGGAAGGATAACGAAGAGGTGAGTGCTGCTTTGGAGGACAGGATGATGATCAAAGAAATTGTTTTTTTTTTAGATGTTTTGTTGGTCCATTTTTGTTTCTGAAGTATTAGCAGTGCTTAATTGATGATTTAATTTGTGAATTATGTGGTCTCGGAACAAACCTTAGTGAAATATCCCACTAGTTTTGGGGAGGTCATGGAACACAAGTGCAGAAGAATACACTTGACAAAAATGATAAACTCTAATCAAAATCAATACATTAGCTGTCTACACTGTAAGCATTATTGGACACTTACAGAATAGACAGATTTGTTGATTATGGATGAAGCAATCTAGTTTGGTTGCTTTGTGATGCTTTGTGTAGATTGACCCTTTTCTAACTTGCATTGGGGAAAATTAATGTGTAAATATCTTCTCTGTGAACTTTAAAAAAGTAGGTTAGACAGACTTTTAAGTCTACTTCAATATCATCATTATTAATAATAATATAATTATCACAAAATGATTTGTATTAGTGTTGTCAAAAATACCGACTTCGGTACCTCTGATTGGCCATTGTGTTCACACGCTCATCGGATAAATGTATTTATGCATGTATTTATGTGTAAATGTAAACATATATTATGTCTGTGATTGGCTACAATGATCAACGCACGGGAGCGTTTGAGAGCACACAGAAGTGTTTGAACGTTTGTTTGTTTTTTAAACGTGAGCGGGAGCTTTTGAAAGCACAAGCAGCCATTTATCAGCGGACCAGTCCGCCGATAGACGCCTGCTTTCAAACGCTCTAGTGTGTATCTGTAAGCGCTCGGTGAAGAGCGTCATTGATGTATATTTACAACATATTTTTGAAGCGCTGATCATTGTAGCCAATCACAGACATATTTGATGAGCGCGTGAGCACTATGGGAAATCAGAGGTATTTACGATTCCGCTCAACAGCGCTCAAAGCGTCAAATTTTTTTTACATTTCAGTACCGACTTGGTACAGAAGTCGGTACTTTTGACAACACTAATTTGTATGGTTAAATTATGCAGGCTTAGAAACAAGAATAGCAATCCGTTTCAAATCAGAAATTACATTTCACTATTACAATTTTCCCAAATCGTTCAGCCCTGTCAGTTCTGCAGCATTCAAAATGTAATTAAGAATGCTTTTGACATTTCAATTCGATTGGAGTTTGCAACTCAAAACTCAACTCAATAACAAGGGTAATTTTGAACTAGAAAACAATGTTCTTCAAGACTTTATAAAACACAAAACCCAAAGTTCGCTCTGAGTTGGATATTTACAGTCAATTGTAGAGAACATTGTAGAAAACAAAATTCACAAATGTCTTCTTTTGTCAGTGATGAAGCAGCTCTTTACTGCATGTGCAACTTGCGAATGACTGTACTACAGTTAAAAATAATATGGGGACACTGGTGGCCCTGTTGCAAATTATTGATTTAATGACGTTTTATGTTTCAGTACAGGTGCACAGATCACAGTATCCAATAAAATGTCTGCCAGATCAATTCCAGCCCTGGTTATAAAGCTGTGGGAAATGTCTCGGGTTGGCAGGATTGATGGCATGGTGTGAGGATTGTGTAACATTATCTTCATGTAGCTGGATTAACACGGTCTGTAGTAATCCTGGGATTACGTAGTAAAGTGAGATATCATGGTAAGACCACTCATGTCTTTAGCCCGCTGATGGAATAGAACAGAATCATGTCTCACTGTAGGAACCACTTGTTCTCAATCGAACATCTTAGCACAGCTGGAATCTGATGCAGTCTCATATCACTAACAACAGTCATACAGATTTCCTCACATCTGTTTCAGACCTCAGGTGATAATTGCAAGCCTTCAACCATCTCCTCTGAAGGTCTAGGTCTACATGCCGTGGACTCTGGTCCAGTAGGTCGTTCTCTTCCATTTGACCAGGCAGTGTGGTCCACTAAATCCCCTTTCACATAGCGCGTTGATCCCGGGAAATTGCCGTAAAATTGCTAGAGTTCCTTCTGTGTGAATGCAAACACGTCCTGGGATTAATGCCGGGATGGGGACCTAGTAACATTGCCGGGATCAGTCCCGGAACGCGCCCTGTGTGAACAAAAGCCAGGGCCAATGCCGTAAGGGGTGTGTCATAGTGATGACGCACGTGCCATCGCACGACTCTGTTGCTTTTAGAAGAATGTTTGTGTTCGTCATCAACAAAGAAAGAAAAAAAAAATTTGTGCAAACTAGAATGAAGCAGAGACCAGGGAGCTATCCGCGCTGAAGCTGAGATCATTCGCCAGCTTTGTGGAACGGTACGCGATGCGAATCTGGAAAAAAATGCTTGAGCATGGTTTCTCGAGATCGAAAGCGCAGATCATTAGGTAACTTTAGATGCTGTGTAAAAAAATCCATCAAGTGCACAACTACAATGGAAAGAACGGTAGTGGAAGATTAGACTGGCCTTTCTACAACACATCCTGACATCACGTGTCTTTATGGGATCTTTACGGGATGTGTGTGCAGAACAGATTCCGGAAAATCACTTGCAGTGTGAATGAACCAAAATCAAACGATCCCGGGTCACATTATCCGTGTATTTTCCGGAATCTCTGTATGAAAGGGGTTTAAGTGGGTCAGTTCTCCAAAACCCTGCTAGGATAGCGCAAGCTCTACCACATATGATGGGAATCACGTGATGGGAATCTCATGATTCGATCTGATTCTGGCAGTCTTGATCCAATTCCAAAACTATTCTTGATTTAAATTATTTAATTGGTTTAACTACTTGAAATATTATAGTTAACACAATTTTTTTAAATTACTTTAATTATAAGCAGTATTTATTACTTGCTTTAATTTAAGGAACTTTCTAAATATATAGCTTCAAAACCTAGACTACAAGCAAATAGTCAATAATAAAGAATAAATACAAGCAATAAACAAAGAGTGTCTTATATCTGAGTGTGCTTTAAGTATCTGAACGTTTCTAGACAAGCACAAATATTGTTTTTGTATAAGTATTATTGCTGTTTGATTATTAAAGATTTGTGTAACTGATAATGCATTCCAAAAAGCATATTGGTTATGTCTTTATAGAGCATTTGGATGAAAACACTGAAATACCGGTGAGAGACTGCAATATTGTGCAAAAGCCTGGGTTTCTCACAGCACATAAGCTATTCAGCATTTGCCCTTGTAATTTGCTTCAACCTTTCTGAACTTTATGCAAAATTAGATAATTGTTGGAGGGTCTATGGCATTGTGTGCTTGTGTAATTGGCAGTAAGAATATTGCTGCTGTCTCTAGCACAAATTCCATCGCGCTTATCCAGTAAAAACTAAGATCAGTATCGATTTTTGAAGTTTTAAGAATCGTTGAAAAGAGAATTGCGATGCATTGATGAATCTATTTTTTTTCCTCCCACCCCTATTACCACAGGTGGAAATTGTTTTCCTCTCTGACAAACATTTGAAAAGGGTGCATCAGGCTTATGAGTTTTGACCGTTATTTTACTTCATATTGATTAAATTCTAGCCAGTCCCTCACCTACGCTCTGTGTCAAGGTCCACGTCTGCCACCGGTTTTGATTGAGTTGGACTTATACAATATTTTCCAACTTCCTCAAACATGTGGGCCGGTGAAGGTGCATGTGTGAACTTCAGATTGGTTTAGTCAAGATTATGCAGCTCTCAGACCCATGTAACACATATTAACACAAAAAGCAAAAGTACTCAGATTCTGACAGATCAAGGCCATTTCAGTTCAAGAGATGCCAGACTCCTGCTCACGCCAAGATAAAGCAGCTCACTTGTTTTTAAATGCTGCCGTAGTTTTAGCCTCACATGGACTGCTCAAGAACTGCCTCATGCATATTACACACAAAAATGGGTAAAACTGCCGAAAAATTTACATTTGGGGTGCTTCCATTCAGCTAGGAAACAAGGTTTGATCACAAGTGCCAACACTTTTAGTTGCTAAATTTTCCACTCTTTAAAAAAAAAGTACAATAAACAGTTTTGTTTGAGGACATTGACACTATGTTAAGCTCCTCCTCATTGGTTATTCAGACAAGCTTAACAAATAGTCAATAATTAGAATGAACTGTAGATTTTGGAACAGTGTGATTTTCAGTATAACTTGCTGTCAAAGTGTTAAAAAAGGATTTTTTTTAAGTGTATGTAGAGAGGAAGAAAACAAGAACAAGAGAAAATGAAAGAGGATAGATAGAGGGGGAGATCTCTGAATAGACTGCTGAGTCACACACTTAAGAAGCACAAACCACAGGAAACCTGACCCTCACACATTCGCAATCAACCTTCATCACTAATATACCGGTCTGTGTCTTAGGATGCAGGATTCGCAGTTGATTCGGCATTGTTCGCTAAAGAGAAGATGACTGAATTTATGATTATCAGTGGCTGATCTATAGTAGAAACGTCTCTCAGTGGGCTTTCTGCCATCTCTCCCTCTCTCTCTCTCTCTCTCTCTCTCTCTCTCTCTCTCTCTCTCTCTCTCTCTCTCTCTCTCTCTCTCTCTCTCTCTCTCTCTCTCTCTCTCTCTCTCTCTCTCTCTCTCAGTAATCCTCTCTGCTGGAACGTGGAGAGGGGAGGGGTTAATATGTTTTGACAGAGGCATGTGACTACCCACCCTAAATGAGGACTCGCTGCCCGCGGCCACACTCCCACTCCATCCCTCTGTGTAATTAAATTTTAAATTTTTGCAAGCAACAAAACGGCATACAGTCAGAGCTGCCCGTTTACTGCACATTTAAAGAGACATACTTTTGCAGGACCATCTGTTTGGAGACAGTCAGGGTCAGGTGTAGGATTCCAATAAACTGCTGTTTAGCAAAAGATACATTTCCTCATGCATGACAAAACTACGCAGAATGGAATTACATAAAACTATATATATATATATATATATATATATATATATATATATATATATATAGTATATATCCTAGTATCACACAAAAGTGAGTACACCCCTCACATTTCAGCAAACATTTTAGTATATCTTCTCAAGGAACAATCCTATAGAAATGAAACTTGGATATATTTTAGAGTGGTCAATGTGCTAGCAGTTTATATTTACTGTCTTCTGAAAATAACTCAACATACAGCCATTATTGTCAAAATAGCTGGCAACAAAAGTGAGTACACCCTAAGTGATAACAGTATGTCGTTTAACCATGCAAAGCCACATGTCCTATTCATCATGTTCATGTTTTTGTCTGCTTGACAGGACCATACAAATTTGTGTATCTTGTATTAGAGCAGTTACAATTTGTGCTTTGAGTACAATTCTCTCACACTGACCACTGGATGTTCAACATGGCAGCTCATGGCAAAGAACTCTCTAAGGATTTGAGAATTAGAATTGTTGCTCTCCACAAAGATGGCCTAGGCTATAAGAAGATTGGTAACACCCTGAATCTGAGTTACAGTAGAGGCCAGGGTCATACAGAGGTTTTCCAAGACGGGTTCCTCACAAGGGTCAATCAAAGAAGTTGAGTCCTCGTGCTGTGCGTCAGGTGCAGAAGCTGGCTTCAAAAGACAGACGCTTGAGTGCTGCCAGCATTGCTTTAGAGGCTGCAGAAGCTTAGCAGAAGCGGAAGGTCAGCTTGTCAGTGCTCAGACCATACGCCACACATTGCAACAAGTCGGTTTGCACGGCCGTCGTCCCAGAAGGAAGCCTCTTCTGAAGCTGGCTCACAAGAAAGCCCGCAAACAGTTTGCTGAAAGCAACCTGTCCAAGAGCATTAATTACTGGAACCATGTCCTGTGGTCTGATGAGACTAATATAAACTTGTTTGGCTCAGATGGTGTCCAGCATGTGTGGCGACGCCCTGGTGAGGAGTACCAAGAACATTATGTCTTGCCTACTGTAAAGCATGGTGGTGGTAGCATCATGGTCTGGGGCTGCATGAGTGCTGCTGGTACTGGGGGAGCTCAGTTTCATTGAGGGAAACATGGATTCCAACATGTACTGCGACATTCTGAAGCAGAACATGATGCACCTCCCTTCATAAACTGGGCCGAACGGCATGATAACAACCCCAAACACACCGCCAAGATGGCAAATGCCTTGCTGAGGATGCTGAAGGTAAAGGTGATGGAGTGGCCAAGTATGTCTCCAGACCTGAACCCTATTGAGCACCTGTGGGGCGTCCTCAAGCGGAAGGTGGAGAAGCACCATGTGTCTAACAGCCAGCAGCTCCATGATGTCATTATGGAGGAGTGGAAGAGGATCCCAGCAACAACCTGTGCAGCTTTGGTGAACTCCATGCCCAGGAGGATTAAGGCAGTGCTAGATAACAATGGTGCTCACACAAAATATTGACACTTTGGACACAGTTTTGACATGTTCACTTAGGGTGTACTCACTTTTGTTGCCAGCTATTTTGACAATAATGGCTGTATGTTGAGTTATTTTCACAGGACAGTAAATATATACTGTTATACAAGCAACACATTGACTACTCTAAAATATATCCAAGTTTCATTTCTATAGTATTGTCCCTTGAGAAGATATACTAAAATGTTTGCTGAAATGTGAGGGTTGTACTCACTTTTGTGAGATACTGTGTGTGTGTATACCAGAGGTGGGAGTAAGTCACACATGTGCAAGTCACAAGTAAGTCTCAAGTCTTAACCTTCAAGTCTCAAGCAAGTCCAAGTCAATTTTGTGAAAAGCAAGTCAAGTCACTGCTTTATGTCAAGCAGTTCAAGTCAAGTCGTAGCTTGGGTTAAGCAATTCACTGGGAAGTCATACAAATGTTTGACGATTTAACTGAATTTATATATTAAAATAAGTTAAAACTGTAGTAGTTACGGACTATGGGATTTTTATTTGCAACAAAAAAATTGCAATATGCATTTCTACTCAAAAGGACTCCACATACAGCTGAGTTGTTAATACAATAAAAATCTAAAAATAAAAAAATAAATAAAATGTAAAACTACATAGCCTAAAATGTAACTAAAATTAGGCCAACATAAAAGCATGTAAAATATTGAAACAGCTGCTGTACCTAAATATGCCTCAAACATTGCAGAAGACCATTAAAAAGTATTAATCAATGCAAATATAATGGTTTCTATGCCACCAAATGGCATTCTTCAAACAATCATCCCCTTTATGGAACATGAACATATATATCCTCAAGTTAGATATTGCCTTTTTTTTTTTTTTTTAAAGAAAGAGAAAGAGAGGTTATTTGATTTAGTATGATTAAAGTGAGTGAATGTGAGTGAATTTGTGTGCATATGTATGAGTGAAGAGTGTATTGTTTGCATGTGCATGGTTGAGTTTGACTGTTTTTTTTTTATTTTATGTGTGTGTAGAGAGAGAGAGAGAGAGAGAGAGAGAGAGAGAGGTGATTTGAGTGTGATTAATATTTGTGAGTGAAGAGTGTATTGTTTGTTTGCATGTGCATGGTTGTGCTTGCAAGTTCGAGGTTTTTATTAATTTTTTGTTTGTTTTGTTTTGTTTATTTGTGGATCCATGGTTGGGTTCGCAAGTCTGTATGAATTTTTTTATTTGTGTGTGAATGTGTATACAATCTTTTATGTGCATCCCCAAAAACTATCCAAAGGCTTTTCACTCAAAGTCTAACACTGAAGACCAATTATTAGACAGTGTACGATTGCAAAAAAAAAGTTTACAGTTTGACAAAAGCACAAGGTTGTGTTTTATTGCGAGTGTGCACAAATATAAGTAAACACTTTGCAGTTTGAATGATGTCCTGTACTATGAACTAAATGAACTAGTATGTTTTTATGTTTCCACTGTTCGATCGAACCCACGCCTCTCTCTCACACACACGCACACACACCCACACACGCAACATATTTCAGCATTGCAATCTTGACATCGCACTCGCAGCCTGTTTATTATAGCCACAGAGCTAAGGCGGGACAGATTAGGTGACCGTTAAGAACCCGCGTATCTAACAGTAGTTCCGCATTACATTCATTAATTTGCACGTGAGTGTTATTTATTTTTATACCGTGTAAATTCATGCACCAACCGTGACGCCCGTACCGTTTCGGTTCAATACGAATACATGTACCGTTTCACCCCTAGTCTGTGCAGCGCCAGTTCAAGTCGAACAAGCCTGTTAGCACTCTATGCTTGCCTGCTGCGTCACGTGGTTAGGTTGCGGTGCGTTCAAAAACAGATATTTATTAAACAGAATACAAGTTATTTCGAGTCATTTAACTCAAGTCCGAGTCAAGTCTCAAGTCATGAATATAAAGTCAAAGTCAAGTCAAGTCTTTTATAAATATTTGTCAAGCAAGTCTCAAGTCCTAAAATTTGCGACTTAAGTCCGACTCGAGTCAAGTCATGTGACTCGAGTCCCCCACCTCAGGTATATACTGACCACCTGCCTAATATGCTATTGATCCTCCACGTGCTGCCATAACAGCACTGACCCGCAGAAGCATGGACTCTACAAGACCCCTGAAGGTGTCCTGTGGTATCTGGCACCAAGACGTTAGTAGCAGGTCCTTCAAGTCCTGTAGGTTGCAAGGTGGAGTCGCCGTGAATCGAACTTTTTGGTCCAGTACATCTTACAGATGCTCAGTTGAATTGAGATCTGGGGAATTTGGAGGCCAGGGCAACACCTTGAATTCTTCATCATGTTCCTCAAACCATTCCTAAACAATATGTGCAGGGTGCATTATCCTGCTGAAAGAGGCCACTTCCACAGGGAACTTTGTAGGCGCTTTTTGACATTGGACAGGGGTCATAATAGGTACTCTGATTGGTCTGCGGCTACGTAGCCCCATACGCAGCAGAGTGCAAAGCCAGGGACACACCAAGCCGACAGTTGACCGTCAGGCAACGTCGAGCCATTTTTTAGCATCGGCCGACTTCGTTTTTTCTGTGTGTCCCACACCGTTGGCTCTAGTCGGACAACGTCAGTTTTTTTTTTTTGTTTTTTTTTGGGCCGATTCAACCTGTAGCATCAGACCGTCTATGAGAGAACTCTGATTGGCTGTTCAGTAGCAAACAAGTCAGTGCACGAAAATAAGAGCAAAAGTAATGAAAGCGAGCAAAAAAGTTATGACGGCACAGACAGTAGGCTGTTCTAATTTTACTTCATCTTACCTGAGCATTCCACTGTGTGAATATTTTCATAATAATCTGAGTGGAGTGGAATAAAAACGTGAGTAGCATGATTGATATTCAAAATGGTAAGCAAATGCTGCTTTGTTTATGGTTTGTATACCTGCAGCCTTAGTTTAGTAAGAGATCAATGATATATTCTAAATTATATCAAAATTTTATGTAGCATATTAAACAACAACAAATTTGCTATCTGCTGACAGGAAAGATATTTGTGCCTTTTGTCCTACACACCCCTCTGAACCATGCTTTGTCTCTCCGTCCATCTCATTATTTTTTTCTCACTCGGTTTTGGCTTTTCTCTTTCTCTCTCCTTCCCCACCCCAGTGTCAATATTGCCTGTTACTGCAGGTCTTTGTCCATGTCCACACTTGTGCAGTAATTCAGTCTCCCTTTCTTTCTCTCTCCCCTGTACTCCCAATATTCCACCTTTCTCCCTCAAGACCACCGCAGGAGGAAGATGGTTCCTTTAACACTGCACATGTTCCTCGTACCCTCCCCCCACCCCTCCGCCAACACCCTCTCTTTCTCTCAGAGTGGTGCATTGCTAAATATCCATCTCTTACTTTCCTTACCCTCGGCTTGCTGCGTAGCCCTTCCCACTTGTCTCTCATGCCCTCATATTGTCTGCTCTCTATCATTTTTCCTCTTCATTCTGGCCCAATGCCAGGGACGTGCACCTGCATTCAGAGACAGAGGAAAGGTGCGGATGGCCCGCAGGTCTCCTATTGTGTCAGCTCAACTTGAGATGGTGAACGTGCTTGTGTATATTTGTAGGTTAAGAGTGTCAGTGGGTTAATATGTATAGGGCTTCCTACCAAAAGCTATTTCAAAGCAAATTCCTGCCACGTTTAGTATTGGAAATCATTGCTTGTTTTGAGTAGCACTACAGACTTGCCAATGAACACGTGAGTGAAAAGAGAGAGCAAGTATAAAAGTTAAAAGCACCTTATTCTCTCACTAAACTCCTGTCTCTGGGATACTATATTAATGTGCAGTGAAGTGTGACTGTGTGTGTGAAGTAAGCTGCTCAACCTGTTGTACGTCTGCTCTCCTTCTGTATGTCTAAAGTATAGGAACACTTGAACATTGCAGATGTGCAAAGAATTATGGGTAATTACCAGGGGTGTAGGAATGATCTGAAAAGTTGGGAGCAAATTATAAAACCTTATCAACCTGGCTCATGAATGTTAATTAGATTTAATAACGTCCAGCTGCCAGGAATCACAGCACATTTGTTAAAAAGTGAGCACTAACCATATTAGCCAATTGCATGTTTGTTAGTTCAATCATGTGCTGATGTAACCACTTGGCTTCTGTTTGGTCTTAAAGCATCATCGGAATTAAATGAAAATTAAATTAGAAATCTATGTTATTGTAAACGATTGCATGTTTAGTTTTTTTTAAATAAATGTTTGACCTAATGTTTAAATCAAAATGTCATAACTCGATCTTCCAGTGAAATTAAAGACTTCTCTCTAGTGACGTATGCCGGACTCTTCCAATCATTTCGTCCCCTAAACTCCACCCCTTTATCACAATTGACTGCAAGCTTGCATTTAGAGCTGCCTCCATCCAGTCAAAAACCGATGAATAGAACCAAGCACATGGCATTTTCCTACAGATGAGTGAACTATATGTTAAATATCAAATATACTCTGATTGTGTGATGCCATGCAGCAGTTTCGCATTCAGGAAACTTGTCGCATTGCGTCAGGACACTGTGTTAAGGTCTTTTAATTTTAAGTCCTGCGTCAAGTTTCTTCATTTCCAGTGTTATGATTATAACAGCCGTTGACACCATTGCATTTTTAGTGTTGCCCGCCACCCATGCATGCCGCAAAGAACAGACTGACATCCACATGTAGCTTTGGATGCCTGACAACAGAACAGACAAACAGTGGGTTGATTCTGGCACAAAACACTGTTGTTCTGTCTGTGTGTGTGTGTGTGTGTGTGACTTTATGATTACTATTAGCAAGGCTACAGAGGTACCCTGTACTGAGCTGAACAAGGGAGAAATGGTTCTTCACTGCATGTAATTTCTCATTCCTTCAATCTCATGATAGACCCTCCTCTCCCTCCTCCGCCGTACTTTCCTCCATCCCCCTCTCACTCCATCTCGTCTGCTGTCGTCCATACTACGCTAAATGCTCTATTTGTTTCTGCCCTCAGCACAGTCATAACTATTCAGAGCAGAAAGAGACAGCTGCACATGCAAAAGAAACATACCCTGACACATTTCAGTTAGCTGTCTTTCTCCTCCACACCTCCATATCTCGCTCAGCCTCTGTCTCTCGCTCTCAAGGTACCAATATGGCACTCAGGAAAGATGGAAAGTGGGGAAACAAACTGTGACAGAGAGAAAGTCCCTGCCTTGGGCACTCTCTGTCTTTATTTCTCTTCTTCCATCTCTCGTTCTCTCTATCTCTGTCCCTTCCCCCTTCCCTCTTTTTTTCCCTAGGGAATTAGGTGAAAGGCCGGGCCTTGCTTTCACAGGCCAGTCTACTCACATCCTATTACCAGCTGAACTGCTGCCCAGATTCAGCATCTCAGCTGACCACAGCTCTACTGTACCTGTAGCCTGACCTCCTCTCATTTATAATGCGGATCAGGCCGGCCGCTTAGACCGCAGGGTGATTTTTCTATAGCACTTGCGACTTGTAAAAGCATGAAGATATTAGTCACGATGAAATGGAAGTAGCGACAGATCATTTCTTCTGTATTGCGAGTGTAACGGATTAGTGAAAAAGAAAGAATGCTGGGTGGAGACTTTGTTTTATGGATTGGTTGTTTATTGGATTTTGAGATTTTGCACTCAAAAGTGGAGGCAGATAAACATGAGCTTGCAGGGGCGAAGTTTAAGGGACTAAATTATTGGAGAAGTCCTGTGTACGTCACCAGAGAGAAGTCTTTTGTTTTCATCGAAAGGTCCAGTTATGACATTTTGAGGTAAAAAAAGAGAGAAACATGCACGATTGAATTGTTCACAGTAAGATCTGTAAAGTGCATTTATAAAATAGATACAAGATAAATGCATATAAAACAGAAACCTTTTATTTTCAGTTAGAAATAATAGTTTAATGACTTGTACACACAGTATAAATACAGCATGAACTGTACTTCTCCGTCCTGTGTAGTGTTTCTGGGCTCTTGGGTCTGCTCTGCTGTCTTGATGTATTACAGGCAAACAGAACAGCCCACTTATAACAACCCTGAAAACTCACTGTTCAAAAGAAGCACTAGCATTCCTGTGAGAGAGACGAGGAGGAGAGGAAGGGGGAGGGAAGCAGATATTAATAAATTACTTTTCTTTATTAAATGTGAAAGGGGGTTTTGAGCCCGCCCCCTCTCTAATTATCTCTACTCAGTTTGAAGCCCAAACTGGGGAATTTCAGCCGGGCCTATTAAATCTACCTGATTATGGTCTCTCATCAGCTGTGCCATTAGGATTTACACATTGAGTGTTTGTGTGAGGGGCATAGTTAAACTTCTTAAAATCAAATCCTTCATTACTCATTTAGCTGTGCATTCTCTTAAAGGGATAGTTCACCTGAAAATGAAAATTCTCTCATAATTTTCTCACCCTCATGTTTTTCCAGACCTGTATAATGGTGGAACACAAAAAATAATATTCTAGCCACTCTTCCCAGTGTAATGAAAGTGAATAGAGACTGTGACTGCCATTTACAATACATTCATTTACATTTTTTTGGGTGAAGGATCGCTTTAAAATTCTTACCGTTTCATAAAACTCAGAAGATTTGAGAAATTTGTCATTTGTGAAGTTGTTCAAGAGCACATGCTGAGTCTTGCACAGGGAAGTCTAGAGTGAAGATTATCTGCTGTGTCAGGGGCACCAAGACCGTAAAGGACAAACCCAAGAAGATGAACCCCTCTCTCTCTCTCTCTCTCTCTCTCTCTCTCTCTCTCTCTCTCTCTCTCTCTCTCTCTCTCTCTCTCTCATCCACCTTCTGTCATTCCAGCACAGACTTGCGTTTACCTCCATCTGTCTGTCTCTCTGGTCTCTCAGCATTTTCATTTTGTGTCTTTGCACATTACCACCCTTTTCAAATCCTCCCTTCTTCCTCTCTCACTCTGCTGACCCATCTCCCCTCTTTCTTTTGGGTAGGGGACAGCTGTCACTACTACAACAGTGGGTGTTTCACAGGGGGGAGCAGGGACGGGTTCGTTGCTATGGCAATGCCAGGCCTTGTGCCGGCATGGGGAGCAGCTCGTGCCGCGTCTTAGCAGGATAATCCATTGTAATCCCGCAGAGGGGAGGCCGACACATATACTGTATGCGTTCGCGCACACATTCCCTGCAGGGCGGCTGGGGAAGTAGAAGTGAAAGAATTAGCATCTGTTACTGCTTGTGCTCGGGTCAGCTCCGCTGAGGCTTAAAAAAAAGCAAAGCTGTCAGAAGCTACCGGGCCTCACGTGAAAATGAAAAAGTACACTCCACTGGTTCAAAACCCACATCATACACCGTAAGTGAACGGTTCTGTATGACCAGTCTGACTGTACCTCTCACGTTCTCATAGTGTCTTATGAATCATGTAGCATTGAATGTATACAAGATGAATGCCAACACAATGTCGCCATTACGAGTGAAAAAAGTTTTCTTAAAGAGGGAATTCACTGGCAAGATTAATGCTGTTTTAATTAAAGAAGGAAGTAGAAAGGCTAAAGTAAGTCTTTATGTAGAAAGTAAAGGTTTTTCATCAAGCAAACTTTTACTGACAAATAAACAAGGATATCTAAGTGAAAATAACATGAAAATTAGAGTACCTGTTTACATATAATACAGACATTGTAACAGCTGGTTGACATTTGGCAAACCTTTTTGACACAGAGAAAATTCTGCCATCCTTTACTCATCGTCATGTTGTTTCAAATCCAGTGTTATTTAGAATGGACAAAGTCATACAGGTTTGTAACATCATGTGGGGGAGTATATGATGACAGTTATTTTTTTTTAGGTGAGCTATCTCTTTTAAGAAGTAATTTGTTAACTGACGTTATGGATATGATACTACATTTGAAGGCTAGCTTTTATTGGTCATAATTAAGTCGTTATTGTGACTGTTGACTGTACAATTTACTATTGTGTACTGTTCACCAAGAATAACCATAAATCTTGTCTGAAAATGCTACCAATTTAGCTATTTTATGAGGCAACAGGCTCATAAAAACATTCCCGCCATTCTCTGCACTAGATAATAGATCAGATATATAGATAATGCACCAATTCTTTTGCTCCTCATTTTGATAAAATACTTCATTTTTCCTTTGTTTTAAGTGATAAAGAAAGAAAGAAATATGAAATGCCCGAAGTGTCCATTCTGTTCTAACCAAATCCACTTTAATGCCCATTGTAATTATAACTTCTTAATGTCTAAGTAGAAATTTCCAGGAAAAATCCTGCGTAACTGCTCTGTTAAATCCAGCACTTAAGAAAAATAAACAAGTGCCTGAACAGTATGAACTCTAGTGTGGTTTTACCTGCGCTGGAAATTTAGCCTTCACACAGTGGTCATTTCACTACAACATCCATATATACACTCTTAATTGCGCTTATTTCATATACACCTACAGTTATATTTTATGCTGGTATGCATATGCATACACATACTGTATATTATTCGGAAAAAAAGACATTCTTATGCATGAATATATACATTCATAAGTGTGCGCGGGTGTAAAGAGCTCTGTTCTTTGTGTGTGTGTGTGTGTGTGTGTGTGTGTGTTAGAGAGAGAGAGAGAGAGAGAGAGAGAGAGAGTGTATGAATCAGTGTATTATTTGTTTGTGACAAATGGAATCCAAGTCATGCCGTGTGTAGTCTCATGGTCTCATAAATTGACCGTTGAGTGAGAAATTTGTGTATTTGTTTGTGAATGCAATTTGATTTGTTAACATACAGTGACCCCAAAACGTTTTGGACACATAAATGCCTGGACATCATTGCATTAGATACAAAAATGTAAACCAAGTCTCATCTGCAAACAAATTGTGCTTTTTTTAAAATGCTTTTTACATGCATTAAAAAACACATGGTTTCCAAATGTTTTGCTCTTGGATTTTCTGTGTTTGAGCTTGTGCATTTTTGCCATGTGTGTTGAAGCATGTAAGTGTATGCATTGTGTGAGTTTTGGAAATTTAGCATGTGTATGTGTGTGCATGTGTGAAGGCCCACATGGTTTAGTAGTATTTTTAGCTCTGTGATTCATGCTTTAGTTGTCCTGATGTCGTAGAATTGAGCTGATTTGAATGGTGAACTAGATTTTCATGTAGTCCGCTGTCCCCTACTACACACACTGCAGGAGCTACAGGCTATGCTCTGTACATGACATACGGTAATTTAATTTATTGGCCCATTGCTGCATTAAAGAAACTATTCCCTTAATTAATGCCATGCTTTATCTGTAGCGTTTATTTAAATCAATGTTCTCAGACCGGACTACAATGAAAACATTGATTTATACCGGCTCCTGTTAAATATGAAATCGCTGTTGTAGATTAAATCATATTGATTAAAATGTTTTCTCTTAATCCAGAGAAGGATAAGTGTTTAGGCCAAGTAAATGTTGATTTATGGTTCATTTTAATTAACATGTTGTTATTGCAAAACAGTGTAAAAGAAGTGCATATTTCTTTGATTTGATAAGAAAGAATGAGACTTGAGGTTGGTGTTTGGAGTGGCCAATCAGATTTTCTAATGCCCACTGAGAACTGAAAGACCTGCATAATTAAATACTGCATAAGATCTGTTCCAAAACACAGTTCACTACGACAGCATCCTACTTGAATAGAATGTATAGAAAAGACTGATTTGGAACGCTCTTCATTGTTTGGCATCAACCCTGATCAAGCCTCGCACCACATAAAATAACGCTACTAACCCTAACCCTAAGGATTAGGTCACATTTACCTTTGTGTGGCGAAATCCTATGGGTGAAATGGTGATGTGAGGTACGTGTGAGGTAAAAAAAATTGATTCAAGTTTGTTACATTTTAAACAAGCAATTGTGTTGTGCTGACCAATATAAGGCTGCTTAGTTTGGGAGTGACCTTTGATTTAGAAGTCAAGTGCTACATGCGTTGCTGCTACCCTATTGATAATGGACGGTGGAAATTTCCGTGAAATTTCGTTCAGGTTTCAGTAATGTGACGGTGCCTTAACCCTAACTCACAACCGATTTCAATTGAGTAAGAAGGTAACGTTGTTAATAAGCACATTTTTAAATAGATTGAATCATTTTATCAATATATCAATTATTTTCCAATAAATTATTTTCAATGATGAATTATAATAGTTTATAATCAACATTTCACACTCAATCTCGATCTTAGGTAAATTTGTGTACTTTGTCACTGAGTGAGCATATTGGGAGTGTCTTTTCCATGAAGGTTAATGTATATGTGATTCTACCTTACAATTTGGTGTGATGGTGTTACTTCTGCCTTCACATGTGACACCTTAAATGCTGTTTTGGTGGGCAGCTCCTTTAGTTTTGTAATACAGCGTTTGCTTTGTTATGTGTCGAATATTATTAAAATTATGAATGGATTATATATAGCCTAGAAAGTGTGCAAAGACTGCTCCCTTTATAATTACTAAAAAGCTTTCACTCATCTCAGTTCAAGATCTCACAAAGTTCCATTATAAATAATCAATGAAGTTGTCTGTACTGTACAATGAATCTCTTGTTTTCATCTTGGATCAGGTAGTCCGAGCTGGTGTGATTGAGTGGAGGCGGAGACCAATATGCATATTCATGTTTCTGCGTATACTAAATTAAGCAAGGGTGTAGAGTTAAAGTCGCGCTATTTAAAGGCAAACTTTTAAATATGTCATTTTGATGATCAAAGAGGAGTTTTAAGGTATACAGTTATGACTGCAGGGGTACTTTAAATGAATCCTGGATGTCTTAAAGTGAGAGTACCGGTATGCGTTTATGTTTTTTTGTTTACGTCTGTGTTGCGGAAGTGCTTTATGATGAGTTTGTTGGCAGCTGGTGGCTGATGCAGCACTCTGCTCTTCCCGCCTGCCCTCTGCCCCCACACCTCAGGGGAATTATGGGTAAAGCATTGATTGACTGTTTGTGGACCATTCTCACAACCTGACAGCAACTCAACGAGCCTGGTTTCAATCAGCATGTTTGTGTGTGTGTGTGTGTGTGTGTGTGTGTGTATGTGTGTGCCCTTGTGCCTATTAGACCCTTGCCCTCTTAAACACACACACACACTCCAGTGTTTTCCTGTCCCCAGTGCGCTAAATGCCCCAATGAATCACTGTGACATTCAGAGCAGCTGGACCTCACTGTCAGCCATCTCTCTTTCATTTCCGATCTCTCTCTCTCTCTCCCTCTCTCTCTCTCTCTCTCTCTCTCTCTCTCTCTCTCTCTCTCTCTCTCTCTCTCTCTCTCTCTCTCTCTCTCTCTCTCTAATTATTAGTATGTTTATTATTATTATTATTATTATTATTATTATTTAGAAGAAGAACCTGGAGGAGAGAAGGGGTGAAGCAAGCAGACAGGGTGGGTCACTATTGTGCAAAAGTGAGATGGAGGGAAGAGGATGAGAAGGGGTGAATTTTTCTTCTTTGAAGCCGCTGTACGAACTGAATATTTTATACAAGACACACATACATACATACATACATGCATACATACATACATGCATACATACCTGTATACATACCTGTATACATACATACATACATGCATACGTGTGTGTGTGTGTTTGTGTTTGTGATGAATGTTTATTCTTTGATGAATAAAAAGTTAAAAAAGAACAGCATTTATTCAAAATAAAAATCTTTACTATCCCTTTTTATCAATTTAACACATCCTTGCTTGATAAAAGTATTAATTTCTTTCCAAAAAGAAATATTGTTACACAAGATTTCTATTTTAAATAAATGCTGTTCTTTTTTTAACTTTTTATTCATTAAAGAATCCTGAATAGTATCAGGTTAAAAAATATATATAAAAAATATTAAGCAGCACAACTGTTTCCAACATTGATAATAAATCAGCATATTAGAAGGATTTCTGAAGGATCATGTGAAACTGAAGACTGATGAGTAATGGCTGATGAAAATTCAGCTTGGCATCACAGAAATAAGTTGTATTTTAAAGTATATAAAAATAGAAAACCATTATTTTAAATTGTAATAATATTAAGGGGTATGAATACTTTCACAAGGCACTACAACTTACACATGAGGAACATTGCAAGTAATTTATCATGCAAATTATATTAAAATGTATAATTATAGTTAATTATGGCGCTTTTCCATTACCAGTACCAGCTCAACTTGACTTGACTCGACTCGCCTCGGCTCGGCTCGGCTCGCTTTTCGCTCCGTTTTCCATTACAGATAGTACCTCCACAATAGTACCTGGTCGTCATAGCGACG